>NC_080043.1:72718500-73434070 GCF_012489685.1 Lotus japonicus
GTCACTCTGGCAGGAGGTTCAGTCCTTCTGACCTCTGCAGCAGCTGGTTCCACCCGAGTAGGCTTCACCACAATTCTGACTTTCTTCTGCTTCTTCTTTGGAGGACCATCCTCACTATCATCACCATCATCATCATCAGGCTTGCTCTTCGCCTTCTGACCAGAGGGACATCAGATTCCTCTGAGGATTCGTCCAGAACCATCTTCCTCTTGGTTTTCTTCTTGGGGGGAGAAGGAAACTCTGGAGCTGGTGGAAGTCTGCTGACGAAATCATCAAGGTCAATCTCGAATCCTTGAGCCCTGAGGTCTTCAACATAGCATCTGATGGCTTCAGGATGGTCTGCTTGAGTCCACAGAGGGTAGTCATTCAGAGGCATTCTTCTTCCTCTGATCTCAGAAGATGTGTCCTCATGAGCAGGAGCAATCTTCTTCTGGACCAAACCCATCTTCTTCAGAGAGTTGGCAGTGAAGACATCGCTAACAATGGTGCTCAAGTCCTCTGTGCAACCAGCATTGATCAAATCTTGCACCAAGTTGCTTTCAATGAGAAAGTCTGAGATCAGCCTCCCAAAAGGGATATATTTGATGGCTGACTTGATGGAGGAGGTGGTGCGAGACTTCCGGATGCATTCCTTCAAATAGGAGAACAGGAAGTAGGGAAGGCAGATCTTCTCCTTGTCTTGAATGAAGAACAGCATCGCCTTCTGATTGAAGTTGATGTAGTCTGGAGAACTGCCCTTTGGTCGTTGATTGATGCAGTTGAGCAGGATCTTGTGCCAGACCCTGAGTTTGGGTTGAAGGTCCATCACTTTGTAGCTCGTCTTGCCCGGTTTGAAGGTGGTGTACAGGGCCTTGTTGACGATGTCCTTGGTTCTGGGTTTCAGCTTCGATTCCGTCAGTGAGAACCGATACCCATGAGCAGTTTCTGCACCTAGCAGATTCACGAATGACTTCTCCGTGATGATGATCTTCCTACCCAGTATGTAAGAGACCACCTGAGTGTCATCACAATCAGCGTGCTTCCAGAATTCCTTTACTAGCTTCTCATACACCGGTCCTCGAAGTCGATTGAAGTAGTTTCCCCAACCTTGAGCTTGGACTTCAGGACGAAGATCAAACCCATTTGCAGCCAAGTTGTCGAGGTTGAATCTCCATTCTGCAAGGACTTGGAGTTCCTCAGGAGGAAATACACAGTGAACGGCACAGCCCCGTTCTGCAATAGGAACAATCTCCTCTTGAGCTTGAGCTTGTTCTTGTGCTGGGTTCTCAGAGCCCCGTTGACCCGTTGCCAAACCGACTACCATGTGAGGGAACTGAGGTGCATCTGCAGTAGATCTTCTGGTTTGTCTCACCATTTTGAAGAGGTTGAAGGTTTGAGGTAGAAGATGAAGTTTGAAGGATGAAGAGAGATCGAGAGAGAAATCACGAAGGAGGCGGTTTTGAAAAGCAGGGAGTGCGAGAGTGAAAACCGGAAGTGAGAGAGAACGTGTGTGTATAGTGGGTTTTATCAAATAACCGTTGTTGATTCAAAAAGCACTTTAAGATCAACGGTTGAAAATTAAAGATAGACAGTAACAGTAAAATACACAATCACACACAGGAGATAAGCATATCTACACGCAATCACAACAGACTGTCACACGGGCACAAGGAACTATGCATCAGAAATTCTGACGCACGTGTTGTTGTCTCAGCTTCAGAGTCAGTACCAGTGGGCACACACACTCTGATTGAGTTACCTTCTGGACTAGACATCTTCTGATCAAGAAGTATCATAGTCAGAGGTTCTGATCTATCTTCACTCTGGACAAAAGTCCATGTTTAGATTTTTCAGAATAAAATTAAATCTATCTTCAGCTAAGGGCTTTGTAAAGATATCTGCCCATTGATGGTCAGTATCAACAAACTTCAGAAGAAGTACGCCCTTCTGCACATAATCTCTAATGAAGTGATACTTTACCTCAATGTGCTTTGCCCTTGAATGCAAGATAGGATTCTTGCTCAACGAAATTGCAGCAGTGTTATCACAATAGATTGGGATATTGCTCTCAAGGATCTGATAATCCTCCAGCTGATGTTTCATCCAGAGCATCTGAGTGCTGCATATTGCTGCTGAGATATATTCTGCCTCTGCAGTTGATAGAGCAATGGTTGATTGCCTCTTGCTTGCCCATGAGACTAGATTGCTTCCCAGAAATTGACAATTTCCAGAAGTACTTTTTCTCTCTGTTCTATCTCCAGCATAATCAGCATCACAATAACCTGAAAGCTTATACTCTGATGTTTTCTTATACATCAAGCCAAGGTTAGTGGTGCCTTTCAGATACCTTAGGATCCTCTTAACAGCAGTTAAGTGGGTTTCCCTTGGATCTGATTGGAAACGAGCACATAAATGAACACTAAATAATATGTCTGGCCTAGATGCAGTTAAGTACAGAAGTGAACCTATCATGCCACGGTAGAGCTTCTGACATACTTTACCACTTATATCTTCTTTTTCCAGAATGCATGTTGGATGCATTGGAGTCTTGGCCACTGTAGATTCCAGCATATTGAACTTCTTCAGAAGTTCTTTAGTGTACTTGCTCTGATGGATATATGTTCCTTCTGGTGTTTGATCAACTTGTATTCCCAGAAAGTACTTTAATTCTCCCATCATACTCATCTCAAATTCAGCCTGCATCATCTCAGAAAATTCTTTGCATAGAGATTGATTAGCAGAACCAAATATAATATCATCAACATAAATTTGCACAATTAAGATATCATCTTTATAAGTCTTGCAAAAGAGAGTTGTATCTACTTTACCCCTTACAAACTCATTCTCCAGAAGGAATGAGCTAAGTCTCTCATACCATGCTCTGGGAGCTTGCTTCAGACCGTAGAGTGATTTCTTCAATTTGAACACATGGTCTGGTTTCTTTTCATCTTCAAAACCTGGGGGTTGATGAACATAGACTTCCTCTGAGATATAACCATTTAGGAAGGCACTCTTTACGTCCATCTGATGTAGAACTATGTTGTGATTTACTGAGAAAGAAATCAATAGTCTGATTGCCTCCAGTCTTGCTACTGGAGCAAATGTTTCAGTGTAGTCTATTCCTTCCTGCTGGCTGTAGCCTTGAGCAACTAGCCTTGCCTTGTTTCTGACTACATCTCCTTTCTCATTTAGCTTGTTTCTGAATACCCATTTCGTTCCAATAACATGGACATTCTCAGGCTTCTTCACTAAGCTCCAAACATCGTTCTTGGAGAATTGATTCAATTCTTCTTCCATGGCCAGAATCCAATCCTTGTCCTGAAGAGCTTCATCTATGGACTTGGGTTCAATTAAGGACACCAATCCTTTCAGACTCAGCAAGGTCTCTTCAGAGGGTCTGAAGGCAGATCTGGTTCTGACTGGTTCATCTTTGTTGCCCAGAATCAATTCCTTAGGATGAGCTGCAGTGATTCTGCTCTTCTTCAGAGTTTGTGAGTTAGAGGGACCAGCTTCTTCCTCTGGTTCATCTTCCTCTGGCTCAACTTCCTCTGGAGCTTTGCCTTTGTCAGAAACATTAATGCTTAAATCTGCAAACTTTTCAACTAGCTTTGACTGGTCAGAGTCAAGCTTATCATCAAATCTAACATGAATAGATTCTTCAATAGTCTTAGCATCAGTATTAAAAAATCTAAAACCTTTAGATCTATCAGAATAACCAAGTAATAGACACTTAGAAGATTTAGCATCAAATTTATGCAATCTATCCTTAGTATTGAGAACATAACAAACACAGCCAAAAGGATGAAAATAAGAAATGTTGGGTTTTATGTTCTTCCACAATTCATAAGGAGTCTTATTCAGAATTGGTCTCACAGAGATTCTGTTCTGAATGTAACATGCTGTATTTACTGCCTCTGCCCAAAAGTGCTTAGCCATGCCAGTTTCTTGGAGCATGGTTCTAGCCATCTCCTGAAGAGTTCTGTTCTTCCTCTCAACAACACCATTTTGTTGAGGAGTTCTGGGACAAGAGAAATCATGTGTAATTCCATAGGAATCAAACAGACTCTCAAACTTGTCATTCTCAAACTCTCCACCATGGTCACTTCTGACACGCACAATTCTACAAGCCTTCTCGTTTTGCACTTGAGCAATGAAGGTAGAGAACACAGCATGAGACTCATCCTTGCGGGTTAGAAACTTTACCCATGTCCAGCGGCTATAGTCATCAACGATAACCATCCCATATCTCTTGCCACCTATAGACTCAGTTTTCACTGGTCCAAACAGGTCGATATGCAGAAGTTCTAACGGCCTTGAGGTTGAGACAACATTCTTTGCCTTGAAAGGGACTTTTGTGAATTTGCCTTTCTGACATGCTTCACAAAGAGCGTCTGAAGCGAACTTCAGATTGGGTAAGCCCCTGACAAGGTTTAGCTTGCTCAGCTGAGAAATCTTTCTCATACTGGCATGCCCTAACCGTCTATGCCATACCCACTGCTCTTCATTAACAGACAGAAGGCACTTCACATTCTGAGCCTCCAACTCAGATAATCTGATCTTATAAATGTTGTTCTTCCTCTTGCTGTTAAACAGAACAGAGCCATCGATCTGACTTACAGCCCGGCAGGACTTTTGATTGAATATAACATCATAACCCTTGTCAGCTAATTGACTTATAGACAATAAGTTATGTGTTAAGCCGTCTACCAATAAAACATTATCAATGCATGGACTACTATCTACACAAATAGTACCAGTACCAATAATTTTACCCTTTTCATTTCCTCCAAAGCCAACTTCGCCTCCAGGCTTAAGTTTCAGCTCTCGGAACATACGCTTTTCTCCCGTCATGTGACGCGAGCATCCACTGTCCAGATACCATGATTGGTGTTTCAGTGGAGCTATCAAGGATATCTGCAACATAGATAATCTTGTCCTTAGGTACCCACTTTCTGGGTCCTCTTTTGTTAGTTACCCCAAAGGTTCTGATCACCTTGGGTGTCTCAACATGATATTTTAAAGGAATATTTGCATGATATTTAGTCATAGAGAAAGATCCCTTTTTAAGAGGGTTTTTAGCAACTTCAGCAGGTACAGGATCAGGCAATATGGTACCAGAGGGAACAAAGCATTCATACAAGGATTTAGCTTTAGACACCGAAGGCTCATTTCTAATTGGTTTAGAATAGCCAATGCCATGCATTCCATTTCTGCTTACACCATAGATCATTGAAGCCATTAAGCTTCTATCTACGCTTTTAGCCAGGAATCTTTGAAAAGATTTTTCATACTTAGATTCATGCTTACTATCAGAGGCATCGCAGGCAATAACTTCTTCTAACTTTGCAATTTGATTCTTAAGCACAGAGTTAGAATTAACTAAAGCATGGTTATCATTTTTCAAATCAGATATGATTTTCTCATGTTCAGAAGGAGTTTTAGAAACAGCAGATAAGTTCTTTTTCAGCTTCTTATGCTTAGACAACAAGGAGTTATACTTATCCATGATATCAGACAAAGCATGTTTCAGTTCAGAGGTAGAGAAGGAAGCAAATACCTCATTTTCATCGTCAGAGTCTGGATCTCCTTCTGATTCTGAGTCAGAGTCAACAGCTTCCTTTGACTCTGTTCCTTTGTCTTTGACAATAGCCATGAGTCCTTGGACTTCACCATCAGAGTCAACATCCTCTGACTCTGATTCATCGAATGTCACCATCAGACTCTTCTTGGTCTTGAAGTGCTTCTTTGGCTTCTTGTCCTTCTTCAATTTTGGACAGTCACTTTTGTAGTGCCCTGATTCTTTGCACTCAAAGCAAGTGACTTCCTTGATTGATGACTTCTTCTGACCTGAGGATTCAGACTTTCCTCTTGCCTTTCCAGAGCCTTTGAACTTGCTCTGCCTGTGCTTCCAGATGCGGTTGAGTCTCTTGGAGATCAGAGTCAGCTCATCTTCATCAGAATCTTCTGATGCTTCTTCAGATTCTTCTTCTTCAGCTTGAAGAGCCTTTGACTTCTCAACCTTAGCCTTTTCAGATTTGGATTTCAAGGCTATGGACTTTTTCCTCAGATCTTGCATCTCTGAGCGCTTCAGCTCATGGCATTTCAAAATGCTGATGAGTTCTTCTAAACTCATATTCTCAACATCTCTCGTGAGCTCTATTGAAGTCACCAAAGGCATCCAACTTTCAGGAAGACACCTGATGACCCTTATGACGTGATCTTTTGTTGTGTAGCTCTTGTTGAGAGGACGTATGCCAGCTACAAGCAGTTGAAATCTGGAGAACATTTCTTCAATGGACTCATTTGGCTCCATGATGAAGGATTCATACTTTTGGATCAAAGACAATGCCTTTGATTCTTTGACTTTCTTGTTTCCTTCATGAGACATCTTCAGAGAATCAAAAATGCCTTTAGCAAACTCACGATCTGTAATCTTCTGGTACTCCTCATAGGAGATAGCACTTAGAAGAATTGCTCTTGCTTTATGATGTTGTGAGTACAGCTTCTTTTGATCTGCAGACATCTCTGACCTTGGGATCTTTTTGCCATCTGCATCAACTGGACGCTCATAGCCATCCACAATAATATCCCAGAGATCTACATCGAAACCCAGAAAGAAACTTTCCAGTCTATCTTTCCAATATTCGAACCTTTGACCATCGAACATAGGAGGCTTTGCGTTGTAACCATCTCTTTGAGTTTCACTGGTGGTGGCAGCCATTGTTTTTCACACCGGCCCGGATCACTGAACACTGTTAGGTGTGGTAATCAGAACTTGCGCTCTGATACCAATTGAAGGTATGAAAAACGGTAGAAAGGGGGGGTTTGAATAACGTTTTCAGTACAAAACTACCACCTTAAAGATTTTAACAAATCTTTTCGAGAACTAAGTGCAAAAGATAGAGATAGAAAAGCACACAAGGATTTTATCCTGGTTCACTTGATAAATCACTCAAGCTACTCCAGTCCACCCGTTAAGGTGATTTCTTCCTTCTTAGAATGAAGGCAATCCACTAATCAGGTAAGAGTTACAACTGCACTTGAAACCTACAAGTGACTAACAATTACACTGACTTAGCTCACACTAAGATTCACTCTCTTAGTCTTCTCTAGGATCCGATCAACCTTGATCTCCTAAAGGAAAATCAAACAACTGTTTGAGGTTGGTGTTTACAAGGGTTTTCTTCTGAATAAGCTGAGTGTAAACTAAAATAAATTACAAGATGAAAGAAAGCTTAGAATATATCTTGCGCGTGTGTATTGCTTCTTGTATATTTTTTCTTCTAGCCGCTTCTTTCAATCTTCAGCCTCTATATATACTCCAAGGATTAGGGTTGAGCGTTGCATGGGAAATGCTACCGTTGGAGGGCAGTTCTGGAAAATCCAGTTTCTGCTGTGGCTGAGAACGTTAGGTAGGTCGTCAGGAAGGTACACTTGCTTTTGTACTTGGATAGCGACTTGACCTTTTAACCTAGGAGACTTCTGATCAGAGGAATGCTTCGTATTGGAACTTGTGAAGCCGGTTGATCAGAGTCAGAGGGAAAGCACAGATCCTCTGACCATTGTATCTTCTGATTCTGAACTCAGAGGGAAGAACATGGCCTTCAGAGTTTCTTGCTTCTGGACTTCAGAGTTTCCACTATTCAGCTTCTGGATCTTCAGAGTCTTCTACACCATCGGAACATCTGAACCTTCAGTGTTTCTTGGTTGTCAGAACTTCTGGATCATCAGAGCTTCTAGCGACTGAGTCCTCATCAGAGTTTGTATAGCTTCAGATCTTCTGAAGCTTTTCCACTGTTCATACTGAACATGGTGAATGCGAAAGCGTTGCTTGGGTTACCCTTTATACACAGTGCTTCTGATTTGTGTGAAATTGAGTCAGGGTCAGAGCCTGTAAATAGCACACTCAGAAAAACACGTTAGAGTACCACAATTGTTCATATCAAAAGGTTAACTTGTAATCATCAAAACATAGAGTTGTACTACTAGATCAAAACTTGATCTTACAGAAGCATGATTGGAAGCTTGTTGTATCTCACTGCTAGCAGACCAGATATCACATTTGCAGTTGGTGTATGTGCAAGATTTCAAGCAGCTCCTAAGGCTAGTCATCTGCTACAAGTCAAGAGAATTATCAAGTACATCAATGGCACGAGTGACTATGGTATTCTCTATACTCATGATACAAATTCTTCTTTAGTTGGTTTCTGTGATGCAGATTGGGCCGGTAGTGCAGATGATAGAAAGAGCACATCTGGTGGATGTTTCTTCCTAGGGAATAATTTGATTTCATGGTTTAGCAAGAAGTAGAACTGTGTCTCATTGTCTACAGCTGAAGCAGAGTATATTGCAGCCGGAAGTAGTTGTACTCAACTCATGTGGATGAAGCAAATGTTGAAAGAGTATGATGTTGAACAGGATGTCATGACATTGTACTGCGACAATCTCAGTGCAATCAATATTTCCAAGAATCCCATACAGCATAGCAGGACCAAGCATATTGATATTAGACATCATTTCATTAGAGACTTGGTGGAGGATAAAATTGTCAACTTGGAGCATGTGACAACTGACAAGCAGTTGGCTGATATTTTCACAAAACCCCTTGATGCTATCACTTTTGAAAAATTAAGAGGAAGTCTAGGGATTTGTCTTTCTGATGCATAGCAATTAGCGTGCCCTAGTGTGTCAACGACTAGTTTATTCTTGGTCATCATTAACAGCCGTTGTGACATCAGCAGAGAGAAAGTTACTTCATGGTTCACATTTCCTATAACTACCTCCAACGGGCAAATTGTGTTCTCTCAACCGCTTGTGCATCTATCTTCTTCAAGACTCATCATCTCTGATTTGCAAATCTGTTTCATTGTTCTGTACTTTGCTTGTATTTCCTCTCGATTCGTCATGTCTCAAAGTTCAGGAAAGAAGGAATCTGTCAAGGCCAAGATTGAAAGAACTGCTAAAGGAGTCAAGTGTATGGGTTTGAAGAGTGATCCTTCTCAACCGTCTTCTGTGTCCAAGAAAGCCTCCAAGAATATGCGATCAAGAAACCCAACGTGTAAGGTCTACAAATCACAGGTCAAGAATAGCAAAGCTCCGAATGTTCCTATCCTTGAGGATGTTCCTGACGAAGAAGAAATCAATGATGAAGATTCTCCAGTGAAATCGCCTCCTGATGTTGTGCCTGATGTTGTGGCTGATGTTGAGACAACTGGGTCTAAGGGAAGTTCTGCTCAAGAAACTCCTGGAAAGGATTCCACTTCTCATGAAAATTCAGGCGATGCTACCACGCCTAATATCTCTGTTTCATCCTCGTCGAAGGATGCTAATCCAGCCTCTGTTCAGAACATCTCTGATGATGCTTCTGATGATGTTCCTCTGACTGAGACTTTTGCTGATAGTGTTGCTGCGAGAATGAAGAAGAAAAGAAGGATTTCTTCTCCTGAGATCACACCTACTCCATCAAAGAAATCCAGACAGGCCAGTGTGAAGAGTAAGGGGAAGCAAAAGGAAGCAAAGGCTCCCACTGAGAAGAAGCAGAGGAAGATTCCAGTTGAAGTTGAAGACTCTGAGTCAGATGTTGAAGTCGGTGTTCAGGACATTCGATCTTCTGATAAAAAGAAGTTTTCTGGTAAGCGTGTTCCTCAGAATGTTCCTGCTGTCCCTATTGATAGAGTGTCCTTCCACTTAGAAGAGAATGTTCAGAAGTGGAAGTTTGTTTGCAAGAGAAGAATGGCCAAGGAAAGGGATGTTGGTTCTGATGTTCTTGAATGCAGAGATGTTATTGCACTTATTGAGAAAGCAGGTCTGATGAAGACTATTCAGAATGTTGGAAGGTGCTATGAGAAGCTTGTGAGACAGTTCCTGGTGAATCTCTCTGTTGATGTGGGACTTCCTGATAGTGCAGAGTTCAGAAAAGTCTATGTACGGGCTGAATGTGTATTGTTTTCCCCTGCTGTGATCAATCAAGCACTTGGACGGAGTGCTATTGAATTTGTTGATGAAGAAGTGTCCGTGGATGATGTTGCCAAGGAGCTTACTGCCGGTCATGTGAAGAAGTGGCCCAGCAAAAAGTTGTTGTCTACTGGAAATCCGAGTGTGAAGTATGCTATTCTTAACCGGATTGGTGCTGTGAATTGGGTTCCTACTCAACATACTTCTGGTGTTTCTGCAACGCTTGCCAAATTGATCTATAGGATTGGCAAGTCTATGGCTTTTGACTTTGGAACTTTTGTGTTTGAGCAGACATTGAAGCATGCTGATACTTGTGCTGTGAAGCTGCCTGTTTCATTTCCTTCACTTCTTACTGAGATAATCTTAAAGCAACATCCTCAGATTCTGAGGGCAGATGATGTGGCTATGTCTCGTGGAGTTCCAATCACTTTGGATCACCGTTTGTTTATGGAGTCACATGTTCTAGACATTGCCTTACCAACCAGCAGGACATCTGCTCCTCCTGTGACTGAATCTGACGCTAAGGCCATCATTGCTGAATTACTGAAGGTTTCCAAGGCCTTGCAGGAGACAATCAGGGTGAGCACTGCCAGGAAGCTCAGAGTTGATGCGTTGCTACTCAAGCTACAGGAAGAAGAACGTCAAGATGGTGAGCACCGTGCTGCTGCTCCGAATGTGAGTAATGAAGAGGAGGAAGGATCTGAAGAGTGTAGTGCAGGAAAGGACTCCAGTTCTGAAGACTAGTTTGTTTTGTTTCTGCTGTATTCGTGCACCCTTTGCAAATTTGTGCTAAAAAGGGGGAGTAGTTGCTAGTATGCATGTGTTTTGTTCAGATGTTTAAGTGACAGATGTTTTCAGCTGTTTTTGAAGTTTCAGAAGTGTGTGAACAGTGTTTTCAGATGTTTGAGTTTTCAGAAGTTTGTGGTTCAGAAGTTGTTTATGTTCAGAAGTTAGTGGAAGTTGGTTCTGTTCAGATGTTCGCAGATTACAACCCTCCAGAAGTTTGTTTTGGTTCAGATGTTCATGTTCTCAGAAGTTAGGTGAAGTTGCTTCTGTTTCTACTGTGCTATGTGTGTTCTGAAAGTGTTAGCTCTGGTCTGAAGACAAGTTCAAGACGATGGCTATGTTTGTTTTCTGAAATGTTACTTCTGATGAGCGGTATTTCTGACGGTGCTTCTGATGAGCAGTATTTCTGTTAGCTGTACTTCTGGGTATGTGCTGCCAGCTTCAGATGGTAGTATTTCTGATACGATGATGTTCAAGCTAATCTATTTTGGTGTCATCATGTGCTAAGGCTGATTGTACCTTTGGTTTTGTGTTTGTGCTGCTAAGTGGTTGTTCCGACTATGTCTTCTGAAGTATGGTAGTTGGTTGTGTAGATGCATCAGTTTGAGGGGGAGCTCTGACTAAGGGGGAGAATTGTCTCTCTAGTTTTTTATCCTCTCTGATTGTGAGTTGTTTTAGACAAAATTTGACAAAGGGGGAGATTGTTGAACATGTTGCCTTGCATTTTGTCAAAACAACTGATTGTCGAAGCAGATGTCGTGGCATCTGACCTCGTGAGGCTAGGACATCAGTCCTCAGCTTGTGTATCTGTTATGGGCCTTCTGAAGATTTGTTGAAGATATGTTTTGAGTTACTTGAGGAGCAAGTAACTATCTCAGAAGGGTTTTAGTTGTTGGGTTGTTATTTGTTGAAACAATCTTTGTTAAAAGATTGATTTCTATCTTTACTTGTGCAGTAAGAAACCAAATCTATCAAGATTGCGTTTTCAAATTGCTGTTATTGGAATCTGTTTCTTCAGCCCGTGCTAACCCTAAAGCCCATGCTACCGCTGCTGAAGTCTATAAAAGGATGAAGACCTAAAACGTGAAGTCTACCGAAGCTGATAGAGAGAGATCGTGTGTTTTAGGATTTGTTAGTGTGCTTCGTTCTTTGTTATTTGTGAATCCTCTTTGCTCACTGATTCTATAAAGCAAAGAAGGGTTCTGTGTTGTTTGATTACATTCAAACTCTGATTGTTCATTGTGTTTACCAATCACTGTGGCAGTGATTGAGAGAAAGTGAGAGGGGCTCTCATACTTAGGTTGAGATTCTAAGTAGAAATACACTGGGTAGATTAGGAAGTGAACTATGAACTGAGGTGTTCATGAGTGTCTGTAATTCCTGAATCTTGAGATAGTGGATTTCCTTTCTTTGGGTGCAAACCCTCCAGACGTAGGTGAAAGTTTTCACTGAACTGGGTTAACAACTTCTGAGTGTTATTGTTTTGTTGTTAAGTTTTGTTTATTGTTAAGCGATTGTCGAACCTCTTGTCCCAGCATCGTGTAGGACAATCGTATCAGAGGGAACCTGAATTACAGACATGGTAGAGTTCAAAGTGGCGAAGGCTATAGGAAATGGAGAACCATCGTGGATGGATCCAATCATTGAGTTTTTAAGTCAGAAACTGCAAGATGAAAGCAAAAACACAAAGGAGAGAAGGCGGGAGGCTAGCTTTTATACTTTGGTAGGCAGACAGCTGTATAGGCGGGGAATTATGTCTCCAATGCTTAAATGTGTGGATACCGCTAAATCTCAAGAAATAATGGCCGAGGTGCATGAAGGAGTATGCTCAAGCCACATTGGGGGGCGGTCTTTGGCAGTTAAAGTCCTTAGGGCGGGATTCTATTGGCCAACCGTCAAGAAAGATTGCATGGAGTATGTGAAAAAGTGTTCGAAGTGTCAAGTTTTTGCTGATATACACAAGGCACCACCAGAGCAACTCACAACAATGACCGCCCCATGGCCCTTCGCCATGTGGGGAACGGATATTTTGGGACCCTTTCCAAAAGCAAAGGCTCAACTAAAGTTTATTGTGGTGGCAGTGGATTATTTCACCAAGTGGATAGAAGCTGAGGCACTCGCCACAATTACTGCAGCCATGGTACGGAATTTCTTGTGGAGGCGTGTTGTGTGCCGTTTTGGAGTTCCAATGGCACTGGTTATGGATAATGGCACTCAATTTACCAGCACATTAACAAGGTCATATTAAATGGGTTGAAGAAGAAGCTTGATGAGGCGAAAGGCTAGTGGGCGGAGGAGTTTCCCGGTGTTTTATGGGCGTACAATACCACGGTACAAACCAGCACTGGAGAAACGCCGTTTAGGCTAACCTATGGGTTAGATGCCATGTTACCCGTTGAGGTAGAAAACCAAAGTTGGAGGGTTACAAACAGAAATGAGGAAGAAAACAATGATAACTTAATTGCAAACTTGATCATGCTCCCAGAATTGCAAAGAGAGGCGCACTTGCGTAATGAAGCTGGAAAGATAAGGGTCGCCCGCAAGTATGCAACTAAGGTCGTCCCTCGAAAAATGAAGGCGGGAGACCTGGTGTTGCGCGAAAGGACGCTAACTTCAGGAAAGAACAAGTTGACACCCAACTGGGAGGCTCCTTTTAGGATTAAAGCTGAAGTAGGCGCAGGGGTGTACAAGTTAGAGCAATTGGATGGTGTGGCAGTGCGCCGCACATGGAACGCCTCTAGTTTGAGGCAATACTATAGTTAAGAAAAGAAGGTCGCACTCTTTTTTCCTTGAAAAAGGTTTTTAATTAGGCGACCAGTAAAAAGAAGGGAGGAAAACTCTCATGTACGGGTCTATGAACCCTAGTTTTTGTTAACAGAAATGAAAAATGTTTTAAAGTTTGATATTTGTCACAATTGGCGAGATCTAACTCATAAACTTTGCTAAACAAATTTCTTATGGCGATGACCCAAAATGACAAAAAGCTTTCGCAATCAGAAAGTGTCATCACTGAGCAAACATAGCCTTGGCAATTCTAGTGGCCACTAGAAACCAAGCCTCGTCCGTAAAACGACTAAGGCCAGTAAAATGTGCCTAAGCCTTGGTTCTCATACCAAGCCAAACACCTCGCCAAAAGGCGAGTAAAGTCTCAGCAAACACGCTATAACGAAATTAAAATGATTGAGCAAAATATGACTGAAATAAAAAGGGAACGAACGCCCAAATGTCATGCGTCATTACAAAATAAAGGGCGGAGCCCGAAGTTCAAACAAAAGCAACAAAAGTTTTACAAACATGGAAAATATTCTTAAAATCCTATGCTTGGTTATTTGCACTAGCAGTAGGATCAGTCTTTTCACGCCCTCGCCCTGAGTTGTTTCACTGGCAGCAACCTTCTCCGTATCCTCGCCCTCACCTTCATCGTCGGACTCTTGCATAAAAGGAAGGCTGCTCACTTCAGGATCGGGATCGCCCACAATTTTGCCATCCACGATTTTCTTCATGAAACCAAACGTAGACAAATCAAGTTTCGGATAAAGAATCTGAAGTTGCTCTTTGGCGCTGAGATGACCTAAAACATATTGGCGAGAACTCTTCACTAAAAGTGTCTCGTTAGTTTTTTGCAACTCAGCCTTCAACTTGTTAATTTCTTCTTCAGCAGTGTGAAGTTTGGTTTCAAGAATCCCTTTGGCAGCCCTCTCCTTTGCAAGATCCTCAGTCGCCCCCTGAAGCTGACGGCGGACGCCGACCAAAGCATCTTCAGTTTGCTTCTTAGCAATATCTGCGCACTTGGCGGCGGTTTCTGACTCAGTTTTCAATTGAGCATAGGCCACCCTAGCATCTTCAAACTTTTGCTGGGCGCGGGCCTTATCAGATTCAACATTTTTCAGATGAGGAAGAAGACCGGCGGCACAGCTGGCAGCGGCGAGTGCTTGGTTCACGGCAAGGGTCACAGCAGCTTGAACGCCCTTGGAGGCCACATCATGCGGAATTTGGGTGTTGAAATTCCTTTCTATAAAGTTCAGGCCATTGAATTTGGGGTCAAAGACGCTGTGAAGAGCGCCGGTATCGCTTCCAGGTACCGTGTCCCGAGATGATTGAGGGGCAGGACTGGCGGCAGCTATCAGATTGGCAAGAGCGCCAGGAGTGTGAGTTGGGGGCGGGGGAATGTTGCTAGAGGACCTCCTGTCTTTTGAAGCCTTAGATAAGGCATCATTCAATGTTGTTTGCTTGGGATCACTCTTGGAAGAACCGCCAGGTTTTTGCCGTTTAGGATCACGCTCATCAACCAGGGGTGACTTATTCTTCCTGTCATTCTTAGAATCCTTCTTCTCATTCTTCCTTTGCCCTTTAGCAGCGTCGACCTGACTGGCGATCAAGGCTCGCATGTTATCAGCATTAACGCCGCCTCTGGTCTTGCCCATTTCAGCTGCAAAAAAAAAAAAACAAAGAGGGGTTTAGTAAGGGGCGAACGAAGAAAGCTCATTACAAGGCATGCATAATGAATCTAGACTTACAAAAAAATTGCGGAAGTTTCTCGTCTTTGGCGGCCTGAAGAAGGTCGGTACAATAAATTTGAGGGAGGGTAAGGATGTAAAAGGCGACCTGTTTCTCCTCCTCAGTCAGTGCCTCAAGCACGACAGTGATGTCCCGCCGAGGGTTCACGGCCCAGTGTAGAGGAAACAGGGAGCGGTCTTTTTGGTCAAGAATAAGGTTTGGAATATCGGGCGAGTGAACGATCTTAAAAAACTTCTTTTGCCAATGTTTGAAGTTACTCTTCAAGGGTTTGAAAATGGCCATGTTAGGGCGGGCCGACAGAGGAACGAAGGACACACAAGAAGGTTTGGCGATGCTAGTCTTATAGAAAAAGAAAAATAATGGATAAGTGGGGACAACATTTAGTTGCTCACACAACAACTCAAAACAACGGATGAAGCCCCAGGCATTCGGTAGAAGCTGGCAGGGGGCGACATTTAAAAAAGTGAGCACATCACAAACAAAACTGGAAAAAGGAAGCTTCATGAAAAGCTCGGTAAAAATATACCCATGAAGATAGAACCAGGCGGGCTCTCCGTTGGCTCCATTTTGTTTAAGGGTGACGACCTCATTTTCATCACAAGGGGCGACGTTCAGGGCCAGGTCGTCATTATGACCGGTTTCGGGGTTCACCCTGGTGAAGCCTCGGGCGTTAAGGCGGTTATTGTTTAGTGCTTGAACACTGTTCCAAACGGAACGCAGGAGGCACTTGTCATCAATACACTTATCACTAGTACGCCAACTTTCAGAAATTGAGGGATTATCGGTGGAAAGGTGAGAGGTTATAGAAGCCGCTCTTTCTTGGGCGGGTTCCGAGGAAGAGGGCGAGGTATGGGACTCAGAATCAGAGTCAATCGTAACAACATCTTGGTTATTAGAAATTTTGTCATCATCAGAAACAGGGTCAAGAGAAAAAGAAGAACAAGAGGGGTTTTTGGCAGACATTTTGGAGAAGCTTCAGGAAAGGGAGATGAATAAAAAAAAACAAAGAGGAAAAAGTAAAGAGAAAAGAGAGGAACTGACCGAAGATAAGAGAAGTAATGGGAATGCAGCGAGCAATGGTGGCCGGAATACTGAAAAGTCACCGGAGTAGCAAGCAGCCGTCAAGAGCAGAAAACTTTAACAAAGGCCACAGTTGAAAGTAAGGAGAAGTAAAAGAATGAAAAAATGAAGATTTGGGGTTTTATATAGGGAAGCTAAGTAAGGAGAAAGAAGGAAAGTTGAAAAGACGTGACCATTTTAAAACCACTTTAAAACGTTTTCACAAATCGAGGAAATCCCTCGAATTCCGCGTGAAAAGACTGCGGCAGTTGAAAGCTAATGATGGCAATTTTTCGGTAACGGTGCAACGGTAGAAGAACCGGCACGAGCCAAGCAGTTTGGGCGACTAGGCGTGAACTTCATAAGACAAGTAGACTACAAAAGGGGCGGTCTCTTGTCATGTGGGCTTGTGGGCTAGGTCAGACTAGGCGAGCTTATCACGGGAAAGGTGGCGGAAACATTTCTATCTTGATTAAGACATTTCAGTTCCAGAAAACATGGAGCTTCATGTCTTGTGGGCTTATGGGCCGGGCGGGTCGTTATAAGTCCACTGACCCGCCCGGTAAGGCCAACAGGAAGGTGATTAGGACATGGACCCCAGCTTGAGGATGTGGGCCCGAGTTGTTTTGTCTTGTTATATTGTACACATGTTTTTTTTTGATAAGCCAGTCATTGTATTAAAATAGAAGTACAAGGGGTACTTCAAACCCAAACAAAACGAAGGAAAAAAAGAAAAGAGGACAAACTAAACCCCAAACATACCCCACAAGTCAAACCCAAACCAGCAACACAAATGCCTACACTCCCACAAAAAACACACGGCCAAGACAGAAACAGCAAAGGCCTACAAACTATCTCAAAGACAAAGCAAAGAAACACTACAATTCAGTAAAAAGAGCCCTCCACCACGCAACAAGAAAATTCACACCTTGAACTTTGAAAGATTTCACACCGCTTGGAGGCATAACAGTGGTTGTGCAGACCACTCGAATAAAGAATTAGCAAACCCCCTCAACTTAGACCGAACCCAAATCCATGTTCTCCACTTAATCAACTCGAGCATAGAGGAAACATCAACTTCCCTTCTGTGAAAAACTACCTCATTCCGCCGTAACCAAATTGTCCAAACAACAGATGACCAGATGGAATAAGCTACCCTACGCTGTACATTGTTCCAGCCAAATGAAAATTGCAGTAAGTGCTCTCTTGGACCAGCCGGAAGCGCCGTAGAAACACCCAACCAAGAATAACATAAGAGCCATAATTGCATCACAACTGGGCAGTTAAACAACAGATGAGATGTTGATTCAGTCTCCAATCCACAAAAGCAGCACAGTAAATCTTGTTCAGAATGTAATATCTGTCTCTTCCACAAGTTCTCTTTTGTGGGAATCCTCCCCAAAATCAGCCGCCAAGAGAAAGCTTTGACATTTGATGGCACAAAAGAATGCCAGATCAAATCAAAGACTGGATCTGATGTGTAATCGTCAGGGACCTGCAAAAACAAATAAAACGTGTTAACAGAAAAAAGCCCATCTTGGCTTGGGAGCCACCGCCACACATCAGGAACTCCTTCAACTAATGGACAGCAATTTAATTCTGTTAGCAATGCTTGCTGCCATTCCAGCTCTCTACCACGAAGACTCCTCCGCCACCTAAACTTCCAATGCCACACCCCATCAAACCACTCCCCACACGACTGAATTGTTGCATACTTGAAGGTAGCCAAATTGTTGAGTCTATGATACTTAGAAGCTAACTGAACACCAGACTGAAGCCAAGAGTCATGCCAAAATTTCATGGCATTCCCCTCACGAACAGACCTCTGGACACCAAGCTCAAACCAATCCCCACTCCCATCACAACAACAAGACATGATATCACGCCACCACGGTGACACCGTCACAGGCTTCAAACCAGAATATTTAGCTTTAATCACTTGGCACTAAAGACTGTTGGGCTCTACCAGATATCTCCACCGCCACTTACCCAACAAGGATTTATTAAACAGAAGCAAGTCTTTGATACCTAGGCCACCAGCTTCTTTTGGTTTGCAAATATCAGCCCAACTCACCCATGCCACCTTGCGCACCCCTTCCTCCCCGCCCCACAAAAAATCTCTCATGATACTAACACAAATCCTCTCCACCCCAACTGGCATTCGAAAAAACGACAAATAGAACAGCGGCAAAGCCGTCAAAACACTCTGAATCAAACAAATACGCCCCCCAAAAGAAATAGACTTCGCCTTCCAAACCGCCAATTTTGACTTAAACTTCTGAATAACCGGTTCCCGGGTACCCTTCAACCGCGGGCGACCCCCCACTGGGAGACCCAGATAAATAAAAGGAATTTTCATCACCTTACAATGAAGCAGAGATGCAAACCTGAGAGAAGTCCCCTGCTCCACTGCAACTGTTGCCAACTTGCTCTTGTTGAAATTCACCTTTAAGCCCGAAACCAACTCAAAGCACCTCAACACACTTTTAAGGATCACAATATTCTGCAAACAAGCCTCTCCCAAGAAAATAGTATCATCAGCAAACTGGAGCAAAGACACATCCACAGTGCTTTCCCTTCCCACTTTGGAGCCAATAAATTTCTGTAACCGAACCACATTCAAAAACAAACCATTCAGACCCTCAACCACAATTAAAAAGAGAAAAGGTGCTAACGGATCACCTTGTCTTAGACCCTTCTCCATAATAAATTCATTACAAGGGCTCCCATTCACCAATACTGAAACAGAAGCTGATTTAAGACAACTTTTCACCCACCCAATCCACCTTTCATGAAAGCCTAACCTCCTCATCATATAGAACAGGAAATCCCACTCAACAGAGTCATAAGCCTTCTCATAATCTACCTTAAAAATAATAGTTGGCTTTTTTAAGACCTTCGCTTCATGCACCACTTCATTGACTACCACCACACTATCCAACATATTCCTCCCTCCAAGAAAAGCAAACTGGCGATCATCAATAACCTTACCAAGGACCAATCTGAGACGGCTTGCCATTAACTTAGACACCACTTTGTAAATACACCCTATCAAAGATATTGGTTTGAACTCATTCAAAGCTTGTGGAGACTTAACCTTTGGAATTAGAGCAATAAAAGACGCATTGCTACCCCTAGGCCATGCTCCACTATCCCAGAAACTCTTCACTGCTGTCATAAACTCATCCTTCATAACAGCCCAAAACTGCTGAACAAATTTAAAATTAAAACCATCAGGGCCCGGGCTCTTATCACCACCACAGTCCCAAATCGCATCTTTAATTTCTTCATCATCAAATGGAGCATTCAGACCTGAATTATCCTCAACTGATAAAGATCGGAATTGAACACCGTCCAAAGTAGGCCTCAACCACCTGTCCGACTTAAATTTATGTTCAAAGTAACGATGTACTTCATGTTTAACCTTTGTGGGACTTTCCTCCCAACAGCCATCAACAACCAAACCAATAATTGAATTCGCCCGCCTCTTCCAATTAACTGTAGAATGGAAAAACTTTGTGTTTTGATCACCTTCTGCAATCCACCTTGACCTGGCTTTCTGACACAGCAAAGACTCATGATGCTTCAAAATAGACCAGAACTCAGACAATAACCTTTTCCTGTCAATGACCTCCTCAGCAGTCAACCCCACACTCTCCTCCTTCAAATCTAAAACATTCAGATCCCTAACAGCAAGGTCCCTCTTCTCTTTTCGGTCCCCAAACACTTCCCGGTTCCACTTTTTAAGAGAGCCCTTTAACTGCTTCAATTTTTCCTTCAGCACGAACATACCCCGACCCTGAACTGTAATGTCTTTCCAAGAAGACTCCACAAAGCTTGACAGTCTCGGATCCTGTAACCAACAATTGAGAGTACGAAAAGGTTTCGGTCCCCAATCAAAGAACGTTTGTTGCATTAGAAGCGGGCAATGATCTGAAACATCTCTATTCAACACCAGCTGAGAGCAATTCGGCCAGCGCTCCAACCAACTAGCAGACAGCAAGAACCTATCTAACCTGCTCTGAGCTTGGTTATTAGGCCTATACCAAGTATATTTCCTACCTGCTAACGGAATATCACACAATTCCATTGAAGCAATGAACGAATTAAACCCATCCATCTCACGTCTTTGAGCTCCCAGATCTCCGGAGCGACCACGCCTCTCCCCTTCAAATCGGACAGCATTGAAATCACCTGCTAGGCCCCACAAATCCACCACACAACTCTGGCGCCAAGCAACCAAAGCTGTCCACAATGCTCTTTTATCAGACAACGAGCACGGTGCATAAACATTCACAATTACACATCTATTCTGCGTTCCATCCCAACATCCCACCATACCTAAAAACCCATTCCCCTCCACACAAGACTCCAGAACAAAACAACCCCTTCTCCAAACACACAGCAAACCTCCCCCTCTGTTTTCTGCAGGAATGCCCTTCCACTCAAAATCATTGTCACCCCACACCTGAGCACACACTCTACGATCCAAATTGACTAACTTTGTCTCCTGTAGGCACAACAGATCCACTTGATGCTTACACACAACCTCCCGGACCACCCTCCTCTTAGCCGGCATTCCCAGCCCTCTAATATTGAAAGAAAGCAACTTCATTGTACACCTCCTGACCCCACAACACCATTACAGACTACATCTCCACCAACATCTCGCTCTTCAAGTCCTGCAAGCCTCCTCAGGACCTCACCCTCATTCCCCTGACAAGTCACACCCAGCTCTTTCCCAATATCCCAAAGAGATTGCACTTCTGCAGTAGAACTACCAATCCAGACAGAGCTGCCTAACCTGGGGAAAGCAGAGTTCGAATTTGCTGAGCACGTAGAGAAGCACTGACGGCGCAAGTTCCTCCTGCTCTCTGCCGCACCCAAACTTCTCTGTTCTACGTTCTGATTCGCTGAAAATCCCGCTGTCGCCGCCGTCGAGCTTGCTCTTCTGATTAAAGCATCAAACTTGTTGCTCGTTGAAACCCCAACACTCACCACCGCTTGGGCACAGCCATCATCACGCCGCGCACCCGCCACCTCCATGGTTGGGGCCACGTGAGGAGCACTAAGCGCACGATCGCAGCCCCTAACACCACCCTCGAAGCCAGCCAAGGACAGCACAACGTTACCATCAACCTGTCGCTCGTGCACTAAGGGAGGTTCAATTGACCCAGAACCCGACCCGTTGGTAGCATGGTCCGGGTGGAGCGGTCCAAACATTGGCCCAGAACTAGATTCACCAAGTTGCTGGCGTTTCAGGATAGTAACTGGCCCATGACCAGAATTGTTAATATTTTGTGTGGGCCCCTCCTTATGCATTAAAACACCTGCTTGCCCCAAATCCTTTTCAACTTGCAAAGCTTCCGTAATTGTATACTCTGCCAATTCATTCCTCATAAAATCAATATTGACTTGTGCCCCCACCGTCTGCTCCTCAAAGATCTCACCTTCCTCAACGCCTCCTTCTTGTAAGGCTTGAGAAACGGAAACCCCCCTATTGCCGTTAGAATCGGTTACCAGTTTTGAATTCAAATTTTGAATCTCCGGCGTGGCAAACGGTGCTCGAAACTCTTCCACGGTGTCTTCAACAGCCAACCCAACTGACGGAGCAAAGCCCTGTGAAGAGCCATTGATAGACCAGCCTGATTCATCGTCATCCTCCTCATCCTCCGGTACCACATCATTACACGGGCAAGAACTACCCGGTGCCCCCACTTCTTCACGGATAGTAATGCAGTACTCAACGCCGGAAACCCGCAAGTTGTAAAACTCTGAAACATCCCTCAATAAGCCAGTTCTGATCTGCAACCTTGCATATGCAAGCATAGACAAGGTCTCTGTCCCTCTATCAACAGCAATCAGCTCCCCCACCGGCTTGATTAACTCCGCAAAGCACTCCTTCGTCCACATATGTAGAGGGAACCCCATGCACCGCACCCACGACACTCTTGAGGCCGGAGCCACCTCAGGTGTCCAAGGATACACTGAACGGAAAACGTCATCCAGTCCGCCACTATCAAAAAGAGCTTCCTTCAGGTCGAATCCCTCCGGCCCTGTTAGCAGCACCAAATTGTCCCCCAAATACCTGACCTGGATGTGAGAAAAACCTCTAAGCATTGAAGCATCCTGAAGGGAAGGAATGACGTCCAGGTTCTTGAGAACACCGACAAGACTCCGCAGCAACCACTCCTCCCCGTCTTGAATTATCGGGCCCTTCCACTCAACAGTCATGGCCTCTCCTGTCTGCACCTTCCCACCATTCCCAGCTCGCACTTGATTGCACCCGGGCATAACCCCAGAGGCCACCACTTGTGCAAACGTTTTCTTCTCATGCCCAATCCCACTTGCCCTACTCTCAATACCAGCATTCTTACCATGCCCGGTACGCACAGCCAAATTACCATGCCCTTGACGTTGACGATGCATGGCATTCCCAAACTTGGGGAGATTGACATGCAGCTTTGTACTGCCTATCAGGATTGTGTCCAATTCCCGCTCCAATTTTCTCGGATTTTTGACCCCAGTAAACCTGACAAAACCAAAGCGCTTGCCTGTCTTGTCCCTTCTCGGCGAAATGAACACTTCCCAAACCCGTTCATACCTTTGGAAAGCCCGCCACAGCTGTTTTCCCCCCAAGAATCTGGGAAGTTTGTGAAGAAGAAACTGGTGATATCCAAAGGTGTCTTGCGGAACTCCCTACCCCCATGCAAGTCACGTCCAGAACCTCCTTGCTTCCTCCAGACCCTCTCACGCCCTCTCTCTCGACCTCTCTCTCTCATATTGTACACATGTATTTATCTTATTCAACATAGGGATTTGGGCCCTGCATGTAAGGCCCAAATCCATGAACATTCTAGATAAGGATCATTCCTACTATAAAAAGGATGTCCTCATCTTGTACTAAGGACCTTTTTTTCACCATTTATGAGATTATTTCCTTATTTACGTATTACTTACTTCTTTTAGCTCTGCTAGGGGTTTTCAAGGGTACTTTATTACCATTGTCATACCTTAGACAGGAACACAAACAAAACAAATAAAGGAAATATCAAATATCTCTTTCAACATCTTATATGGCTCAATCGGTTTTCACCGGTTGTTAGACCGGTTTCAGTGTGTTTTGACCAATTCTAAATATGTTAATCCAATTTTCTTACCATTTAGGTCCTGTATTTGATCTCGTTCCCATGCAATTTGACCTGTTGAATCAGTTGGTTCGATCCGATTTTCATAGCTATGGCAAATAGCCAAAAGAGTATAATTATTTCTACAAAATATACAAAAGAAAAAAGGATCAAATATTCCACATGGCATGGAAGGATGCTTAGCCATCAGTTTACATAGACTATCATGATTCATGAGTGATGAATCAAATCTTTCTTAACAAAACTAGTAAATGATTTGCTAGAGGGATCCATGTTCAATGAATGTGCACTACTTAAAGTAACGTTCCAAGTTAGAGATAGGTGTGCATCTAGTTTCTTTGTTCACGTTAGTAAACACATGAAATTATTTATCCTGTGATGATTAAATAATGGTAGCGTTCCTTTTGTTGGGGCGCTTGGCATCACATGAACACTGTGGTCCATCACCTAAAAAGTTGAAAAATATATATAAATACGGATTATACCTATAATTATTCTACCTATTGATGTAAAAGTATATATTCACATACGTCTATAACGCAAGTTTAAATATGTTTCATACAAAAAGTTTAACAAATAGAAAAGGAGGTACGCTTGAGGATATCTATATGGGCATGCACACCAATAGTACTAACCAAATAAACAAGGCTAAAAAGCAAACACCACACACAACCTATTATTATGAAGAGTCTCTATTATAAGGGGGAAATATATAAGTTATAGACTTATAGTCTCAAATCATTGGCTTCCTGCGTACAAAAGTCAATTGTTTTTCTGTGTATAAGAATAAAATCATTATGCTTTCTGCCACAAATGCAAATAAAGAAAAAAGAATGTTATGGTACGGTTTGGATTATATATAAGCAACAAATGCATTTAAAATGATAGGATTACACCAATTAAAAACGGGGTTTGCTATAATACTCTGAAAATGTTTTGTGAAGGAGTAACACATTTTCATTTGAAAGAAAAAAAACTCCAACCTTCTTGGCTCATTTAAATTGATGGGTGCTAATTCACTTTTATTTAATATACTCAAATTTTCTCTCTTTAATTCAACCTGCTTTTTGTCCCAGTAGTATAGCTCAAGTGGTAGGAGTTGAGGACATACGAGTTGAGTAGGAAAAAGTTTAGGAATCGATTCCTGCAGGTACAATTTATCTTTTCGATGTAAAAAAAAACATGATTTTTCGTCTTTCTCTTTCCTTGGTCTATTCACCGCTGCCACTATGATCAACAACCTTCACCGCCACCATATTTTCATCAGAATATGAAAAACGTCTTTTTTCATATTTTATTTTGATTATATATATTTAAAAAATATTTTCAATGAAAGTATTTTTTTAATATGAACTATGAAGCAAAAAACAAAATTTTTAATATGAACTAAACATGTTTTTAACTTCATTTTCTTTACGGATGAAACAAGAAGACAGATAGGCCAAACAACCCCTTGACCTTTTTCCTGCAGTGGCACTAGCAAATAGAATCACATAACAAGGTTTTGCATCACCTTTTTTTTTTAAAGTTGTCCATCACCTTTTAAATTTTTTGGTCGAAGTCCATCACCTTAAAAGAATATACAAAATAGTGCTTAATCATCATTCTAAGCCCAAATCCATGAATTTATGTATGTTCTCTACCAAAAAAAAGTTATCCATGTTTTTTTATCCCAAAAATATTATGCAGGCTTTCGCCTTCTTACCAAAAAGACTAAACAATGCTGACGAAGAAAACAGCTCCAAATAATTATATATGGGCCTATGCTAAATTTGAATTTTAGTTCTCTTATTTTATTTATTCTTTTGTGCTTTCAGCGAATAATATAATTTGAACCAAACATAAAAAAAATTGGAATATAATTTCGAACCTAATTAAACAAACAAGTATGTATGTAATTGGCGAATATTTTTAAAATGAATTTTTTTGGAAACCAAAATGAATTTAAGCGATACGATTAATTTAATGATATTTTTTAATTTAATGATATTAATAATAGGCATTTGAGTTTTATTATTTTGTATATTTAAATTATCATACAAATAAAAGAAAAAATGTCAACAATCATTTTTACCGTGTATTATTTGCTTACTTTCATCTCTATTTTTTTTTTTAAGGAAACTTCCATCTCTATTTTAATCTGTCTTTATTTAATTTTAAAGGTAGACTTTTTTTGAAATTTAAAAAATTTAAAATAATGTTTTAAATATCTAATTCGATTGACTGAAAAAAAAAATTAATGGTAGCAGATGAAAATTAATATAAGAGTTTGATTATTCATCCTCAAATAATTAAGATGCGATAGCTGGATGCTTTAAAATGTTGGATGCTCATCCGACGTCACATTTGAGAGCTTTATTGATAATTCTACTTGCCCATGACATGTTTCTTTCTATTATGTTCCGTGAGAGTCTAACACGTGTGTTGACAAGCTTGCTTTGTTGGGCTTAAGCTTGCAGTTTTCCACCAATGAACAAGAGGGAGTTAGGGTTTGGAGAGGCAACCTGTTAGACGACATACAAGGTGGATAGATTCTTCCTTTCTTTGTTCTGACCGCAGATTCGAAGAGAGGGGAGGAAGATCTTCGAGAAAGTACCTTCCTTTCTGAGAAAGAAGGTCATCGTAGCTTTGTCGGAAATCGCCTCCGGGGGTTTGGCCGGAGCAGAATTGAGCATTGGCTCAACTTGTTGTACTTGTTGTGCCTCTTCTCGTAACTGTTTCTCAGGTTGCAGCTGTTGTATGGTGAATTCCTATGGAACCATGGCTGCTAATAGCGTTGTTGGTAGCTCATTTTCGTCTTGTTCTTCTTTCAACATGGACAGAAACCCCAAACTAGCTAACAAGTTCATGCTAACGACTCTGAATATTTCCCCAAGGATTCTTCAGAGACTCTGTTTTATCTCTAAAAAAGAGGTGACGAATCTGGATTTAGGATTTGTTTCTTGAGTTTATGAGGGGAAATCTTTGATGAAGATGTTAATGGTTGAGGATGATAGGTTCTAGATTTCAGTGGCTAGGGAAGAAAAAGAGGAAAAACAACCTAAAATATCCTTGGTGCAAAGTCTAATATACCCTTAGCGCACCGATGAATAAAAAAAAGGCTTAATTCTAGTTTGGGTCTCTGATGTTTCAGAAATGCACGATTTGCGTCCCCTGTGTTTAAAACGTGCGGTCAAGCTCCCTGACGTTTCTAAAACGTGCGATCGAAGCCCTTCCGTCCATATCCGTTTGGTTCCGTTTGTTGACCAAACGGAGCTGCGTCCACGTGTAATAAAACGAGCGAATTTACTCCCTGGTCTTTCATCTTTGTGCAATTTGCCTCCCTAATGTTTAAAACGAGCGAATTTACTCCCTCATGTTTCAATAAAATTTAAAATAAAACAATTTAATTAAAAAACTAAATAATATCAGAATATAACTAAATATAAATTATAAAAATTCAAATCAGTTCATCTTTTTCACCTGTAATCTCACTCTCTTCACCATAGCCATAACCACCAAGGTCTACCATATACAACCAGCCCCAAACCACCACCTCTTCCTTCT
The DNA here is from genome assembly GCF_012489685.1 of Lotus japonicus. Classification (NCBI taxonomy): domain Eukaryota; kingdom Viridiplantae; phylum Streptophyta; class Magnoliopsida; order Fabales; family Fabaceae; genus Lotus; species Lotus japonicus. The sequence goes on from NC_080043.1 coordinate 72,745,491, forward strand.
GAACTCACTATCTTCTTCTCCTTTAGATCTGAACCTGCTATTCTCCATTACAAAACCCACATCTACAAAATCGACATCAATTTTTTATGTTAAAATCCCTAAATCCCAACTCTCACAACTTCAGTGAGGACATCATCCTTAAACATGTAGAACGCCACTCCCAGTATGCTCACAAGGAACGCTATCACCTCCTGCAAATCCCCTAGTTCCACTCTCCTTTTTGGGTTTCGTTGCTTTGATGATTTCTAGGTTTTTTTGTGTAGTAACTGATGACTTGCTGCAGATCTCTGGATGTGGCTCTGAGGTTTTGCAATGGCCATGAATTTCAGCCAGAGAGGGCAACGATGATTCTGAAAGATGAATGGGTGGCTAAATCTGATGAGATGAAAATGGCTTATCCCTGTCTAAATCTTCCTGGTTTTCTGGTTTCTTGCATTATTTATGTGTTTTTTGTTTGTGCTGGATCTGTTTTTTCATGAAAGATGGAGAGAAATGTGTGTGTTTGAAAGTGGAAGATGAACTAGGGAGAAAATTGTTATTATTATTCTTGATAAAGGTGTTGTTTTGTTAACGAACATGAATTGAAGATTCAATTTTTTTTTCTTGAATTGTTGTTGATTTGAATCTGATAATGAATGATTTGTTTTCATTCAAGATTAATGATATATCTGAAACAGATTAATGATCTTTTTTTTTGTTACAATCTGTTAAAAATTAAAGATTTTTTTTTCAAATTCTGTTTTTAAACATTAGGGAGGCAAATTGCACAAAGATGAAAGATCTGGGAGTAAATTCGCTCGTTTTATTACACGTGGACGCAGCTCTGTTTGGTCAACAGACGGAACCAAACAGATATGGACGGAAGGGCTTCGATCGCACGTTTGAGAAACATTAGGGAGCTTGACCGTACGTTTTAAACACGGGATGCAAATCGCACATTTCTGAAACATCAGGGACCCAAACTGGAATTAAGCCTAAAAAAAAAGTTCACCATCCTAGTGGGCACCATTAATGTAACCCATGCTTTCCTTGTACGATCTGAATGTAATTAATATTTATTTTCAAGTGCCAAGATTAGTGAATAAAAAAGTACCAACTAATTAAATTAGTGCAACACTTCCAACAATTATTCACATTTTCCAGAGAACATAAAGTCCTGTGTGACTACTGTGTGAGTTGGGAGTGAGTGACACACTGACACTGACACTTCTTTTCCAAAAGGAGGAGCAGAGATCTGCGATAATTTCCACGATGGGCATTGCGGCCGTACTCGGAGTGGTGTCGCCGTTCCCGTTCTACTACTGGCTCTGGAACTCGCCGCAGTCATGGGCCAACCTCTGCGGCAAAGGCCGCGACCCAACCAAGGCCATGGCTCACGTTTCGTACTTCTTGAAGCTCATTCAGTTCATCTCCCTCTACTCCGTTTCTTCCTTCAGCTGGCCTCCTCCCTTCTACTTCTGGCCCCTCTTCGCCTTTGGCCAATTCCTTAACTTCAGGTTCAGTCTCTGCCTCTGTCATTGCTTGTTTTGTTTTCTGGGTATTGGAGAATTTTTAGGATCTAATTAATTATGGGGTTTTATAAAGTTTGTTTCTTTGCTGAAATTGAGGATGTTTTAAATCTGTTGTTTATTGAAAATGGGGTTTATAAAAGTTTGTTACTTTCCCACTTTATAGTGGTTTGTTACTTTTAAGCCAAGATGGATGTTGAATGCTCAATTCCAATGCTGTATTGATATTGATTTTTCAGTCTGGTAATTTGACTTTACCAATGAGATCAATGATACATACTAGTGCCAAGTTTAGTGAAATTGAAATATGCTAATTAGATGTTAAAGTAAATTGCTTGTGTGAAATGGAAGTATAAAAGTTAATGCAATAGAGTAAGTTCATAATACATGGCCTAATGGTGTGGGAATTAGATTTCCCACCCCTGGGTTTAGAATTGCCACCCTAGTCTTTTTAAAAAAATGCCGGGAATACCCTCCGGGACTTAAACCTCCATACCAGTCCAGAGGTTGATGTTCTGGACTAGTCCGAGAGTTAAACCTTCGGATTCTTTAATTACAGTTAAAATAACATGACTTTAGTCCAATTGCAGCAAATATAACATGACTTTAAAATTGAAAAGTTACATAATCCAATTTAAACAAAATTACAATACATAATCCAAGTTAAGCATTGGAAAAGTAAAGCAAAATAACAATACGAAATCTAAGTTCAGCATTTCAAAAGTTACACAAATAGTCCTTAATATAGAATTAGTAAAGAACTAATATTAATCTTCTGTTATGTTTGTGAAGCTTCCAGGTGGAGGTGCACTGTCCTTTGAAAATACCTGTATAATGAAAACAGATTCAAATGCTTTGTTGTAGATGTGGAAAAGATTCAAATGCTTTATTTTAGATGTGGAAGAAGATTATCATACCTTGACTACATTGGACAAGGTTATATTCAGATAACAATTAGACTTTCTAGGAGAGAACACAGCGACCTGAAAGCAAAGTGAAGAAACGATGTGATGTCCAAGTTGTCCAAAGAAGCTTAAAATGTTAAAGTTGCCTATAGATTAACCTTTTGGAGAAGCAGAACAGATCCAACAGTTATGTCTTTCGCAAATACGCTTTCAGTGAAGACCTTGTGATGGATACTAGCGCCAACAGTGCTCGTAGGGTCCTGAATCTCAATCTCAGATGTCATGAGAGAAACATGAATCATTTCACTGAAATATAAGGAGGAATAAGGAAATACCTTGAGTGTAACTGTTGCATCTCCAAACCCATTGGGATTGCAGGATTTGATAACACCGATGACGTGATCTACTCTTTCATGATGGTGAGTGATTGCGCCCAGAGGAGTGGCAGATCCGTTTAATTGCAGGGCTGAAAGCCAAGCATTGGATTGGAAATCGGGATCGGTGTCGTGGCCGTCTTGGAGGACTTGCCTAACGAATTGTTGGGTTGAAATGTTTGGTTTGTCGTCGGTGGATCTGCGGTGAATCATGGCGGCCTGGACGGCGCCAGCTGGGCCGGGAATGAGAGGACGAGAGCTGGAGGCAAGGTTGTCTTGGCGTTTGCAAGGGCGGATGAAGGTTGATGGTGGATCTTGTTCCATTTCTTCTGGTTATTTCCTGCAACAAGGGAAGAAGGGAAGTAATGTAATGGTTTAGGATGCCTTTGGTGCATAGGGGACTAATATAGGAAGTAAAGGGATTTATGGTGTAGGAGGAATGAGTAATGGGGTTGGTGGTGAAGATTAATGGTGGTCAGAGTTGGTTGTGTAGGCAGTGATGGTGGTTGAGATTGTAATTGATGGTGGTCAGAGTTGGTTGTGTAGGCATTCTGCTGCTTGATAAGGGTGATCCAGGACTATAAGTTTCGGATCACTCCAGGACTTTAAGTTTCGGATCAATCCAGGACTATAAGTTCCGGACTGATTCATAATTAAATTTACCACCCCCCTTTTTAAGACGTCCGAGAGTTGAAAACCCGGATTAATATGAAACTTCAAGATTCGTACCTCTAAAACCAGATACTGTCACAGACAGAAACGTGAAAATGCAGTGACAATAATATGGGACAAACATACCTCGTTACAATACAGGAGCATTGTCTTAATACATGTAGGAAAATATTCTTGCTAATAATATGGTTACAGACATGGTTACAACATTACAAACATGAATCATATTATCAATCTTCTGTTATGTCTGTTAAATCAAAGTTGGTAATAACACAAGGACCAATCCAAACAGTGTGTTCAGCCATAAATCTATCCAAACGCTCTTTATACGGTTTACACCATTCGGACTCGGGTTCTTCAACGTTGTATTCCCATTGGGGAGCAATTGGCGGTATAGGATGTCCAGACACCAACTTCCGCTACATTTAAGAGTATAGTAGTAAAATTAGATATATTTCAATATAAATTGTTTAACGTGACAAGAGAGTGTATTAATAAAAAAGAAGATATGTATTTAATTGAGGATATACCTGTACAAAGTGATTGGTCACATGACCAATAGCTATGACAGGATGTTCTAACGGTGGGGCGCCTCCTCTCATCGGAAGGTAAGTGTAACTAGATTTTAACGAGATGGAGATGAAAACCACCCGAAGGATGGTGCTATGGAGTAATGGTGCTGAAAAAGGTGGTAGAATCTGTCAGAGGTGTCCGAAAGTTGAAGTTTCATACTAATCCGAAGGATGAAGTTTCATACTGATCCGAAGGTTGAAGTTTCGGATTATATCTTGAAGATTAAACTTCATTACAAGGGTTTGTGTTGTTGAGTGCCAGGTTTTGGTTTCCATTACAAGGGTTGATTATTAGGGTTGGTTATAAAAGTTATTGATTTTTAAAATTATTAGGGTTGATTATAAAAGTGAAAAAGAAAAAAAAAATGTTAAAGTGAAGATAAAGCTCACAAATTATTAGGGTTTAGGGTAAAAGTGAAAAATAAAAAAAAAATATACGTTAAAGTGAAGATAAAACTCATACTAATCCGAAATAGTAGTGCAAAATACATAGTCCCCTAATATCATAATAGTAATGTCAACAAAATGCTCATACAACTAATGTCCCCTACTGTCCCCTACCCCGACGACCTCCCCTACCCCTACGACCTCCCCTGGCTCCTGCCCTGCCGCCCTCCCGGCCACCTGCTGCCCTGCCGCCCTCCCGGCCACCTGCTCGGCCACCTGCTCGGCCGCCGGCTCGGCCACCTACTCGGCCACCTGCTCCCAGACCTCCTCTCCCAGCAGCGTAAGCAATGCCCTGTGTCCCAGCCAAGTCCTGGAGGATGCGAAGTGCTCTCTCCGTTAAAGCGCGGGCCTGTGTGCCTGGCAGCAAAGCATCATCCACCTCAAGTGACAACTCAAGGACTTCTAAAGCCCTACGCAAAGCAGCCTGAAAGTAAATAATAAAAAAAACGCTGTTAGTAAATCACATACAGAAAACCACAAGTGCATAAAGAAAATAGAAATAAAATTTAAAATTTACCACGGCACTGAGATCAATCCTCCTCTCATCCGGTATGATGAAACAATGAGACACTCTAGCGTACCAATCCATGTAACCGCCCACAGCCTGTCCCTCCTCTATAGCAGGGTCGCCCTCAGGGAACAAGTACTGCACATAACCTGCGAATGCCGCATCAACAGCCTCAGCTGCGGGAGATCTATCCATCTCACTAGGGTGGCGCGGGATCGTCTGTATATACCCAAACTGTCGCATGACCCGCTCCGGAAGATGAGGTCGCACAGCAGGGGGATAGGGACACCGAATGTAGCCTGAGAACAAAGCCCTCTCATCCCGCTGTCGCCATTCCCTGTAGGCCTCATATGGAGTCCAAGTGACGTCGTCGGCCGTCAACTCATCAAGTAGTACTCGCCTCTCGTCAAGCCTAGCATGCCCCGACCGTGACTCTGTCCACCTACGAGCTCTGGGCTGGTCCTCTGTGTAAGTCGGGTTCGCATACCGGCGAACGAGCCTGTCTGGAAAGTGCTCAAAGACCCAGGCCATCAACAGGGAAGTGTAACCGCCCATCTGTTTGACCCCGCTGCGAGAAGACTGTCCAAGCTGGTCGTACAACGTGGCAAGGGCCATGGCGCCCCACGCGAACTCCGACACCCGCTCAAGATCCTGTAGCATGCCTATCCAACGGGCGGAGAATGAGTGCCCCCCCACTCTTGTCGGCGAACAATGTCGCGCCAACAAGATGCATCAGGTACATCCTGGCTGCATGCTCGTACCGCCCCTCTACATTACAATGTAATATCAATTATGATTAAGTAAATATAAATAATAGTTGGAAAAAGTTCAGATAATGAATGAAACAAACCTGCAACAGCTTTCGGGTAAAGGTCTCGCAAGAAGCTGAACCTCATAGTCGGACCCCTAAGCTTATCAAACTCAGCCATGTACAAATCTGCATCCCCCCCTAACAGCAAAGCGCAGGTCTCTGCCACATCATATCTCGAGGCCACTCCTGGAGTGTAGAATCTCCCACCAACCGGGATGTGAAGAAGAGCGGAGACGTCGTCAAGGGTGACAGTCATCTCCCCAAATGGCATGTGGAAACTACTAGTCTCCTCGTGCCACCTCTCCACAAGGGCCGATATAAGCCCTGGATCCGTCTCTACATAGCTGCACCTGACCAGTGGATACAGTCCGCTCCTCTCCACAATCAAGCGGACCTCCCTGTAATTGTCCCCCTCACACGTCATCAGCCCGAGCTTCGTACCAGCAGTGGCAAGCCTCAAATCACCTCGCTCAGAATAACGAGGGTCAGTGGTGCCTAGTAGGGTATGCCACGTCCACGGCGCTATGTGATCCGGGTAATGCTGCAGAAGTGACAACTCAACCGGCCCACCAGGAAACGGTGGATCTCTCTGGAGCGGCGGCATATTCGGATCCTCTACCTCTACATCCTCACCCTCAATCTCAGACTCAGACCCCGACTCCGACCCCGACTCCGACTCTGGCTCCTCAACTGCATCAATATCAAGTGAAGAGGTGGAAGGCTCAACAGTATCGTGGGCGGTAACCTCAGGCGTCGACTGAGGAGAAACCTCAGTAGCAGTAACCTCAGGCGTCGAGAGAGCAGGAACCTCAGTAGCAGGAACCTGAGTAGCAGGAACCTCAGTGGCAGGGGCAGGAACCTCAGTATCAGGAACCTGAGTAGCAGGAACCTCAGTAGCAGGGGCAGGAACCTCAGTGGTCGCCTTCGGAGCCCCCTTCCTAGCACCCTTCCTAGCTCGCTTCCGAGAAGTCGACACATCTGTATCATGATCACCTCGCCTATGAGAAGCGTGGAGATAGGCACGACGATCGGCCAACTCTTCAGATGATACCCTCTTAGTTTGCTTTGTCCTCGCCATAATCTATCAGAAAAAATAAGGAAAACAGATTAATAGCTATGTAATGAGTAACTAACTAGTTGAAGCAATCCACAAGTATACACAGTAAACTAATGTTATGAAATTTCAATACAATTCAAATAATGTTATGAAATTCAAATGTGAAATCTCAAGTTGGTTATGTCCTTAACCACTACCCTAAGATAGCCAAAAGCATGGAAATTATCTTCACCCCATTCATCTTATCATGAAAAACAATAACAGAAGCAATAGGAGAGACAGTACTGAATCTCTCAAGTCCGAATCTTGAAGTCCTGAACCAGTCCGAATCTTGAAGTCCTGAACCAGTCCGAATCTTCAAGATTCGGAGTACGAATATCCCCAAATTCGCACCTCAGAACCCCATATACCCCAGAAATCACAATAGGAATGAAATTTCACCAAATCAACTCATAAAAAGGGATTCGAAACCTAACCTAATCTGAAATACCTAAATTTGAAACCCTAAATTTGAAATCACAACACTAACTCATCAAAATACACATGATTCAAAATACACATGATTCTTGGTCGTGGATTCCAACAAATTACCTCAGTGTGGTCGGTTTTGAATCACAGATGATTCTTGGTTGCTTTTGGTCGTGATGTGTGGGTCGATTTGGGTGCCTCTGGGTCGCTTCTCCTGAACCAGTCCGAGAGTTGATGTTCTGTCCCGTTACAAATGTGAATCTGAATTGATAGTTTTGTTCTATTATTAACTGAGTCCGACATTTGAAAATTCGGAGGAGTCCGAATGTTATACATTCGGACTAAAACACGGAGGGGCAATATTGGTTTTTCCCCACTTTTAAATGGGGTGGCAATTCTAAACCCAGGGGTGGGAAATCTAATTCCCTAATGGTGTTGATATGTCTGGGTTCTAGGTGTGTAAAGAATACTATTATAATTTTAAGGAACAGGAATTAAATCAGATTCTGTGGCTGAGAATGCATATTGCATAGCATCATTGCGGAAGCGATGTTCTAATTGCCAATTGGCATCAAACACACCGTGAACACAAAACTCTCATATACTAATATGTAATTATTCAAAAAAATTAAAACAGAACTAGTATTTCAAGAGACTTTTATCTGTCGTTCTGCAAACTATATATCTCAATGGATGGTATAATCAGGGTTTTGAATTGCGGTTGCGGATAAATGCGGGATGATGCCATTGAAGGGACTCCAAATCCCTTGGCATTGCGGCCGCAATTGCTGTTGCAGACCGCAAGTTAAAACATTGGATGTAATGTTCCGATGATAAATAATAAATGAAGAATTACTGAGAGGACGAGCGCCATCTTCTTTATATAAAAGTGTATGCTTCAATAGTTTTGATGTTCCCAAAATATGCTTTGAAATGATTTGACTGTGTTGCTTTGAAATTTTGTCTATGCATAACAGTGAAATGTTCAAATAACAGGGTTTATCAGCTGCTAGGTGAAGCTGGCACTTACTATGGTGTACGCTTTGGAAAGACTATTCCTTGGGTAACTGAGTTCCCTTTCGGAGTCATCAGAGATCCTCAGTATGTTGGCAGCATTTTGAGTCTTCTTGCTTGCCTCTCATGGTTTCCTCTTCAATACATTCTCCTATTCATTATAGGATATGTGTTTATGATACATGTGGAATCAAAGGAAGATCCATCTACTCGTGCCAAGCCAGTCCATTGAATCTGCTGTCAGTAGATTAGATATAACTTGGAGGAGTTAGTAGCATGTGGGTTTCCAAAATTCTTTGTACTTTTTTGTTTCTTTCCCTCCTCTCGAATGACATTTCTATTTATAATTCTGATTCCTTCAAATTATTTCTATTGAAATGCAGACTCTTTTTTGTCTCTCATGACTTGTGTATTTCAAGCATGTAAAAAATGTTAGCTAATTTACATGATAGATGCAGTGCCCTTATTCGCCTTTTTTATGTGTGAAATGTAAATAAAAGAAGAAAAGCATGTAGCATTATTTAGCTCAGGCATCAATGACAAATCCCCTCGTCGCGGTGCTCGCACTAAGCGGTAAATGCCTGACCACGAAATACGCTTCATTCCCATGGACGATGATCAAACTCCCGACCTCATAGTTAAAGGCCGAAGTGAGCTAACCACTACGCCATACCTCGTGGATTCAAAAAGCCATTTAGGCTTGACTGACCAGCGTATTTAAGTAAATGTAAATGAATATATATGTTTTAGTTAATCATATCATTATTATATTAGACTTTTGTCCTGTCACCAAAGGCCTATCTACAAATTTAGGCATATAGACTTATAAATAGACTTCAGCTTTCAAGTTTGTGTAGAAATAGTCATGTTGTATTTGGAAAAATTATTTGAGCTTATCTTATAATATTAGCATTTACGTAAGTGTTTGGGTAATTCCGTAATTTATGAAAATAGCTTATGACCTACCTATTAGCTTTTCTAAACTTATTTTCATAAGCTTCTCAAAGTAACTTATAAAAAAGAGTAAAGGCCCCGTTTGGAAAAACAGCTTAATTAAGCGCTTATGGTCATAAGCGCTTATGATATAAGCGCTTATTCATAAGCTATTTTTAAAAATTTATTGAAATAAATTAAAAATAAGCTGTATATAAGCATAAGCTGTTTTTCATAAGCTGTCCTGTGTAGCTTGTGAAAATAAGCTGAAATTAGCTTATGGCAGACCATAAGCTGTTTGCATAAGCTCTCCCAAACACTGGCATAAGAGCTTATGCTGTCAGATAAGCTCAAATAAGCTCTTCCAAACTGGGCCTTTATACTTCTGTATAAGCTCTTTTGAGCTTGTTCTAGTAAGCTTCTTAAATAAACTCATGAATAAGCGTTTAATTAAACTGTTTGCTCAAACACACCTTTATAGCTTATTTAAAGGTCATATTACAAAATAAGCCTTCAAGCCAAGCCTTAAAGAGATTCCTGTATCAAGTAAATAGGTTAGGCTTTGTTAGACTGTATATATGTATGAGTACATGATAGTGGTGTACTTATGGTTATAGAGTATTTCACTCTCTTGTAACTGATTGATTAGCTAGTTTATCCTCTTAGGCTTTTTGTTAAGTGTTGGTTAGCATCATGTATAAAGCTTCGAAGTGCTCTGTTATTGTAATCTGAAATCATTTTCACTCAAATTTACAGATTTCTCTCTCACTCTAGTTATCAAACAGGGCTTAGACGGAAATGGGCAGTATAAAGTCCATTTTGACCAATTTTCATCCTTAAAGACCTTCCTCTTTATAACAGTGTTTTGACTTTCATTTTCATATTCTTGTTTCCCATCTGGAACATGAAGTCGAGCATAAATCTGTAGATACAGTGATATACATTGCCTTTACTATTAATACAATCACATAACCTGAACTCCAGAAACCTTCCCATTGCCTTCTCCTACTATACTAAAGCAAAAGACACACTGAAAGTTTGAATTGCATTTTTCACAGCCTTAACATCAATATCAATCAACTTCCCTGTCTTGGATGATATTACAATGCATTTCTTCTCTTCAGCCAGTGGAACAAACTTGTTACCCTTCTCTTCAGAGCCAAATAGTGCAATACTGCATAAAAAGAGAAACAATTTTATTGGAGTTATGTGGCTGTTGTACTTAAACCATTTTTTCCTTCACAGATAAATAAAGACACCTTTAAGGGAACCATTATAGTTTATGTGAATGATAAAAGTACCTTGGCTTGTCACGTGCATTTGCAAGCTGAATGGCAGCTGTATTGGTGGCTATAACTCCAGCTGAGTCGTTAATAAGAGCAGCCATCTAAATCATATAACCAGAGAATAAATCCCATAAGTATTGTATGGAGACCATATATGCTCAAAACTCAAGAGCCTATTGCTCTGCCCCTTATTTCTGTCTCTCCCCTTCTTTTCTTTTCCCTTTATTCCAGCAGCTTATTTAGCTATCTATTCATTCATCATTTCACAGTTCAATGTTTTCACATTTTGCAACCATCTGGATTTTCTTCACTGTTTGTTGCTCGCAAAATAACTAGAAGATACTAGTACCTGTCCAGGGGTGGTGATGAAGATAATGGAGGCTTCTTCTCCCACGATTTCCTCCACATTTTCCCTTTCTTTCTCATGTGGAATGACAAAAAGTGGTGTAAATCCCCTGTAAATCATTTTTTATCAGATAAACTATCATCACCAGAAAATCAAAGATAAGGAGAAAATGCATGATGAGCACTTATTTAGTGAACATTCTTAAGCATGGTACCTTTTGACTTGGTGTACTGTTATAATTCTTATATGTCAAGAAACAAGTAGTAACAAGTCAAAAGCTTACAGACTCTTTATCACATGGAGAATGCTTTAACTCATTCCATACCTTATAGACTCTGCAATATCAGCCCACACTTCAATGGGTAGCAAGCTATCAGGATCACCCGCAGACTGCATTGAGGCGTTTGAATCTGATTGTATCCCATGAATCACAATATATTTTCCTTTTTTTACACCTGCTTTTGTGTATTTTTGCTCTACAACCTCCTTCAGCTTCCTTGAAATTGACACCCTAAGTGGCAGCACAGGTTCCCTTGGAATGCTTCGAAATGGTCTTCCTAGCCAGTCAACCATCTGATGATACCTAGTCCAGCAAACTCATGACAAAAAGATCAATTCAATTAAAGAAAAATTTCAGGAAAATCTTCCTAATTTAAGCGTAAATCATTTGTGTTCTACTATGAGCTCACATATGATATCCTCCCTCTGAAAGATTTAGAGCATCTGGTGTGAATGTTTCTGATAAAAATAGTCCTGCTCCTGCAGCATTCACATTTGGGTAGATATAGCTAACTCTGTCTCTGGCAGTGGTCATAAACAAAAATGCTGCATGGCCTAGGCCTGCCAATTTGGTACTTAAGACCATGTCATAATACCTATTCTGCAAGTATAGTGCAGCAATGCATCAGTATCTAAACCTGTATAGGAGAACTTCAAGTATATGTAAGTTAGGAAGTAGCAAGCAAAAGCTGGCAGAATTTTCAGTTTGGTTGCAACAAGCAGCATTGCAATGCCTAACATTGTAATAAGCCCCAGCAGTTGCAAATTTCATTACAATTGAGTTAGAAAAATGTATATTCTTAAGCTTCTTCATGTCAGGGAAGCCTCTAAACCCTTGAAAGATCCATAATATTTTCAGAGTTGCATGACATGCATAATGTTCTCTACAAATAGTGTTTGACCTGCATATAGAACGGTGCCATCAATTTTCTACAATTTGGATCAACCCTCATTGATGTGATTAATTACTTTAAAACTCACGTTAAGGTGTGCATGTTTGAAAATCTATCTATAATTGATTCTAAAGTTAAAATAAATTTTCGAGTACCGTAATTGATTGTGAGGAAAGAAAAATTGATCCAAACATGTTTGTTCTGTATATAAAGGATTAAAAGTAGCTTTAGACAAAACATCTAGAAAATATGGTGGCCAACCTTTAGAACTCCAACCATATCAGTATACTCTGCTGGCTCTGGAAAATCATTATCAAGGTCATAAGCATTCGCCCACCTCACATTCTTATTCAACTCAAACGTCTGCTTCCCCCTCTCGCCCGCCACCACATCAATCTGAACCCCCGGGTACCTGTCCTTAATCAACTGAATAACCGGAAAGAACAAGAGGCTCTCATAAACACCACCACCGATCACACAGCAGCACCTCCTCACATCTCCCCTCACTTTCAAGCCCAAGGAAGCTATCTCCACTGAATATCCAGCAGGGAATTTCAAGTACCCGTATGGACTGTCCGGGTTATCCGGCGGCCTCGGATCCTCGTCCTGCTTACCATCTGCAAACAAGGACCCATACTCCAACTCAGGGTCTTCCCCCTCATCAAATGGGTCAAGCCAAGGGTTCTTCTTCTTCAAATTGACCTCAACATTTCTTCTCCTAGTAGTAGAGTTATGGAATGGATAGTCTAATGAACCCAATAATGAAACATGTGTTTGATGACATGATGGAATGGAAGGTAAAGATGAGAAAGCTTTTGGACTTGGCACTATATAGTAAGCTGCAGCCATTGAATTTTTCTAAGTTGCTTCCTTTTTTGCCTTGCTTGCATGATGATACATTACAAACACATTAGTAGATTACAACCAGTTTGAATGTGTGGAAAAGCGTTGGATAAGTGGGTCCTATCACTCCTCCTTATGTGTAGTTCACTAGTTCAGCTTATTATAATCAATTTATCATCAATCTTCTTCTTCTACTAAAAAACGACAACCATAGTTGCCGTTTTGGCAACCCTCAAAAGAACCAAAACGGCGGCGTTGGACAGCATCACACGTGCCAATCCAACCAGAATAGAAACAACCTATTCCTCTTGAGCTCCGACAAAAATGTTTGACGTCGATAATTTCTCTCTCCTACGTTTCACTCCCTCATTGGTCGACCAAAAACTTTCATTTTTCTCTCTCTACACCACCCTCCTTTTGCTTTTTTTATTTATTTATAACTATCCAATACACATTTCACCATTTTGATGCCGTCAAATTCAGGATTTAGTCGCAGTTAAAGTTTTTCATCCCTCTGTTAAAGTGTATTGTGTCGGGATCGTGTATTGTGTGAGAATCAAACCCAATAACTCTTCTCACATACTCAGTCTGCGTTACCGACTTAACTACCCTTTGGGGACCCTCCTTTTGGTTTGATTCGTTGCTTTCTCTACCAACTTCCCATCAGAATTTTCAATTTTCCCTTCACATAACGTTACCCATTTTTCCTCTTTCAAATTTTACCTTTCACTTTCTCACTCTTTTCCTTCAGCAACCCCTTTCAGCCACCATCACTCAACACTGAACACCACAGCAATTAAAGCTAGCTTCTATCATTTTCAATTTTCACCCACTCAACAAAAATGGGTGAAAAACTCAAAATCTAGCTCAGTTTTCAGTGAAATGTAGCTGAAAAATCAAAAAACTCTCACTCTTTCTAGGGTTTTGCATTGGAAGTTCGAACTTTCAAACCAAGTCAAGTTGGAAAAAAAATCACTTTCTTTAATCGATTCTGGTGAGAAAGCATTGACCTGAGAGGTTTGGAATGTCGGGCCCACCCAGAGTTCGATCCATGAACGTGGCCGTCGGCGACCATGAGGCGCGCCCGGTGCTGGTCCCGGCTTGCAACAAGGCTCGGCCTGCCGCCGTCGATGGGCGGAAGCCGGTGAAGAAATCGGTGCTGGAGACGGAGAAGGAGAAGAAGCCGGTGGCGCATCCGAACCCGCCGCAGCGTGTGTTGGTGTCGCCGGTGGTTTCGAGGCGGCAGGATCATCATCACCTTGCTGTGCTGAAGAACCTGTCGATGAGTGCTTCGTGCTCCTCGGATGCGTCGTCTACGGATTCTTCCACGCAGAGCAGTGGCGCGTCGTCGAGCGGGAAGGTGGCTCGGCGCGTGAGGAAGAAGCAGGCTGGTGCCAGGACGGAGAAGGTGAGCGCTGACAATGTGGCCGTGGCGGCTTCATCTGTTGACGCAGATTCAACTGATGGCTTAGAGAGCAAGAAAAGGTGTGCTTGGGTTACAGCGAATACAGGTATCTTGATTCCTTCTTGATCCTGATTTGCTTAATGTGTTGTGAGTTGTGAGTTTTGTGACCATTGATACTATTGGTTTGAGGTATTTGCGCGATTTTTGGAAACAACTGAGATGGATAAGTGTTTACTATGCCACCCCTTTGTATGGATATATGGAGAGTGAAGAGAATGAATGTGCCAAAAGCTTAACATACTTGCAAAGTTATAATTGAATGCAATGTAGGTAATAATGAACTTCAGGAAAGGTAAGCAAGCACTAAGTTTAGGAGAAATTTCCAGGTACTTAGCTAGTTTTGGATATCTGATGGAGGGTGGAGTGGAAAAGAAGTGAAGCGGAATGGACTTTAATAAAGTAACAGGAACAGAATGAAGTGAATGTAACGTATTGTTTGGATTCTTTTATAATGGAATGAAGGAAAAGGCTTGTTTTATTCCATATCCTGAATTAGAGGATAGGAAAATGTAAGATATTAGATAGAAGAGATTGAATGCATTTTATCATGTTCCATTCCACTTCAACTCATTTTAAACAATCCTGACAATGGAACTAGTACCTGTTTGGATGCAAACAAAGAGCATTTATTGAAGCTAATTTAGGCATTCTCTAGTAGATATGCTCCAATAAGCTTGAATCGAAATGGGATCCTATTATAATTCAATTCCATTTCAATTTATTCTATCCCTTTATTTCAATTTTAATGTAGTTAGTAAGCCACCTAGTCAATTAGCAGTTTAGTAAGTTAACTGGGCATTTTACATGGAGATCATGTGGAATTTTGTCCTCAGAAGAATGGTAGACGATATTTAGGCAGGCAGCTAGTTACATTTTCAAACTGATGACAGCTTGCTTATTGAGATATATTTTTAATTTTGATTGGTTCATTTGGTTGGAAGCCTTGAATAATATCAGAGTTCGTTCCATGTCTTGCGTTCTTAGGTACTATAGTAACATATATTTACCAATTAATATTTCATATCAGTCACACTGTGTGTGATCACTCGATTGATTGAATGCGTATTCTCTGTTTGTGTGAATCGTGTCAATTAAAAATTATGACTCATGAGCAGGTTCTCAAGATACACCTATCATTGCTCTCTCATTTTGTTTTAAAAAGCAAAGGATAATTTTAGTGTTAATATATACTAATTGGAATTCCAAACCTATCAAGTTTGGCATCGGTGTAGTTGGACAATGAATGATAGTTCCATGTTCATACACAATTCGCCCCCCACATGAAATTTTCTATTCATGACTGTCCACAGTGGTGAGTTAAAGGTTGCAACTTATGAAATGGTTTGAGGTTGCTATTGACATCCTGATCAAGGGTTGTAGTCATTTGTATCCTTGTGTAACTCGAGGATGCTCAACCTTTTTTTACCACTAGCTTGGCAGACTCATATATGTGGTAAAGGAATTGGGACAGTATGTCACTTCAAGTTCATAATAGTAGTCATATCCTTGTCATACCCATATACGACACTTCAGAACTCCTCGCTGCATTTGCAACTTTTTACTTTATCTTTTAAACTTAAACCAATAAGATGGGAATACCACACCCATTACATAATTTCTAGCATTTTATTATGACTATATTGACCCATGCTCACTTTTACAACATTATAACATGATGAGTGCTGGCAACACACTTGTTTGAACACATCATATGATTGCTCTATTTTTAAAAATGTCAACACATTTCTCACTTATTAAAAGTGTGTTGACTTTGAAAAAATATACCAATCAAATGGAGTGTGTTGGTAGCATTTCTCTTAAAACATTCACACTCTTTTGATTTAAGATTTTTGTTTTTTGTTGAGTAAATCCTCAATGCATTGCATTATGATTTGTAGTCATATCATGTCTTATAATTTGAAAATTTATCCTATCCAAATATTCATGTCATACGTATTCATGTTACATGTTGTATTGTTGCTTCCTGTTTATAGGGAGCACAGCTATTTGGCAGTTAGTATAGTTGACTTGGCTTGGGATTCACAAAAGACATGCAAACCATATAGCATGAATACACCATTTTGTTGCTATGCCTATTCACCTGCATGTTGCACACTTGTCCAACATGAAATTTCACTTTTATGATCCGACATGTATCTATAATTGTCCAATTAACAAAAACATTTTCTTTGGCTTGGACGTAGAAGGATATGTCATGACATTAGAATTTGAAAAACAAAATTGCTGTACTTGTACTTATACATGCATCTATTATGATAAGCTCATTTAGGGGTTTTTATTTTATTTTGCAAAATGTCAATAGACATGATGCTCTATTGTTTTCTGAAGGGGCTTATGAAATAGCAAGTATTGTCACAGATGACATATATCAAGATATTAGCCTCTTCTTGTTACAAAAAAAAAAAACAGAAGTGGTGGACATGTATTCAAAATATAATATTTGGTGCGGTGGAATAGTTAGTTTATTTCCCGTTTTGTCTTGTCATTTTGCTAAAATGAAGTCTGTTAAAGGTAGTACGGTACTCTAGCCTGTTAGCATTACTAATTTTCATTTCATCCTTCAATCTCAGCCATCTTAGGTGAATTTTCATTACAGCCATTCTTTCCAAATATCAAATATGCATTGGTTTTCATGATCTAAATTCTAATACCTATAAGCCTAGAGTGGGAGGATAAATAAAATGTTAAGTCCTTGGGTTTTATCCGGGGAAAATCCATTTCTTAAACATTATAATTGCAAATTTCTTTTTCGTTATTTCTAACTTTTACTCATTCTCTTCAGAACCATGCTATATTGCTTTTCATGACGAAGAGTGGGGAGTTCCTGTTCATGATGACAAGTAT
This sequence comes from Lotus japonicus, assembly GCF_012489685.1. Classification (NCBI taxonomy): domain Eukaryota; kingdom Viridiplantae; phylum Streptophyta; class Magnoliopsida; order Fabales; family Fabaceae; genus Lotus; species Lotus japonicus. Next base: position 72,762,737 of record NC_080043.1, read on the forward strand.
GTGGGTTTGTTCTGGCATTAGCACAATTTTCTGTTTTGTTTTCAGTTTCCAGGTATAAACTGTCTCAATGACGGAATTTGGTTTTTTTGCAGGAAACTATTTGAGTTGCTCAGCTTCTCTGGAGCCTTGGCTGAACTTACGTGGCCTACCATTCTTAGCAAAAGGCAGTTATTTCGGTACTGAATTACTGATATATTTTTTGTAAAATGTAATTATATGGTTGGCATGTTGCACATACACATCAGAGAAAGTTGCTCATTGAATAATTATCTCATTCTATTTCCTTTCATGTGCTTCTATTTTGCTTTTGATAGATTTAGAAGACCTTTGTGTAGAAAATGCTCTAAAACCTAAAACTGTTTTGAGGGTTTTAGCTTTGGATTAACTGTTGTGACTTATCCATGAACACAGGGAAGTCTTTTTGGATTTTGATCCAAATGTTGTTTCAAAAATGAATGAGAAGAAGATAGTTGCACCAGGGAACTCTGCCTGCACGTTGCTATCAGAGCTGAGGTTGCGATCAATAATTGAAAATGCACGTCAAATGTGTAAGGTAATATACTTACACATCTTAATTTTCTAATCTTATATATAATATTATGGTAAAGTTCAATTCCAATGAAAAGCAGCCTGCCACTTGTAAGACATAGTAGATTAGCTTTGGATTCTCTAATCCACCAATTTTTCTATATCTAGAATCTAGTATATAGAAACCAGAGTGCTCTTTACTCAACATTGTTTGTTCTATTCTACTAAAACTCAATTGTTTGGGGATAGAGAGGGATTGATCCATGTGTAGAAGTTTCAATTTTAGTGCTTTGCTATGTTTTTTTAATCAAAAGGCTGTGCCAAGATAAATCAACCTATAACTTTCTAACTTCTCTGCTACCTACCATGGAAAGTATTGTGAGAAATGAAATAAACCTGCTTCCTGACCCACATATACATTATAAAAAAGAAGACTAGGTTGAAAATACGCTCGTTCTCTGTTCAACATGTTTTAAGGGATGGGCATCATAAATTTTTCTTGGTTTATGACTGTCATATAGCGAGGCTATTTATGTTTTCTTTATCTACATTTTTCTTTGTCCCCCATTGCATTGCAGGTAATTGAGGAGTTTGGGTCCTTTGACACATTTATTTGGAACTTTGTGAATAATAAGCCAATAGTCAGCCAGTTCCGGTACGCGCGCCAGGTGCCAGTCAAATCTCCGAAAGCAGAATTCATAAGTAAAGACCTTGTAAGGAGAGGATTCAGGAGCGTGGGACCAACAGTCATCTATACTTTTATGCAAGTAGCTGGTCTAACAAATGACCACCTTATCAGTTGCTTCAGATTCAAGGAGTGTACCTCCAATGCAGAAACAGTGAACAAAGAGAGCTCCCTCAACTCTAAGGTCAAAGAGAAGGCCAATGAGGAGGAGCCTAATGAGATGGGTCTGTTGCTAGCTGTGAACAAGTTGAACTTCACCTCTAAGTAGTTTCAGGACTTCGGTTAATGAATGGTCATGTGGTGGATTTCAGGGGAGGTGGGTAGGCTGTGGAATGTACAAATCCATACAGATTTGAATGCAATAGCCCGAAGGCAGTTGTATTTGTTTGAAAAGTAAAATGACCTTTGTCCTTCAAGTTCTCATGTATGAAAGATATGCTGAAATCGTTGCAGTTGTAGTTAGCCCTTCCACTCCTCCTCGATCAGTTTCTTTTTCCTCGGAATCAATTCTGGAGCTTAGAAGCTTCTCACAGGATTGATTCTAGCTTTAGAATCAAATGTTGAATTTTCCAATATGCGTATAGTAGGTTTGATTTCACGTTGAAAACTAACATAATTGGCCTTTTTTAGAATCATTTATATTCCTAACATGGAAACCTACCAAGTCTCAAACATACTTATTTTATGCGGTCAAGAAATTGGTTCCCTTTAGGACTTCACCCTACGATTGGGGGACCAATTCAGGCCTCCCTTGAGGGGCTTTGTTTTCTTTAATCAAGTCTCCGGTAGACCGTCAACTATGACCAGCATTGCCTACTTAGTCAGTGGTCCTCAATGTACTCTTTTTGAAGATTTGGTCTAATAGTGAATAATATCTCAGGAAGATTGTGGTTCTAGCTGGTACCTAATTTCATGAAACCAGTGTTATAATATTTTGCCGGGGGAAGTCCGAGGCATTAGGCCAATTTGGCTTGTTGAAAATGAGGTTGTATCACAGCCAAACCACAAGGTTAATGGTTTAAATGTTAGTTTATTATCACGCCAGGGATCACAGCTAATAGTATAGTTCGAAAGAAATATTCAGTTTCGTCCAAATTAAGATAATAATTACACTTGAATATAAACACAAACGGCCAGAATCTTGAATGTAAGTGCATGTTTGTTTAATCATTTGGGTTTTGTTTTCACACCTTGAAAAAGTTAAGTATTGCCTTACCAGACATAAAACGTGCAAAAAACTTGGGTGCAGTTGCTCTAACTTATAATAACACAAAGAACAAGCTTTCACCGGGAAGCCTCAGGAGTCAGGACTATCATGAACCAATTATCCTAAAAGTTTAAGTGTGAACAATGCACAAGCTCCCATACCATGTGTTGAAATTCAACTTCTTTTATTAGACGAATTGGATGCGGAAATGATTGAACACTAGATCACTTGGCTAGAGACTCTGATATCATGTCATGAACCAATTATCCCAAAAGCTTAAACTTATTGTTAGAAATATAATCAGTTAGAATGTGCATGACACAATAGAGAAACGCAGAACTGCATCAGTTTGTAGCTCAGAAGATTGATGAGAATTTGCTTTCAGTAAACAACCTTTTTCAGATTTGTGACAGTGTCCTCCATACATATTCTGAATCTGGATTCAATATTTCCATACCTATCAATTTCATGTACATGAGTAATATGATCTTTAGATACATGTATAAAACTCAATCAACTATAACTTCAAATTCAATCATTAGGACTTGCTTCTCAAATCAACAAAATATCAATCTTTGAATCGAAAACTCATTACGCACATCGCTTTTTATTTTCCTTCTATGTTTTGATGAGGTAAACTTCATCATCAATAATACTTGATTAATGCATAATACAATTTCTAAAATGAAAAAGATAAAGCTTGGGGCCTAAGTCTGTGTGTTAGAAGTTAGAACATTGAGAAGTAGGGCTGCGCTGAAGAAGATGAACAATAAGAAATTGTAGTGTCACTAGAGCTGCACTGCATTGAAGAATCTTTCTTTTTTTTTCCTTTCAGAGAATTTTGCAAGAACTTGTGTAGATATCTGATTTGAGGTATCCTAGATATTTTGGCCAAAATGAAGAGCCGACCAGGCTGAACTGATCATGCTATCCGCATTGATCCACTCTATATTTCCACTTCCAGGATCAAAGTGAGAATTATGTCCCAATCTTCCATGTTGTATTTACATAGAGATCCTATGCTCTAAAAAAAAATGATCCACTCTATGGAATACTCAACAGTTTGACACTAAGTTAGCTAAGCTCAACCAAATTTCCATTCAATTCTGGTGCAAAAGCCTTCCTGAGATGGCTGCAACAAGTGCTGCTCTAAAATTAGGATCTGTGGTCAAAGAAGTAGCCATCTGTTCCACCAAAACCTGTGGTAACTTAGCTGAATCTTTTCTGGGTTCTGCATTCTTGGAATCATTGCTGCACCGAGATTTTGTCAAGTCGAGAGTTACAACTGCTGGAGCAGGAGAGCTGAGAGACTTTGAAGAAGGCATGGAGCCTACTAGGCTCACATTGCGGCCGGAGCCTGATGTTGCCTCCATTTGAGAAGGTTGAGGATGATTGTGCTCCCCTTCATAAGTAGCAACCAGGACAGATTGATCATCTACACTTCTTTGCACCTGAATAAATAACCAAGCAAGAGCAAAACCAAGTTAGTTTGAGATTCAGTTCAACACTGGTATTTCTGTAACCAGTTCCTAATTCAATGTTAGCACTTAGCTTTACCTTCTTTTTGACAGGGCAGCTTGGAGCAAAAGAGCATTTGAAATATGCTCTTGGACAAGGGTTATCTCTGGTCACCTTTTGCCCATATTTCCTCCATTGGTATCCATCTTTCACAACCTAAAAGCACATACAATGAAAAACATGTCAAACAGTTACCTAAATAGTTTGACTCTGAGCTACATTGCTATAAAACAGTTACCTATAAACACTTAATCATAAGCTAATTTGATAAACGCATTGAAATAAGCTCAAAATAGATTATAGGTGAGTAGTATAAGGGCTTATTCAGAAGCTAATCTGGGGAGCTTATGAAAATTAGCTGGAAACAGCTTATAGGTTGGTCATAAACTTCACATAAGCTCTCCCAAACACTTATAAAAGTGCTTATACTATAAGATAAACCAAAATAAACTCTTCCAAATGGGACTTGCTATATAAGAGAGTAAAGAGCCTTACAAATCCTGTATCAGTTGCTTCAGTCCTGACATAAGCTCTTGAAATCTTTGCTTTGATGGTTTCTTCCCTCGGTTTCTTGAAAGAATCTTCATCAGTAGAGCTGCTCTCAGAGTTTCCATTGTTAACCCCCACCAGATCACTGTTGTTATTGCTGCTCTCAGACTTCCTTTTCTTTGATGATGGGCTGAGCTCCTTCTCAGGATTTCTGCTCATGTATTCCATCAATTGGCTTCTCAAAGTGTTGTAGTTCTCACACACCACTGAGAGCATTTCAACCAATTTTTTGTTTTCTGCTGTCACCCGCTTCAGCTCCTCCTCCAACTCATTGGTTGACTGAAATTAGAAGCAAAAGCACATTTTAGAATCATTCACAGAGTTATAGCCGAAAGGGCTATTCTATAATGGACTAATGAACAAGAGAATCATCCAAGCAAAAGGTGTCTAAGGCTCAGGGTGCAACATCAATGAAAAGTGTACTTTCACATTTGGAGTCTTGTATAACATTCTCTTTTCTCAGAATCAATTCCGACACACAGAAGCTACTTACAAAAGTTTCAATTGAGAATTGAATTTGACTTTAGAATCAATTATAGAAGATTTCTAAAGATGCACTAAATTGTTTGTTCTAGAGTCTAACTAATGATGTCAAAGAAAGGAAAGCAGAGAAAAATGATTAATGAATTAAAACAATTGGCTAAACTAAACTAACCTCTTCTTCAACAGAAAACTCAGTCATCCCCAAAGAGAAAAGCTTGCTTTCCACCTCCTTCTTCTGAAATCAACACACAACAATATCAGTCAGACAATATTTTAAGGAAGCATTCACATAAGAGCAATAATGATATATTATTTGACTTTTATACTTACAGGAACAACTTGTTGATGAACTTTGTGGGAATGAATGTTGAGATCCAATGAAGTGTTAATCCATGCTGAACAGTCCATAGCTGCCAAACAAATTATCCAAAAGCTGTTGCTAAATTATGGATGAAGCTAAACCTGAATGAAGAGTATGAATAGATAGAGCTAAGAGAAAAGCAGGAAAGATTGTTTTAGATATTCGGGTCAAGCAACCAAGATGAAGGATATATATAATATATAGGGGTCGCTAGGTAGCACTTGACGAACTCAACTTGAGCAAGGAAACTGAGTGGAAGGAGACACATGGGAAATACACCCCACTTGAATATTAAAAAAGCTGGCATACACGAACGTTACCAATGAAGCTGGTCCAGTTCTTTTTCTTAATTTTATTTTATATTTTTAATAACAATGTCGATTGTGGGACATGTTACAATCTCACATATACCTATTTTTTATTTTCCTTTTTGGGTTTACTACCATTTCGTAGTCTGGTTTTAAGTTAAATTCAACCGAACAAAATTGATTATTATCTGTGTTGGAAAATTGGGTTTAGTGTCACCGGTGGATGATGAAGCTCAAGTAACCTTGTCCGGTGGCAGGCTAAAGGTGAGTGGAACGCTTATGTGTTTAATAAATCTCATGTGGCTTTTTTAGTGTTTTAACATTTTTCATATCAGTAATTAACTAATTCCTAAAATAAATCTTCTAATAAAATAACTTAATCACTAAATTAAATCTTCATTTCAATTAATAACTAACATTGAAAAACAACGCACAATTAACACAAATTGAAAAAATAAATGTAAGGTTCAAAAAAAAGAAAAAGGAAATGTAAGTGCCTTTACAGGTTCATCGTTCTTTGATGATAGAAGAACACAAATATATCATTTATTCTCTTTGTTGTGCTGATGAGTGAAATGTTGGTGAAGGCTCGCGTTCATCTTTATTGTTTGTGAAAGTTTGAGGTTTACTTGCGCTACTCCAAGTAAATATCGCCCTTATTGCTTCTTTATGTTTTAAGGGTTACGCTAATGAGTTTTAGGTTTAAGGTTTACATTGTGGGTTTTTGGGGTTTTCATTGTTCGGTTGCTATTTGAATGAATCATTTTCTAATGAGAGATTCATTTATAAGATTGTTTTTTATGGTGGTGAATCATTCAAGCTCATTTGTTAATGAACCTCAGTTGCATTACAATGGTGGAGATGTTCATGTTTATCATGGTCACAACACAACAACGCAATCAATAGCCCTCTTACGTCCCAATTACTGCATCTTTGAAATCTCCTGCTAGGGTTCTTAACACTTTTGGAGGTGAGAAGGAGAAGACTATCTACACAATCACAAACTCCCCATGAGAAAATAGACCTTGATGAGCAATGGAAAGAAGAAGCAAGTGTCATTTTCATGGTGATATTCGAGAAGATAATAGGGTTAAGGAGTACAATTGTGAAACGAAATATAATAACGATGGGACGGAAGAGAATAATGACGATATCGCAGGAGAAGAACGAATTGAAAGAGAAGAATTAAGGGGAAGAACGATTGAGATAAAATAAGGAGAAAAGAAGGAGAAGATTGAAAAAGATGAATGAAAAATTGTCGCAACTTCAACACTTAATGGGGGACGAAGAAATGGGAAAATGGAATTAGGCTTTTCTTTCAATTTAGTTGAGTTGTGGATTTAATTTTCTGATTAGGTTAGTTGGAGATTTAATTTAGTAATTAAGTTAGTTTATTAGATGATTTGATTTAGAAATTAGTTAATTAGTGACCTGGAAAATGTTGAAACACTAAAAAGAATCGCATGAGATTCGTTAAACACATAAGCGTGCCACATCACTTCTAGCCTGCCACTAGACAAGGTTACAAGAGCTACACATTAGGCTAGGACTAATCCTAACTTTTCTCTAAAGGGTAGAATAAGTAATTGAGATTCTTTTCCGGCTAGGTATGAAAATAAAACCGTCTTACAAATACATGGACTAAAATGATAGTTGACCATTTTTATCGCTTTAATATATTGTATACCATATTCATTACTTTTCTCTTTTCTATATTTTTTTCTTGTAATAATTAAAACGTAGGATCTGAGAGCTTGAATTGGATAACACATTTTTCCATTGCATTAAAAATAAGCTCGCTTCCGCTTCGTCCACCACTGCTCGCGCATCGTAATTTGTATCATTTGTATCACTCTTTTTATGTATAAAATGTGTTTAGAAAATTATAATCATTGATATTTTCTATATATACTTTACACATTTATATTATATCTATGCACATTTTATATAATATTTTTATACTAATTTTTACATATAATTCTTAAACATAATTTTTGTTCTCAAGTACCCTCATAGCTGACTGTCATGAGACCAAATCCATGAGACTCAAAGATTACATTAAGTGAATATGCATCTCCCAGCACAATTATTCATACACATTGCATAGAGATCAAAACCTCAACCAAATGCGTAAAAAACTCAGGTATCTACCTACTAGACTTTACTGGTATAAATTATTTCTTTTAAACTTAACTAATTCTATCAAAATTAATTTTATAAATATATTTTATGAGACCGTAAAATAAATTAATAACGTTAAATTTGTATTTCTCCATAACGTTTTTCTTAAAGCATCCTTCAATAGAACTAACTGCACATGGGTCGAGTAGATCTAATGAGCTCGCCTGATCCAATTCAGTCCAATGAAAAAAATGCGGGTTGGATTGAACAAAAGATCAATCAGATAGATTACAATCCAATCAATTTCGGATCGGATATCGGATTTAATAAAAATCTACCCAACTCAACCTGAAATCCAAACATACAATAATAACAATATATTTTTTTATTATTTTTTCCTAACTTACATGTAAATTATAAAACCCTAATTTTATTCCACATTTTCACTATTTCTTTCAATTTTATTTGGCATTGTCGTATTGATTAACTTGATTCTATTGTCGTAGTTGTTTTTCATGGTATTTGACTATATGTCATTTATGTAATACTATTTCATGCTATTTAGTACAATGTTGTGTCATTTTTATGCTATTTGGTACTATAACACATTTATCAGTTTTTTCTAATTCTTTTTCGAAGTTTTAATGTTTTTTTTTTAATATTTCAGATTTATTATTATTTTAAGGCTTAATAGCATTTTTGGTCTCTCACTTATCATAATTTGACAGTTTTGGTCCCTCAAGGAATTTATTAGCCTACAACGTCCCTCACGTTTACTAACTGTTGGACCTTTTTTTTGTCAACTTCCATCCAATATTTAGCAGTTTTTAATTAAAAAATGATTAAAAAGAAGGCTTGAATAACAGTTTTATGTTTTCTAATTGACAATTTTATGGTTTCTAGTTTTTTTAATTGATTTTTTAATAAAAACCGTCTAAAATTGGATGGAAGTTGACGGAAAACCAAAACTGCAACAATTAGTAAACGTGAGTGATGTTGTAGGCTAATAAATTTCATGAGGGGCGAGAACTATCAAATTGTGATAAGTGAGAGACCAAAACTGCTATTATGCCTTATTTAATATAGCGATTCAATCAACTCATTCAAACCAACCCAAAGATTGTCGGATTGGGTATGTTCGGATCCGAACGTGAAAATTCGCGAAATCCAACTCAACCCAACCCAAACAGTTTTAATTGGTTCAAATTCTAATTAACTTAAAAATTCATCAAACCCAACTCATGTGCACCCCTAGACTTAAGAAACAGTGGGAATGAAGCTAATACATCAACATTCATATTATTACAATAAGGTTTTAACGAGACATGTTTTAAAAACCTTATTTTCAAGGGGATTATTCTTATGTTTTTAGAGTTGTAATCGTTTTAATTTTTTTTTTTCTACTTCTCATCTCACTTCATATCAATATATTCTTTAGCTTATAAAAAAACAATACAATGGGTGAACCTTTCCACCAAAATAGATTCAAGCAATAGTGTTCTTGAATACATCAACATTCATATTATCGCAATGGGAGGAACCTTTCCACCAAAATATATTCAAGCAATAGTATGTTCTTGAGTACATAATTCTTGTTGGTTCAGATAGATGAACATGTGCGTCCATTTTATTTTTTTTGTTTTTGTTTATCATTCAATGGTATATTAAAAGTAAAAGGGACAGATAGGTGACGACGGTGCATTCCTCTTGATTTGATACAACGAAACGAAAGGATGTAAATCAAAATTTCAAAGTCAAACCATACCTCAAGATCAAATGATAAAATAATGATAATATATTAATAATACCTTCTGGAGTGGACTCAACTGGGTCCATGTGGCACCTGACAATATTTTGCGAAATTTGCATTATATATATATATATATATTTAGGAATTTCAAATTTTTTTAACCTTCTGGAGTGGATTCGACTGTTAGTTTCGTAAATTATGTTATAAAATTTTATTTTAATTCTTAATGTATGTAGTTTATATAATTTAGTCCTTTTGAAATAAGATTGATTAATTAAATCTTTAATTTAAATTTTAAACATTTACTTTTAGTTTTCCGCTCATTTAATATCGTTAATTAGGTGGAGGAACTAAAAATTTATGTAATTCAAATTATAAAAATATATGGTGATGTAGACGATGATGCAAGTTCTAACTGTCATCATCCAAAGAAGTTTAAGAAGATTGTTTGTAATAGCAGCGCATCTGTTGACTTGAGATTATGAATCGTCATTCTAAGAAGAAGATTGTTCATTCTCATGATCAGTTCAGGAAAAAGAAGACGTTTTTTATTGACCTCTGTCAAAAAAAATGTTTTTTTATTATAGTAATTTTGTTGGTCTCCCTAAAAATAAATTGGTCTCTGTCAAAATATTTTTTATTTATCACGTATTTCTACGATCAGCAACCATAAAACTAAGTTGTATCACCTACAAATTTAAAAATTACATTCAATAAATATATTTCTCCAACAAATTCTTCATCGCATACACACTACTTATAAATTGAATCTTAAACTCCATACTTAAAAAACACAGCTATGTACCTGGAGTGCTAATTAATATTCGTTCTTCCCTATCAATATTTACTTTTACAAATAAATATAGGAGTTAGTGGGGGTACTGGTACGTGACCCACTCTTGCTTTGTTTTGGCCTTTACTATTTCAAGCATTTTCCACGTTGCATTGCATGTAATTTATTATTAAGCTGCACCAGTTTTGCAAACTTGGGTTCTTACCTCTTATCTTCCACACGCAAAACACACTTTAGCCACACAGTTACGTTTTTCACTTTTTCTATCCCTAGAGAAGCAGCCCATGATTTGGAAAATCTTACTATCCTTTTCCCTATTAACATGACAAGTTTTTTTTTCCAGTGTTTTAAAACTCGGCTCGATTATTGATTCGGTCGAGGTACTGAGTCAATGAGTCACTGGTCAGACTAGTGGGTCACTGGTTCGATTGCTTAACTCGGTGTATTTTAAAAAATTATAAAAATTAATAATACCAGCTAACACTAATTATTAACTCCATACTCTATAATTAAAATCATTACCATCACAAAAATTCATAATGAAACAACCAACAAGAAATATTTTACTACAACAAAATATTATAAAAAAACATAGGTCTTACGCTTTAATAATAAAAAAAATACACAAATAACTTATTTTAAATAATTGTCAAATAGAATATGTATTAAAATAAATGTCACAAATAACTATTATCATGGGATTGTGGGTTTGGTTATTTTATCTAATAAATATTACTGATTTATAGTGATATTGAGTTATTAGTACTGATTATTTAATTTGTTTTGCTATATATTTAATAGATTGTAAATTCGTAGCATAACATGTGCATAGCCTAGTGGTAAGGCTTTAAAGGATAACACGTAGGGAAGAGGTTTGAATCCATGTGAGGACCTTTTTCAACTTTTTTTCCGGAATAAATGGTTGTTGGAAAAAAAAACTTGTGGCTTGTTGGGTTGACCGGACCGAACGAGTCACCGGTTTAACCGCCGAGTTGACCGAGCCGAACCGATTCTCATCGTTTCAACTGCATAGCCAATCTGTTGTGTGGCTCGGACCGGCCGGTTGAAAACACTGATTTTTTGTTATTATTAACGGTGGAAACTAGTGTGGATTTGTGCTAATTAAATTGGATTTGAACTGATTACTATTGTAGGGGTTGAATCAAAGGCCAGACATTCCTAAGATTGAGAACGACCCCTCATTGAATCTTGCTGAGTTTGCAATTGTGTAACCAGTGGCGGAGCTTGATCAAAATATATAGAGGGCCAAGAAGTTTTTTTTGAACAAACTTCCAGTGAGAGCAAAAATCCCCAAATCCAATAGAGTTTTTTTTCTAAGCTAAAAAGAATTAAACTAGCTATAGCAAGAAGATAAGAAAATGCTAGCAGCTTCTAAAATCTCACCACACCATCCAGTGAAAAAAAAAAACCAGACCCAATACGCCTTTTTAACCAATGACTGTTGCTTCCAAGGGCCAAGGCTATACACCTTCTCGATCAATTTACACAACTAATCTATCAAAATTGCAATAAAGCTATATGCCAAGCACCACCAACATGCTTTGGGAAACTTGTCCAAATTCAATTGAGTATCATCAATATAAAAATAAGGTTTATAAAAATAGATTTTTTTTAAAAGTTAGCTATGAATAAGTTTTAGAGACATAGAGCAGCACCTGCACATTAAAATGAGGTTAGAGCAAGAAAATTGAAATAATAAAGCTTTGCCATGAGACATCCACTATGAGACATCTTTTTCGGCCTTCACCTTCTGTACTAGGACAAAATTTTGGAAAGAAAAATAACAAAGGGTGTCTAAGAAGCTTTGGAATTAATAAAAGATAAAAATTTACTTTACTAATTTATTATTGTTATTATTATATGTTTCTCTATGTTCATTAATCATGTTATAATATATTTGGTACAAAACTTTTACTCACATACACAATCACCAATTGCTAGCTATGCCTATATGTACCTTTATCATGATTTTTCATAACATATAATATTATTACTAATATTATAATAATATTTCTTAGTAGTACTAGTAAAATTTTTTTTTAAAACAATAGGAGGGCTGATGGCTCCTCTAGTCCCTTAAAAGCTCAGCCACTATGTGTAACGTGAATACCAACAGATTGTTTTGTATAGATTCCTTTTACTTACTAGTATTTTGATGATTAATGGTGAATATTATTAACAATTATTAAGTTAACTCTAGTTAATAAAGGGGTCTCATTAAAATGATAAATATAATTTAAGGTTCCATCAGGATGAAACTTGTTATGGTCGACTCTTAAGACATAAGGTTTGATGGTGTCATTGCTGACCCACAAGGATTTATTTTTAAGCAGACATCATAAGGGCGGTCTGCACGACCTGGTTCATTTACATGACATGTTATTTATTCTTAGCATTTTTTTAATTCTTCTAAGACTCATAAATTATGTCATTGCATACACGTACACTAACGGCAGGATCTTTTTTGCAGGTACTTCCCCTACGCTCGAGGCCAGCGTAACCACACTTTCAGGCAACCAAAGCTGAGCACGCTGCGTGATGGTGTTTATTTGTAAAAGATATTAAGCTTAGGTGGCTTTTTACAATTTTACAAATAATAATAATAATAAGGGCTTGTTTGGTATGTTGTATGGTATAATGTTTGATAGTATAAGACCTGATTGTATTAGGTCCGATAAAACTTTAATACTATACGGCATTTGGTCATACACTGTATAACTTATCATTTCGTTTAAATTAATATAAATATATGTTTCGTGAAATATTGAATAATGAAATATATTATAAAAATGAAGATGGTGTTAGTGAGTGGTAAAGATAGCGGTGGCAGCCGACGTGGATGCGATAATGACGACGGTGGTGATGGAGGGTGGTGGTTGTGGTGGTGGATGTAGAGGTGGCAAGGGTGATGTTGAGTAGTGGTTATAGGGTGGCGGCGGAGGCGATGCTGTTGGAAATGATGGTTATGATGGTAGTGGCGGTGGCGACAATGGATGGAGGTGGTGGTGGCAATGATGGAGGGTTGTGGCAGTGGTTGTTTAGGTGGTGGCAGAAAAGTGTTGGAAGTGATGCTAATGATGGATGTGGAGGTGGCACTGGCGACAGCGGTAGCGGTGGAGGGAGGTGTTTGTGGCGGTAGTGGTAGTGGTAGGTGATGGCGGTACTTAGTGGTGTCAGCGATGACAATGACGATTGAGGTGGTGGAGGCGGCAGTGATGGTGGAAGGTGATGGTGGTGGCGGAGGCGACGATAATGGTGGTGGATGGTGGCAGTGGTGATAACGATGACAACAATGACGATGGTGGTAGTGGTCGCGGCGACAGTGGCAGTGGTGGTTCCGGCGTAGGTGGTGGAGGGAGAGCGTGGAGATTGGTGGTAGCAATGGTGGTGAGTGGTGTGGTGGTGATAGGGGAGGGTTGTGGTGGTGGCTTATACATCACACTATTATCATGTCTTATTCATCATCTATAGGGTGGATCAAATAATCCATCATTTTAATGTATAAGAGGGGATTGATGTAAGATTATACAATACAATGTTAGATCCAAACAATAGATAAGTTCATAAGTATTGTATAAACTTATACTATCATGCCTAATACGACGTGCCAAATGAGCCTTAAAGGATTAACAAATAATAAGGGGTTAACAAATTATTTGTGAGACATCCATGTTTTGCTAGACTTTTTTTAAAAAAAATATTGTAAAAAAATAAAATATGTACCAATTTATGGTAGTTTTGGCCATGTAAGATGTCAAGGTTGCCAGCTTTTGCAAAAACTCCTCATTTGGAGAAACTTCTTTACGAAAGATGCGTCTAGAGCCAAAAGTTATCATCAGTCAATAAGTTTACAATCATTATGTTGACTATTTGTTGGGGATCTGAGAAAGACTCTTCAAGTGAGGAGCCTTCTTATCTTGTCAGTCTCCTCAAACGAGATGTCATTATTACAAGAAAGTCTCCTCATGTGAGGAGTTCTTTTGTCATCAATATCATCAAACACAACATCATTATTATGTTGCATCCAAGCTTCAACTTGCTAATAGTGAATTCTTTGAATTCTTTGCTGTGAATTCTTTACTTTTAGCTATCCATACTCATTTTCCGTTTAAGTTGCATGAATTTCTTCTTGCCTTTGAACGACATACCTTCCTTGCCTTCAAATTTTCTACCATTGTAATAGACAAACAATATGATTCATTGTGTTGGAGCTGAAAAATTACATAAAATTGAACAAAATTAAAAAGAAAATTATAGGGGAAGGAAGAGATGAAGTGTGAATTTTTGTGAGTGGGAAAAGTAATTATGATGTTGTGGTTGATGAGATTGATGTTGACAGAAGAACTCTTCATGTGAGGAGATTTTCCTATAATAATGACGTCTCAGACGAGGAGATTGACGAGACATGAAGGCTCCTCACAAAAGGAGTATTTCTCATAATAGTGACCTCTCATGCTGGAGTCTAACAAGACATGAGGGCATTTACAAAGTCTTTCTCAGAACCCCCAACAACCCGTCAACATAATGATGATGAAATTATTGATTGACGAAAACTCTTGGCTTTAGGCGCATCTATCACAATGTCGCTACAAGTGATAAATTTTTGTAAAAGGTGACCACCGAAACATCCTACATGGTCAAAACTACAATAGATTAATAAATACTTTTTAAAATATTGTATTTTAGTAAATATTTATGTGTTACCAGATTAATTTAAATTCTATTATTTCATACATGCTGACTTGAACGCCAGAGGCCAGCACAACCACACTCTCAGACCAACCAAGGCTGAGTATCGTCGTAGAGGTTAGGGAGAGTAGTCAATCTAGATTCTCGGAAAAATAAAATTATAGTTAATGGTGTTTATTTGCAAAGTACATTATACACTTCTAACTAGGTATTATACCCGTGCGTTGCACGGGTTTATTTCTAACATTTTTTTACATTATATAATAATGATTATAGTTTAAATTATAACATAAATATTAAAATAGTTTTTATTTTAAAATAAAAAATAATAACTGTGTTCAACATTTCAATAATTTCAACAAAACAAAAATCAATAAAAAGTATTGAAGTTCTCTTTGTAAATAATTAATATTACTCGCATTTAATAATTAATATTTAATAATCAACATTTTATTTATTTAATAATGCGAAAAGTAATACAATCCATTTGAAAAAACGATTAAGCAATAAGTTTTTTAATGGCCATAAAAAAAGTTGGTTTGCCATTTTTCATACTTTTTACGTAGAAAGTTATTTTTTGGAAGGCAATCACAATTTCCCAAACAGATTGACACATGTTAAATTCGAGAAAAATAAAATAATTTCATCTTTTTTAAATAATTTCATCTTTTTTAACTATAATAAGATATAAATTAAATAAATTAAGTATTATGTCATAAATTTATATTTATTTAACTTTGGTCATGACTTTTTTTTCTCTATTAAGCTTGCTCAAAATTGTTTTTACTAATATATTATAAGATCATAAAAATATCTTGAGATTGTTTCTTCAAATAGAACACACATACGTTATAGTTTTTTTTGAACGTTACGTTATAGTTAATAGTAAATACCTTATAACGTCATTTTAAAATTTAAAATATTTTATCTAAATTATTTATTGATAATATTATTTTTTCATTAATCAAGTTTAATTTTTGTTACTTTTCCCTAATGCAAAATTCAAGTCGATTTTTAAGTTTATGAATATTATTATTCAATTTAGGTAGTTGAATTACTTTTGACAATACAATTTTTTTTCAGTTTTACTATTTAATATATTAATTACAAAGAAACTTGCTATTTCTTCCTTTATTTTAATACAAAGGTAGGAAGATTTTATTGCTTAATGTATTTAATTAATTTGTTATGCTAATTAAATTAAAAAATAAATGACTATGACTAATGTATATATTTTTAAATTTTTTTTATCTAATTAAATATTTTATTAAATCATTACACTAACTCGTATTAACCTCCCTACCTGAAAGAAAAGTGTAGTTTTTGTTTATTAGAGTGTCTTGTTTCGTTTTTTTATTCACACTCTTTTAGAGAACTAAAGAGTCATGTTTCATGAGTCTTTTGCCATGTTCTATTCTGCCTTACAACAAACATAAAAATTAGTTGGTAGTTGAATAACTAATTTATTTGAAAATTTAAATGATTAGTTTTTAGTTTAGTTTAATGTATATAATACAAATGATTTTTTTTTTTTCATATTTTGGTGTATTTATAACAAAGTTTCAATTGAGTTATACATTACGATTTAGGAAATTTTATTCATTTTTAATATTTTATTTTAATTAATTTCAATATTAAGGAAAATGTTAATACAAAGGTTCAAAGTAACTTTTACATTTTAGTAGGTGGTGTAAAAAATAGTAATAATTTTTATTTGTTATTTTTTAAAAATTCCTCAATGATGAATAATTATTACTTATACTCCCTCCGGTCTTATTTATAAGCATGAAAGAGAAGAAAAATCTTGGTCCTTTTTATAAGAACCAAATGAAAGTTTGAGCTATATTAATTATTTTTTTCCAATAATGCCCTTATTAATTCTAACTTGTAGAATGTGTCTCATTAATTATTCTCTCTCTTTCCCACTTTCCAACATGAATAACAAAGGGTAATTTTGAAAGTTTATTTTGATTCAAAACAAATTTAATGCATTTTATCTAGTTTTACTACATTTCTTAAACTATGTGAATTTTTTTTGTTGCTTATAAATAGGACCGGAGGGAGTATTAAATTAATTTTAATTTAATATATAAAAAATTAGAAATTTTTACAATTAGAAAGAAGTATTAAATTTACTATCAGCTATTATTAATATTTAATTTAAAATATTAGAAATTGAAAAGTTTAACAATTACTAATTAATAATTGATAATAAGTGGATGTAAATTCAAAATTGAATAAAAATTTCTTTAACTTCATTGTTTAATGCATTTAATACCCATAGCTCAAGTGAGCTTTACATATATATATAGATTTCCGATGGAGAAAAAAAAATACATTTACACTTTTATTAATAACAAAGGGTTAATAATAAAGGGGTATATTCATGAATAATAATAAGGGGTTAACAAATTATTGGTGAAACAGTCATGTTTTGCTAACTATATAAGAGACTTTTTGATGATGACATAATTCGTATATCACTATATCCTATAAAATAAAAGAGTTAAACTCGCGAATAATAAAAGAAATAGAACATATTGGAAGAAAAAACATGAAGTGATGGACCATGACCAAATTAATCAAGCACCTCCCTTGCACTAGGTCGTTCTCTAATTGGTCAATCCATTGAATCAAGCTTTGAGCCGAATTTTCTTCATGCATGTTCACACGGAAGAAGGGGTTTGCTCCCATGTCCACGTCCAATTAATAGCAGCACCCACTTATGGACAATTAGTCCTTGGAATTCAAATATTGCGGCCTTGGTTCCCAACACATGCTTGTTTTCTTAGTGTGTTTCTCAGCACATGCTTGAGAAAAAAAAAGAAATGGATTGGTTCAAGTTCAACCACAAGGTGTTTCTTAATTTGGCTGTATTATGATGTGAGGGGAGGTGCATCATTGAGTGCTCGATATCTAGACTGCTTGACCACAAACCTGAACAAAAATTGGTGGGTAATGTCTTTGACTCTTATTTGGTTTGAATCACAAATAGGGATTGGTTTAGGTAAAAAAGGGGGTTGTTTTGTTTTCAGTTCAAGGGGAGAAGCAAAAAGTGCAAAAACAATGGGAAGAATCGTAGAGGAACATTGCATGCATTTGACTTCACAGAGACTTTGTAGATTACTTTATGACTTTGTTCACTTCTGTCGGCTCTCCATTCCCTCAAAAAGATCAACACGCGTTACGCATACATAACATAGTTATCCTACCACTGAATAGTGAAAGTCACTACCCATATGCTTATTTTGTGGCGCTTTTTGTTCACCATAAGACTTTTTTTTTTTAAATCCACCATAAAACTTGACTCCGATGAAAAACCTCCATTAAAATGAATGTTTGATAGTAATTAACACTATTTTTAATGATATATTTAATAAGTTTTTAAATTAGCTTAAAACTTATTTGATCGAGCTTTGGTCCTCACAGTTTTAAAAAATTACTTACTTGGTGCTCTGCGGGAACAGTACTTTCGGCTATATAACCTGTCGAGTATGAAGCGAGCTGTGATTGCAAAGTGTGGTGTCTGGGTTCAAAATTGCTGGCAGTGGAAGCTTAGTTGGCGCCGGTCACTTGGTGCTCGTGAGCAGGGGTGGCTTGCTTCGATGCTTCATTCTCTTACTGATTGTGGTTTGCAGGAGGGAAAATCTGATTCCTGGACGTGGAGGCCGGGGGAGGATGGGATTTATACTGTTCAGTCTGCATACTCGTTTATGCAGGAGCCGACTTTGGGTCCTTCAAATCCTGTGTTCAATATGATTTGGAAGTCTACTGCGCCGTCAAATGTCAAGACTTTTGTGTGGCGTTGTTTGCTCGATAGGCTGCCTTGTTTCCAAAATCTGGTGAAACGTGGAATTATTTTGGACCAGGTAGAGGCACAGTGCAGGTTTTGTCATTTGGAAGAGGAGTCGGGGCCTCATATCTTGTTTTCGTGCCCGCTGTCCCAAGACCTGTGGAAGGAGTGTTATCGCTGGGTTGGGGTGGCTACGGTTTTGCCGGCGTCGGCTGAGGCTCATCTTCTTCAGTTTACCTTTGGTGGGAATGAAAAGCAGCGAGCTGGAATGTTCTCAGTGTGGTTAGCTTGTATTTGGACTCTCTGGTTGTTGCGTAATGGGAATGTGTTCAGGGGTGAGGTGGTTTCTGTTCCAACAGCTATGGAGCTTGTCTGGTGGCGGTCGTGGTAGTGGAATACGACAAATTTGAAGGGGTTTGGAAACTCTATGTTCGAATGGTGCACAAATCCTGTCATGTGCGTCTTTTCGATCTAGTTGGATTGGTGTGGTCCTAACTTGTGTTGTTCTGTTTTTCTGGTTTGCTTTCAGAAACAGTACCCTCTATTTTGGTCTGTTTCTGTTTGTTTTTTCTTTTTATTGTGTAGTGTTTGGTTCTCTTTGTATTGGGATTGAAGTACCCCTTACACTTCCTTATCAATACACATTTTGCTTATCGAAAAAAAAACTTACTTGGTTAATAAGTTTTGTAATATTTGTGTTTAAAAAAGCCAAATTTCCTCCCCGAAGATTTGATCTCTACAAGACCTATCATTAAACACGTGAATCATTAAACATGCGCGCCTAACGTTTTTTGCGGTGAGTGATGCATTAAACACGTGAATCAGCAACATTAATAATACTCCTAAATGATCGCTCAAGTGATAAGAGTTGGAGACATGTGGGTTGGGAGGGGAATATCAAATGATCAATTCCTAAAGGTGCAATTTATATTTCCAATATAAAAAAAAATCATAAGAAGAAATATTTATTTACATGATTTTTATTTTTGGTTAACATGACATATTTTTTGGGTCAACTATTTACAGGCCCAATAAATTTTACATTCATAACAAAGAAACAAGCCCATATTCAAATCCCATTTACACAAAAACAAAAACAATCAAAGCTTCTTCTACAGTTCCACTCTCCCTTCCTTTCTCTGTCTTGATCATCGTCTTCGTTCTCCATCTACGATCGCCAACTACATCATCTCACAGGTGAGTCTCTCTGGTTTCATCTTCCTCTCTCGAACCCTAATTTCAATTTATCATCACCCTTTTAATTCCCCAATTTTAATCGCAAATTTCGATTCTACTGTGTGTGCTTTCACGGTAGAAATCCAATTCACATGCTACCCATTATTCTAAATCATGTGGGTATTTCGTTTCTGGATTCAAAATTGAATCTTGCTGACCCTTGTTTGGTTGCGTTTTGTGTGGATCAGATCGAGAAACCATGTCGGGGCAAACACAGCGTCTGAATGTGGTGCCCACAGTGACGATGCTTGGAGTGGTGAAAGCGCGTCTGGTCGGAGCCACCAGAGGCCACGCGCTTCTCAAGAAGAAGAGCGACGCTCTCACGGTGCAGTTTCGTCAGATCCTGAAGAAGATCGTGTCCACCAAGGAATCAATGGGTGACATCATGAAGAACTCTTCTTTTGCCTTAACTGAGGCTAAGTATGTTGCTGGTGATAACATCAAGCATGTGGTCCTTGAGAATGTTAAGGAAGCTTCCCTCCGGGTCCGTTCTCGTACGGAGAATGTGGCCGGAGTTAAGCTCCCTAAGTTTGATTATACTGCGGATGGTGATGCATCGAAGAATGATCTCACCGGGTTGGCGAGGGGTGGCCAGCAGGTGCAGCAGTGCCGCGTCGCTTACATCAAGGCGATTGAGGTTCTTGTGGAGCTTGCTTCCCTTCAGACCTCTTTCCTCACCCTTGATGAGGCTATTAAGACCACCAATAGAAGGGTCAATGCTCTTGAGAATGTGGTCAAGCCGCGATTGGAGAACACCATTAGTTACATCAAGGGGGAACTGGATGAGCTTGAGAGGGAGGATTTCTTCAGGCTGAAGAAGATTCAGGGGTATAAGAGGAGGGAAATTGAGAGGAAGAGGCTGGAGGCGGCTGCAAAGGACAAGCTTGGTGACAAGTTCCCCTTGCACAAAGATGTTTCCTTCAATTCTCAGAACTTGTTGGCTGCAGCGGGTGGCAAAGATGAGGATATCATTTTCTGAATGCAAGTGTATCTAGGGAGTGTGAGAGAGAGAGCTGGGTCCTTGCTTCTTCTTCAAGGGGTGGCTGCTGTGTCTTGATGTGCTGCTGCTTTATCTGCCGGGTGAGACTTCTCTACAATTTGTTAAGGTGACAGTGTTCTGTATCATGAATAAAGGGGCTTTAGTATATGTTTATTTATTTCTTTGTTATTTATGGACATTTTTTTATCATGTTCAGAGGCATTGAGACAGTCGTCATTTCATAGTATGGTTACTATCTGATCCTATGAAAGTTTAAGTTGTTCTGATTAGCTATAATTTTCATTTCAAATTATAGTATATGTCAATAGAACATATGGCTCAAGCAGGAGTCGTCAGACACGTTGATTTGTCCATTGGCTTTATTTCAAATCCTAATAGTTACCTTTTTTTTCTTGGATCGCTGCATTCCTAGCTTCTCATTTGCATTTCGTTTATAATTTTATATCTATCTGTAGATTATGTAATCAGTGATGGAAGATGTTTCATTTTTGTTTTAGGATGAAGGATAGGTTTTAAAGATATGCACTTCAGCATAAGATAGTTGAGGTTTTGTTTTCAGGACTCTTTAGGTTTTGTCTTATTAGTCATATTTCATTTATTACCTTTTCTTTGCTGGTTTTAGAGATACCTCTTCAAAAGATGCTTCTTTTTTATTTCTCCATTGAATGCTTTTACTGATGACTGGCATTTAAAGGGAAGTATATGATTTTGGTGGCCAGAGACTGTGAATTCCTGATTAAATGTGAGAACAGAATAATGAATGGAGAAAAGAAATTTCACAGTCTATGCATCAAGGCATGCATATATAGTTTAGTACCAAAAAGTTCCATTGCTTTTTTAGTTTTCCTAAATATGTGCCTAAAACTAGTCTCTAGAAATATGTACAATTTAACCTTTGCCTGGAAGCATCCTCTTCGCCTGCCTCAGTTGGATCAGCTAGGATTTGTCTTGTGTTAGCAGTGGAAAGAGCAAAATCTACTTATGTTCTAAGATAGTTGAATGTTTTGAGGGTCCGTATCAGGTCTAGGCTTTCTGTACTGCAAGTGAATGCCTCTAGAACCATCTACAGGAAATAATGTTGTTGCTGGTTGGAGTAATAGGCGTTATTTTTTGAGAAAATCATGTGGTAGATTGAATATGACTAAGGTCTAAGGTTAATGTTGAAGGTCTTTTCAATGGAGTATTTTAAAATTTAAATTAATTTGGTAAGACATATATAGTATGCTAGTATTTGCTAAACAGGTCAGAACATGACAGTATAGAACCTGTGTGTAATGTCCTATGTTGAGTGCATATTGAAAGAAAATCAGTCAGGTAGAAGAAGTGGACATTAGCTCAACTGAACAGGCTGTTCAGTTACATTCTATTCACATGTCAAATGTTGTAGGATATAAAAAATAGCTGCAGGAGGCCGTGTTTGATTACTATTTTAATTAAGTCTGCTCTTAAAGTAAAAAACCAAAAAATGCTGTTGGACAAAAGTGTTCTAGTGCAAATAGTTTTGAAAGCATACTTCTGTTTTATTGTTTTTGAAACCCAAAAATCAGAACAGACTTGAGATGTTTTTGTTTTAATTTATATTTTTTCTGTTATGCAAACTAATGAAAACACAGAGAACCCCTTGTTTCCACTGCGTCAATTCCATAGACATGAGAGAAAACAAAGTAGAATGATCAGCAATGGAGACAATATTTACTGTGTGATACAGTGGTTTCCTTCACCCCTTGTGATAGGTACCCGCACCCTATAGGCTAGTTAGTTAGTTGAGAGAGTGTCACTTAATGGAGGGTTAGTTAGAGGGTGAGCTCAGTGGCGGAGGCACAGGGGTGACTCCCCCCCTGCTTAGTCACCCCTGCTTTTTAGGATTTTCTCTGCTTAGGTTTATCTCATGTGAGACTTTTATTTTTATAACGATGTGGGACTTGGGACTTTAGTTAGCAAGCACCGGGTGCTATCTGGACGACAGCAGTATGGAGTATTTGGGCTTGCAGGATTAATATCATTTTTCGTCAAAGCACTTTTAATGCAAGAGATATACTCGAACTTATCCAATTTAAATGTTGGAATTGGTTACGCATCAAGTTTGCAGGGTTCCAGTACTCGTATTTCGAATGGATGTCAAGCCCTCTAATTTGATTGAATACTATATGATGGGAATATCTTACTGTTGGGCTATTATGTGTGGTTTATTAAGAAGTTTGGTCGGGGAATATGATATTGGTTCTGTCAAAGATAGGGGGAGAGATCAGGTTTTGCATAATAGTATACTATCCTCTAAAACAATATGCTGTAAAGTATACATTAATCTTAGACCTATAAAATTTTCATGAGTTCAAATTCGAATTTATCGGTTCAATTCTCTTTGTTGTTGCTTAATCGGTCTGATTATATGAGATTGAATTTGTGGTGCTTGTGTTTTGCATGAAAAAAAGTGATAAAAATTATGCACACCAAATATTTGTAAGAAGTCCCCTTTAAGATTTAGCCTTTAATAAAGAAGCTTGAAATTTTCTTACAAATCATACTCCTTTAGATCTTAGTCCCCCCTTTTAAAATTCCTGCCTCCGCCCCCACCCCTGGGTGAGCTAGAGGGTGAGACTATAAATAAGAGAGTTAGAGAGAGTCTTATCATCTTTTGGGATCATTTGGAATTGGGATTTGGGGAGGGAAGGTGAGTCTAGGCGGAGATAGTGAAATAAGGGGTGGTCGTCCTTGTTCAGCAGCTGCAAGTTGGTTCGTCAATGGTGGAAATTCAGACTCAAAACATTGGCTTTGGGTTCGACGAGGCAAAGAGGACAGGAATGGCAAGGCTGAAATTGCTGTTTTAGCATCCACCACCGTCGTACGATGAATCTACCCTGATGTCGAAATTAGGGGTGAAGAATGGCAAGACCCTACATATCCAACACAGTTGTGTGATTGGCAATGAGTCTCGATTAAGAATCACAGTGTTGAAAGGGAAATAGAAAATTTGCGTAAAAGAGGTCATCCCAAACCGTTCGACAACAGAAGGGAGAGAGAGAGAGAGAGAGTGTGTGTGTGTGTGTGTGTGTGTGTGTGTGTGTGTGTGTTTGTGTGAGAGAGAGAGTGAGTGTGTAAGAAGAAGAAGAAGAAGAAGAACGTTGAGGCGTGTCCAGCGACTGGTGCGTCGTCACGGTTGCCGAAGCAGAGGATAGAAATGAGTGGGTAGCAAGAGCAACGTTCTTGGTGGGTCGTGCGACTTCTGCTTAAACCACCTGACAAAGAAGGGAAAAGAGGGCAGAAATGAATGGGTAGCAGGTGAACCCCCATCCAAATGAATGGGCCAAGCCCATATCACTGATGGGAGGAATTGGGCCTTGTAGGATATCGGAACCAACTTGGAAAATATGTATGCATGGTTTTAAATGTGAACATGGTCATCCAAATATTTTGGATTAATTCTTCAATTCTTGAGCTTGTATTCAATCATTCACCTTGAGGACAAGGTGAATTTTCAAGGGGGAGTATTGATAGGTACCTGCACCCTATTGGCTAGTTGATTAATTGAGGGAGTTTCACTTAGTGGAGGGTCAGTAAGAGAGTGAGACTATGAATAAGAGAGCTAGAGGGAGTCTTTTCATCTTTTGGGATAATTTGGAATTTGTATTTGGGGAGAGAAACTGAGTCTCTCAGATTTCTCAGCTACATTGTACAGTTCTATATTGAGCAATATCAGTCTACTTCTTCTTTGGCCGGTTCTATCACCTTGCCACCCTTAATGGTCCTCTGCCTCCACCACCCTCTTCCAACCTCGTTTTATTGTTCTTCTCTTCCGTTCTTTGACAGCTTGTCTTTGTGCACGACTTCAATACATTCATATCGTGACTCATTTTGATAGAACTGGACCAGAAAACAGAGAAGTAGAAAGGAATTTCTTATTGAAAGAAAGAAACAATGCTATACAACTACTAGCTTTCAGAAGGCTAGCACTTTCCACTATTGATTCACTTTACAGAATGCCCTTCCCTTTTAACTTCCTTTTCCTCTTATAGAAAAGGTAACTAACTGGTTGTAATAACCATCATCCTAACTAACAGATAGCCAGCACCAGCTAATAAACTGTTACAATGATCTATTAAGATCCAACTAGTCACTACTGCGCGGACCCTGTAAAACAGGCTCAAACCCATTAGTTTGTTCTTTCTTATTTCTCCTATGACTCACTTTTTTGATAGGTAGCTTAACATCAATTCCATCACATTCCTCAATTGGGTCGTGTTTAACCAGTTTTACCTTCTTCCTTGGATGCATTTTATGACCTGAATTTCTTCAGAAGGTGTGGATTTGATGTTTTGCCAGGGGTTGGTTCATATTGCCACCTGTTGTTTTCCAACTTTTCTGGTTGATTTGCAATTTTGTTGGTTTTTGTTCGGTTTTGACTGGTGGATCTGGGGTGAAAGGGTCATGCATATTCTAAAGTGAGAGACTTGCTTTAGAGAGTAAAATAAGTCATTTTTACCATTGATTAGGTTGCTCTATTGACTTTTCAAAATAGGTAATACTATTAATGGTTGAGATGACTTACTTAGGAGCCAAATCCGGGGTGAAAAGTATTCTATGGTTGGTTCCATTGAGGAAGGGTGATGGGAAGAGTAGTTTGCAGTGGGGATTCCAGTGATTGCAAATGGGATGGGGGTATTTTTACTACTAGTAATGGACTGCTATTTTGATGTTGTTATTTTGCAAGAGGGGGGGGGGGGGGGGGGGGATGGACTTTTCACTATAGGGAAAAAAAACTTAAAATTGCTGAGGCTTTTTCTCAATATGTATTTGGAAAGGTTCTCCACAGGACAATGAGTTCCATGTTGAGAAGACATGTAGAACACTGAAGAATACTGTTAGCAAGTTGAAATTTGCACTACTGATCTTGAAAGGATGAATGAGTTCTACATCTTGGTTGTTAGTTTTGTTGATGCCATTCTTTCCTACATACATCCATAGATGAACTTAACAAGTAAATATGAGTTCCTTTTTAAGGTGGTAATCCTCGGATATATGTAAGGTGTTCCTTTTTAATACTTTCTTTAATATCTGATGTTATTCATATTTCACTTTACTTTGGCTTTGTGCTTGACTACAGCGCTCTTCTAATTTGCACATACCTATTTAGCATATGATAATATAATTAATAGTAACATTAAAAACTATATAGTTAATGGTAGCCAAATCAACTATGAACTATGATCATATAAATTTGTATTTATTTTAAGAGAACAAGTCAAGGATCCTATTGATTTGGTGTGAGTCTCATTCCGCGATACTTCCTAATCAAGACCATTAAATCATATCGATATTGATCTGTCATGTAGAAATAATTCTGAGCTGCGTGGAGAGATACGGTACTATTTGAATTATTGTTAATGTATATTTGTCCATTAAAGATCGTACAATAATTATTATATATATGTAGCTCATGTTAAGTAGAATTCTTTTTTTTGGTTTACACGCAACTACGCAAAGCAGATTATTTTTTTTTTAAATCACAAAGCAGATTAAATTGATACGTTTGTAAATTTGTTTATTTGAACGTTCAAATTTTTTTTGTTTATTTGAGAAGAAACATTAAATTAATTTAATCATCAATGTCATGTTTTGACACTCATATTTTGAAAACAACAAATCGTGTTAGTTTAGATGATATTGTTGGTTCGATTTAGAATAGTAGTATGTGTCAGCTAAGAAATTAATATAATGATTTCTTAAGCAAATGATTACTTGTTGAGGAGGCTTTGTCTTCAACACAATGCAGGTATCTAAGATACTTTAAAAGAATAGTTTTTGTTACTAAGAGCATCTCCAATGTTAGTTCTTAGCACTATTCATGTGGACTCGTACTACCACATGTGTTTAAGCAACTCTTTGCAGATTTTGCTCTAACTATGAGTTTTTAGTTCCTTGCACTATTCATCCGGTCCCACAATATCATTAGTATTAATATTTTTTATTTCCATATAATTTTAATTTAAATTTAAATGTAAATTCAATACTTAAATTAAATGAATGAGAGAGAAAAAATTAATTTTGTATGCTAAGAACTAAAAAAGTAAAACTTCTTATATAAGAACCTAATTTCTTATTTTAAAGAACTAAGAACTCCACGTCATCCCCTCCCGTGGTTAAGAACTCAGTTCTCTTAACTCAAAAATTAGAACTAAGAATCTTGCATTTGAGATGCTCTAAGAGTTGAGAGTGAAATTAGTTGAGAATTAAATAGGGTAAGAGTATCTCCAATGCTAGGTTCTTAGTTCTAAGCATTATTCATGTGGGTCCATACTACCACATGTGCTTGAGCAACTTTTTGTAGATTTTGCTCCAATCATGAATTCTTAGTTCATAGCACTATTCATCTAGTCTCACAAAACCGTTATTACATTATATTAGTAATTTTTGATTTAAATTTAAATACTAATTTAATACTCTAACTAAATCAGTTAATTGGGCTGGCGAGCGCCACTCACGGGTCACCTCGAGAAATTTGAAGACATTGAAAGACACTTCAATTCATTAGCATCGAGTTTCATGTCTTGTGGGCTTGTGGACTGGGCGGGCCTGCTTCAATCAGATGCCCGCCCAATATCCAGATAGCATGGCGGGATTCTTGAATACCTGGCGACCATCAGAGTAATGTAGAGATACACGCCTGATACGTGGTCCCAGGCCAGTTGTCAGATTTCTTCCCCTTTTATCTTTTTGCATAGAGATTTGGGCATCGTTTGTAAGACCCAAATGTAAGAATATTCTAGATAAGGACCACACCCACTATAAAAAGGGGTCCTCACCTTGTACTAGACACTTTTTTGATCATTAATGAGAATATTTCTTTAAATCATCATTCTATTTATGCTTTGCTAGGGTTTATTGAGAATATTCTCTTGTCCCTTAAGTAGGCCTTAGTATGGAACAAAATGAGAAAAAAAAATTAATTTTTTATGCTAAGAACTCAAAAAGTAAAACTTCTTATATAAGAACTAATTCTTATTTTTAAGAACTATGAACTCCACGACAGCCTCCTCCAATAGTTAAGAACTCACTCAAAATTAAGAACTAAAAATCTTGCATTGGAGATGCTCTAAGGGAAAATATACCTGATAAAGTAACTAAAAAGACTAACGACTAAATGGTTGAAAGGGTAAGTAAAGGCCAAAGTAAGTAAAAGTAACGGAAAAATAACTCAGGGTATGAGAAATTTGTAATTTAGATTGATGATGTGAGTTGTTTGCAAATACCCTATTCCTATTTTGTTGTAACATAAGAAGGTGGTTGAATTGTGTTTATAAAATCCTTTTCGAACCCGTCAGAAATTTTCTCTCTTTGTTTATTTAAACTAGCAGGTGTTGAAGTCAGAATGAGCAAAGAGCCTTTTCTAAGGTTCAACATATGCTGGACAAGTTTAGCATAGAGTACAACTTTCAGAATGTTGGCAACCGATACATTCTACTTAAGGCTTGGAGTGATTTTTATAACTTTCGGTTCAATTCCCGGTTAGCATGAAAATTAAATGACAAGGATAAGGGATAATGAAGACCACACAAGCGGATTTTGTAATATTTCACCCCAACCAGGCTACGTCTAATACCCTTAGTGCCTAAGGGGTTATCCACTAACTTCTTCAAAGTTACAAGTTTTGACTTCATCTCTTCCACCTAAGTAGACTTGTTCTAGCCTCTTCTAGCTCATGAGAAGCTTTTATCCGTTAAGTTTTTTTTGTCTGTTGATGAAGCTTATCTTGATAATCTTCGTCGTTAATGCTAGCTTGGACAAGTGGTTTAAATAACTTTTATCCTTTACAAATACCGCATAATAATCATATGATACAAAATGATCGATCATATACTATTATCTAAATCCCATCAAAAGTTGAGAAATAATAAGAGGGTGATCCTATCCTACTGTTTACCGTAATATTTGGTAAACAAACATCTTTCAAATCCGACTGGAAAAAGTTTAAGAGTTTTGCGAATTAAGGGTTCTTTTGGGAAAACGTCTTGCCAAAGCGCGTGTGAAATTGGGTTTTTCGACAACCGTGTGTTAAAGGTTAAAAGGAAATGAAGTTTCGAAAGAAAAATGCAGAACAATCGAAATGCTTGAAGATAAAATTCACTATTTAAAAGCTTTACAAGATTGACAGTAAATCTAACAAAAGCAACAATGGCAGCAAATTCGAAACTATCTAAGTGCAGGAATCGTAAACGGTTGGCTCAGCAACATACTTCTCCATGATCACGTTAGGCTCGTTGAGTCTCTTTGATGCGGACATGAGAGCTTTTTAGTGACTTTTGAGAGTTTTGTGTTGGAACCTTCTTTCTGCATTGAACTCTCCTATTTATAGAGCTTTATATCCTGTACGAACTTGGCGGTTTCTTCTTCCTTGCTGGACGAGTTAGTGGGTCTTACTCTCCCCACGATCTGCTGCTTGCATCGAAAGTTCCATGCGTAGTGGTGGAGGTGACGTTCTTCAACCGCTTCTTGGCCACGTCGTGGGGGAGCGCACGTTCTATTACTCAGTCAATGTTTGCACGTGTTTAACGTGCCCGTGTTTGTAGCAACGGTTATCAACGTCTTCTCGTCGAAATATGCTATCTATTTAACTTGCATTTTTTCACCTCTCCTGGTCCATTTTCGACTGCCCCATGCGTTTTGGGCCGAACATTGGGCCAAACATTTTGGGCCAACAAATGCCCCCCAAAAATGTTGATTCTCGACTACCAGGCCTTGGAGGGATCAAGCATTTTTTGAACTTGGATTTCGACCAAAACTGTCCTTCATTTGTGACCTCTGCCTTTTTGACTTCATGTCCAATCAGAAATCCTAGCGTCTGACTTCACACCAATTGGAAGCTTTAGCGTCTGACTTCGCCTGCTCACCCGCCGTTTCTTCGCTAGAGTAATCATGGCTCCTTTTTAGCCTACATGTTAGGGCTCTACGGTTATATAATAAAATAACCGTTGGATTTCAAATTTTATGCAACGTCGCGTAATGTGGCTTCACGTTCGTCTCTTCGTTTGCCTATAAATACGCCATTGTTGCTCCCTTGCATGCTTTACAACTTCTGAATCATCCAAGCTTCATCTAGTTTTGCCCGTGATCATCTGCGACCGACTGGTTTCTGCTTTTTCCTTTTTCTCTGGTGCATTCTCTGACCGCTCTCATGGCTTTTGATTCTGACAACATCATTCTGTTGGCTGCTGCCTTTGAAATGAATGAAGTCAAACATGTCCCTATTCCAGACCCACCGTATGAGGCGGAGAAGAGGGCTATCTGGAAATCTCGGGTACTCATCCCTATCTCTGTTAATGGTACCTTACGTGCCATCTTAGGTCCCTTGAAGAAAACAAAAAAGGGTAGGCTTACTAGTCTTCCTGATGGTTATGAACAATTTCACCCTAGTATTCGTGGGGAGGAGCTTATTCTTGCTTTTCGACCTTCCTATCGCTTGCCCTTTCTGAAAGATCCCAAAAGGGCTTTTATATCTGCCCCGCCCAATCCGACTGCTGCTGACGGAGCCTATTTGAGATGGCTTGATAGGGTGGAAGCCAGTAAGTCTGGACACTGGAAGGTCACCGAGATTTTCGACCTAATTCAGTTGTCGAGATCGCCAATCTCTTATAACCCTACTATGCTCTTGAGCTCACTCTTCTTTTGGGAAAGGTCTACCAACAGCTTTCATGTTCCTTTTGGCATGATTACTCCCACTCTTCTCGACGTTGCTGCCATTACTGGCCTTTGGGTTGTAGGTGATGACTATCATTCCTCTGCTGCCCTAACGCAACCCATCGCCATTTCGACAGACAACATAGCCTTCAATAGATTCATTAAGGATCATTATGTCGAAGACGGTGAAGTTTCTGATGCTGAGCACGTCGCGTTTCTCTTATATTGGCTTTCTGCTTATGTATTCTGTACCAAGTCTCTAAGGATTCCTGCCAAGCTCCTTCCTTTGGCTAACTTGTTGCATGAGGGTCGAAAAATTGCTATGGCTAGACTTGTGCTCGGTAACCTTTATCAGATGATTAACGAGGCAGTAGCTGATATCCGACATCCCAAAGTTGTGTCTCTGAATGCAGCCGGTCCATTGTGGTTGCTTCAGCTTTGGATGAATGCGGTTTTCGAATCGTTTCTCCCAGCCGAGAAACATCATTCCGTGGTGTCCAACACAAGGATTGACGCTCACAGGCTTGAAACCCTGACCCCTCCTTATGATGCCTCTACCTTTGAAGCCGATTTCAAAAAATATTTCACCATGTTCTTCGAACTGAAGCGCTACCGTTCCAGTTTTGCACCATACAGTAAACCCTCTTTTGGCCCTCGGTGGCTAAGAAACTCCTATCCCAACCTTCCTAATTCAGCGGATCTCTGTCATCACCAGATCGAACTTTGGCAAACCACACTGTCCCCTAGGGTGCTGACTATTAATTTTGCCAGTAATGACTTCACCTTGTGCGGTTATAACCCTCAGCTTGTTTCTCGACAATTTGGGCTAAGTCAAGATTTGCCCAACGCATTATTCGATCAATCTCTTATCCTTTATCCTGGCGCCGTCACCAAACGTAGTGTCTTTGACACCACTATCAACTACTACAATGAGGAGTTGATCGGCCTTAGCCCTTTTAACTTTGCTCCGTCTTTTTATGTCACCAAGGCATTTAAAACTTGGTGGTCTACTTATTGGAGCGACATTTCGATGCCGATTGAAGATTGTTTCCAGCGCATAACAAATGTTTTTCTTTTGCAGAAACAAGCTCCTAAGAAGACCAAAGGTATGCATACGTCTGAGATCAACGCCTTCCAGCAATTCTTCGGTGTAGTATATTTTCCGGGTCCTCGACTTCAAGAGACTGTTGCCAAAGCAGCTCAAGTTCTCAGGCAAATGTGGGAATCTAAAGCCAAGAAAACTCGATTGATCATTCCTTCTGATGAGGATGGTCTTTCTTTCATTATTCGAAAAACAGGCTTTAAATTCCCACCATTGCCTACTTGTAAGTATACTTTGGCCTTTCCATTGGTCCTTCCTAAATGGGTTGACCATGTAAGTATCAAGAACTTTTATCATAGCGCGTTGCCTCCTCGGAAGCGGGTGACCTGGACTAAGTGTTACTTATGGAATTTCCCTTTCCATGTGTCGGTCGAAATCTTCAACCACATATCGAAAAGAACGCTTATTGGTCAAGGTAACTATTTCGACCTGGCATTTTTGCGATATTTATGGCTTAAATCTTCTTTGCTCTTTTCTTGCAGCTGAGCCAATTCCTCGATCAACTTCTTAGGCCTCTCCCCGAGTGACTTCCGCTACTATTGAGATTGATGATGACGATGATGATGTTAGTTTGGCTGATAAGCTCAAAGTGCCCAAGGTAATATTTTGGCTGTAGAGCTTCGTTCTTTCTTTGATATATTCCCTTTATGACCTTTTGTTTTTATCTCAGAGTCGAAAACGAGGGGCCACGCCTACCACTTCTGCAAGCCAGAAAAAGGCTAAAGGTGATGGTGGGTCTGCTGCGAGTAATATCTCGGCTAGCTATCATGAAGAAATCCAGCAAGGTGATGATCAACAAGTTTCCCGCCCTCCTCCTCAAGATACTACACCTATTCATGTCGAGATGGCTCCGGCCAAGAAGACCTCCAGGAAGAAGTCTAGTCACAAATCTGGCAGCCCCTCTTCTCGCCATTCCAGGAGTTCGACAAGCTCCAGTCCTCTCAAAGAGTATGCACCTAGGGTAAGTTGTTATGATTCACATCTCATCTCGATTTGTTTTTCTTTCTTCCCCCTCAACTATTTCCACTTTTTATGCTTTAGAGGGTTGACATGTCTAAAATGGTTGTGCCTCGAGCCACATGGTTTCCTCCTAATCCCCCACCAGTTGTTCTGTCTAGTTCTTTGAGCAGTTTGGAGTCCTCGAGCTCGAGTATAGACTCTAATGAGTCGGACCCTGTGTGGGACAAGTTGACATTCTATTTTAACTTGAAACCAATCGCTTGACAGCATCCTGGTTACGAACCTTATTATACCAAAGAATGTCGAGATAATTTTTCTAATTTTCCTCCGCAGGATACTCAGACCGTGTCTCCTCCAGTTCGTGAAGAAAGTATGCCATATGTCGAAGTCCAGTGTGGCGAAGGTCGGGTGTCTCCAGTCACTCAGCCTGACCGGGTGATTGGTGTCATGCCTCCTCCAAAGGCTGATGCTTTAGCCTCGACACAACCTAATCCTTCTCCCCAGCTTCAAAGGGAAGCTAGAGTTGCTTTGCTTTCTCCTCATGCCAAAGGAGGTTCGGCTTCTTCCAAGACAGCAGCTTCTTCTCACACTTCCGGTGAGAGACTTAGTGCCCTTTTAGTCCAAGATCGACTCGCCACTCTTCAAAGTTTCCTTGATGGCACTCTGAATCTTGATTCTCCACCACATCAAACTGAAACTATTGAGACCGCTCAATCTAGCGGGGTAGTCGGTTCTGGCCAGATTGAAGAAGCTTTGGGTAAGCTGAAGGGGTTAAACTTCGACGGGGATTTCATTGACCGTGTCCGGGCCAGCCCTCAACCAGGCCATGACGTCAAGGAGTTGCTTACTTTCTTGTTGGGCCAGCGGCTTGACCAAGTTCAAGCAGATGCTCTTGTTGAGCTTCAGACTTTCTTGGTTGACCTTTTGGCCACCCTTGACAAGGCCAACACTATGGAGAAACTCATCAGGACTAAAGATGCACAAGTGGCTTCTAACATCAAAGGGCTCTTGACTGCAAAAGATGAGATCCTTCAGCTGTTTGTCAGGAAGACTCTTATAACAACTGATCTATCAGGTATTGATGCTCGGTTGGATGAGCTTCAGAGGGAAATGGCGAGACTTGAGAAGGAGAAGGCAATGCTGATTGAAGAAGGTCCAGTTGTGAACGCCCAGTTGACTACTCTAGCTGCTGAATGTGCAAGTGTGATGTTGTCAACGTCTCAACTCTCCAAGGAGGTTGCAGCAGAGCAGGGTGTTAAGCAGAGCTTGGAGGCCAGGATCGCTGCTGCCGGTTTTCGACTGGAGGCCTTTAAATTGAGGATTTAAGACTCTTTTATTTTCCATTTATTGTCTTTGAATTTGTAATGGCCATGTGTTTGTATGGCTTTTGTTGCCAATGTTTGTAATGTCCGTTTTCTATGACATTTTTCGACAATGAATTTGCATTAACGAATGTCGACATGATTTGTCTTTTGACTGAGCTTTTATTGTTGATTTTGCATTATCTTGTTAAAATACCCCTTGCGTAGTATTTCTGAGTTTCATACCATTTAGCTTGGCATCTTTTGAGGTCATCTAACTTTCCATCTTCCAAACCATTAATCAACTTCTTGGAAAACTGGGTAATTTATGACGCTCCTTTACCACGTTCTTGTTCAACGACGAAGGAACTTCCCCCACTCATGGTAGTGGCTGACGTGGCTAACTGTGCTTGGTTAACGATTTGGCAACTGCATGCCATGCATTAATGCGGCTGTTTGTTTCATTTCTGTTATAAATAAAGCCGTTTTTTACCCTTTCTCATCAGTAACTTCTCTTCTCCATTCTCATCTTCCTCCTGCTACTGCAACCTTCATTTTTGATTATGGATAGCAAACTTATACTTCACCGCACCCGAGACATGGCCTTCCAACATAACCTTTTTCACAGCATGTATGAGTCTTCCTCTTGCCTTGACGAGCTTTTAGGGCTCATTGATCAACTGCTCCAAAGGCCTATCGTTGCACGCGTTAGGATCCCTCTTTAGGAGTTCCGGGGGCTACTCTTAGAAGCCAAGCCTCTGTTTGAGGAATTCAGGGAGCTCTCCGTGATGGTGTTTTTCCAAGAGTATCAAATAAATGAGTTGAAGGAGAAGTTTAGCTTTCTCCAAGCCTCCTTGGACCAGTAAGACCTGGAAGGCCTCGTTCGACTGGCTGTCGAGATATCTGCGGTCTCTCTTGAAGACCTGGCTGCTCGTCAGAAGAAGGTTCAATTCGAGGGCCAGATGGCAGCGCTGGTGGATCAACTGGAACCTATGCAAGCTAGATATGATGGATATAAAGCTAATCTTCCGTTCTAGGCTTTTAATTTCTTTTGTATCTTGCCATACTTGTAATGTCCCATTTTGATTAATGAAACATTTCTAGTTTGGCAGTTTTGACACTCTCTTTTATTCGATTTTGACTTCATGCAGCATTGGCTTATACGCTTTTAGGTATTTGCCATTTATTGTAACAAATTGACGCTGACCGCTTAATTCTTTAATTACGTAAGCATTATTAGATAGTGCTTTCTCGACTTTAAACGACCCTTCCCAATTGGGGGCCCATTTTCCGTAGGCCCTATCTTTCTTATCCATTGACAGGATAACCTTCCACACGTAATCCCCTGTGACGAAAGATCGATTTTTAACCTTCTTGTTGTACGCTTTAGCTATACGATCCTTCTGCCTCATTAAGACGTCTAACGCAAAGACTCTTTCTTCGTCGAGATTCACCAATTCATCTAGCATCATGTTCCAATAAACTTCGCTTGGGATTTCTTCTTGTCTTTGAATCCTGCACGATTGCAAGTATACTTCTGCGGGTAACACAGCTTCTTGGCCATAGGCCAGTCGAAAAGGTGTTCTTCCTGTTGCTTCCCTTGGTGAATTCCTGTAAGCCCACAGGACTTGGCTTAACGACTCATGCTAGCTTTTCGGCTTTCGACCCATGTGCTTTTTAATCAAGCTTATTAGAGTTTTATTGGCGGCCTCTACTTGGCCGTTTGCCTGAGCGTAGTAGGGGGTCGAGGTTAAAAGCTTTATGCCCCAGGATTCTGCAAAGGCTGCCACTTTTCGTCCTACGAACACGGTACCTTGGTCCGTTGTGAGGGACTCCGGCAATCCAAAACGATACACAATGTGATTCTGTATGAATTCGATTATCGTATCTTGCGTCACGTTTTGTAGGGGAATGGCTTCGACCCATTTAGTAAAATAGTCAATTGCTACAATTATATACTTGTGCTGCCTTGACGAGGCTGGGTGAATCTCGCCAATTAAATCTATCGCCCATCCCCTAAAGGGCCATGGCTTGATTATAGAGTGTAACTTGCTAGCTGGCACGTGTTGGATTCCTGAATGCTTCTGACAATCTTGACAACCTTTTGCATATTCGATGCAGTCATTCATGATAGTTGGCCAATACATCCCTTGCCTAAAAAGAATCCATTTCATCTTTGCCCCTGCTTGGTGAGCTCCACATAGGCCGTCGTGAACAGCTGATACAGCTATGAACGCATCTTCTTCGCTTAAGCACTTCAACAACGTGTTGTCGACGTTATTTTTGAACAATTCATTGCCTATGATGGTATAATTTAGAGCCCTATATTTGACTTTTCTGTCAGTTGACCCTACAGGGTTCTGTAAGTATTCGACGATTGGCTTTCTCAAATCATTGGGAGTAAGGTTATCGATAGCCATAACGTCGAGATCCAAAGGGCTCAATTTCTCCTTGATCCTAATCAACTCTTTCAATTTTTGCTTATCTATCATGTACCCGGAAGCAATTTGTGCTAACTCATTAGCCTCTTGATTGCTTACCCTAGGTATGTAGCTAATTCCTGCTTGGTCAAAATTGGCTAGTAAACTCATGGCCTTTACGTAGTATTTTGTCAAATTTTCACTTATGCACTTATATTCCTTGGTAAGTTGCTTTACAACCAATTCTGAGTCACCTTTAATTTCGACGTTCTTTGCCCCCAATGCCAACAGTATTTCGAGGCCCAAGACTAAAGCCTCATATTCAGATTCGTTATTGGAGCAACTTTCTCGAATTCGAAACATGAATTTGGTTGTGATGCCTTGTGGGGACACTATGAACATACCGATTCCTGACCCTTCCTTATGGCTTGAGCTGTCGAAAAACAACTTCCAAGGCTGTAATCCTACATAAGCTATTTCTTCAGGCAAAGTGTGATCTGCCAAGAAATCAGCTACTGCTTGCCCCTTAATTGCCTTTAGAGGGGCGTAAGTGAGCGAATATTCGGTTAATGCTAAAGACCATTTACCAATTCGACTATGCAAAATAGGCTTGGATAACATGCGTTTTATCATATCAAAGTGAGAAAAAACCATTACATCAATTGGCTTTATATAATATTTCAGCTTGGTACCAGAAAAGTACAAACACAAACACAATTTCTCGATCATAGTGTAACGAGTCTCAACATCGTTTAACACACGACTTAAATAAAATACGGCTCTTTCGATGCCATCTTCATCTTCTTGCGCCAACATGCTACCAATGGTTTCATCTGTAGCCGAAATATATAACTTCATTGGCTTCCCTTTTATAGGAGGAATCATCACCGGAGAGCTTGCCAAATAGTTTTTTAGCTCATCAAATGCTTTTTGGTGCTCTGCTCCCCAGCGAAACACGTCTTCCTTCTTTAGTCGAAGAAGGGATGAGAAAGGCTTAGTTTTGTCACTAAGGTTAGCAATAAACCTTCTAAGGAAATTGACTTTGCCCAACAGCGACTGCAGTTGTTTCTTGCTAGTTGGTGGACTTGTGTCGAGAATCGCTTTGGCCTTATTCTTGTTGATTTCGATGCCTTTCTTGTGCACCACAAAACCCAAAAAGTCACCTGCAATTACACGAAATGCACATTTAAGAGGGTTCATTTTTAGGCCATGTATCCTCATTTTCTCGAATGACTTCCTCAAATGTGACAAGTGTTCATCCCTGGATGGGGACTTGACCACTATGCCATCAATATAAACCTGCATAAAAGTTTCAATAAAATCATGGAAGATAGTATTCATTACCCTCTGGTAGGTCGCGCCAGCATTCTTCAAACCAAATGGCATGACCACCCACTCATATGTCCCTAAAGCACCAGGACATCGAAATGCTGTTTTCGACACATCCTCCTTGGCAATGAAAATCTGGTTGTAGCCAGAATACCCGTCCAAGAGACTTAAGTATTCATGGCCTGCTGCTGAATCTACCATCATCTCGACTATGGGCATGTGATATTCATCCCTTTGTGTGGCAGCATTCAGATCTCAAAAATCTATGCAGACCCTCATCTTACCCTTTTTCTTGATTACCGGGACTACATTGGTCAGCCACTCGACATATTTGGCCGCTCTGATGAACTTGCACCGTAGCAGTCTTTCGATTTCTTCCTTGATTTTCACTAGAACGCCTGGATGGAATCTCCTGGGCATTTGTTTCACTGGCTTCCTATCCTCTTTGATTGGCAATTGTAATTCTACCAAGTCTCGACTCAAACCAGGCATCTCATCGTAATCCCAGGCGAAACAATCTTTGAATTCTTTAAACAACTCTATCATCCTGCCTCGAAGCTCTGGGTCGATCAAGGAACTTATGTAGGTTGGTCTTTTCTTCAAACCATCCCCTAAATCGATTTCCTCTAAAGGATCACGAGCCTCCATTTTCGTGGCATCCACTAAAGGTTTTTCGAACCCCAACGGGCCATCATCATAAATGCAATCCATCCTCAGATCATACTCGTCTTCTTTGGCCTCTTCGCTTGGCTCATTTCCAAGCGCACTATCCCTTCCATTCCGAGATAGCATCTCGACAGGTGAAACTGTAACTTTAATCTTTCCTTTAATGGCCATGTTTTTAGCCATTTTGTCGACCTCTAGGGCCGTTTTCATCTTGTTTTCGGCCGCGTAAGCCGAAATCCGAGCCAAACTCGAATTAATCATCATTATGCTGTGTTGCCACATTGGTGACAACCTCATCACTTGCCACTTCTTTAGCGGCAACTTCTTCTTCGTCATTGTGTCATCCACTCATAACATCCGCCTTGCATGATTCATTGAGGTGTAGTCCTCGAATTGGGTCTAGTGTCACTGAGTATTCTGAGTAAGGGTTGAAGTACGGGTTGGCCACTGTGTCAGGTGGAGCAATTGTAGACAAACTCTTTTCAAAATTCTTCTTGTCGACATAGTCTGCTTCTGCCAAATAGTAACTTTGGTCGGCTTGCACATTCTCGACAACTCCATCAGCTTTCCATATGGAGATTCTCTGCTGTAAGGTAGAAGGCACTGCCCCTACTCCATGGATCCATTATCTACCCAATAAAAAGTTGTAGTTGGCCTTTGAAGGCACAACAATGAACAAGGTCGATCTACTTACTGTCCCCACTGTTATATTCAGCATGATCGCACCCATGGAGGTGCTGGTCTTACCTTCATAGTCTGATAAGACCATGTCATGGGGAATCAAATCTGTCTCCGTCTTGCCCAACCTCTTCATCATGTACTTGGGCATTAAGTTGATAGCAGCACCACCGTCGCAAGTACCTTATTGACCCATTTGTCTTCCACTTTGGCCCACACAAACAAGGGCTTCAAGTGACTCTTGATATGCTCTGAAGGCCTTTGAAAAATGGCACTTTCATCTT
This sequence comes from Lotus japonicus, assembly GCF_012489685.1. Lineage (NCBI taxonomy): Eukaryota > Viridiplantae > Streptophyta > Magnoliopsida > Fabales > Fabaceae > Lotus > Lotus japonicus. The sequence continues at coordinate 72,802,191 of NC_080043.1, forward strand.
CAACAGCTCCTCTCTGCATGACATAATAGCATAAAAGGGTTATTATCAGCCTCTTCCTCAACATAGTAATCTCTGTCGCCTTTAATGACTTCGGATACTCGGTCGAAATCAGCCGGGAGTATGGACACTATGCAGATGATGTTGAGATCTTCCCCATCACTTTCGTCGAAGTCCTCTAGCATGTCTTCATCTTCATCTTCATCCCTAGCTGCTACCTTTACCTTCTCTTGGGTAGGGTTTGGCAAGGTCATTCCCTGCTTGATGGCTTGGTCTAGATGATTAATGATGGACGCCACGCTTGGCTTGTTTTCTGGGGCCTCTGAAGGCTTGGCATCCTCCACAAGGATCGAAATTTGCCACCCCTTTCCCGCTCCGCCTTTCTTTTCCTTAGGAAGCGTCGAAATTGGGTCCTGGTCATCTACTCTGGCCCATAGTAATTCCTTGAGCCATATGAGTCGTTTCTTGACACCTGAGAGTTATTAACGTATGAAGATCCTTGGCCCAAATCGATTTTCTGCCACTTCTGCCTTGGCTTTGGTTTAGGTGGTGCTGACCTAAACCATTAGTTTTTTGGCACATCAGCATTAGGGAGGTAGGATTTGCTCTTCCCATTTTTATCTTGACCCATGTGGCTGTAGTGCTCTTGGGTGGCTATCTCTTCATGAGGGTGAGTCAATCTCTTGGCCACATGTGCTTTCTGTTGATAATGCCTTTTCATTTCAGAGTCTTGGTAAGCCTTCGCTGCTGACTTGTCGAAGACAGCACTGCATCTAGGGCACAACATGACTTCCTTTTCTCCGTTTTGACTTCGAGACAAGAACTCGACGAGAGTTTCTCCAGCTTTGGAGTAGACCTCCTCCAAGCTAACTTCTTTAGTTTCTGTTTCTTCCAAAATTAAACCCGAGTCGAGCTTCTCAATGATGTCTACCATGCAAATATGGAGGGGCTCCACGTAATTCGCTTCAGCTTTCTGGAGTGGATCTGAGTCGACCTTTGCTTGGCCCTTAGTCTTTTCGCCATACTTGAGTCTACCAGAATCCAGTGCTTCTTGAACAAGGTCCCTGAAACGAACACACTGTGAGGTCCAATGGCCAAAAAAGTTATGATACTTACAGTATTTTTTGCCTTTCTTCTGTTCAGGAGAAGGCAATTTTTGGTCTTTAGGGACCACAATTAAACCATCAGAGACAAGTATGTCATAAATTGCATCACATTTGGTCACGTCAAAAGTATATGTTTTAACAGTAGGAATACTGTCTTTGGGAGATTCTTCTCCCAACTTGTTTTCATAAGGCTTTAGTGCCTTGCACACATAAGGATCTCCTGGCTGGAGCTCAGCTAGATTGATATCATTAGTGTCCATTTCGTGGGTGACCTCGTGGTATGCGTACTGAGTTGGACACACCACCTCTGTATCTATGTAGGTCACTTTCTCTTTTTTAGGCCACTTGTGAGTTGTCTTAGCTTTCTCGTCGTTTTTCTCCGCTTTGACTAATTCGACATGCCTTACTCTATCAGCGAGCTAAGACATATCTCGAATATATTGCGTGTCGAGTTTCTTGCTAATCGAATACTCTAAACCACCTGCGGCCAAAACAACCAGTTCATGCTTTGGACGTGAGTAAAGCATCGAGATTTCAACATCCTGAATCTATTCAGGTAGTCATCAATGGATTTGGCATTCTTTCTTTTAACACTAGCCAAATCCTTTAGACTCACTTTGCACTCCCCTCTAAAGAACTGCTCATGGAAAATCCTTTTCAATTGTGTCCAAGTGTGGACAGACCTAGGAGCAAGGGTTGTGAACCATGTAAATGCGTTCTTAGTCAAAGAACTTGGAAAGTACTTCATTTTCAAATTTTCGTTAATGGCCAGGTCCCCAGCCTCAATCTGGTATCTCGCCACGTGTTCTACAGTAGACTCTCCTGAGTCCCCAGAGAACTTAGTGAACTTTGAGACTTTCCAACCTCTAGGGAGTTCCGCTTCGAGAACTTCTTCAGTGAAGGCTGAAACAAAATGGGGTCTATTTGCAAAACCCACATTAAACCCGTGCTGATTTAGCAATTGTTCGACAACAGCAGCAACATTTTGTTGCCCCCCAGCATTTTGGTGTCGAATTCTTTCCAATACTCCATCAGCGTGTTCATTCTTATTTACCATGTAAACGTTCTGCGGCCCTGGTTGTCCCCCTTCATTTTCCTCGAATAAAGGGTTTGTCCTATGTGTTGATAGGGTTGTACGGGTCCGCGAGCTGGGATTGCGACCGGTGGAATTGGTTCAATCCTCGGCAGAGGTGCTACCTCGTTTTGTGCTCCTAACACTATTGCCAGACGCCCCATCTGATGGGCTAACTCTTGGTTATTGGCATTGGTGTTCTGGATCAAGGGATTGAAGATCTCCCCCATTTGTCGAGACAACATATTGACCATCTCATGCTGGCTATCGTCAAACTGTTGCCTGATAGCCTGAAGTGACCCTGAGTTCATGCCCGTGGGCAAGTACATTTGGGAACTTTGCCCCGTGGCAAAGCCGGGAGGGCTCACTCGATTTCCTACGTTCATCATTGTGTCATTTGCCCCGTATGGAGGCATCCCAAAAGGGGGCGCATTCTCGGAGAACGTCGAATAATTGCCCTGCAAGCCATGCATCAACGATGTAGGCATGCCAAAGGGCATATCTCTCGCAGGCGGAGGAAGGTTAGGCATAAAGGATGTTTGGGCCACGTTGGCCACTCCTCTCGTCATAGTTGGCGTTGTGACGGCCTGAACCGTGGTCAAGATAGGTATCTCAGCCACAGCTGACATCACTATACCCTGGGGTGGTGATATGACGCCAAGAGTCGTTCCAGGAGGCAACTCCTCTTCCCTGTTATAGTGCTCCCACCAGGGCTATTCTGATTCACCACATTAGATCCCTGCGGGGAGGTTCTACCTCGACTATTCGCCATACTTACTGTCCTACCGCTTCTCAAGTGCATAAAACTAACTTACGCACGCAAGGACGAAAACAAGTAGCAAAAAAATAAAACTTCACACAAAACGCTTCTATAAAACTTGGTTTTCACAAAAACGGTCCCACTGGGCGTGCCAATTTGTTTACCGTGATATTTGGTAAACAAACATCTTCCAAATTCGACTGGAAAAAGTTTAAGAGTTTTGCGAATTAAGGGTTCTTTTGGGAAAACGTCTTGCCAAAGCGCGTGTGAAATTGGGGTTTTCGACAACCGTGTGTCAAAGGTTAAAAGGAAATGAAGTTTCGAAAGCAAAATGCAGAACAATCGAAATGCTTGAAGATAAAATTCACTATTTAAAAGCTTTACAAGATTGACAGTAAATCTAACAAAAGCAACAATGGCAGCAAATTCGAAACTATCTAAGTGCAGGAATCGTAAACGGTTGGCTCGGCAACATACTTCTCCATGATCACGTTAGTCTCGTTGAGTCTCTTTGATGCAGACATGAGAGCTTTTTAGTGATTTTTGAGAGTTTTGTGTTGGAACCTTCTTTCTGCATTGAACTCTCCTATTTATAGAGCTTTATGTCCTGTACGAACTTGGTGGTTTCTTCTTCCTTGCTGGACGAGTTAGTGGGTCTTACTCTCCCCACGATCTGCTGCTTGTTCCGGAAGTTCCATGCATAGTGGTGGAGGTGACGTTCTTCAACCGCTTCTTGGCCACGTCGTGGGGGAGCGCATGTTCTCTTACTCAGTCAATGTTTGCACGTGTTTAACGTGCCCGTGTTTGTAGCAACGGTTATCAACGTCTTCTCGTCGAAATATGTTATCTATTTAACTTGGCATTTTTTCACCTCTCCTGGTCCATTTTCGACTGCCCATGCGTTTTGGGCCGAATATTGGACCAAATATTTTGGGCCAACACCTACAAATGAGATATCTCAATACATCATACGCTTCTTTCTAATATCAAATTAAGATTTGATGGATACAAGAGATATTTCATTACACCATGGAAATATGTCTCGATCATATGAGTAAGTCTATGTTTCCAGTATATAAATTGTGTTGTGTGAATCACATGTTTAAATTTCTAACAATATGTATCTAGAAACGTATTGGCAACGAAGGTGCGGATACCGCAAGTCAAAGGAAATCTTTGTTGGTTAATGGTTGGTATTGTATGACCGGCCGTTGATATGGATTCTTAGCAGCCATTCAAATCTACCAGCTACCTACAAAAATATTGTGGGCGTATATAGGCACCGGAATTGCGACTTGAAGATTCCAAACCCACAATCATTGATTATAGTTTTATTATAGTTTTATTATTATTATTTATTAGCTGTAATCTACTCAACTACACGTCAGCTCGCCGCTCTCAACTTGACCAATATAGGGTTTAATTGGACCCCCCACTACACTTTCATTCATTTTTTAATTAGCAAAATTAAGAAAAGAAACGCCCCTAATCATTATAAAATATAAAGTGTAGTGTGTACCCGGATTATGTGGGACTACATCTAATTTCTTAATTGATTTAATTAATTTTCTTCCATGTGCTATAATTTTTGTTTTCACGGATTTGTGAAGATATCTTATTTCCACTTCCACCTTATGCAAATAGGGAGAAAAGTGAGGTGTGAATGTCTCATTACTTATTTCATGTGTTATAACTGAAAAGTGAAAAACGATAAGAAGAGGGTAAATAAAACAGGTAGACATAGGTAAATATATTTCTTTTATTATAAAAAATGATAAGGATAAGCTGAAAATAATAAATTCTAATACTTTCAGCTATAAAAATTATCCTTTTTGTATATGTCATAAAAATGAATGTATCCACTAAAATAAAATATTGCATTCAATAAATTCATATTATATTTTCCCACTTGTTAAAAAAATTATATTATAAGTATATCCAATCTTCTATATATATATATATGTAAAGGAGACTTGAGGTTTTGCATGTATTAAATGCATTAAACCATAAAGCTCCCATACATTTATATTAAAATACATTAAAAAATAACAAAAAAAATTTAAATATATTAACAACTGAAAAAAAATTATATAATAAAAAAGTATTCAACTACTTATATTAAATAACAACATTCATAAACTTAAAATTGACTTGAGCTTTGCATTTTACAAATATTAAAAATTAAAATTAATAATAAATAATATTTATTAATAAATAATTTATATAAAATACTTTTAAATCTATCTATCCTCTATATATATATATATATATATGTAAGTACTAAATGCATTTAACAATGAAGTTGAACAAAATTTCTATTCAACTTTTAATATAATGTAACTTTTGAAACTCTCCAATCCTTTTGTGTTTTTTTTAATGTTACACATACTAGCATTAAACAATGAAGTTGGACAAATTTCTATTCAACTTCTATTATTATAATGTAACTTTTGAATCTCTCTAATTTTTATTTTTTTACGATACACATGCTAATATAATGTAACTCTTGAAAAGAATACATATAGCTTCTATAATTGAAAAAGATATATAATAATCGCATGCCAATCTTTCTAAGTGCAAATTTGAATACATATTGTTTTTGAAAGTGCAAATTCCCTTTAACTAATGGAAATATGTCATCTTTCTCTTCACCAATTCATTTTCTCAAATTCAATTAATACTATCGGTTACAAATATGGATCAGTTTCATTTTTTATGAGTCATTAATCATTCATCCTCTTATTCAAAATTAGTGAGACATTTCATATTCTTCAATGATTAATCTTCAAGTATAAATACACCTCATTTGTTTGAGTTTTATGCAACTTTCATTCAACCCCCATGAAGTATGAGATATATATGGAGATAGAGGTTATGGATCTTGGGTGCTACATGTATTTCTTTTGTTATTTGTTTTCATATCTTGCTTTGGCAAGGTTTATTTGTCCTTTTATGGCTTCTTCTTTGTTCTCTCACCTACTTTGATATTTTTATTCTGTAAAACCACCATTTTTCTACCCTTTTACCCCACCTTGCTTAACCTTTCTCGGTTTCTTACTCGCTTTTTCCTTGCTAGCCTTCACGCCGGGGTGTTTAATTTGAGGTTCTAATATTGTATGTATAAACTAAATTCTTCAAGGATTTTAGTTTTTGCACATTTTTTCTTTTACTAATTTTTGTCGTTTTTTATTTTATCTTAATTATTCTTCATCATTCCCTTTCATTTTATACTAAAACTTGAAGAAACATGTATTTCACATGTACTATTGAGTAATGTGTATGCTTAACTATATACATAAATAGCATTTCATGATATCGGTGAAAAAAAATTTCTTTTGCTTTATGATTCATATTGCAGAACTACTTTTCAAATATAACTCTTTCATTCAAACTGTAACATTACATCTCTTTCCTTAGTTTAACTTTTACTTTTATCTCTGGTTATTGAAAGGTTGTTGTTTGCACCTTTCTTTAACTTTGTGCTGCTAATATGTGTATTGATTGAAAAATTTATTTAAATATAATTTTGATCGATTTTATATTAGTAAAAATGATTTGATGATGCATAACAGAGGAAAATAACCATGACCAAAGTTGAATAAAGTTAAATTTAATAAATAATTTTTTACACTGATGATTGTTAAAATTCTTTATTGTTGATATAAAGTAAAAAATGTCATTATAACTTATTTATGATATTGAATTTTTTTTTGTTACAAGAGGAAGGCTAAAAGAACACAAAAAACTACACCGCAATGTCCAAATACAACGAAGCTATAATGAACAACGGGAGAACTCGCTAAATGCGATGCGAAGAGCCTTCTCTTAACGCATACCGGGCAAAAATTATTACTTGATTTAAAATATTTCAAATTCAATTAATTATTTTCTATATTATCAGATAAAAAATCTTAAGTAAAATGTCTATTAATTATTTACATCAATTATTAAATTTGAGTAATATTAATTATTTACACCAATAAAACTCTAATTCTATTCAATGAAATATCACACATCCATTATTATCTATTTTATAATTAAATATTTTAATATTTATAAATTTATTTAAACTATAATAATTGTATATAATTTTAAAAAAATATTATAAATAAACCCGTGCAACGGGTTTTATATCTAGTAATAAAATTAAAGCACACCAATGCGAGTGCAATTGCCAATTAATTATGGAAACAACATTTACTTTACTTTGACAATCTCTTTCAACCATGTTCTCATTTGATTGAAAATCATATGGTTACAAGTATAGCCCTACTTATAGTGGACCTCATATAAAAAGAGGAAAAATACTAGTAACACTTATTTTAACACTCTCTTTTCAACAGTCTCTTCATCCCGTTTGATAAGACTCAAGTGAATTTCAATCAATCAATGAAAGAGTGTTGAAAAGAGAGTGTTAAAATAATGTTGCTACTCATCTGTATATTATAAGTCATTTTCTCATAATTCTATGGAATTAAGAAAATTATCAAAATTAGTTAGTAACAATGAATTTGTAATTTTTTGAAATAATTTTCCTTAATATTCTCTATAATGTTTCACTATCTTTAAGTATTGATTAAGGAATAAAACAATTTTATAGAAAATAGGAAAATTCTTTTGTAAAGATGGAAAATATGGAAACAACTAATTCATACTTCATAGATATTGTAAATGCTGTAAAGTGACTCATATTAAAAAAAAAACTTAATAGCATTTTTGTCCCTCACTCATTATGATTTGACAGTTCTGGTCCCTCAAGGAATTTGTTAGCTTACAATGTCCTTCACGTTTACTAATTGTTGCAGTTTTGATTTTTCGTCAACTTTCATCCAATATTTAACATTTTTTAATAAAAAAATAAATTAAAAAATAAGGCTTGAAGAAAAGTTTTATGGTTTATGGTTTTTTTTTCAAGTGATTTTTTAATAAAAAAAACTGTTAAATATGGGATGAAAGTTGACGAAAAATCAAAACTGCAATAATTAGTACATGTGAGGGACTTGTAGGCTAATAAAATATATGAGGGACCAGAATTGCCAAATTGTGAAGATCAAAAGTGCTATTAAGCCTAAAAGCCCCTTATAAATGTTGATTTATAATTATTTTTTGAATGGGAAAAGTAACCCATGAAGTGGTATTTTTGATAAATTATATACAAAAATCTCATCTCAATTGTAAATTCAAATTCTCTCAAGTTTGATTAACGCAAAATTTGGTATCTGTCTCTTTATTTAAACGTATTAAATGGGCGAATCTTTTGAATATTTACATAGAAAAAAGATAAAAACAATATTTCAATAATTGTGATCAAGATAATCATAATCCTAGAACCTAAACCGTATATACCCATAATTGGCTTAGACCCCACGTCATCTCCACGCTTGATCCAATCCAAATTTCTCCCAATTTTGGCGTTTCCAGATACTTATCAACAATTCTCTCCCCCATCCCTAATTCCTTAACCCTCTTCATAAGCTCTTCCCTCACTCCTCACCCTCTCCATACCCAAACCCAATTCCCATTCTCCCTTCAATTTCTCAACTCTCTTTTTCTCCCTCACCTTCAATTTAACCCAAACACTTCCCATCACACTCCAATTCAAATTCAATTTTAGGGTTCTTCATCATCATCCCCAATTCAATTTTATGCACCATGATTTCCAACCCTTCTTCTAAATTCTTTCTTATGAATGCAATGTGTCCATCGGACACCATCTTCCTCAAATCCCAAAATCTCTCTTATCTGGGTATCGCCCATCTTCGCCTCTTCAGAACCTGCCTCATCTCTCGCCCTAACTAGCCACACCACCACCACCACCACCTCCCCCTCCTCCTCCCTCCTCCTCCACCATGGTTCCAGAAAATCCCAGAAACATAATCTTCAACAAATACGAGATGGGTCGTGTTCTAGGGCAAGGAAACTTCGCCAAGGTCTACCATGGCAGAAACCTCGCCACAAACGAAAACGTCGCCATCAAAGTCATCAAGAAAGAGAAGCTCAAGAAGGACAGGCTTGTGAAGCAGATCAAGCGTGAGGTTTCCGTCATGCGCCTCGTTCGCCACCCTCACATCGTTGAGCTCAAAGAAGTCATGGCCACCAAGGGGAAAATCTTCCTCGTCATGGAGTATGTCAAAGGCGGCGAGCTTTTCACCAAGGTCAACAAGGGCAAGCTGAATGAAGACGATGCTAGGAAGTATTTTCAGCAGTTGATAAGTGCTGTGGATTTCTGCCATAGCCGCGGCGTCACCCACCGTGATCTCAAGCCGGAGAATCTACTCCTGGATGAGAATGAGGATCTTAAGGTTTCCGATTTCGGCCTCTCCGCGTTGCCGGAGCAGCGGCGGGATGATGGGATGCTTGTTACGCCGTGCGGTACACCGGCTTATGTCGCGCCGGAGGTTCTGAAGAAGAAGGGGTATGATGGTTCTAAGGCTGATATATGGTCTTGTGGGGTTATCCTATATGCTTTGCTTTCTGGGTATCTTCCTTTTCAAGGGGAGAATGTGATGAGGATTTATAGGAAGGCTTTCAAGGCTGAATATGAGTTTCCTGAATGGATTTCGCCTCAGGCGAAGAATTTGATTTCGAATCTGCTGGTTGCTGATCCTGAGAAGAGGTATTCAATCCCTGAGATCATCAGTGATCCTTGGTTCCAATATGGGTTCATGAGACCCCTTGCTTTTTCGATGAAGGAGTCTGCGGTTGGGGAAGACAGCACCATTGATCATTTTGGTGGGGAGGAGGAAGAGGTGCCTGAATTGGTGGCTGCAATGGGGAAGCCTGCGCGCCCGTTTTATAATGCGTTCGAGATAATTTCGTCGCTGTCGCACGGGTTTGATCTTAGGAGCTTGTTTGAGACGAGGAAGCGGTCGCCTTCTATGTTCATATCAAAATACTCAGCGTCCGCGGTGGTGGCGAAGCTTGAGGGGATGGCGAAGAAGCTGAATTTCAGGGTCACGGGGAAGAAGGAGTTCACGGTGAGGATGCAGGGGATGAAGGAGGGGAGGAAAGGGAAGCTGGCAATGACAATGGAGGTGTTTGAGGTGGCACCAGAGGTGGCGGTGGTTGAGTTTTCTAAGTCTGCTGGAGACACGCTGGAGTATGTTAAGTTCTGTGAGGAACAAGTGAGACCTTCCCTCAAAGACATTGTTTGGAGCTGGCAGGGTGATAGTAACTAACTCCAATCATTAGTTTCTTGTTGAGAAGTGCTTATTTTTACAGAGGTTTCATAATCGTAGTATTAGTTTGCTTTATCTTATTGCCCAATTTCATTTCATACAATATGTAAATTTCGAAATTATGTTCATGATTGATGTTAATACATCCAAAGCAGAGTTATTCATTAAGGAAAAGCAGTGTTAATACATGGTGTAAAGATTCAAAATGTATCAATTATTCAAGTTTCTATGAGCTCTGTTTCATTTACAATATGAAAATTGATTTCCTACACACAAAAAAAATGCTTATGTTTCATAGATAATGTGATGGTAACCTTCATGATGGCCAATAGAGGGTTATGATTAGTAGTTCAAGTTGGGTCCCTTGATATAATTGAAAGTGCAATTGGGATTTTTTTCGGAAGGTAAAAAACTAAAGAAGGTAAGTACCAATTGATTGTATTGTAGGGGGGTTGAATGGATGACTTGGATTGGATTATTAAAGTTCCACTTTTAAATAATTTGACAGTGTGTCACCAAACTTAGGTGGTTTTTTATTGGCACTTTTCTCTGTTTTTTCTGCCTAATACAGTGATTAGGTAAAAGGGGTGAACTAGAGCTATCAGTTCGTAGTCCATTTATGTCAACAGTCCAATAGTGGGTGGATAAAAAGGGCATGAACAAAGATTGGAAAAGAGTAAATTGCATGACAGTGAATAATTGGATTTTCTATAGCTCATCATTGTATTCTGGTAGATAAACATACAATATCTGTTGATTGTATCCATCTTCCGTGGTACCAAATGAAGATGATGGACTGTGTCCGTATACAAATCATTTATGAGGTTCCTTTTATGGAGCAAGATTCATTCACACCTCATTTTTCTTGCATCTCATTTTCATTTTCTTTTTATATCTATTTTTTTTACTATCACATCAAATATTATATCTCTTATTTCTCTCTCATTCTTCATTTTCTGTTTATGTGTAGGTGAGATTAAAGTGTGAACATAACATAACTCATGGTGCAAAGCCTCCACTGGCCCTCATAGGGGAAGTGTGTTTGAACCTTGCACCATAAAAAACATGTAGCGGACTAGTGGTGTTGGATCGTGGGACCTGGACAACGTAGAACGTAGCATCAGCTGACTCGGATCATAATCAGTTTTGTTGTTGATGAGGGGCTCCAAATGCTCTAAAATACTATAATATTTTAATTTTTTGAGGTCTACAAACTGTGGATTGAACATCTCTCAAGCTCAACTTGTGCAACTTGCCTATCTGATATGATGAGGCACTAATGATCAATGCTGTGAATTATGATGCATTTTTCAACAGCTTCAGCCCCACCTAACCAATCCCTACGTCAAGGACTCAAGGATGATCTTATCTACAAAGAAAAAACGCCAATTATTTCAAATTTATATGGTAGTTAGGTGACTATCAGATGCTTAGTATGGACACTGGGGACATAAAAAATCAGGAATTGGATTCTCTGTGGCAGAGGTTCCCTGCATCTTCATCTTGCACAACTATAAACCATTGATTTTCATGGATAATAGTCAGGATTAATCTAAACAAAAATTAATATATCAATAAATTTAGGCTTAAATAAGTTTTTCGTCCCTAACCTTTACCAAATGCTTGGTATTGGTCCCTCGCCGGAGTAAAGGTGGGTTTTAGTCCCTAACCTTTGTCAAAATGTTTGGTTTTAGTCCCTTCGGAGCTCTGGGTCACGCCGGAGCTCCGGTGGCCCATGTGGCATGGCCACGTCAGTTTAATAAGGCCAGGTGGAATTTTTGTTTTTTAAATAACTCATAATTTTTTTTAGAAAAGTAAATTATTTTCTTGTTTAAAGTTAATGAATAAATAATGTAACCAAGGACATTCTTGAGCTTGTTTTGAACACTTAAAACCCTTAAATCCCATAATTTAAAACTAAACCATCAAACTTAAATCCCAAATTAAATCTTCAGGATCTTCAAGATCATATCCTCAAATCCAGGAAAAAAAAAATCCCAAACCCAGAAAATTTCTTTGTTCAGATGCAGATTCTAAGATGAAAGAGGGATATTGTGCCCTCTTCTCAAACCAGATCGAGGGTTTTGCCCAGAACCTTAAATCTAGAAATTGTTCGTCATCATCAGCATCCCTCTCCCTAAAAAATATCTTCCTTTGCGATCTTGTTCTGGAAGTAAGGGGATGGGTCTTGCTCGTCTTCTCTGGAGCCGCAAGTTCCAGTGAAGGTTCAGATCTGGGTTGGGGGAGGCGATTGATGGGGAAAATAGAGGGTGAAATAGAGTGTGGTCCAACTCATGAACAACGCCAAGTCCGGTGGCCTACGATGGCGATGGCGGTATTCGCGACACGACAAGGCGGTGAGTGTTTTGAGGCCATTTTGGTTTCGTGTTGTTTGATTTTTCTAGGATGTGATTTTTAAGGTTGTGGTTTCTGGGTTAGGGGGGGGGGGGGGGTTCTCGATGTGCTGAAGGAAAGCTCGGGAGAAGAAAAAGAAGCTTAGATTGTTCGAGAGATGAAAGAAAACGCTTTATGATCGCTTCTGGAAAAAAAAAATCATTGTGGAATAAGATCAAGTTTTTGAATCTCTATCCTCTGTGTTGTTGAAGGGTTGCTGCAAAAAGAGGGCAAGAAACCGTGAGGTTGGAGCAGGACTGTTCTTCCAATCTTCCTCTTCAATTTTGTGTTTATAATTTCTTTTTTTTAAATTAATTAGGTTTTTTTAATTATAAAAAAAAAACAAATTCCATGTCAGTTTATTAATCCCACGTGGCCATGCCACATGGGCCACCGGAGCTCTGGCGTTGACTCGGAGCTCCGGAGGGACCAAAACCAAACCTTTTGACAAAGGTTAGGGACTAAAACTCACCTTTACTCCGGCGAGGGACCAATACCAAGCATTTGGTAAAGGTTAGGGACGAAAAACTTATTTAAGCCATAAATTTATGATGATTAATTGGCTACAGAGACTGCAGCATATCTGAGTTAAAAAGTTAGTTGGAATAATGAGAGGCGGCAATTGCCCTGGGTTTGGAGAGAAATGATGTGGTTGCATGTTTATGAGTCACATGTTAAGAGAAGGGGGGCCTATGAAAATTGGACCAATCTGTTTTCCATTTTCTTTCAGTAACTTGATGTTAGTTGATAGGTAAGTAAGAGCATCTTTAATGCATGCTTTACTTATGAAAAAGGAAATTGGGAATTTTTGAGGCCTCAGAATTTAAAAAAAAATGTATCCCTTACTTGTATCCACTTTGAGCTTTAATGATAAATATATTTCTTTTCGTACCCTTCTTAATAATAATAATAATAATTATTATTATTATTATTATTATTATTATTATTATTATTATTATTGTGTATCTTGGATATTACATCCACTATAAGAAAACACGTAATTATTTCATTTTCTTGTTTTAAATATGAGGGAGGCAAATCGCACAATTGTTTTAAATATGATAGACCAAGAATTAATTGTGCTATTGAGCATTTGTTTAATTAAATTACAAACAAATCCTAGCACATTTTGCAGATAGTTGGATCCTTGCGTATGCTGTTAAGAATTCGAATCTTAGCTGCATGTGTGAAAAAATAATTTGTTAGGAAAGATAAAACTCACCGAGGTGATCTCTACGCCTCAAAAGAGATTAGTCTATAGTTATCGGTTAGGGGACACTTTTGGTGCACTCCAAAAAATGATATGGATTAGTCTTAATAAATTAATCTGATGTAATTTTGAATTTTGAATATATTAATTATATAAATTGATTAAAAAATTATTAATTATAGTATTTAGTAAGGTTGTCCAACTGTTAGATTTGGTTGGATCCGGGCCACAAACGTCGATTTTTGCAGGTGAAAATGACAAGCAACCAGGCCTGCCACTGCTCGTTCAATGGCTAAGGATTGTTTAGGTTCGGTTTTGTCGGATCTCATTTTGTTGTGTGGGTTCATGCGGGTTTGATAATCCATAAAAAATCACAAAAAGAGAATATGAGAGATGAGTTCAAGCAACAAAAATAATGTTACAACTTACAATGATCTAGAAAACAAAGTTTTGCAATAGAAAAGACTAAACCATAAGTTCCAATACAAAGATCTATAAATTTTGACACAAAATCAATGTTAGAACTTACAATGATTTAGAAATTCAATTTTGCGAAAAAAAAATGATAGTGAAAAACCAGAGAAAATTAAGAACTTGGTATGAAAAATGCGTGATCGAAGGCGAGGGCGGAGATTACATGTACATCTACCAAAGGTTTTTCGATCTCGAACGCTGATGTAGAGGGTGTAAAACTAGTTTTCTTTTATGAATGTCCGACCTAAACTTTTTGTAGTTTCACATCTTAATTTACTGTTTCTGAAATCTGAACTAGACTAAGTTAATAACTTTTTTTTTGGTCAATGACTAAGTTAATAACTTTTTTTTTTGGTCAATGAGTACTGATAGTATTAAAAACGGGCCAAGCCCGAGGACGTAACAAAGGAGACAAACGAGTCGGGCCCAAAGGCCAAAGCCATTGGGACCAATAGGCAAAAAGCCAAACGGAAACCAAGCAAAGATGGGAGGGAAAACAAGGGGAAAAAACAGAAAAACCAGATAAAAGTAGTCAAAGCATGTGACGGATACAGAGGTGAAACACTTAAAAGTAATGGAGATTCCCTACCACTAACTTCAAAGCCATCTCACTCAACAACTCAAGAGGCACCAATAAATGTAGAGAGAGATAAACTAAGCAAGGAGAAGCAGCCACACCAAGGGAGGCTAACAAAGACAAGATCACCTACAACAGGTGGCCACGACAAGGCGCTGGAAACCAGAGGACAGGGGTCCAACCCAAACTCAGAGAGGAAGAGTAGGGGGTTGGAAAGCTGTACTAGGAGGCCATTGCCATGACAGGAGCCCCTGGAGGAGTAGGAAAGGGAGCTAGGGCTTTAACCTCTGTGTGGGAGGCCAAAGTGATCCGCAGCAGTGATAGCATCCAAAGTCATTGCACGTCTGAGATCCGAGGGTGGATCAAAGATCCAGTCTTGGTTGAGTTGATTTTGCAGGCAGCGAGCAACAATAATGTGAGCCACTTGGTTCCTTTCTCTGTTGGCCCAAATAAAGCTGCAGGAGAGGAAGAGCTTCTGGAGAGAAAAGATGTCATTCAAAATAGAGCTGATTTCTCCATGGAAGGCTTCAGATCTGCAGGTTTCAATTAGAGCTTGATTGTCTGATTCAATAACTATAGCAGGGCAACCAAGATTGTGAGCCAAGAGAAGGCCGTCACGAATTGCCAAAGCCTCAGCCATAATTGGTGAGCTAGCACGTATGAGTCTGTGGTCTCCCGCAAGGAGAGAAGCAAAACTGTCTCGAATCACCACTCCCACTGAAGAGAGAGGCATATCCTTGTTCCAAGCCGCATCAACATTAACCTTAAGGGTATTCAGGGCTGGAGGACTCCAAAGCTGATTCCTGCACTGCTTCTCTTTACCAGTATCAATTACTTTGACCTGGAAGGTGTGGGCTAGTTCAGCTGTGGTTGTGAGTTGTTCTTCTTGCCTAAGGGTGAGGAAGGGATTAGGGACCTTGGCTTCAAAGATAACTCTGTTTCTGCCCTTCCAGATGGTCCAAAGGAGGCAACATAGTGTGGTGAGGTCATGGTTGAAGTCCAGCGAGTGGGTGAGAAGGGCTGATACACGCTCCAGGAACCAAGAGTCAAAGGTGGCAAGGCCTGTGGGATTTGTAGACCATTGCAGAGGGGAGCCATGCCAAACCGGTCTGGTCCAAGGGCATAGTAATAACATGTGTTCCACAGTTTCAGGCTCCTCAAGACAGATTGGGCAGGTATCCTCAGCAGTTATTTTCCTCCTGTATAAATTATTTTTAACAGCTAGTGAGTTGTGGCAGCTTCTCCATAGAAAATGTTTAACTTTTTGAGGTGCTCTGCAGCTCCAGATATACTTCCAAAGGTCCTGGTGAAATTGGTGAGAGCTACCATGGGTAGGATTCTGTAGAGGACGGTTGCACAAAGCCACATGGTACCCAGAACTGACAGTGTAGTCACCCCTTGGAGTATAAGGCCAGAAAAAAACATCACTGTTCTCTAAAACGCTTACTGGAGTGGATATGATCTTTTGTATAGTATGAGGGGGAAACAAATTGGTAAGTTTGTGTAAATCCCAACCACCTCCAGCAGGAAAAAGTAGGTCACTCACATGTAAGATAGGGGCTCCAGTAGGTTTAGTGATCTTTTCCCCAGCATTTAACCACGTATCATTCCAAGCGTTGATGGAGGCTCCACTCCCCACAGCCCATTTTCCATTGTTCTTGATAAAATCCCTACCTTCGATTAAGCTCCTCCATGTCCAAGATGGTTTCGGGCCCAAAGGAGCATCTAGGAAATTGTGATTAGGAAAGTAGATTGATTTAAGGACCCTCACCCATAAAGCATCAGGATTGGTGAGGACTCTCCATGCTTGTTTGGCCAAATGAGCAATATTCTGGCAATTGAAGTCTCTAAACCCCATCCCACCATCAACTTTTTTCTGTGTGATACAATCAAACGATTTCCAGTGGATGCCCCTGTCTCTGCCCTGGCCACGCCACCAGAAGTTAGCAACCAAAGAATTTAGGGCCAAACAAAATGACTTCGGGAACCTCACAATAGCCATGGCATAACATGGAATGGCCTGAATTACTGACTTAATGAGGACTTCCTTGCCCGCTTGGTTTAGGAGAGTGCCTTTCCAGCCATTTAATTTCTCTTTGATTGTATCCTTGATCCATGCAAGGGAATTGGTCTTGTTGCGACCCCAAATGGCTGGGAGGCCAAGATATTGCCCCGGGAAGTCCCAGGCAGGAATCTTGAGGATGTTGGAAAATTCCAACCTTGCATGAGTGGGAGTGGTCTTGCTGTAAATGACGCCAGATTTAGCAAGATTAATACGTTGACCAGAGGCGAGGGAGTAGGAATTTAAAATTTGCATCAGAGTGAGAGCTTCTTGTTGTGAAGTGTGGGCAAAGAGCAAGGAGTCATCTGCGAAAAATAAGTGAGAGAGGGCCGGGGCCTGGTTACCTAGTTTAAGCCCTTGTAGTCTGCCATCTAGCAAAGCCTGGTTGAGAAGGAAAGAGAGGACATCCGAGATGAGCACGAAAAGATATGGGGACAATGGGTCCCCTTGTCTAATACCCCGTTGTGGTATGATTTTTCCACTTAGAACCCCATTGATCTTTAGTTTGTATGATGCACCCTTGACAAGGGTCATGACCCTCGCAATCCATGTACCCTCAAAGCCATAGGCAGCCAGCGTTCGTTCTAGGAAAATCCACTCAAGGCGATCATAAGCCTTGCTCATATCGAGTTTAATGGCACACACATTCTTTGATCTTTTCCCTTTGTTTAAGATATCATGGAAAGCTTCTTGGGCAATCAGGATGTTGTCCTGAATCATTCTCCCCCCAATGAAAGCACTCTGGTTTGGGGAGATAATATCACCTAAGCTTTCCTTCATCCTTGTGACAATGATTCGAGATATGACTTTGAAAATATAATTGCAACAGCTAATGGGTCGATATTGGCTAACACTCTCCGGTATGGGAACCTTGGGCACAAGTGCAACAACTGTTTCATTAATTTCTGGATCAAGGTGACCATTAGATAAAAAATCATGTATTGCTTTGCACATTACATCCTTAATAGTAGACCAATGTGATTTAAAGAATGTGCCATTTAAGCCATCAGGCCCGGGGGCTTTAAGGCCACCTAAAGTGTTAACAGCTTCAGTTATCTCCAAGATCGTGACAGGTTCATTGAGTCTATTATTGGTTACCAGTGAAATTTTCTTGGGGAAATGCAAAAGACAATCATCGATGTGCTGGGAGCCCTGTGAGGTGAAAAGGTCAGAGTAATAGTCTGTGAAGGCATTCATGATTCCTTGTTGTCCCTCAACCCAATCACCTTGTGAATTTTTCAATCTTTCTAACCTGTTCTTGCTTCTTCGTTGGATGGTTGAGGCGTGGAAAAACCGTGAGTTTCTATCTCCATATTGGGCCCATTTTACCCTAGAACGCTGCCCCCAATGGAGTTCCTCCTGTTCCCAGAGTTGGGCAATCCGGGTTTTGATGCTTCTAACTTCCTCCCAGTTAATCTGTTGTTGCTCTTTCTCTTGGATGCGTTGCAGTTTTTTCTTCAGGAATTCTATCTCCTGACTAGCAATTTTGAAAGTTTTTTTCTGCCATATCCACAAGCTATTTTTGGTACCCTTGAGACGGTTTAAGAGGTCCTTCCAAGAATCAGAGACTGGACTAGGGTTACTCCAGCCTTTCTCCACAATCTCCTTGCACTGGCTATGCTCCTCCCAATAGAGTTCATAATTAAAAAGAGTTGAACTTTTAGTCTGAGGATTCGGGTCAAGAAGGAGGAGAGCATGGTCTGAGCTAATAGAGTTGTAGGCTGTGGTTATAGAGTTGGGAAAAAGGTTGGCCCAGGCCCAGTTAGAAATAGACCTGTCGATCCTTTCTCTAGTTACAAAGCCATTCCTTGGGTTGCTCTCCCAAGTGAATTTGCAGCCTTTGATTTCCTTGTCCATCAAGTCAGAATTATGTAGGAACTCTCTAAAGCGTTGGATGCCCACATGGGATTGAGGTCTCAGGCCCTCCTTCTCATGGGGATAGAGGATTTCATTAAAGTCCCCAATGAGATTCCAAGGGATATCAGCCCCTGGGTGCAGCGAGTTGATGCGTGGCCAAAGTGATCTTCTCCCTTGCGGAGTGGGGTTGCCATAAGTGAAAGTTGTAATCCAATTCTTCATATCAATATTGGAACTGAGAGAGGCATGTATGAATTTTGGGGAGTTGTCCAGTATTTGAATAACAAAATCATTGGTCCAAAACAGAGCCAAACCACCCGCTGTGCCAATAGGGTCCACACAAAAGACATTGTTGAAGCCCTGTTTATGTTTTAGAGAGATAATCCTTTCCCTTTTGGCTCTGGATTCCATTAGGAAAAGGATGGCAGGCCTATGCTTAGAGACTAAAGCTCTAATTTCCCTCATTGTCGCGGCGGCCGCCACCCCGCGACAATTCCAGCTCATTGTAGTCATGATAGCGGGCGGGGCGTGGATGGGCCCGCCTCCTCAGCCATGTGGTGTGATTGGTGATTTGCTGGAGAACCTTCATCATAGCGGTCCTCTCCATAGGAATATTCTTTGGCTCTCTTGTACCTCAGTTGGTGCTCGTCAGATTCATGATCTTGTGAATCTGGGGGCTCCTCAGACCTTCTCCTTTTTAGAGTCAAAGACTTGTGGATTTCAGAGATGAGCCTGAGTTCACTTTCCTGGCTAATAGTTCCCTGACCATCCAGCATACCTTCTTTTTCTTCTTCAGTGGGGAGCTCCACAAAATACAGAGGGGGAGGTCGAGGGCAGATGTCTCTAATCGGGGAGAAAGGGGGGTTGGGGGTCATGGACTCAGTGGTTGGAGGGGTGACAAGTGATATGGCCAAGGTTTGTAGGGGGAGGGGGGGTCATGGATGAGGCCAGGGCTGGGAGGGGCTAAGCTAGTGAGAGGTGCAGGGTTGGGGCTTGTGTGGAGTGGATTGCGTTGGATTGGAGGGTCTCTGACTTCTAGCCCAAGGGCCTTCATGATTTCTCTGTTTCTCATCCTATAGCCATATTCCCCCAGTTCCTCATTCATGCGTTTGCATTTGGATTTAACTCTTACAAATTCCTCCTCTGAGAGTTGGTGGCCATGCCAATCTTCATCCTCATAGATTTCTCTGTTCAGCTCCATCGGAATGGACTGTTCTGCCGTCTGTGGGTTGATCTCTGAAGGGGAAAAGCCATGTAGCTCTGCAATGATTTTTGGGGATTCAGGGTTATCCTCCTCAGGTTCCGGATTGAAATATTCTGGAGAGGGTTCTCTGATGAACCTGGGCCTAGAAAAGGTGGCCTGCTGTCTAACTTCTTGCTCTAAAGAGTTTAGTGTCTCAATGCTAGGAGGGGGGATAGGTGGAGGGTCAGAGGCTGAAGGTTCATCAACAGAGGCAACAATTTTTGTTTGCTTGGGGCCCAACTTTCTTTTCCAGTATTGTAATTCTGGGGAATCATCAGGTTCCTTGGTCTTGGGGCTCTGTGCTCTTTGGTTGTCTGCCTCTGTTCTCCTAGGCAGGTTATCTGCCACCAAGCTAGCTAGGGATCTTGCTGGGGGAGAGCTGAGGGCCTGAGTGTACCTGGGGGCTTCAGGGTTGTGAACTGAGGTGGCTCTGGGCTTTTTACACCTTGCTTGCTCGTGACCCAAAGTCCCGCATTTGTAACAAAAGCCCTGCAATTTTTCAAAGCGAAGGAAGATCCAGGCTCTTGGTAGGTGGTTGCGGGGAACCCAAAAGCCAGTAGGAAAGGGGTGGAGAGTGTTTAAGAGAACTCTAGCTCTATAGAACGGGCGCAGGAAACAGCCCTCTACCTTGGGATCTTCAATCTCAAGTAGCTCACCAACCTTGGATGCGAGTTTGGCAACATTGGAGGTGCTCATGTATTCCATGGGGAGTCCATGGAACTGGACCCAATACGACACTAAGTGGAATCTGACCTCACGAATGGCCATTTGGGGTGCCCAATATTGTAGGCTCAGTAAACTTCCCATAACACTCCATGGCCCAGACGCCAGGATCTTGTCCACTGCAGCCTCATCTTGCAGTGTGAAGACGAAGGTGTTGATTCCTAGGTCTCCAATATGAGTTAAAGGAGGACTTCCCCAGGCTTTTGTGATGACTTCCTTGACTGCGTTTTTGTTTAGAGCTTTGCCTGATATCACCCTGCCAACAAGGGTTCTTTTTGAGATCTCTTCACTGTGTTCTGTTTCAGGGATCAGATCTACTATGAGATCGCTATCGCGGTCTGTTGAGGAGTTATTGTTGAGCCCATTCCAACCTGGATCATCAAAGGGGGAAAGGCCCATCGATGAGGAAGCTTAATCAAATGGTTTTTCCATAGTGGTGAGGGGGAGAGATGGGTAGGAAATTTTTTAACTAGAGGCCAGAAACCTCAGGAATTCCACACGAGGAAAGAGATCCAGCAAAATCTGGAAGGAAACTCTTCTTGGAGATACTGTTCTCTAGGTAAACCCTAGCAGAGGAGGTTCTAAAAGAGAGCAAAACTATCTTACTTAAAGTTACTAAGTTAATAACTTAATAAGCTCTTTCTCAGTCAGGACCTAAACATCTTTTTGTATGTAGGTACTTTGGTCGGGCTAAGGCCCAAACCGAGACTGACCAACAAAAACAATTATTTTTTTCACTTGTGGACCGCCCAAAACGAAAAAAACATCAAATTGGGTGGGTCGCGATTCAAAACGGGCCTCATAGGCAAGACTAGTATATTTAGCCAATTGATGAATTTGTGACTTGTTATTCCATTACAGAACTTAAAACACATTCTACATGATTATGATGAAGATAGCAGTCTCTATCACTTACTAAGATTCTGTGAGGAGCTCAAAAGCATGAATCTCTCTCCCTCAAGCAACATTATGATATAATTATATATGTGGGAATTACTGAAGATGCTATGATCTCGTGTCTAACAGGATTTGATTAATTAAGACATAGCTTCAAAATTTCCAACAAAAGCTACCACTTTGTTCTGACTTGAACTCACAGCCTAGCTGCAATGTAAGCGTCGTCTTGCTTTATGGGGACAGGAAGGCAGCCTTTCTCCTGCAGATTTTTAATGGTGTCATACAGAACTTGCTTCACTGGTGTGAATTCTAATCCTAAGTCTTTTAGCTTCTGATTTGAAAATTTGTAGGGCTTGACCCACGGGTTCTTTCTATCTGAACACCTGCACATGTGATCAATAATATGTTTCATTCAAGATATTGAAAGTAAAGGTCATTCTCACCCCCAGATTCTTTTTTTTTTCTTATGGTGCATGCTATGGATGGCAAACAACTTTTTTGACTTGCCATATCAGTTATTATTCAAATTGTTAAGTTTTTTAAGGGAGGAATCAAAGCTGAAATAGTTGAATCTCAGTTGATCAAACACTTACTTGGTAGGAATTGGATACGCAGGGAAATATTTGGCGAGAAATTCAACGAGTTCACCACGATGCAGTGAACTTTCAGCACAAAGATATCTGCCAGAAGCAGATGGTGTCTCATACACAAGAACGTGGGCTAATGCAACATCCTTAACATCCACATAAGCCTGAGTAGCATTCACATAAGTTTTAGCAGAGCCAGTAAGGTACTTGAGGATGTGAATTGTACTAGCATTGAGAGTGGGTTGTAGTAATGGCCCAATAACCATTACAGGGTTCACCACAACCAAGTCTACTCCTTTTACTTTTGCTGCATCCCATGCTATTTGCTCAGCCACGGTTTTCCAATAGCAGTACCAATTCTGCAAATTAACCATCATTTAAATATACAAATTGTTGACATTAATTAAGGAGCATTGATCACTAATTAAGAGATAAAGGAAACCTTGGTGTTCTCGCAGTACTCCAGATCACTCCAGCATGATTCATCAACCACTACATCCCTGCTCCTATAGGGGTCCATATAAACTGTGCCAATTGATGAAGTGAACACCAATCGTCTCACTTTTGCTTCTGCAGCTGCCATGACCACATTCCTGGTTCCATTCACTGAGGGCTCCAACATCTCATCCTGAGAGCCACAATTAAAGGATTCATTCATCTTAGTTAGTGACCTGTCAACCGTTACATAAAATCAAGCTGACAAAGAAAGCAGAGTTTTTTTTTTCGAAACTGGTGGGCTTACTTAGTTTAAGAGTTTTTTTTGGGGTTGGATTAAGCTGTATCACATGGTAGTTTTATGAAGCTGGGCCGTGAAGTGTATTGGGTTTATGGATTTAAAAAATATTGATTTATTGTTGTCAATATTCTAAAATTATGTCCATCTTTGACCAAAAATAAAATAAAATTATGTCCATCTTGATGTACTCTCTCTATATAAAAGTGGTTTATCTATATAAAAGTAGTTTATGGTAGAGTTTGGTAACAACACGAAAGAACCAAATGAAATAATATGGAATAGAACATTATTGTTTTGTGTACTGTATACAGTAAGTTCAGAACAAAACAATTTCATTTGAACAATAACCATAAATTTAACTATAGATATAATTCCGCCATTTTTAATATTTGATTAAGCATAAAAAACTACTCAACAACCAATATTTACATATATATGAAAAAAATTATTCCATTGAGTTCATTTAATTTATTGTTTTGCAAAGATTAACATAAATATGTGACAATTTTACAAAAGAAAATATCATATTAATATATTTACAATTTTTTTTGGTAAAAATATTTTCAAAGACTATTATTAATATTTTAATTTACAAAAGAAGATGATGGTAGTTAAAGTTGTGGCACAAAGACTAAAATGACATTTATTGATAGTATAATGTTACATATTACTCTTAATTAATTTTACTAGTATTATGTGCAACAATTAAATTATACTTTGATAGAGAAGAATGTAGTTAATAAATAAAAGTTATAGTTGATTGATATGAGAAGTGATAAGTGAGAGAAAATTTATTAAATGAGTTATAAGTAGAAAAAATTAGCATAAAATGCGTTTACTTTTTAATACAACAAACATTTTAAAATATCAAAAGAATGTCTAAAATAACAATCTTTATGAAACAGAGAGAGCGCAGTAATAAGAAACACGGGTGATTTTTACCAAATGGCATCTAAATGATTTAACTATTTACTCATTCATTGAATCAATAAGTACTCATTAATAGAGTCTCTGCACCAAATTAATGATCGAGATGGCTCATTACTCACTCCAAATTAAAAAAAAAAATGCCGCCTATAAAAAAAATGCCGCCTATCAAATTAAAACATTTTTATGAGTTTTGGGCAGAATCAATTGATTCATCACATGCTAGCTACACGAATTACCAAGCTGGACCATGTGGTGTAGTATTAAACATATGTACGTTAGAGTTTAATCGATATGAACGGTGGAAAACCGTTTTACTTGAATTGTACAAGCAAGCTATGACGAAAATCTATTACTACAAATCTATGACGAAAACAGTAGTAATAGATTTTTATTTTTATGATTTTCATTATTCTTTTCTAATTAAACTCAAACAGAAAAGTTCTACTACAAGAAGTTGATGTTTGCTTGCAATTCTTTTGCCTTAGTGTAAAAAAAAATGAACAGTTACATGTGTATGTAATAAATTTTATACTAACAATATACAATCCTTTAATTCATTAAAAAATATTTTCTTATGTTATTATAAATATAACCATTATTTTTATAAGAAAATCATTTAACCAAATGCCAGAATACTAATTTATTGATATATATCTTAACATTTTGGTTATATATGACTATGTCTACCGACTACCGCGAACTAAGATAAAACGAGTTTATTAATGATTTTAGTATAAAAAAATATATATTGTAAATAACATATATAAATACAAATATTAAAATCACGGCTGATGAGTGAAATGTTTTTAACATTATAAATTTATAATCATTAAGGAATGTATCTTATAAAAATGAGATTTTTAGGTGAGAACATGAGAATGATATGAGACCGCTGGAATTGATTATGAATAATCAAGATTAAAATAATTTAATAGTTATGTGATATTCTCGTAACCACTTAAAAATGACATGAGACTTTTTTCATATGACTTTATGTTTTAAGCTCGATCTTTCATGATCAAATAACGGTAGTAATTTATTCTCAAACTAGCACATGAAAACCACATTCTCGTGACCATCCAACCTTTTCTTTGTTCAAAGTTGATTTCATCTTTCTCACCTAACTGTCTCATAGCTTAGTTCTTCATTTTCTTTTCTTTTTCTCTGTCTCATAGTATAGTTCTTCATTTTCTTTTCTTTTTCTCTGATTACACATAGCTGAGAGTTCTCCTAATCTCAGCCTCACTCATCTCTTCTTCATCAAGAAAGTGTACTCATAGGATAATAATGACTACAATGGTTGAAAATATTTTTCCGCTATGAATATTATTAAGAATTCATGCAAAATTATATAAGAGATAAATGATTAACTGATTTTCTTAATTACTTGTATCGAAAGAGAAATATTCCATAGCTTTGAAAAGAAAAAAGGTTGTGCAAAGTCTCTAACGTAAGAAAACTCATTGAGAATAATTATGATATATTTTTAAATTTTTAATAGATATATCTTATGTTTTTAATATTACAAATTTGATTACATGTGTATATTGCTCTCATGACTAAAATTTATGGATCCGTACGTCATGATGACCCGGTAAATCATTTCTCTCATTTCTAATTTATGCAACTAATATTTGTCTATACTTCTTGTTGAAAATTGTTGTGCACATCCAATGAGTACTTAGATATTTAGAGTAAGAATTAAGAAATGAAGAGAAGAAAAAAGTGATGAATATACAATTTTATCTGTTGTGTGAATCAAGAAAAACATAGTTCATTAGTTAAAATAACAAATCTGTAAATTAGTTTTTGCACCTAAGGTGCATATTATAAATAAATATATTGAATGTTAGTTGTAAGATATGGTTCTAAGTGAACTAGCTTTAATTTAACATGGATCACCATAGGTTTAAAAGAAAAATGGTTTATAATGTGATATAACATAGGAAGAAAATGAAGTGCATGTGTGTTGGTGTGTGCAGCTATCATAACTACATCTTTATTAGGGATAAGAAAGAGAGCTCACAGGGTTTTCAGTGACAGGAGAGGCAGTGTGGAAGATACCATCGCAACCATGAAAGACATGTTTAAGAGAATCAAGATCAAGGAGATTAGCCTTATGTAGAGTTAGCCTCTCCCTGGCTCCTTCCAACTCTTTCAGGTGACCATTCTTTGGATCATCTGATGATAACCAAAATCCAAGCATAACGTATTCTCCATGTTAGAAATAACATAAGTAATTAATCTAAACAACGTTAAATAAAATAAATTTATAACATGCAGGAAAAGACATCATGTCATGTAAACATGCACATCCTATGTGTGCATAATCGTATGTATCATGCCTGGGTTTCTCACGGTTCCCCTAACGATGTAGCCTTTCTCCAAGAGAAGTTTGACCAGCCAGGAGGCAATGAACCCGCCAGCGCCGGTGACACACACGGTGTGGCCGGAAACTGATGAAGTATCAACAGGGATCTCCATTTGTTCCCACTTGATTAATATTAGATAGAAGGACTAATTAAAGAGAGAGGAATTATAGATGGATGGGAGATGCAAACTGGTTACTAAGAATGACACAAAGCAACATAGGCGATGTTTCTTTTATAAAGGAACGTGTCCACCTAAATCTAGTGGTTATGGAATATTTATAATTTTTTTGCCATGCACAAAAATTAAAATTCATAAGTTTCATTTCAAACACCAATCACATTCATAACTAGTGAGGAAATGAAAAATGTGAGATGTGATAAGAAAAGAAGAGACAAATTAAATATGAATGAAAAGAGTTATGATGCATACACACCTTCACTCATTTTCCACATTTATTTTTTATCTATTTCTCTCTTCTTTATCAATTTTAAATCATTTATCATATTTTTATTTTCTCTCTCCTTTCTTTCTATCTCTCTTCTTTCACCTTTTCACACCTCAAACATGAGGTTTTCTCCACACCTCAAACATGAGGTGTGAAGATATAATTATTGTAATGAAAAATAAGAAAAAGCGTGAACAAATAAAACCTTTAAAATCTCACTTCATCACATCATCGATTCCTTAATGGCAGTCAGCAGTGTTGCAGAAAGACTAACACGTGTCTTTGTATTAGTTTGTTGTTTATTCTAAAAAAAATGGTTGACACCGTATCCTAATTACAGCCGCCTATGAAAACATAAGAAGATAAGTGAAAAAAATATAATTTAAACAACCATATATTTAGTCTCAATTATATTAACATCCTAATTACACCCGGTGAAATGAAGGAATGAAAAAATAACACTGATTAAATTGGGTGCGGTGGCTAACTCACATGGTTGAGTTAAAGGTAAATGTAGGTGTTTACACTGATTTTTTGTAAAATCACATGTAAATTAATTATTTCAAGGATCAGATCCTATTTTATGGGCTCTCCAAGTCCGACGGCTTACAGGAAATTTATGTGCGTTTTCAAGATTGAAAAAGTGAAGAAATTGTCCGGTGACAACTTGAAAGAAACAACATTCCGGTGAGTATTGCAATAGATGTAGAAACAAGTAGAAATTTAAAAGAAGATAAAAAAGATTGGGCTTAAATGCATTTTGTGCCCCTGATGTTTCATGGGCGTGCAAATGACACCCCTTATCTAATTTTGTCAACGTTTGTGCCCTCCATGAAACAAAAAAGTGTAGCGGTTACCCTTCTGTTACTTCAACGTTAGTAAACTAACGGTGGGGCTGACGTGGATTTAATTTCTCTTTTTTTTTTTGCCACGTGGATTTTAATAACTTAATAACAAAAAAAAAAAAAAGGGAACCCTAAATCCCCAATTTGGGGATAAATCCCCAAATTAGAAACACAGAGGAGGAAGAATCGAGGAACAAGGTGCGAGCGTCAGCCCTGAGGAAATTCTTGAGCACATTGTTGGACCCTTTTCTTGATCCATCCCATTTGCTGCGTCGCAAATGGCTAGTTTGTCTCCAAATCGTGGACGTCGTGGTCGAGGTAGGACAACAGGAGGGACCCCGAGGAAGGATAAGGGGAAAAATGTGGTCCAAGAAGAACCCACTTGTGAAAAGCAGGGATACGACCCTTTTCGAGATTCCTGGTTTGGGGAGGATATTCCCGACCATTATCGTTTCAGGTATCCCTTTTCAAGATTCATGTCTAATTTTGAATACTTTTTCCTAAGACCCACATGTGCATCTATGTTGAAAGTGATTTGGTTATGTTATTTTATGTTTGATTGATACTTCACATGCCAGTGTCCTTTGTCTTAATCTATTGCATGTTGAAAGAATCTTGTTTTTAATACTTCACATGCCAGAGTCTTTTCTCTTAATCTATTGCATGTTGTCCTCACTGCAGGCCCACTAGTAGTCAATTTGCAACAGTTAATGTGTGGCATGGTGGGAAATTTGTGTGTGAACCGAGGGTAGATTATATAAATGGGGTTTGTCTTACTCTACCAAACTGGGATATGGATGAGATTAATTCAATTGATGTAGGCAAGGTTGTCAGAGGCTTAGGGTATTTAAACTTTAATGTGTGGTACAAAGACCCTGGCCTTGGGTTTGAGATAGGTTGTAAACCTTTCAAAGATGATAGAGATGTATGTGCCTTTCTGAATGATGTGAGTGGCTATGATGTTGTCAACTTCTATGTTGAGCATATAGTAGAGGAAGAGCCTGAGATTGTTGAACCTCCACCATTACTTGAATTTACACAGCCTACTGTTGAGGGGGAGAAAGATAGTGAAGTCTTGTGTGAGGGACAGCCTACTGTTGAGGGGGAGAAAGATAGTGAAGTCTTGTGTGAGGGACAACCTACTGTTGAGGGGGAGAAAGATAGAGAAGACATTGATGTTGACATAATACAAGTGGGACAGTGTAGTGTTGAGAGGGAGAAACAGGGTGATACAGGTGTTGTTGGTGGGGAGGGTAATAAGGAGGGTGAAGCATTTAATGCAGGACAGGCCAGTTGGCAGGGTAATAAAGATGGTGATGCAGTTATTGTTGAGGAAGAGGAGGTAGTTGCTGGAGACAAGGAAGGGGAGAAAAAGAAGAGTAAAAAGAAGGAAAAGAAGAAGGGTAAAAAGAAGGACAAGAATAAGAGTAAAAAGGAGGACAAGAATAAGGGTAAAAAGAAGAAAAAGAAGAAGGGTAAAAAGAAGGACAAAAAGAAAGAGCAAAAGGGGGGTGTTGAGAGTGCAGTGAGTGAGAGTGAGAGTCAAAGTGAATCTGAATCTGAGAGTTCAGTGAGTGATGTGAGTCTAGATGACAGTGACTTTGATGAGAGGTGGGACTGGAGGACAGTTTTAGAGGTTGAAGGAGATGAGAGGCATCCAGATAGTACCTCAGAGGAAGATGATGGTGCATTTGTCAATGAAGTAGATTTTGACAATGAAGATGGTTCATCTGATGAGTTAGAATCTCCACCAGACACAGATGATGAGCATTACCAACCACAGAAGAAGTACCCAAGATTCAAATTGGGTCCAGAAGGCATAGAAGTAAAATTTGAAGTTGGTCAGGTACCTAATTTATGTACTTATTTTTTCAGATCTTCTAATTGTTTGTAGCCCTTGTTTATACATTAATATGCTCCTGAGATTTAGGTTCATATCATTCATGTCCATTAATATGACCTATTTTTCCAGAAATTCAATTCATCTCAAGTATTTAAGACAGCCATCAGAGAGTATGCTCTTCAAAGGAGGAAGAATGTGATAATTGAGAAGAGTGATAGTAAGCGAGTGGTTGTCAAGTGTGAGGGAGAGTGCACTTTCTACTGCAGGCTGTCCAAGTATAAGCAGAATAACTTCTGGCAGATTGTGAGTCTTGTAGATGAACACACATGCTATAGGACATCAAAGAATAGACATGCCAGGCCACAAATCCTTGCTAAGAAGTTGCTTCCAACTATAAGACATAATCCTGGATTGAAATGCAAGTCAGTGATAGCTGAGGGGCAGATAAGATGGGGTGTTGTCCTTAACAGGTTTCAAGCCTCCAGAGTTAAGGCAGCTGCAAAGAAGATGATTGATGGGGCAGAAAGGGACCAATACACAAATCTCAGGAGCTATGCTGATGAGCTTCTTAGAAGCAACCCACACAGCACAGTCATCATCAAGAGCTCTCTTGGAGCAAATGGTCCTGTTTTTGAAAGGATGTATGTTTGTTTTGCTGCTTGCAGGCTGGCATTTGCCCATCATTGTAGGCCACTGATTGGGCTGGATGGCTGTTTTCTGAAAGGTGTGTATGGAGGGCAGCTCCTTTCAGCTGTTGGAAAAGATGGGAACAACCAGATGTTCCCCATTGCATTTGCCATTGTTGAAGCTGAGACCAGAGACTCTTGGGAATGGTTTGTAGCTTTATTGCTGGAAGACCTGAACCTGGTAAAGCAACAGAGATGGGCATTTATTTCAGATCAACAGAAGGTAATTTATAATTTAGGTTGCATGTAATTTTTTGTTCACTTTTATCCTAAACATGAACTAATTTCTTGACTGTTTTCACACTTAGGGTCTAGTTCCCACTTTACAATCATTGGCAGGTGATGTGGAGCATAGGGTTTGTGTGAAACATGTGTATGGCAACTGGAGGAAGAAATACCCAGGAATGGAGATGAAAGGTGCTTTGTGGGCTGCTACAAGAGCTTGCACTGTTCCACAATTTGATAGGGCTATGGATAAGCTGAAGGAGATGAATGAACAAGCATGGATGGACCTCTGTCAGATACCTGCCAAGCAATGGTCAAGGGCCCATTTCAGCACTAATTCTCTGTGTGACCTCCAAGTGAACAATATGTGTGAGGCTTTCAACATGGCCATTCTAGAACATAGAGACAAGCCAATCATTTCACTGGTTGAAGGATTGAAGCGCTATATCACCTCTAGGATTGTGAAGCAAAGATATTTAATGATGAAATATAGAGGGAATATAGCTCCTATGATTCAACAAAAATTAGAGGATAACAAGAGAGAAGCAGAAAGTTGGTCTCCTGAATGGAATGGGGACACAGAATACTCTAAATTTGAGGTTTCAAGTGGTCCATTTCTAAAGTATGGTGTGGAGCTCAAAGACAGTCATTGTGCTTGCAGAAAATGGGACTTGATAGGTATCCCATGCTGTCATGCAATTGCTTGTATATGGTATAATCGCACCCACCCTGAAAACTTTGTGCACAACTACTACAAGTAAGTATTCATGATCATACCACTATTATGGGGTTCTCATTTATTTACACTTAAGCTGTGTGTTTGCATATTGCAGGAGGGATGTAACACCCCGATTTCGGTGGCGTCACTTTAGTAACCAAAAGTAAACTTAATGCGGAAAAACGTGAATATTTTTTTTTTGATAATAACTAAGACAAGACTGAATTAAATCAAACCCAAAAGCGACAAGCAACAGAACTAATGTACAATATATAGTACAGCCTCCGCTGTAAGTAACAACCTCGTCACGAGTAACCTCCAGTGACGGAAAGAAAAGTGTAGCGCCCGAAGGCAATATGTACAAACCAAATAAAAAGGTGAAGTGTCCGCAACACCATCCCTCAAAACTGAGAATAAGTCAGCCCAGATGGCCTAAAACAAGACCTCCTAAGTCCAACCAACTCCCTGTGATTCCCGTAAAGAAACCACACAAAAAGCTATAGGTGGGAAACTACCTTGTTCCCAAAGGAACAAATGATGTTCAGAGCTAGGACTCTACTCCTACACTAATCCCATCTCGAGGAGCTCACACTAACACTCAATCCTACATGCTAGCATGATCGTCGTCCGAATTCGAAATCCAGAACGACCTAGTCTACATACACCATCCGTCCTCCTCTCGCAACCGCGATACGCTCCAGTTCCTGCGTCTCAACCCTAGTTCCTCCCGAAGGATGAACCATCATGAATCAGCCCGCCAAAGACATCTGACAAAGGGCGTTTGTTCGCCAAAGCACACACAGAAGACGCGAGGGTCAACTCCAAAGAATTATATAAATAATACCACCAATAGATACCATTAAAGGATTAGCCACTTAGGCTTATAACTAGGGATAACATCCTAGGGTTGCATTATTCCACAAAGAATATAACGACAGTAAAACACAGTTAACATGCATCAAATAGAATTAACAAGTATCAAACACACTCATCAACTAAGTCAGAATGCATGTTGCATGAGATGATATGGCGGTTAACCCAGTTAACCAAATGCATTCCGGAAACGGATGGACATCAAACGGATCAATCCTAGCACCAGCAACGGTGGGACCATTCTGCCCGCGTGCCTCTTACACCAAACATAGGTATGGACATCAACGAGTCAATCCTAGCACCAGCAACGGTGGGACCATTTCTGCTCGCGTGCCTCTGGGATGGACATCAAACGGATCAATCCTAGCACCAGCAACGGTGGGACCATTCTGCCCGCGTGTCTCTTACACCAAACCAAGGTAGCCAGATCAGCCTTAACCCGTAGGTCTGCCATTTCGGTCTGCTACAAGAGACGTCTACAGACGCTCTTACACGGAAATCCGGGTCTTATGACCATTTTGGAATCCGACGAGGTCCAGAGTACGTCCTGTGTTAATACCTCATTAATGTTGCATGAATGCAGGATGATTAGTCAAACAACGTCTCCGAATCTCACTCGACACGTCGCCACGTGTTCTAGGTAAATTAAAGTCTCTAAAAGCTTACCCTAAGGTAAAAGTCGATTCTGCGACAAAATACAATAATCATAAAATGAGTGCAACCACTCACGATGACTCTTCGGGTCATCACTGCTCTCACGAAGTCTCACGCTTCAGTGAAGTTTCATGCTCTCACAAGGTCTCACGCCTCAGTGGAGTTCCATGCTTTCCACAAAGTCTCACGCCTCAGTGGAGTATCCCGCATTCACAAGGTCTCACGCCTCAGTGAAGCTTCTCGGCTCATCCCTTGGATGGCTAACAAAATGCTCAACGAGCGAAGGAGTACCAACATACTCAGAACTTACCAAACTCCTCAACACTTGGATCCGACGACACTTCTCGTTTTCCAAAAACTAAGGTTTGCATCCGAAGCTTCCTTTCGAGTTTATTATCTTTATTTAAAGATTTAGAGGTTGTTTAATGTCTTATGAGTTTTCTTTTCAAAATAATATCCTTTTTAGTCTTATCGAAATTCCTATAAGTTCTCGGGATTTCCTAATCCCCAAATGACTCCAGAGAATGTCTCGATCCATACACATCGTAACAAGGCCCGAATCTCATTCGTCCTATCAAACTTTCTCAAAACTCTCAAATAAAAATCGACATGACCTGCCCGCTATTCTCACGATTCAGAATTTCAGATTATAGTGCAAAAGCAGAATTAACTTATCATAATCAATCAACATGTCATAGGTCAATATCTTAAGCAATAACCACATAGCACTTAGCATATAAGGCATGCACCACACATCCTAAATTACCCAATTAGCACTTAGCATGTAATTCACTCATAAAAAACATTCAGTAGATGCATCATCTACATTGTCAGCCGAAGCCTCAGAAAACATTTTCCAATCACACACAATCCAGTGCATAAACAGTAAACAATGTCGAAAACATCGACCCTAAGCATTAACTAGAGATTCAGTGAGAAGCCCTCACCTGTAGATTCTCCAGGACGATCTCCTAACACTTGTTCACAATCAAAGGCTTGCTCCTCTGGGAATTCCTCAAAATCACCTTTAGAGCAAAACCACAGAAATACTATCAGAATCTATCGAAAACTAAGCCATCGATACTTACTAAGGTTACTCGAAGTAATCTATACTCTAAGGTACGATAATCTAGCGCGAAAAGACAAGTTTTCGGAAAAGGAAATTTCCTCCTCTCCCTTTAATAGGTTCGGCCACTTTAGGTAATTAGGAGACTCGATTTTTCTTCGATCAAACTTGGTTCCTATGCTTTCATAAGCCGTAACTAAGGGTATTCTGAACTCGGAAAAATTATCGGATCAAAAACTGTCGCAGGGGTATTTTGGTCATGATCTTTAACTTAGGATTTTCAAAACTGAAATCCCAAAAATAAAATTTTGCAGGGACGTCACCAACGACGTTTATGACAACTAATCCTACTAGCACTAAGCTAAGGCGATAGTTTTCAGCCTAAAGGTTGAAGCTTTACACCAAAAACTCCAAAAATGGGTATTTTAGGCTAAAATTGATTCCGGCGGAATTCCGGCGACATAACGGAAAATCTAACCCGGCAGAAGTGATCTTGGGCACATAAGGAAGAGGTTTAGAATCAGAAATGAAAGATTCAGGATAGTTTTGCAAAAACCCATAAACTATCCACTCAGAAAACTCTACAGAAAAGCTATGGAAAAAGCGATCGGAGGTAAGGATTAGCGACTATACCTCGAAGCCTTGAAGCAGCAACTAACGGATCAACGATCAAGCAAGTAATGAAGAAAATTCTTCTTCCTTCTTCCTTGGATGAACTCGCGGCCTTGAGGAGAGAAAATGGAGGAAAATTTGAGTTTTTCTTCCTTTCTTTGCTATATATAAAGGTTGGAAATTCGCGGGAAAATGAAAGTTTCGCGAATCTGATTTTTCCGGCGTCATTCTCCGTGAATTAATAGATATGTTTTGGCGAAAGAATTCCAAAACTAAGATGAGGTCTCTTTGTATTTTTGGCAACTAAAGCATAGTCGATATAAAACTATTTTACCCGATAAGTTGCTTTTTGCATCGAATGTCGGAATAGAAAACTTCCTTCGGAAGAAAGATTGAAAGCATCAAGAGAAATGGGTGTACGCGTGTAGAATATTCATTTGAAGCTCTGAATAGATAAAGTCTTCATTGTCGAGAAATCCTAGGGTTTTGGAAAACCAGGGTTTCGTTTTCGGCAAACTTCCGATGATTGGAATCGGACGTTCGTAGATCCTAGAGTTTCGCCTCGAAATGATGGTGATATATGGAAAAAGTGAAGTTCTAACATTTCTCTGAAGATTTTTGGAATTAACTGCCAGCGTGCCTAAAAGTGAAAATTAGCTACATACTAGGGTTTCTGACCTAGGTTTAAACGTATAACGATCGTGCTAAAACTTTTATCGATCATGATACAATCCTTTGACTTTTCCTGAACTTTCTCCTTCATAAATTTATTTCATTTGATAAACTTTTGTTCAGGTTTCCCTTCACATTACATCAACCCTAATCGTGAATAAGAAGTTTATTCACTTAGCATAAGCTTAAAAACTTGGGTCTCACAAGGGATACATTTCTAGCAACATATTCCTACATCATTTTACCTAACAATGACCCAAAATTGTGGACTAAAAGCAATCTTCCACCAATTCAACCACCATATGTAAGGAGGGCACCTGGGAGGCCAAAGAAACTAAGGAACAAGAAAAATGATGAACCAAGAAACCCTTACAAGATTCCAAGAAATCAAACAAAAGTGAAGTGCTCCAGATGTGGACAATGGGGGCATAATGTGAGGACATGTGGAGGTAAAACTGGTGCTGACAGGGACATAGAAAAGGGGGGCAACAAGGTAAAATTAAAGCAATTTTTAGTTTATACTAGAACTCTATAGCAATATTATTGACTGAGAATGATTTGCTTCTAATTTGTCAGAAAAATCCAAAGAAGGTCCACCATGGCCAGGCTTCTGGAAGTGGAACAATTCCTGGAACAAGAAGTGCATCTGCTGCTGCCCCTGATGGAAGAGGGCCTCAGAAACCAAAGTACAAACCTGCTGCTAAAAGAAAGAGGAAGGCTCCTGAAGCAGCTACAACCCAAACTGCTCCACAGCCAGCTTCCCAACCAGTTTCCCAACCAGCCTCCCAGCCAGCTTCCCAACCAGCTTCCCAACCATCTTCTCTGCCAGCTTCACAGCCCTCATCAGGTCATGGCAGCACAATAACAGCTACACTACCTCCTTCTGGTGCAACCACAAGAAGAAGAAAGAGACCAAGAGTTGTAGTTGGAACTCAAGAGAGCACTAGTTGATTATGGGCCTTGATTATGTTGTTTTGTGTTGGTGTCATTTTGTGTGGAACTTTAGTCTTGGTGTTTTCTGGTTATGTAATGAACTTATTTAAGCCTTTAGTTAATGTATGACTTTATCTATTGTAATTTGCAAGGGATGCTGTCCATATTTGGTTTTGTATGACATTATCCATTGAGTTTGGTATCTATGATAATGTTAGCCACTGTGTTATGTTAATTATCCATTTTGAATTTTCATATGACAACTGAAAATAGTAGATAGCCTAGGTAGAACATTGTGCTTGCATACATCATTTCAAACAACAAAAATTTGATGACAAATTACTCAAGTTTCATTTATCCATTTCAAGTTCCATACATATGCACTAATGGCACACACACTACATAGGCACTAATGGCACACACAACACAAATAAACCCAACATCCTCTCCTACTTCTACTACATCATCCTGTCACCCTAATTCTACTTCATCATTTTCACCATTAGAATTGCACATACAATCAACAGGAACACAACTACAGACCATCCCAGAACACAACACTTAATCAATATTGCTTGGTTCTTCTTCATCTCATCTACTCTACGCAACAAGCCTGCAATTATTTTCTTGTCACGCGGGTTACCCTCCAACTCATCATACCACTGGAAGAAATCACACTGCCTCCTTTTCTGTTCCTGAGAATAAATAAATTTTCCCAACAATTTTAGTTCAAGCATAACCACATTCACAACAATTAATCAACCTTCAACAAATAATCCAAAACATTACCTTAAACCTGCCACATCCATAAAACCGCCTACCAATATTTCCGTTCTCGTTCGTCCAAGTAGTCGCAACCGGGGCAACTTCTCCACACTTGCACAAAACAACGTTCCTCCTTCGACCGTAGCCACTGGAAACAGAGCTCCCTCCGGAGAAATGGCTTTCCCCACCCATGTATGCCACTTCTTCGTCGCGAGCCGTTAGCCTTCTCCCTTTCCCTTTCGCGATTTGTTGAGCTCTCTTGCTCGTGTTCTTTGTTCCTCGATTCTTCCTCCTCTGTGTTTCTAATTTGGGGATTTATCTCCAAATTGGGGATTTAGGGTTCCCTTTTCTTTTTTTTGTTATTAAGTTATTAAAATCCACGTGGCAAAAAAAAAGAGAAATTAAATCCACGTCAGCCCCACCGTTAGTTTACTAACGTTGAACTAACAGAAGGGTAAACGCTACACTTTTTTGTTTCATGGAGGGCACAAACGTTGACAAAATTAGATAAGGGGTGTCATTTGCACGCCCATGAAACATCAGGGGCACAAAATGCATTTAAGCCAAAAGATTGCAAGGAATCAAAAGGTAATCAAAGAGAAAACAAATAAGAACAAAGCAAATTCATTACTGGAATGGTAAATGGTGGAAGGAATCCGTCTACTGCACACTCGTTGAAGCCGTTTGCCATAACCGTGGGCTTGAAGGCTTTTTTAGAGCTTTGCAGTCATTTAGGACTCCAACCCCTTATCTTAGTTACAAACTAGTATTTATAGAGCTTAAAAATCCTACGGTTACAAATGAACTGGAAAATAACTACACAATCTACAACCATTTATTTGGCATGATTACAAAATAATAACTTCCAGCAACAACTCTCCCTAATATGTAGTAACTGCTCCATGATGCTATGCTATGCTGCTACTTCACCTTGATAACCGTTTGACAATTTGAAAAGAATCAGATTCCACTCCAAGCATTATCATTAGTAACCGCCCACTCTGTGCTACCAATTTGATCAAATATCAAATTGACTTGGTCTTCCAATTAGATATAACAAACTCGACCCAGTAGTTTTCGACCAAAGCAACACTTTGGTATATCTTCCATATACATATTACATGCATATTTATACCAGCTTGATTTAATCATTCATCCAATTCAATACTCAAATTGGCTTTATAATAACACATTTATTTCAACCTTATATTAAAGCACATATCTGAAGGACACAGTGGCCAAGTAGGTCAAAATATAAGGCATGCAAATAGAAATATATTCAAATAACAAAGTGTTGTTCTTGACTCAGGATATTGAAATTTTGTTATTAATAGCAGGTGAACTCTGAGAAGGGATAATTTGTACTACTAATTTACTAACAACTAACATTTTTCTATAAAATATCAATGTTTAAATTTTATAACATCACTTAACAAAAAAAAAACAGTTCTTAAATGTATTTAACTATTCATTACTTCACTTAAACTCATTTATTGTACAACATCCCTTCCTTATAACTGTTAACTTTGAAGGGAAAAAATTATCCTTATATATCTGTGCACTTAGCATTTCAAAAAAACATTAAATGATATTTTTCCAAATAATATCTCCTGTTGGAGTAATGAATGAGGAAAAATAAAATACATTATAAAATAATAGTGAAATAGGAAAACAAATTATACTTTGATGAAAATTAACAACTTCCTATGCGTTAGTAAATTTCGTTTCGGTACTATATCGCAACACTCCCAAAAAAAAAGTTTTGAAGTTCTCCCAAAATAATCAACATTAATACTTTTTCTTGTTTCTAATATTCGAATTGTGAGAAAGTGCCAGAAGATCATAACTGCAGTGGAAGTAATCAATGATGAAATAAACACCACACACTTTGATTCATGATGATAATTCTCTGCTGAATGTTGGTTGGAGACCCCCCTGCTGACTTTATCAAGCTGAATGTAGATGTGAGCTTTCGTGAAGATGGAAACGTGATGGGAGGTGGCGGTGTGTTTCGAGATTATGCTGATAAATGGGTTGTGGGATTCATGACCAATTCTTTTGACGGAGGCCCATTTTTTGCAGAGACTTTGGCGCTGCGCGACGGACTTGTACTTGCCTGGAATCGTGGAATGAGGAAGCTCATTTGCAACTCTGATTGCCAAGAGCTTGTTAATGTGGTTACGGGGCCTGCTGCTGTTGAGAATATTGGGCATGGCCATCTGATTAGTCAGATTCGTGCTTTGCTTGCAAGGAATGGCGTGTGGAGCTTGCTTGGAGTTCCAGAGAAGGAAATGTAGTAGCTGACTGGCTAGCTAAGAAAGGTTCCACTCTCTCAACGGGTGGCGTAATTTTATTGCTGAGTGACTTGAGTTGCTTAATCCAGAGTTAGAAGTGCTTCTGTTGAAGGACTCCCTCTGGATTAATTAGTTTCTTTATTTTCGGCAATTTTCGGATGTATTAAAAAAAATAGTATGAGAGAGGAAACAAATTAAGAAATGCATATAGCATGAAAATATGACACTTGTTGGAGCTGACACTTTTTAATTCGAAGATAATATATAGTACAAGACAAGATAAAATTGATTAAAAGAGGATCCAAATTTTTTTTTTTGAAAGTAAAAGAGGATCCAATTTGATACTCCCTCCGTTCCTATATATAAGTCACAAATAACTAATTCTCTTAGATTAAGAAAAGTAGTTACTAGTAATCAATTTGTAAAAAAAATGATTTACTTTCCTACATTACCCATATTTACTTTCCTATGATTTTCTCTCTCCAAGTTAATACTTCTAAAGTTTATCATCTCTTTCATATTAAATATGAGGGTGAACTTGGAAAAAATTATTTAATGTTTCCTAGATATTAGAAAGTGACTTATATTTTGTAACAAAGTTCTTTCAAAAAATATGACTTATAATAGGGAACGAAGGGAGTAAAGAAGAGTGTTTTTTTTTGTCAATATATAATAAGTGTTGAAAAGAGATGGAATCCTAAAATTGGGCTTATATATATAGATATCACGCAATACACGTGAACATCAAATCCTAGAATTGGGCTTAAGTCAAAATTGATGAGTGATCCTGAAGTGTCCAACAACTAAGATATTAGTTAGGTATCTTGTTCCGGTATGGAACCGCAGACTAAGGCTAACCAATATCGAGAGCAAGCGAGAGTAAACAAAGTGAGTAAAATGCGTGAAATGATAGGATCCCTGCCGCTTGGGCGGTCCTTCTTTATTTATAGTTGGGTTTTGATCCGGCTGGATCATGGGTTACCCGGGCCATTTAAGACATGATTCGGTCAGCCTAAGTAATATACATATTGATCAGCCCATACCAGACCACAAGCCCTCAAGACACTAAGGCTTAGTATAAGGCGAAAGTGTCTTTGATAAGCCCTCAGCAATTTACATCACATAAAATGTCAATAAAGGCGTGTAAATTCAAATATTTATAAATCTTAACTAACACATAATGAATATCATCTTTGCACGCTGAACCAATCTTGTCACATCCACTCAGCTGTCACTTCACATGCCCTTACCGTGGCAGATTTCGAAATCATTATTACTTTACCTGCTTTAAGTTCATCAAGTAGATCTTCTGCATATTTTTGGGAACTTGATACTACAATACTATCATATATATTGAAATTCCACTAACACAATCATCAAAGCTGCAATAAATGTAATAAAGTGTTATAAATTTAAACGAAAAATTATACCTCCTCCTGAAACGTACCTAGTCTCGAAACGTCACGTCCTTAGACTATAATACCCCTCACCACTTCTCCCTTAACAAATCACATCCCTTCAAATTCAAAAAATTTCAGACCAACGTATCCCTTTGGTCCAAACGTCAGAACTTTTGCCTCGAACACAGCCCACACGCGAGGACACGCGTCCCTTTACTCACCATTCAATTCACCTTTTCATCTCCCCTCCCCCTTTCTATATAAGATTAGAAATTCTTACCCTTCTCTCACACTCTCATTTTCACTTTTCTTACCCTTATCATCCTCTCCGATCTTCCACAACGGTAAGGATTTTTCTATTTTCTCCACCAAGTTTCCTTAACGTTCGACGACCCCACTGCATTCATCACCAAAATCCCAGAAATCGCTCAGACTTCTCTCCTTCGCAGGTAAACCTCATCCTCTTCTCCTTTCCAATTTCTACATTTCTTTTTTGTTTTTAAAACTTTAGCCTCACATTCACAACTTACTCTACTAAACCCAGAAACTCAACACAATGTTCTACCTTTCTACCCAAAAAATCAAAGTTTGACATTTCCACCCAGAAATTCAAACTACTTTTTCTCTTCTTCTCACACTTTGAAACTCTTCCTTTCAGGAATCCTTTGAAAATGACTACCAAACGTACTCGTAAGGAAGCTTCTGCCTCCACCATTCCATCTCATGCTGATTCTCTATGGGTTTCTAGTAAAATTAAAAAACAATTTTCAAAGATTTGCACCCCAAAAGTTGTCATCGACTTAGTCACCAAATATAATTTTAGGAAAGATGGCCTAGATGCCCACCTAGACATAATTCCCTGCGCCCCTGATGAACCATGTTGTTTCGGGAAAACAGATGATCAAGGGCGAAACTTTACCTACTTATTCGAAAGCCTGTTCTCCGATCTAAAGTATGATTTGCCATTCTCTGACTTTACCTGCTCGGTTCTAACCCTTTTGAACGTTGCCCCCACTCAACTCCATGGCAATGCCTGGGCTTACTTAAAAGCTTTTGAAGTCCTGTGTCAAACCTTACACATCATACCTACCAGCAACAAATTTTTTTACTTCTTTGAAACATGCGGACGAAATGTGAAGGGCGAATATGTCTCACTCGCCACCGCTAGGGGTCTAGGATTGTTCACCCTGTATAAAAGCCATTACAAACACTTCAAAGGTAAATTTTTCAAACTTCGCGAATCTGATGCTTGCAAAGACATATTTTACTTTGCCGATGGAAGCCCAAAATTTCCTTTCTATTGGACGAACCAATACGAGAGCATCATCAAAATTCCCGATGATGCTCTTACCCCCGAGGAATTAGTAGACTGCAAATTTCTATCTGGCCTAGGCTTAAACCTTACAGATTTTATGGTTGCTCTCTCTAAAAATGCAGTTGAAAAATATGTTGGTAAGGCATTCTAACCTGTTTCGCCCCTTCCTTAAATTACATAAGAAGACTTTACCAAGTTCTAACTCTGGCTCACTCTTTTGCAGGAACAATGGCTCGCCTAACTGAAGAAGACATCCTTCGATTTCGCCGCGAACAACAGGCTGCTCGCGAAAAAAGGAACCTCGCGAAGTCGGTGGACGAACACGCCACCAGCCACTCTGGTACTGAATCAGGTCGCCCCGTAAAAAAGAAAAAGAAGAATGAAGATCCTACCTCTATCAAAAGCAAAGCCTCGAACCAAACCTCACTGGAGAAGTTCATGGGCAAAGGCGAATCTGCGTTGGCGAACAAAGGCTGTTCATCAAGCACCCCAC
Source organism: Lotus japonicus (assembly GCF_012489685.1). NCBI lineage: Eukaryota > Viridiplantae > Streptophyta > Magnoliopsida > Fabales > Fabaceae > Lotus > Lotus japonicus. Next base: position 72,844,206 of record NC_080043.1, read on the forward strand.
CCGTTTGCTGGAAAAACTTGCTGAAAGAGTTTGAGGAATTATCCTCGGATGATGTAACTTCAATTTGGGACTCCAAAATTGATTTCAACTCCCTGGTGGAAACAAATCTGGTGTTCGAGGCGGACCGTGATAAGATGAGGAAACTAGGTTTGAAGGAAGCTTGTCAAGCCATGATGACAAAGGGCTTGGAGATTGCTGCTATCTCCAAGATGATCGACCTTGAATCAGCCGGATTCGATGGTCTTGCTTCAGCCAAACTTGTTGAAGAGAAGGAAAAAGAAATTGGAAAAATGAAAGCTACACTCAAGTTGCTGGATAAGTCGAACAAGGCGAATGAAAAGAAAGCCGCGGATTTGGCTTTAGAGTTGGAAAAAATGAAGAAAACCTCTGATGAAAACAATGCTACCCTCCAAACCTTGAATGAGGAAAATGAAAAAATCAAGGCTGACTGCGCTCAATTGACTACTGTGCATAATCAAATGCTTGAAGAAAATTCCCAGATGAAAACCGAAATCGCTGACTTGAAAATTTCCGTTCTGGATCAGTTTGAAGCTGGATTTTCTAAAGCACTTACTCAAGTCACTTTCCTTAATCCTGACCTGGCGATCAACTTGACGGGAACAGACCCGTACGCCCGCATTGTTAATGGCAAATTAATCGGCCCGGATAACGCGGATGAGGAAAGAGTTGATGAAGAAGAAGAAAAAGAGGAAGAAGAAAACCAAGAAGATGATGAAGGAAATGTCAACAACAAAGAAGGAGGTGGCGAAACTATCTGAATGATCTAGGCTCTGAGTTTGTTAGCCCCTTCTCTTTCAACCGACAATGTAAAAGGCTACAGGCCTCTTCTGCTTTAAATTACTCAACGTTCCTTACCTTATGTAACAATTTCCTTTATCATAATGAAATTTTCTTCAGTATTCACATGAGTGCCCTCTATCTAATTGTTTCGCCCAATCAACTGTAATAACTTCTGAAATTGTCATAACTTCTATAATAACACTATCCCTTACTCACCCAAACAACTATCACAATAACTAATTCTATGACTAAGCATATCCTTACTTAGTCACCTGGATTATCATATGACTCAAAAAATATAAGCATAACTTTACCTAGCTATTCAAGTTATCATATAACTTCAAAATATAACTTAACATAAATAACGTTTACTAACCTTTCACCCGAATCGGTCCGCCTTCGTCATTTAATTGTACTCGTTACTCTCACATTTTACTGTACATAGTAAAATACTCTGGAATAGATCTCTTTAAATGTTATAAAATTTAAACTTAATCAACTACTTTGGAATCATAAGGCCTTTGTGTATATAACTTAGTCAAATTTTCATTTTTGACATAGTTATTATTCATGGAAATCAAAGTCAACATATTTGATTTCATTAGTATGCTCGCGTGGAGACTTGTGCTTAGTTTGGACAAGCTTAAATCCAATTTAAGACTGTGCTTATGAATTCGTGGCCGGATGCTCTTGTTTTAAGAGACTTACTTTTTTCTCAATTGTCTGACGTCGCCCAATTGATAGACCTTAGTTGATAAGTTTCCGCTATGGGTAAAAGAAATAAGTAAAATGATAAGCCCTTGATCATTTTAAAAAAGGTTATGCCTCGTTAAAAACTCTCCCGCCTGGGGTAGAGAAAAGAGTGCAAACCTGTTATTCATTAATAATTGATGCCTCGTTAAAAACTCTCCCGCCTGGGGTAGAGAAAAGAGTGCATCAAATCTAGTCTTACACAACAAACATAGTCTTAAACGATACAACCAACAAACGTAGACTTCAACACACATAAACTGAAACAACGAAACGCAGTCTTGGACAAACATACACTGAAACAAACTGTACAACACAAAACAAACCGAACGAACCACCCTGCACTTCAACTGTAATAATAACGGAGATGCTGTGCATTCCAAGCCCTTGGGACCCTTCGCCCCGATAACTCCTCCAAATGATACGCCCCTTGACCAAGCTCTCGCAGAATCCTGTAAGGTCCTTCCCAATTAGGTGATAACTTCGAATCATCAGGCCCCTTTGCCTTCCTACGCAGAACCAAATCACCAACTTTCATTAGCCTTGGAACCACTCTAGAATTGTATCGCCTTTCCGACCTCTGTTTTACCATTGCCTGCCTCAAACGAACCTCTGCTTGCGTTTCCTCTGCTAAATTGAGATCAACCACTCTATTCATGTCGTTCTGCTCTTCATTATAAGTTGCCACCCTGAAAGTTACATCTTGTAATTCTGCTGGTATCATTGCATCTACCCCGTAAGTCAACTTAAAAGCTGATTCGCCAGTAGTTGATTGAGGAGTAGTATTGTACGCCCAAATGACCGTGATCAACTCTTCAGCCCATAATCCCTTAGCTTTGCCTAGACGCTTTTTGATTCCATTGAGAATGACTTTATTCGCTGACTCCACTTGTCCATTTGTCTGAGGGTGCTCAACTGAGGCGAAACGCATCTCAATTCCCATTCCTGCACAAAAATCCTTTACACTCCTGCTTGTAAACTGTGTTCCATTTGTTGGATTTATTAATCCAGCGTCACCCTTAGGATTCGATGGGCTTAACATCCCACCCCATGGCGCTTAACATCGCAGCCCCTTGAGGACTCTGTGCTATAAGGAAATAAAGTTGCACCCTCACTAACAGCAATTGCTTTTGGCGTAGTGGTAAGCGCTTGATCCAATAAGTGGTATCAGAGCAAGGTCATGGGTTCGAATCCCCCGGCTAACACTGGGGGGGAGATTGTTGGATTTATTAATCCAGCGTCACCCTTAGGATTCGATGGGCTTAACATCCCACCCCATGGCGCTTAACATCGCAGCCCCTTGAGGACTCTGTGCTATAAGGAAATAAAGTTGCACCCTCACTAACAGCAATTGCTTTTGGCGTAGTGGTAAGCGCTTGATCCAATACCATTGTCTGAGACGATAGTTGCTGGAACGCCAAATCTGCAAACCAATTTTCTCCAATAAAACTTTTTGACTTTTTCTGCTGTTATTTTCGCCATTGATTCCGCCTCAATCCACTTAGTGAAATAGTCCACCGCCACCAAAATAAATCTGATTTGAGAACCTGCTGGAGTGAACGGTCCCAGAATATCTACTCCCCACATTGCAAATGGCCATGATGAACTCATTGAGCTAAGAGTCTCAGGCGGCGCCTTATGTAAATCTGCATAAATTTGACATTTACCACACTTCTTCACATATTCCATACAATCCCCTCGTAAAGTTGGCTAATAGAACCCTTCTCTGAGCACTTTCGCCGCCAAAGATCTTCCCCCTACATGACTTGCACACACACCTTCGTGAACTTCAAACATGATTCTTTCCGCCTCATCCTTAGAGACACATCTCAATAAAGGAACTCCAATCCCTCTTCTGTACAATTGATCGCCCAACAATGTGTAACGACTTGCCTCGCGAATTTGATCCTTAGAGAATGTCAACACATCAGAGCCTTCTGCCTCCAAACACTGTTTGATACGCCCCATCCAATCTGAATTCGCTAAAGTTAACACCATCATTGTCTCATCTTCTTCGATACTTGGGCTGCTTAAAACTTCCTGGATGACTGACTTATTATTTCCCGGCTTCTTCGTGCTTGCTAACTTTGATAGAATATCTGCCCTTGTATTCTCCTCCCGCGGAACATAATTGACCTGCACTGTGCCTATCTGCTTTATCAATCCCTGAGCTTTCAATAAATACTTAGCCAGCTGTGCGTGTCCTCGCGTGATATTCACCCTGAATTTGCCTGGAAACTATCTGAGAATCTGTTTTAATCATTATGCTCTTGACCCCCATCTCGATCGCCAACTTCAAACCTGCAATTATAGCTTCATACTCTGCCTGATTATTGCTTGCTTTAAAGTCAAACTTGAGTGACTGCTCAACTGTCACGCCACCTGGTCCTTCTAAGATTATTCCAGCTCCACTTCCCTTGACATTAGACGAACCATCTACAGACAAACTCCATTCGCCAACTTCCATATTTTTCTCACTGGAAGACATTTCATTAACAAAATCCACCAATACCTGTGCTTTAACCAGACCTTTCTTGTCAAAAGTGATCTCAAATTCTGACAATTGAACAGCCCAGGAAACCATTCTTCCAGCCAGATCAGGCTTTTGCAAAACTTGGCGAAGTGGCAAATCTGTTTTTACCACAATTGGAAAGCCTTGAAAATAAGGTCTTAATTTCCTGGCGGATATGATTAGAGCTAATGCAGCCTTTTCAATTTTTTGGTATCTAACTTCAGCTCCTTGAAGAGCATGACTCACAAAATATATGATCCTCATATCATCCTTATTTTCTTGCAACAAAACTGAACTAACTGCATTATCAGAGATGGAAATAAACATTGATAATGAAATACCTGGAACTGGTTTGGCTAAAATTGGTGGCTTGGATAAATGATCCTTCAAACTTTGGAACGCCCTCTCACATTCTTCAGTCCACTGAAAAGTTTTGTTCTTCCTTAAGCATTGAAAAAATGGTGCTGATTTTTCCCCAGAACACGGAAGAAACCTGGACAAAGCTTCTATTCTTCCTGTTAACTTCTGCACATCTTTAACTGAGGTTGGACTCTGCATATCGAGTATCGCCTTACACTTATCAGGGTTCGCCTCAATTCCTCTCCTTGTGATCATGAAACCCAAAAACTTTCCGCTTTGAATTCCAAACGAACACTTTTCCGGATTAAGTCTCATGTTATGCTTTCTTAGTTCGCCAAAAGCTTCTTCGAGATCAGAACAATGCGCCACCATTTCCTCTGACTTGACCACCATGTCGTCTACATAAATCTCCATGTTCCGCCCCACCTGCTTGTCAAACACCTTATCCATCAACCTTTGGTATGTTGCTCCCGCATTCTTCAGCCCAAACGGCATAGTCTGATAGCAATAGTTCGCCTGATTTGTCATGAAAGCTGTTTTCTCCTCGTCAGGCTGATACATTCTTATTTGATGATACCCTGAGTATGCATCCATGAGGCTAAGCATTCCGAATCCAGATGCCCTATCCACAAGCTTATCAATATTCGGTAAAGGATAAGAATCCTTAGGACAGTGCTTGTTCAAATCTGTATAATCTGTGCACATTCGCCACTTGACATTAGCCTTCTTCACCATAACAACATTCGCCAACCAAGTTGGATACTTTACTTCCCTAATGAATCCAGCTTCCAGTAACTTATTTGTTTCCACCTTTACAGCCTCTGCCTTTTCTTCGCCCATCTTTCTTTTAAACTGAACAATAGGTTTCACCCCGGGATTTAAAGCCAATTTGTGACATATAAATTCCGGATCGATTCCTGGTAAATCCCTTGCACTCCATGCAAACAAATCCATATTCTCAGATAATAATTTTACCAACCTGTTTTCCTGACTTGTAGTTAAATTGACACCAACTTTCAAGTTTCGCTCACCAATTTGGATCGCCTTAGTTTCCTCTTATGATTTCATCTTGTACTCACTGAATCCTTCTCGAGGATCCAAAATAATTTCTGACTGTTCTAAATCCACCTCATAGACTCGATGCCCCTCTTTCACTGCTTTCTTACCCATGTGCCCATACTGCTTAAAACTTTCTGAATAACACTTTCTAGCAACCATTTGATCAGCCTTTAAAATTCCAACTCCTCCTTTGCTCAATGGATACTTCGCCGTTAAATGTCTTGTAGAAATGATCGCCCCCAATCTGTTTAGTGATGGCCTCCCAATGAGTACATTGTACGGTGAAGTACACTTTACTACCAAAAACTTAATAGCAAATGCCTCCGCATTCTTCCCTTCTCCAAAGACAGTTTTCAATTCCACATATCCTCGAACAAATACTTTTTCTCCAGAAAAACCCACTAAAGAACCATCATAAGGCAACAAATCAGATTCATTTAGCCCCAACTTTTCAAAAGCGTCACCATAAATCAAATCCGCCGAGCTTCCTTGATCCAGAAGTACCCTCTCAATTTCATAATCAGCAATCCTCAGCATTACAACAATTGGATCGTCTTCGTGAGGCTGTACTCCCTCAAAATCTCGCACAGTAAACGTTATATCGGGTTGATTGGTTGCCCAACTTCCCCAATCGTTAGAGTAAACAACATTAATGGAGTGAACGTACCTCTTACGAGCTGAATTAGTCATTCCTCCGCCACGAAATCCACCAAAAATAGAATGAATTCGCCCCTTTGCTTTTCCATCCGATTGCCTATCTTGACCACCACCCTTAATCTCTTTTCCATCTTCGGTTCGTCTTGTTGAAGTTCCTGCTTCATCTGAATTGCTTCGCCCCTCAAGCTGCTTCATATACCCAGCCTTTATCAATTTATCAATCTCCTTCTTCAAAGTAAAACAGTCATCAGTATTATGCCCTGAAATCCTATGATACTCGCACCACTTCTTCTTGTCCACGTAACCCGTTGATGGCTTTGGCTGCCGTGGAAAACGAATAACATTCACCTCCAAACACGTGTGCAAAGCTTCAGTCAAATTAACCGCCAAAGGTACTGCACGGTCATTTTGGTTCCGAGTCCACGTCATCGAATGTCCTGGCCCACGCACTCCATACGGTTGAGCACGATTTTTGAAATTAGAACGGTTATCAAATCGGCCGTCATAACGGTTATGATTATTATACCCTGCGTTGCCACGTTCGATCCATCCCTTCGAATATTGATCTGTAACCGCTTCTTTTCTCGCCTCGAACTGCTGTTTCTGCCCAGTTACCACCGCATTCGGGCGGTTATTCTTGATCTGATCACTTTGCTCCTCCCTAATGTATCCTTGAACCCTTTCGCGTAGGTGCACCATTGTTTCCACCGGTTTCCTGCTTAAATTACTGTTTAGACCACCCGGCCTCAAACCCAATTCAAAGGCTGCAATGCAAATTTCTGGCATCTTATCCTCCAAATGAACAGATAGTTGATTGAAACGCCCCATATAAGATTGCAAAGTCTCATTTACTCCCTGCCGAATGTTGAATAATGTCGCCGGAGTCACTTTTTGTGCACGACTGGTAGAAAACTGAGACAAGAATTTTGTAGATAATTCTGTGAAATTGACGATTGACCTTGACGGTAGAGTTGTAAACCAAATCATCGCCGATTTCTTAAAAGTTGACGGTAACATTTTGCACTTCAATGCGTCTGATGCGCCTACAATGACCATTTTCGTGTTGAAATACACTAAATGGTCCTTTGGATCTGAATCGCCATAGTAAGAATCAAGCTTCAACGTCTTCAAATTATCTGGGACGGCAGTGTTCGCTATTTCCTCTGTGAAAGGTTGAAAGTCCACCACCGTCTCAGCCATTCTTCGTTCGCCCTCTCGTAAACCCTGAGTCTGATTAAGATCAGTAAGTTGATTTTGCAACTGCTGATTATGTTGACGAAGTTCATTGAGATCGTCCATGATCCGCTGAAGAACATCGGGAGGAACATCATTTTGTTGAACATGATTCCTCTCTCCGTTTTCCCCGGATCGAGTCACCATCGCGATGAAAAACGAAGCCTAGGAAAGTATCCAAGGCCCCACGGTGGGCGCCAATGTTCCGGTATGGAACCGCAGACTAAGGCTAACCAATATCGAGAGCAAGCGAGAGTAAACAAAGTGAGTAAAATGCGTGAAATGATAGGATCCCTGCCGCTTGGGCGGTCCTTCTTTATTTATAGTTGGGTTTTGATCCGGCTGGATCATGGGTTACCCGGCCCATTTAATACATGATTCGGTCAGCCTAAGTAATATACATATTGATCAGCCCATACCAGACCACATCTCTACTTTATTGTCCCTTTGTCTGGCTGGGTTTGGCCGAGCTTTGGCCCGTTATCAATGAAAATATCATCCATTGGCCCAAAAAAAGCATCATAATGATTTTAAAAATTCATTTTTAAATTAGTAGTCATCTCCAATTTCGTATGTTTTAATAAAACTGATATTACTCAAATATTTATTATCCAAATAATTAATCCACGTTTCTTCGTTTTGTGTTCAGTTAAGGTGTAAATGTCATTCGACCCAAAAAAAAAAGTTGTAAATGCCCTTGGTGTCCTCCTCAGTATATTGGGCCTTTGATTCGGGTAGCTATAACCTGAAAAGAGGAAAATGCTGAACCGTACAATATATCATGATATTTTCAAAAACAAATGTTTATTAGGATTAAAGAGTATAATTCTCATAGAAATAAACTAGTCATTTTCACCCGTGCGTTGCACGACGATTAAGTTTATTCTGTAAATATATCTGTAGAATATCAAATAACAGAGAATAGGTTCAAACATGTATGTGAATAGACCAACTTAAAAATGTTAAATAGAATTCGTTGTATGGCCTACTGATGTCAACACATGAACAATATTATAAATCCAAGTTTTTACGAAATGCGATGCAAAAACAAACAAATTAAAAAATCACAAAAATGTCAATAGCATGATCGCTTAATAGAACTTGATGTCCATGTTCAGTGATAATGACTTCAGACTTGAAGTTGAATTTTGCTACCAGTTCAATATTTGAGCAACATAACCTACAATGAAAAAAGTAGATATCAGAGTAATAATTAGTAAGCAATACAAAGATGAACTTGATATATCATTTGAAAATTAATAACAAACTTTATAGCAACAAAATTATCCTTTAAGTTAGATGTCCAATAAGCTGCTTGACATTTATTTATACTGTCAACAATTTAAACAAAGACATATCAGATTTGGTATTTAAAAAAATCTTAACCCAACAAAACTGTAGCAAAAAATAACACTTACATATCAAATATTTTCAAAGACTTCTTGAAAGACAACGTTGCGGGTAGTGTTAGAAACTACTCATTGGTCATCTAGGATTAGTATCTTCAAACCTTTTCTAGATTTAACTCTTGATAGTGCAACATATAATTGCCCATGAGTAAAGACAGACCTTGGAAAATACAGTCCAACATGAGATAAAGATTGTCCCTGACTTTTATTTATAGTCATTGCAAAACAAAAGTAACAGGGAATTGTCTGCGCTGGAATTTGAATCGAATGTCAGCATTAGATGGAGTTAAGCTCATCCTTGGAATAAAGGTTGTTTCTCCCATCGTGTTTCCGTTTAGAACAGTAGCAACAATTATATATTTTGTTAAAACGTTGACTATCATTCGAGTGCCATTACACAACCCTGCAACTTGATCAATGTTTCGAATGAGCATGATAGGGACACCGACTTTTAGTTTAATTTGATGCTTTGGAATTCCGGAACATTTGTAATCATTTAAGAATTCAGATGTAAACCATTCCGCATTGACACCCGAATCTTCATCGGACCTGCGTGAAGTATCACAACTCAAATACTATGTTTCCTCACCAGGAATCATAGCTAACATAAAGTTGTTGATTTCCTCTACACTTTCAAGTGTTGGTGCAAGGATTGCTCTTTCTTGGAAGAATGAATATTTTCCAAATTAAACAAAAGTTTCGGATATGAAAAATTTACTATTTCAAGTAAGGGATCCTTACACGGTTCAATAAGAAGATCTGGAGGAGTCTCAATGAGTGATTCGGCTTCATCAATGGTTGTAATTGTTCCGTCTCCCACTTGAAGCAACCAATCATCAAACTCTTTTATTTCTGTTGATGAAGAAGATGAGTTAGCATTTTGCAATCTCATATTAACAGTCAATTTCATTACCTTGCAATGCTTCCATAGATATGAAGAATTGATAGCAGAACCCACAATCTCCGAACGACTTCCTTTGGAAATAACTGGGAGTATTTGTCTAAAGTCGCCTCCTAGTACCACAACTTTCCCTCCGAATGGAATGTCATAACCATAAGTAGATCTAGTCTTCATAATGTCATTTAGAGATCTGTCCAAAGCTTCAAAGCAATGTTTGTTCAACATAGGTGCTTCATCCCAAATAATTAGGCTTGCTTTTTTCAATGATTCAGCTTTTGGGGAACCTTGACGAAGATTACAGGTTGATATTTCATTTATTGAAATAAGAATAGAGAACCTGGAATGAGCAGTTCTACCTCCGGGTAACAACAGCGATGCTATTCCGCTGGATGCGACATTTAACACAATAAAGCCCCTTGAACGCAAAGCAGCAGATAAGGTGTTCCAAACATATGTTTTTTCAGTTCCTCCAAAACCATATAGAAAAAAGAATCCCCCATTATCAGATAATACAACATTCAAAACATTTTTATAAACTCCATCTTGCTCTAAAGTAAGGCAACAAACCAATTCTTCATGAATCTTAAGCATTTCATCTTTATTGTAATTCAACTCATCTGCAACGAATCTATTTTCAAAATTATACGCTTCAGTAAATTTAGGATATGGCAAACATGGAAATTCCTTCAGTGACCTTCCATTTTCTTGAAGAAACTTTTCAATCTCTATCAAACATAGGTTCTTTAATTCTTCATCATCTATATGCAGATCTGAATGAAAGCACAAATATAATAGTTAATTTCAATTTCATTACCAAGACAAATTGGTAAAGTTTATTAAGTGGTTTTATTATGTTTAAACAAATGCATTTGTGGGTGGTAAATTAATGGTTTCATTCAGTGATAAATATGAAAATTATTTAACTTGTTAATTATGGAATATGAGCTATGCGTGTATTAGTATTAATTTACTAAAGCATGATAGAATGAATTTTGATTGTTTTAAAAGAAATAGAAGAAACATAAATCTAAACATTAAGCAGTGTCTTAAGTAAATTAAAAATGATTGTTGTTTTCAACGGGGATAGTTCTATCCCGTATTTCGTTGTAGATCTAACCTACTATCAAGCTAGTGGTAGTCAAATGGTAAGTCTACATTTATTTTTTTTAATATAGGTTAACATGTTTTACTTGGTGTTTACACCAAATTTTGGTAAAACAAATAGAGAATCCAAGGATCAATCTGGGGACTGGATTCGAGTCCTCTTGGGTTCTTTGGTGAAAACGTTTTAAGGGTCAATTCTGGATTTTTGACATTTCATAAAGAACAAGATAAAGTTCCTCACAAAATTTAGTCATGTACTAAACGTTTGCAGATATTAAAAAGATTGAAACAAATAAAAGACAAATAATAGGAAGAAAAGAGAAACAAAAGATGAAACAGTACAAATTATAATGCAAAGTAGATGAGATTACCCCACAATCATGCTCATGATCTCCTAATTACCATTTGTCTGTGTGATTGACTTGTTGGCTTTCATAGTCTAAGAGTCTAAATGTGTGAAATCTGATTATTTTACAAACAGAAGTTCTATTTATAGAACTTGGAATGAAACTACTATTTTAATCCTATGGATAATACTAAATCAGAAAAAAAACTTCCTATATTAGAGCCATTGTTGGCCCAAGAAAGAAAAAATGCATTCGGCCCAAAGCCCCAAGGTAGTCGAATTCAGACCAAAGAAATGAAAAGGAAAATGCACCAAGTTAAGGAGGCAGCCGAATTCGACACTAGTAATTGCTGCTAAAGACAAGCACATGGAACACGTGCTACATTGACCAAGTCAGAGTCTCACCACGTTGGTCGAAAACGTAGCCAAGAAACGGTTGAGGCAGTTGAAGAACACGACTCCCACCACTACGCATGGAACTTCCGGAGCAAGCATCAGATCGTGGGGAATCAGACCCACTAACCCGTCCAACAAGGAAGAAAACCGCCAAGGACACGCGGGACATGGAGCTCTATAAATAGGAAAATCTAATTCAGAAAAAAGGGTTCCCAACTCAAACTCTGAAAAATTCACCAGAAAGCTCTAACGTCCGCATCAATGAGACTCAAGGAGCAAGACGTGATGATGGAGGAGTACGTTGCAGAACCAGCATTTTAGTTTTCTTACCTTTCAGCTTGTCAATTTCCAGTCCCTTTGTGCAGTTTCTTGTCGAAATTCTACGTTTCGCGTAGTTTTCATGTTACTTTGATTTATTTGACTTCTTTGTAATTGACCCATGTTTAATGAAATCTAGTTTCACCTGAATTGTTTGCTGTTGTCGAAAAAACACTCACTCACACACAACACTTTGGCAAGGCGTTTTCCCAAAAGGACCCTGAATCTAAACTTCCTTTAGTCGAACTAAGAGGATATTTGTTTACCAAAATTCAGCGTAAACAAATTGGCACACCTGGTGGGACTGTTTTTGTGAAAACTAAGTTTTACAGAAGCGTTTTGTGTGTGTATTGTATTGCATGTTACCTGGTATTTGTTACTTGCTTTACTTGTGATTTACGTGTTATATGTACCTGAGAAGTGGTAAGACTGTGAGTATGGCAAGCAATCGAGGAAGAACTTCCCCCCAAGGGTCTAACGTGGGCAATCAGGGCAGTCCCGGGGGAAGCAGCGGTAATGAAGAAGTGTCTACTGGGATGGGGCCTGGCACCACCATGCCAACCCAGAACGTGGCAATTTCTGCAGTTGCAGAAATGCCTGTATCTACATCAGTGCAGGCACAACTTGTTCCAACGGTTACAAGAGGAGACATGCCTTATGGTATGCCTATATCTGTGATGCAAGGCATACAAGGCACGTATTCGACGTTCCCTGAGAATGTTCCCCCATTCAACATACCCCCCTTTGGGGCAAATGGAACAATGTTGAACTTAGGGAGTAGTCGAGTTAGTCCTCCTGGCCCTATTTCTGGGTCTAGTTCACAAATTTATTTGTCTACAGGTATGAACACTGGTTCACTTCAAGCCATTAGGCAGCAAGTCGATGATAGTAACCATGAAATGGTTAACATGCTATCTCGTCAGATAGGCGAAATAATTAACCCTATGCTCCAAAACAATAATGCCAATAATCAGCACTTGGCACGTCAAATGGATCGTTTGGCTACAGCCCTGGGGGCACCAGTCGAAATTCAACCAGCACATGGGATTAACCAAATCCCATTGCCTAACCACGTCCCTGCCCCTGTGCGCTATCAAGCGCCACAACGCCAAGATATGGGGGCAAACCCTTTGTTTGGGGGAAACGAGGCAGTGCAGCCACCATTGCAAAATGTGTATATGGTAAACAGGGAAGAACACGCTGATGGTAGGCTAGAAAGAATTCGACACCAGAACGCTGGGGGGCAACAAAATGTTGCTGCTGTAGTGGAACAATTGTTGAACCAACATGGCTTCAACGTGGGTTTCGCGAATAGACCTCATTTTGTGTCGGCCTTTACAGAGGAAGTTCTCGAATAAGAGCTTCCTCGAGGCTGGAAGGTCCCCAAATTCACTAAGTTCTCCGGGGATTCAGGAGAGTCTACTGTAGAACACATAGCCAGGTACCAAATCGAAGCAGGGAACTTAGCCATAAATGAAAATTTGAAAATGAAGTACTTCCCGAGTTCTTTAACTAAGAATGCATTTACCTGGTTCGCTAGCCTCGCTCCTAGGTCAGTCCATACATGGGCCTAGTTGGAAAGAATTTTCCATGAACAATTCTTTAGGGGAGAGTGCAAAGTGAGTTTGAAAGATTTGGCTAGTGTCAAAAGAAAGCCAGCAGAGTCCATTGATGATTATCTAAACAGGTTTAGGATGCTTAAATCTCGATGTTTCACTCATGTCCCTGAACACGAGCTAGTTGTCTTAGCCGCTGGTGGTCTAGAGTATTCTATTAGGAAGAAAATCGATACTCAATATATTCGAGATATGTCCCTACTCGCAGACAGAGTGAGGCACATCGAATTATTAAAGGCTGAAAAATCCGAGGAAAGGGCCAAGACCACTAAGTGGCCAAAGAAGGAAAAAGTAGCGTACATAGACACTGACCCAGTGTGTCAAAGTCCATGTGTCTATCGAGAAGTCCCTACAGAGGTTGACGTAAATGATGTTAATCTGGCTGAACTTCAGCCAGACGATCCTTATGTTTGTAAAGCATTGAAACCATATGAAAACAAACTTGGGGAGGAAAACCCCAAGAACACGATTCCTGCTGTGAAAACTTTTACTTTTGATGTGACCAAATGTGATGCAATTTATGATATACTTGTATCTGATGGTTTGCTTGTGGTCCCTAAAGACCAAAAACTTCCTTCTTCTGAGCAAAGGAAAGGGAAGAAATATTGCAAATATCATAACTTTTTTGGTCATTGGACCTCACAGTGTGTTCGTTTCAGGGATCTTGTGCAGGGAGCATTGGATTCAGGAAGACTCAAGTATGATGAAAAAGCGAAAAGCCAAATGAAGATTGACTCTGATCCGTTGCAGGTAGCTGAAGCCAACTATGTGGAACCTTTCTACATTGGCATGGTCGACATTTCTGAGAAGCTAGATTTGGGCTTGACACTTGGGGAGGCAAAGGAGGAAAACATTGCTGTCGAAGAACCAGAGGTCGAGAAAGAGGTGAGCCTAGAGAAGGTTTACCCCAAGGCCGGAGAAACTCTTGTTGAGTTTTTGTCCCGGAGCAAAGATGGCGAGAAAGAAGTCATGTTGTGCCCTCGATGCAGCGCCGTTTTCGACAAATCTGCAGCCAAAGCCTACCAAGATTCTGAAATGAAGAGACATTACCAGAACAAAATGCCTGTGTCTAGGAGGTTGAAATATCCCCATGAGGAGTGGGTTGAGAGAGGCCAGGAACTCGATGACCATAAAGGCCAGAAATCGAGGAGTAAAGACAAGACTTACGTCCCTGATGCTGGGTTGCCAAAAAATCAATGGTTCAGGCCAGCGCCCCCAAGGCCAAAACAACACCAAAAGTGGCAGAAAATCGACTTGGGCCAAGGATCCTCTTACATCAACAATTCCCGTGTGTCGCGAAGCTACTCCTATGACTCTGGGAACTACTATGCTCCTGAGCAAATGACCAGGACTCAGTTCAGACGTTTTCTGAGGAAAAGGAAAGCTGAAAGGGAAAGAGGTGGTAAGTTCCGTTCACTATGGGACATAAAGCCAGAAGATAACCCTCGTAATGAACCTAGTGTGGCGTCGATTATCAATCAGTTAGACCACGCCATTAAACAAGGAACAACTGCACCACCAAACCCAGCCAAGGAAAAGGGGAAAGAGGCTGTCGAAGATGAGGATGAAGATATGCTCGAAGACTTCGATGACAGCGATGGAGAAGACCTCAACATCATCTGCATAGTGTCTATCCTACCTGCTGAATTCGACAGAATATCAGAGGTTACAGAAAGTGAAGAGGATTACTATGTCGAAGAAGAACCGGATGACAACCCCTTGTGTTATTATGTGATGCAGAGAGGATCCGTCGAAAATGAGAGAGCTATTTTCCAAAGGCCAACCGAGCAGATGAAAGGCCATTTGAAACCATTATTTGTTTGGGCCAAAGTCGAGGAGAAAGGGGTTAATAAGGTCCTTGTCGACGGAGGAGCTGCAATCAACTTGATGCCTGGGTTTATGCTCAAAAAGCTGGGTAAAACTGAAGCAGACCTAATCCCACATGATATGGTACTTTCTGATTATGAAGGAAAGACAGGTTCTTCTCTGGGGGCAATCATGCTGAATGTAACCGTAGGAACGGTGGCCCGCTCCACTTTGTTCATTGTGGTTCCTTCAAAGGCCAATTACAATTTGCTGCTGGGAAGAGAATGGATTCATGGCGTGGGGGCAGTTCCCTCGACTTTGCACCAACGTATATCTATTTGGAAGGCTGATGGAGTCGTCGAAAATGTACAAGCAGATCAAAGCTACTATTTAGCAGAAACAGGCTATGTTGGTAAGAAGAATTTCGAGAAAAGTTTAGCCACAATTGCTCCTTTGGACACAGTGGCCAATCAATATTTCAATCCATATTCAGAATACTCGGTGACGTTGGACCCCATCCGAGGGCTAAACCTTAATGAAGCTTGCAAACCTGATGCCATGAGTGGATGGCACAGCGATGAAGAAAAAGATGCCACTACTGAGTGGCAAACCAGTGTTAAAGATGATTAATTCGAGCATAGCTCGAATTTCGGCTTACGCAGCCGAGAACAAAATAAGAACGGCCTTAGAGGCCGCAAGAACGGCCAAAGAAATGGCTATTGATGAAGTTGACAATGTCTCAATTCTACCCGTCGAAACGACACTTCAGAATGAGGCAACAACGAATAAGGATAACATGCGTTTGAAAGAAGACGAGCAGAGTGTCGAGGAATTTGAAGATCTCTGCAATTTAAGGCTGGATTGCATCTATGATGACAGCCCATTGGGTTTCGAGAAGCCACTGATCGACGTTTCCAAGAAAATGGAGGCACATGACCCTTTGGAAGAAGTGGACTTGGGTGATGGCTCAGAAAAGAAGCCAACATACATCAGTGCTCTTATTGACCCAGAGTTAAAGGATAGGATGGTGAAATTACTCAGAGAATTCAAAGACTGTTTCGCTTGGGATTATGATGAAATGCCAGGGCTTAGTCGAGAACTGGTAGAGTTGCAGTTGCCCATCAAAGAAGACAAAAAACCGGTCAAGCAATTACCCAGGAGGTTGCATCCAGATGTATTGGTAAAAATCAAGGAAGAAATAAAAAGGCTCCTCAGGTGCAAATTCATCAGAACAGCTCGCTATGTGGATTGGTTAGCCGACGTGGTCCCAGTGATCAAGAAGAATGGAAAGATGAGAGTTTGTATTGACTTTCGAGATCTTAATGCTGCCACTCCAAAAGACGAGTATCACATGCCCATTGCCGAGATGATGGTGGATTCAGCTGCGGGTCACGAATACTTAAGCTTGTTGGATGGTTATTCAGGTTACAACCAAATCTTCATAGCAGAAGAGGATGTGTCGAAGACGGCTTTTCGATGTCCAGGTGCCTTGGGGACATATGAGTGGGTAGTCATGCCATTTGGGTTGAAAAACGCTGGCGCGACCTACCAAAGGGTAATGAATACCATCTTTCATGATTTTATTGAAACTTTCATGCAGGTGTACATCGATGATATTGTGGTAAAATCCCCATCGAGGGATGACCATTTATTGCATCTAAGAAAATCCTTTGAGAGGATGAGAAAATATGGCTTGAAAATGAACCCCCTTAAATGTGCCTTTGGTATTATTGCAGGTGACTTTTTGGGTTTTGTGGTGCATAAAAAGGGTATCGAGATCAACAAAAATAAAGCTAAAGCCATTCTCGACACAAGTCCTCCAACCAGCAAGAAGCAACTGCAATCACTATTAGGAAAGATTAACTTCCTGAGGAGATTCATTACCAACCTTAGTGAGAAGACCAAGTCCTTTTCCTCGCTTCTTCGACTAAAGAAGGAAGATGTGTTCCGCTGGGAAGCAGAGCACCAAAAGGCATTCGATGAACTCAAAAAGTACCTGTCCAATCCACCTGTAATGGTACCACCCATCAAGGGGAGGCCAATGAAGCTGTATATTTCTGCCACAGATGAAACCATTGGAAGTATGCTGGCTCAGGAAGATGAAGATGGCAACGAAAGAGCCATATTTTACTTGAGTAGGGTGTTAAATGGCGCAGAAACTCGATACACTATGATCGAGAAATTGTGTTTATGCCTGTACTTCTCTTGTGTAAAGTTGAAATATTATATAAAGCCAATCGATGTAATGGTTTTTTCTCATTATGATATAATAAAGCACATGTTATCCAAACCAATCTTGCATAGTCGAATTGGTAAATGGGCTTTGGCCCTAACCGAATATTCATTAACTTATGCCCCATTAAAAGCAATTAAGGGGCAAGCGGTTGCTGATTTCTTAGCAGATCACACTGTGCCTAAAGAAATCGTAACTTACGTGGGCATACAGCCTTGGAAATTATACTTCGACGGTTCCAGCCATAAAAATGGAACTGGAATCGGGATGTTCATCATGTCCCCGCAAGGCATCCCCACTAAGTTCAAATTTAGGATCAAGGGCAATTGCTCGAACAATGAAGTCGAGTATGAGGCACTGATATCAGGCCTCGAGATCTTGCTAGCTCTGGGGGCAAAGAACGTTGTCATAAAAGGAGATTCTGAGTTGGTGGTAAAGCAGCTTACCAAAGAATACAAGTGCGTTAGCGAGCATCTAGCCAAATATTATGTAAAAGCAAATAATTTGTTGGCTAAATTCAATGAGGTTGGAATAGGTCATGTTCCTAGAATAGAGAACCAAGAAGCCAATGAATTGGCGCAGATTGCTTCTGGGTATATGGTAGATAAACTAAAGCTGACAGAGCTAATTAAGATCAAGGAAAAGCTAAGCCCATCGGATCTCGACATTATGTGTATTGATAATCTAACCTCCAACGATTGGAGAAAGCCAATTATCGAGTACCTGCAGAACCCAGTAGGGTCAACTGATAGAAAAGTTAAGTACAGGGCTCTAAGTTACACCATTTTAGGCAACGAGTTGTTCAAAAAGAACGTCAACAGCACATTGTTGAAATGCTTAAGCGAGGACGACGCATTTATAGCTGTATCAGCTGTTCATGACGGCCTGTGTGGTGCTCATCAAGCAGGGGCAAAAATGAAATGGATCCTATTTAGGCAAGGTTTGTATTGGCCAACTATCATGAAGGATTGCATTGAGTATGCAAAAGGTTGTCAAGATTGTCAAAAACATTCAGGAATCCAGCACGTGCCAGCCAACGAATTGCACTCCATTATCAAGCCATGGCCTTTTAGGGGGTGGGCAATAGACTTAATTGGCGAAATTCACCCAGCCTCATCAAGGCAGCACAAGTATATCATTGTGGCAGTCGATTACTTCACTAAATGGGTCGAAGCCACTCCATTACAGAGCGTAACACAGGAAACGGTGATCGAGTTTATACAAAACCATATTGTGTATCGATTTGGATTACCAGAGTCAATTACGACGGACCAAGGCACAGTATTTGTGGGACGCAAAGTGGCAGCTTTTGCAGAATCCTGGGGGATCAAACTCTTAACCTTGACCCCTTACTACGCTCAGGCAAACAGCCAAGTAGAGGCGGCTAATAAAATTATAATAAGCTTAATCAAAAAGCATGTGGGTCGAAAACCAAAAAGTTGGCATGAATCTTTAAGCCAAGTCTTGTGGGCTTACAGGAATTCACCAAGGGAAGCGACTGGAACAACGCCTTTTCGACTGGCCTATGGCCAAGAAGCCGTGCTGCCCGCAGAAGTATATTTGCAATCGTGTCGAATTCAAAGACAAGAGGAAATTCCAAGTGAAGTTTACTGGAATATGATGCTAGATGAAATGGTTAACCTCGACGAAGAAAGGCTCTTGGCACTGGACGTTTTAACGAGGCAAAAGGATCGCATAGCTAAAGCATACAATAAAAAGGTTAAAGATCGATCTTTTATTACAGGTGATTACGTGTGGAAAGTTATTCTCCCGATGGATAAAAAGGATAGAGCTTATGGGAAATGGACCCCCAATTGGGAAGGGCCATTTACAGTCGAGAAAACGTTACCCAATAATGCTTACGTAATTAAGGAATTGAGCAATCAGCGCCAATGTGTTACGATAAATGGCAAGTATTTAAAAGCATATAAGCCAATGTTGCACGAACTTAAAATCGAATGAAACATAAGCGTCAAAATTGCCAAATCACATTCATTGATCAGAAAAAACATTATAGGTATGGCAAAATACAAATAAAACTAGAAGCCTAAAAAGGAAAAATGGCTCTGTATCCGTCATATCTAGCTTGCATGGGTGCTAATCGATCCACCAGCGCCACCATCTGGCCCTCAAGTCGAGCCTTCTTCTGACGAGCAACCAGGTCTTCAAGGGAGGCTGTAGATATCTCGACGGCTAATCGAACGAGACCTTCTGGATCTTGTTGATCCAAAGAGGCCTGGAGAAAATCGAATTTCTCCCTCCACTCATCTATTTGGTGTTCTTGAAAGAACACCATTACTGAAAGCTCCCGGAACTATTCAAATAGAGGCTTGGCTTCCAAGAGAAGCCCCTGGAATTCCTGAAGAGGAATTCTGACGCGCGCGATGATTGGCCTATGAAGCAGTTGATCAATGAGCCCTAAAAGCTCATCAAGGCCAGCAGAGGAATCATACAGGTTCTGAAAAAGGTCATCCCGGAAAGCCAGGTCCCTGATATGATGAAGAATGATTCTGCTATCCATGGTTAAGAGTGAAAGGTTCTTAGATTGCAGGAAAAAGATGAGAATGGAAGGAAGAAGAGTTACTGGTGAAAGACGAGTAAAAAACGGCCCCATTTATAATAGGGATATAGCAAACAGTCGCATTAATGCAAGCATGCAGTTACCAAAGCGTCAGCCAAACACGGCAAGCCACGTCAGCCACCACCACAAGTGGAGGAAGTTCTTAAGTCGTTGAACAAGAACGTGATAGAAAGCGTTATAAAGTATCGTGGTTTCCAAGGAAACTTAGAAGATGAAAGGTTGCCAAGTTAGATGGTGTGAAACTTGGCAATGCAATGCAGGAAGTAACGTAATAAAGACTGAATCGACAATAAAATGCAAATCAAGAAATAAAGCATGTCGAGCATTGCCAATACAAATTCATTCATTAATCAGAAGTCGAACAGAGTTACAGGAATGATTGTTACAAAATTGGCAACAAAGGCCACAATAGATCCATGGCCATTACAATAAAACAACAATTATGAAGCCTAAATCCTCGACTTGAAGCAATCCTAGAATCCAAGCTTTGCTTCACGCGCCGCTCCGCTGCAACCTCTTTAGAAAGTTGCGATGTCGACAACATCACATTTGTGCACTCGGCAGCCAGAGTATTCAGCCGGGAATTCACAGCTGGGCCTTCATCAATCAGCATCGCCTTCTGCTTCTCGAGCCTTGCCACCTCCCTTTGAAGCTCGTTCAGTCGAGCATCAACACTTGACAACTCATCTGCTATAAGAGCTTTCCTGACAGTCAGCTTCAGAATTTCATCCTTCGAAGGCAAGAGTCCATTGGTGTTGGAAGCCACTTGTGCCTGCTTAGTCTCAATGAGTTGTTCCACCGCAATGGCCTTGTCAAGTGTAGCCAAGATATCGACCAAGAGAGTCTGACGCTCAACGAGAGCATCTGCTCGAATTTGGTCAAGTCTTTGGCCCAATAGGAAGGCAAGCAGCTCTTTAACCTCCTGGCCTAATCAAGGGTTAGCTCAAACCCCGTCGACAAAGCCCGCATCGAAGACCAGCCCTTTTAACTTGACCAAAGCCTCCTCAATCCGGCTATCATCGACCACTCCACCAGACTGAGCAGTCTCAGTAGTTTCAGCTTGGCGTGGCGTAGACTCGAGATTCAGAGTACCATCAAAGAAGCTTTGGAAAATGGAGAGAGGATCCTCGACTAGAAGAGCACTGAGCCTCTCACCAGAAGTATGGGAAGAGGCAGCTGTCTTAGAAGAAGCTGAGCCTCCCTTAGCATGAGGAGAAAGCAAAGCGGCTTGGGCACCTTGTCGAAATTGCTGAGGAGAAGGTTGAGGCTGTTGGGGAGAAGTTTGAAGCTGTCGAGGAGAAGGTTCAGAATGAGTGGAGGCCAGAACATTAGCCTTGGGTGGGGGCATTACGCCAATCACTTGGTCAGGCTGAATGATTGGACCCTCACTACCCTACACCTCATCATGTGGTGCATTCTCTTCACGAGCAGGGGAAGGCATGTTCTGCATATCCTGTGGAGGAAAATTAGAAAGGTTATCTCGACATTCTTTGGTATAATAGGGTTCACAACCAGGATGTTGCCAAGCAATTGGTTTCGAGTTAAAATAGAATGTCAGTTTGTCCCACACAGGGTCTGACTCAGTAGAGTCTAAACTCGAGCTAGAGGACTCTAAACTGCTCGAAGAGCTAGATAGGGCAACTGGTGAGGGTTTAGAAGAAAACCACGTGGCTCGAGGTACAGCCATTTTAGACATGTCAACCCTCTGAAGAATAAAAGTAAAAATGATTGAGAAAGAGGAAAAGAAAGCGAAGTGAGACAAGATGTGAACTAATGATTTACCTTAGGGCCAGATGCTCTAAGGGGACTGGAACTGGTTGAACTCTTGGAATGGTGGGAAGAGGAGCTGCCAGATTTACGACTGGACCTTTTCCCGGAGGTCTTCTTGGCTTGAGCCATCTCGACAGGAATTGGTGCAGTACCTTGAAGCAGTGGGTTAGAAGCCTGCTCATCAACGCCTTGATCATCACCTTGCTGCACTTCCTCACGTTGACTGGCTGATTTAGCCGGGGAGGGATTTCCCGCGGAAGGTTCACCAGCGCCTTTAGCCCTTTTTTGGCTCGCAGAAGTAGTAGGGGTGGCCCCTCGTTTTCGACTCTGAAACAAAAGCAAATGATCACAAAGATATACACGTCGAGTAAAGGTCAAAGTTTCACAAGGTTCAGTATTACCTTAGGAATCTTGAGCTTATCAGCCAAGGCAACATCATCATCATCATCCTCCACTTCGACAGTCGCAGAAGCCACCCGAGGAGAAGCCTGAGGGGTCGGTCGAGGAATTGGTTCAGCTACAAAAGGAAAACAAAGGAAAATTAAGCCATAAATATCGCAAAGATGCCAGGTCGAAATGATTACCTTGACCAATAAGCGTTCTTATCGATATGTGGTTGAAGATTTCAACCGGCACATGGAGAGGATAATTCCATAGGTAACGCTTGGTCCAGGTCACCCGCTTCCGAGGGGGCAGTGCACTGTGGTAAAAATTTTTGATACTTACATGATCAACCCACGTAGGAAGCACAACCGGAAAAGCCAAAGCATACTTACAAGTAGGCAGTGGTGGGAACCTAAAGCCTGTTTTTCGAATAATGAAAGAAAGACCATCCTCATCAGAGGGAAGGCTCAATCGGGTTTTCTTGGCTTTAGCTTCCCACATTCGCCTTAGAACTTGGGCTGCTTTGGCAACCATTTCCTGAAGTCGAGGACCCGGAAAGTATACTACACCGAAGAATTGTTGAAAAGCGTTGATCTCAGATGTATGCATACCTTTGGTTTTCTTTGGGGCCTGCCTCTGCAAAAGAAAAATGTTTGTTATGCGCTGGAAGAAATCTTCAATTGGCGTCGAAATATCATGCCAATAAGCAGACCACCACGCCTTGAACGCCTGGGTGACGTAAAAGGATGGAGTAAAAGTGAAAGGACTAAGACCAAGTAGCTCCTCCTCGTTGTAGTAGCCAATGGTAGTGTCGAAAACACTACGTTTGGTGATGGTACCGGGATAGAGGATGAGGGATTTGTCAAACAAAGTATTGGGCAAATCTTGGCTCAGCCCAAACTGTCGAGACACAAGCTGAGGATTGTAACCGCAAAGAGTGAAATCATTACTGGCAAAGTTGATGGTCAACACCTTGGGAGATAATATAGTCTGCCAAAGCTCGACTTGGTGCTGAGAAAGGTTCTCTGAACCAGGAAGATTAGGGTATGAATTCCTTAGCCACCGAGGGCCATAGAAAGATTTGTGATACGGCGCAAAGCTCGAGCGGAAACGTTTCAGCTCGAAAAACATGGTGAAGTACTTCTTAAAGTCAAGCTCGAATGTGGAGGCATCATAAGGAGGAGTAAGGGCTTCAAGCCTGAAAGCATCGATCCTTGTGTTAGACACCACAGGAGGAGGGTTCTTGGCTGGAAGAAATGGTTCGAAAACCGCATTCATCCAAAGCTGAAGGAGCCAGAAAGGACCAGCTGCATTCAAAGACGCAACCTTAGGATCTCGAATATCAGCTATCGCTTCATTGATCATTTGGTAGAGATTGCCGAGTACGAGCCTGGCCATGGCGATAATTCGACCCTCATGTAACAGGTTGGCCAAAGGAAGGATTTTAGCCGGAATCCTCAAGGATTTGGTGCAGAACACATAAGCAGAAAGCCAATACAGCAGAAACGCGACATGCTCAGCATCGGAGACTTCACCATTCTCGACATAGTGATCTTTAATAAACTTACTAAAAGCAATATTATCTGTCGGAATGGCAATAGGGTTGGTGGGAGCAGCAGAAGAATGGTAATCATCACCCACCACCCAAAGGCCAGTAATCGCAGCAACATCAAGAAGAGTGGGAGAAAGCATCCCAAAGGGGACATGAAAGCTATTGGTAGACCGCTCCCAGAAGAAAAGAGAACTCAAAAGCATAGCAGGATTGTAAGAAATCGGCGACCTCGACAACTGAATGAGGTCGAAAATTCCAGTGACTTTCCAATGCCCAGACTTACTGGCCTCCACCCTGTCGAGCCATTTCAGATAGGCTCCTTCACCAGCAGTTGGGTTAGGAGGCGCAGACCTGAAAGTCCTTTTGGGGTCTTTCAGAAAAGGGAAGCGGTAAGAAGGTTGAAATGCAAGAATAAGCTCATCCCCACGAATGCTGGGGTGAAAATGCTCGTAACCCTCAGGGAGGCTGTTAGGCCTGCCCTTCTTTGCCTTCTTCAAAGGGCCTAAAATGGCACGTAAATTGCCATTTACAGAAATAGGAATAAATACCTGGGATTTCCAGATAGCCCGTTTCTCCACTTCATACGGCGGGTCTGGAATAGGAGTGCGTTTGGCCTCATTCATCTCACATGCAGCGGCCAAAGGGATGACGTTGTCAGAACTAGAAGCCATAGAGATGTTCAGAGAATACACCAGGAAAGCAGAAACCAAACGATTGAAGATGATCACAAGCAGAATCAGGCAAAAGCTTGAGTGTTTGAAAGCTTGAGTGTTTGAAAAACGGTAAAACTTGCAGAGGGCCAACAATGGCGTACTTATAGGCAAATGAAGGGTCGGACGCGAAGCCACATTATAAGATGGTGCATAAAATTTTTGAAATCCAACGGTTATTTTATTATATAACCGCAAACCCTAACATAAAGGCTAGAAAAGGGCCATGATTACCCTAGAATAGAGACGGTAGACGACAGACGAAGTCAGACGTCAAGGCTTCTGATTGGAGCAAAAGTCAAACGATAGGATCTCTGATGGGACTTGAAATCAGAAAGTGAAAAGTCGCGAACAGCCGTCAAGCTCCATCGAAATGCACGAGCAAAAAATGCTTGATCCCTCCAAGGTCTGGTAGTCGAGAATCAACATTTTTGGGGGGCATCTGTTGGCCCAATATTTTGGCCCAAGAAAGAAAAAATGCATTCGGCCCAAAGCCCCAAGGTAGTCGAATTCTGACCAAAGAAAGGAAAAGGAAAATGCAGCAAGTTAAGGAGGCAGCCGAATTCGACACTAGTAATTGCTGTTAAAGACAAGCACATGGAACACGTGCTACATTGACCAAGTCAGAGTCTCACCACGTTGGTCGAAAACGTAGCCAAGAAACGGTTGAGGCAGTTGAAGAACACGACTCCCACCACTACGCATGGAACTTCCGGAGCAAGCATCAGATCGTGGGGAATCAAACCCACTAACCCGTCCAACAAGGAAGAAAACCGCCAAGGACACGCGGGACATGGAGCTCTATAAATAGGAAAATCTAATTCAGAAAAAAGGGTTCCCAACTCAAACTCTGAAAAATTCACCAGAAAGCTCTAACGTCCGCATCAATGAGACTCAAGGAGCAAGACGTGATGATGGAGGAGTACGTTGCAGAACCAGCATTTTAGTTTTCTTACCTTTCAGCTTGTCAATTTCCAGTCCCTTTGTGCAGTTTCTTGTCGAAATTCTACGTTTCGCGTAGTTTTCATGTTACTTTGATTTATTTGACTTCTTTGTAATTGACCCATGTTTAATGAAATCTAGTTTCACCTGAATTGTTTGCTGTTGTCGAAAAAACACTCACTCACACACAACACTTTGGCAAGGCGTTTTCCCAAAAGGACCCTGAATCTAAACTTCCTTTAGTCGAACTAAGATGATATTTGTTTACCAAAATTCAGCGTAAACAGCCATACACTTGGCATAATTAACAATGAAGTATAATAACTTGTAGTAACTGCTTCTCCGTGACTTTCACTTTGGCTGTAACTTTACTGTCGAAATGAGTGGTATTCTTCGACATTCTGCTTTGTCTTCGAGCTCTAACATTACAATTTCTACAATCTTGTTCCTCAAACCAAACCACCAATTTAGTCGAACCTTTCCCTTAGTATCATATAAAGTTGCAATCTAATATATATTGTTTTCACATGAGATCAAATCACAATCTTTCCTAAGGTGTTCATCGAAAAATCATATTCGAATGCCACTATCCAACACTTCGGCCATATTTTTATTTGTTACCAATAGCACCATTAAAACTTCAATAATGTTTCATTCACACTTCTCTTTGAGGTGGAGAGAGGTGGAATGAAGAGAGATAGGAAGAAAGGAAAAAGTAAGAAAGAGAAAGTATGAGATGTGATAGATGATAAGAGGAGAGAGATAAAAATAAAAAGAGGTGGAAATGAAGTGTTTAAAAAATGAGTTGTGTATATATCATTACTCTTAAAACTTTCATCATCGAAAGAAACCAAGTGACAATGTTATGAAAATTAATGTGACTAACAACCAGTACATGTATTGCATGGTCGAAATTACTAAAAGCTCTTACAAGTCATAATTCGAATTCTAACACTATGTTTTCCCTAATACTTAGTTCTGTAAAATTTTGGTGTTAACACTTGGTTGTTTTAACTGTTTTTTTTTCTCTCCCTAATACACATTTGTAGACTATTCCTGCGAATATTGGCAAATTCATCGCTAAATTTCGTCTTAGAAAGGTCATGCTTCATGGACATTGGGGAAAAAACATTCCTTGCAAAATTCTGGCTCGAGGAAGGAAAAATCAGAATGCGAAGTTCGGAAGTGGATGGAAATTTTTTTGTGATGAACATGACCTGCTCGAAGGGGATTTACGTTCAATGACATTGCCTCAAAGGTTGTTAAGGTTGAGTTAATAGGGACAAAGCATTGATGATTTTGGGTTGTAGACTTTATGGTGTTATTTTAACTTATGTTTCGTAATGACGGTTTTTTCCTTAGTCAAAGAATAATTGATGTTAGGATGTTTCTTTTTAGGAAAATGCTAAAGGGCACGACAAGTTTTTCGTGAAATGTGCACGAGACAGTTTCTGGCGGTTTCAAACCGCCAAAAACTTATAACACTTGCCGTTTTTTCAGGCACCCAATATTAGTGGCGGTTTTAAACCGCCAGCATTGTTACAATTTGTGTTTTTTTTCTAGCACCGAAAATTAGTGGCGGTTTGAAACCGCCACTAAATGATGCTCGTGCACTCTCGTGCACAATCCTCTCGTGCTCAATAGCACTGCTCTTCTTTTTATTGTTGATTAATTTACACGCATTTCCTACACACATATTTTTTTAGCATATTTAATACTACCCCGTTTCAAAACAACTATCTACTTTTAAGTTTGTGCGTGATAAAGTGATAATAATTTATTTTTTAAAATATGTTCGAAAAAGAAATTTAATTTAATGATTTTTAATCACCGAAATGGCATAATTGACTTCAGTAAATTATTTAATGTCCACCTTTAAATTTGGCTGCACATTAAAAGCATAAAATGAAGCGAAATCAGTTTTATGCATAACACCTTTATAATTTTTGCATTTATTAGGGGACAAAGAATCAAAATTATAGGGAAATCAGTTTGTATAATTAATTTGTGAAAGTCTCTCTGGCTGTGACACTTGTCAGCCAGAGAAAGAGGTGGGAGGAAACTCAATCTTGGAATGTCATGTGTTAATTTCTTGTGGATAATGATTTTCTTTTTATAAGTATATAGATTTGTAGGGGCAGAGGTGGTATTTAAATTTGCTAATAGGATAAATTGAAATTATCACAAATTAAGTCTATAAATAAGGGATTGAAATGTCATGGAAATGTATTTCTTCCCCCTTCTAGAGAACATTTGGACACTTAATACATTGATAATCTAGAAGATCAGCCCTCATTAGTACCACCATACAAACTTGTAATTCATCTTGCAAACAGTTATCAATGAATTCAAGTGCATTTTCGCATTCAGTTTTTATTCTAAAGAATTGATATTAATTCATATGGTTAGGAATTTGGCTTTATTGGGAATTTAAGTGCGAGTAAGAAGTCCCACATTAGATGACTAGAAGAGTGGTGGACACTTTATAAGTGAGAGGACCCATACAACCAATGTCTTAAAATTTTGGGTGAAAGATGTGGTGTCCAATCCACTTGTAGATTGCTCTTGCTATCCTAATATGATGATCCCCCGGTGTTTTATCCTCTTGCGGCCCAAAAGTAGTATCAAAGCCGATGGTTAATATGATCATTGTGAAGACTCCTTGTGTCGAAAGACTTCCCATCAATCGTGGCTAGGCGGCATGTCCCGTCAATAACGGTGTAAATATTTTGAGGTTTCCGCTTGAGATGGACTCACACTTGAGGGGAGATTGTTGGGAACACAAGTGTGAGTAAGAAGTCCCACATTAGATAACTAGAAGAGTACTACAAGAAACTTGTCATATACCAATGGCAGAAAACCGTCGGTAAAATGTTTAAAACCGTGGGTATAACCCAAAAACCTTTACCGACAGACATTTCATTTCGTGGTTTTTAAGTCGCTATACCCACGGATACATTTCCGTCGGTAGATCCTATAGTGACAGTTATAAATCCGTAAGCAAAATATTTGAGATATACCTACGACTTAGCTTCCGTCGGTATAGGTATTAGTACTACAAAAAGAAATATGTTCTTTAGCAGCGGTTAGAACAGCTGCAATTGCAAAAGTTTTCAGAAACAACAATCAATTTTGGTAATCAACAACATCAAAATAAAGTAAACAAGTCAAACATAAAAATAACTTAACATCAGATAACACTTAATACTACTTTACTAAAGAAAACAAGATAACAAAGTTTACATAAAGTTACTCAAAAGATAGGGTCTTTTGCTTTTTTTCCCTATAGCATGAATAACAACTTGATTCTAACAAATAAGTTGGAAACTAATTAAAAAAAAAACACTTGTAGACGATTTCAATCTGAATACAATTCCATTGGCCTTTGGAAATTCCTAAGCCAAGCTGTACCAAAGGCAATTGAACAGAGAATGATAAAGAAAACAGAGAAGGATAAAACTTAATGCATAAACTATTATACTTACACCATATAACCTCATCTTGGTAAAGGTAACCAACTTGCAATTGATGCATTGATAATAACACGACCATTGCTTTGATTCTTCAGCTATAGTAAACCTTGATCTCCTTCTTGAAATTTGCTAAGAACACTCCTATGCTTATCTATGAACTGGGATATAGTAGAAAGGCTTGAACAAAAATAAACAGTTAGCTAAATTATACCATTAAATCAAACTATCAGTAAGTATTATCTGAAAAATAAATTATGGAGAGCTCTTCTTGAAGGATAAGCTTTCTGAGCACGCTTAAGACCAGAAAAGTAACATGTGACAAACAACCATCACAACAAAATGAATTGGAGTTGAAAAGGGACAAAAATAATATTGAAAGAGCTTAGAACATTATCATCAAATGAGCATCTACTACCAAAAAAAATTTAAAGAAAAGATATAATATGCATGTAGACAAACATTTCTTAAACCCAATTCAAAGTCACTGCCAACAAAAATTAACATGTCATCCATTAGACTCACGAACAACACAACAATTTCTAATAAAATAGCCAAATGAGCACACATAAAAGAGTGAAAAATGAAAGAAAGCCTTCATCAACATAAACTGAACAAACATAAAAGATCCCACAAAGGTTATTTATACCTCACTAACATAATGATTTCTTGCATCATTTGCTGGCTATGTGGAGCAGCAATCCATCATCCTCAAACCTTTACATTTCCTGATTCCACAAGCGGAACGACAACTTTGTCCATTCCATTGGGAGCCTTCTGACAGTAGAATAATTAGAAGACTAGCTACAATCATATGATTCACTGTAAGCAAAAATACAATTTAACTAAGGAAGTAGAAAGAACAGTATTCACCTGGAGGTCATCAAGGTACAAATTTTTTCATCCCCTAAGATTGGCACGGACAGCAAGGTCCATATCTTCCATTGTTATTCTATCTTCTTCCATTGTTATTCTATCTTTCCCCTCCTGCTTGGTTGATAGCAGCGATTCTCCAAAACCTGTTGTGCCTGCATTCATGTTCCTATTCCACACATACAAGGTTCAAACAATTCACAATTCCACACACAGGGAGGGGGTTCTAACTAACAAACTAAAAGGTATATAAACTATAAAGAAGCCACTCAACACAATAAAAGTTCTCCCAACAAGCTACAAAACAACCTCACAACATGTAAAATACTATATAGATTTATAAATTGTTGAAGAAAAGAAGGGAAATCACTTGAAATTAAAAATTAAAATATACCTTAACTTGTTCCTGAAACAAGGACTACTAATGGATAAAACAAACTCCCAAAGATTCAAAGACAATCTATTTCACAGACTTATTCACTATCAGAAGAATCATAACGGACTAAAGGTTGGTAATCCAATTCATCACTGGTTCGAATCACACCAGCACAGTTCTCCCCTAAATCCTTGTCAACTAAACCAACAATTAACCAGAAACAAAAACAACCAGACAAGATAAGAAACAAAAAGAGAGAAATCCATTGCAATTTTTTAAGATTCACCATCAACATTAATGGCAGATTGCGGGTTTAATAATCAAGAAAAATTAAATTCATAGGGTGAGTGATCGGAGTGACCAAGCCACTCGGAGAGCGAGAGTGACGGAGAGGGGTGGAGAGGTGGTAAGCCGACGAGTTGGATGATCCCGGGAGGGGCTCCTGCAAGGGACTCCGATGCCAAAGTAAGTATGGGAATCACGAAAGTATGGGGTGAAGACGTGAAGTGAAGAGAATATGTTACCTTGGTGTAGGGAAGGAGCCTCCTTTATATACACGTAGGGATATTAGGGTTGGAGCCATGCAACGTCATGCATGGTCCGTACTGATAGGATCAGGACCGTTGGATCCTCTGCTTCCCCTGCTGCAAGCTGTGATCTAACGGTCTATGATTTCTTGAGATCCACACCCAACCACCCTAGTTCCGTAGGGTGGTGGGCCTAGGTCAACTCCTAGGTGGTGGGGTCCCGGAGCCTTGTCCCGGGGAGGGCGTCGTCCGAAGTAGCGGTCGTCTGGTATGTGATCGGACCTCCTGGTTGTCTCAGGACGTCCTAGTCGGGCACTCGTCCCTGTCGGCGAGCGTCCTGTGCTACGCCGGAGCCTCAGTCGGCCGATTCGAGCACAGGGGCTATCCTAGTCGTTCGTCCTTGGGGCTTCCCAGAACAGTGAGGGTTTTTACCTTTAGGGTCGGAAGGGAGCGTGAGGGATGTGAACGGCAGGCGCAAGCGGCTGAAGACGAACGGTGGTGAACGACAGCAGCGAGCTCGAGAAGTACGAGCGGTGGTGAACGACAGCGGCGAGAGGCTGAAGACGAATCGCCGAATAAGAACGGCAGGTGCGAGCAGTGGTGAACGACAGCCACGAGCTGGGGGTGAACGTGAGTGGTGGTGAACGGCAGGCGCGAGCGGGGGTGAACGACAGGCGCAACAGGTATAGGTCATAATGAAAGGAAAAATTGGAAGAAAAAAAAAAGGAATTGAAGCTTGTATCTGTTAGGTTGGGAGAGCAAAACCTAGAGAAAGGAATTATCCAGAAACAAAGAAGCGCGCATCCAATTTACTAGATCCCGGTTACTTTTTTTGTGAATTTTCAAATTTTTATGTTACTTTGTGATACATATAACCACAGTTTATATGTTTTTGTTGGTATATGAGGTTTATACCTACGAATTTCATTTCTCTCACTAAATAATATACCAACAAAGTATGCATTTGTAGGTATATGTAATGTATACCTACAAATTTGTAACCCGTCACTAAAAAATATTGTGACAAATTAAGATATTTGTTAGTATATGTTTTCTATACCCATGGTTTAAGTTTCGTCACTAAAAGATATAGCTATCTGTAAGTATAGGGAATTGAGTTTGGTGCCCCACCCCTTAGGCTTTGCACCCCACTTTATTAAATACGGAATTTAAAGTTCCGTATCAATACGGAAAATAAAATTCCGTATCTGTTTTAGTATATAATGAGTGGTTGAAAATGTGACACGCATGCTTAAATACAGTACGGAATTTTAAGTTCCGTATTCAATAGGGAGAATACGGAATTTTAAATTCCGTATTTGATAAAGTGGGGTGCCAAGCCCCATAGGTGGGGTGCCAAACCCAACTCCCGTAAGTATATCATACATATAGCTATGTGTTGGCCAGAAAAAAGCACATCCGGCCCAAAACACCCAAAGTAGTCGAATTTGGATTAAAGAAAGAAAAAGGAAAAGACACCAAGTTAAGGAGGCAGCCGAATTCGACACTAGCAATTACTTCTAAGTACAGGCACATGTAACACGTGCCGCATTGACCAAGTCAGATTCTCACCACGTTAGTCGAAAACGTGGCCAGGAAACGGTTGAAGCAGTTGAAGCACACGATCTCCACCACCATGCGTGGAACTTCCGGAGCAAGCATTAGATCGTGGGAGAAACCAGACCCACTAACCTATCCATTGAGGAGGAAAACCGTCAAGGACACACAGAGCATGAAGCTCTATAAATAGGATAATCCAATTCAGAAAGAGGGTTCTCAACTCAAACTCTGAAAAATTCACCAGAAAGCTCTAATGTCCGCATCAATGAGACTCAAGGAGCAAGACGTGATGATGGAGGAGTACGTTGCAGAACCAGCATTTTAGTTTTCTTGCACTTTAGCTTGTCAATTTCCAGTCCCTTTGTGTAGTTTGTTTGTCGAATTCTACGTTTCACGTAGTTTTCATGTTATTTTAATTTACTTGACTTCTTTGTACCTGACTCACGTTTAATGAAATCTGGTTTCACCTGAGTTGCTCGTTGTTGTCGAAAACACACTCATTCACACACAACACTTTGGCAAAGCGTTTTCTCAAAAGGACCCTGAAATCTAAACTTCCTTTAGTCGAACTAAGAGAATATTTGTTTACCAAAAATCAGTGTAAACAAATTGGCACGTCCAGTGGGACCGTTTTTGTGAAAACTAAGTTTTACAGAAGCGTTTTGTGTGTTTATTGTATTGCATGTTACCTGGTATTTGTTACTTGCTTTGCTTGTGATTTACGTGTTATATGCACCTAAGAAGTGGTAAAACTGTGAGTATGGCAAGCAATCGAGGGAGAACTTCCCCCCAAGGGTCTAACGTGGGCAATCAGGGTAGCCCCGGGGGAAGTAGCAGTAATAATAATAAAGAAGTGTCTACTGGGATGGGACCTGGCACCACTATGCCAACCCAGAACGTGGCAATCTCTGCAGTTGCAGAAATGCCTGTATCTACATCAGTGCAGGCACAAATTGTCCCAACTATTACGAGAGGAGACATGCCTTATGGTATGCCTATGTCTGTAATGCAAGGCATACAGGGCACATATTCGACATTCCCTGAGAATGTTCCTCCATTTAGCATACCCCCCCCTTGGGGCAAATGGAACAATGTTGAACTTAGGGAGTCAAGTCAGCCCTCCTGGCCCTATCCCTGGGTCCAGTTCACAGATTTATTTGTCTACAGGTATGAACACTGGTTCACTTCAAGCCATTAGGCAGCAAGTAGATGATAGTAACCATGAAATGGTTAACATGCTATCTCGACAGATAGGTGAACTAATTAACCCTGTGCTCCAAAATAGTAATGCCAATAATCAGCATTTGGCACGTCAAATGGATCGTTTGGCTACAGCCCTGGGGGCACCAGTCGAAATGCAACCAGCACCAGGGATTAACCAAATCCCATTGCCTAACCATGTCCCTGCCCCTGTGCGCTATCAAGCGCCACAACGCCAAGATATGGGGGTAAACCCTTTGTTTGGAGGAAACGAGGCAATGCAACCACCATTGCAAAATGTGTACATGGTAAACAGGGAAGAACACGCTGATGGTGTGTTAGAAAGAATTCGACACCAGAACGCTGGGGGCAACAAAATGTTGCTGCTGTAGTGGAACAGTTGTTGAACCAACATGGCTTCAACGTGGGTTTCGCGAATAAACCCCATTTTGTGTCGGCCTTTACAGAGGAAGTTCTCGAATCAGAGCTTCCTCGAGGCTGGAAGGTCCCCAAATTCACTAAGTTCTCCGGGGATTCAGGAGAGTCTTCTGAAGTGATTCTAATTTGACTCTGATACCCAAGACTCTGATACCTTGTCCGTGACTCTGATTACTTATGCGCTCTGATTACTCTATTTTCATCTATGTCATAAGTTTCTCACTCTGAACTCTTATATCATTTAGCTCAGAATCTAGACTTTACTAATGTTTTCATCAAGTATTAGATTCAGGGGGAGCTAAGCTCAGAATCAAGCAGTGACTTGAATTCAGAATGAGCAAGATAAACTATTCACATCAGGATAAGTCTTGTTCTATATCTCTAAACTCTGAGTGAATTCAGTTTAATATTTAAGAATTGTTCATCAAAAATCTTAGTTTTGTCATCATCAAAAAGGGGGAGATTGTAAGATCAAGTTTTGATCTAGTAGTACAACTCTATGTTTTGATGATTACAAGTTAACCTTTTGATATGAACAATTGTGGTACTC
Source organism: Lotus japonicus (assembly GCF_012489685.1). Classification (NCBI taxonomy): domain Eukaryota; kingdom Viridiplantae; phylum Streptophyta; class Magnoliopsida; order Fabales; family Fabaceae; genus Lotus; species Lotus japonicus. Next base: position 72,878,640 of record NC_080043.1, read on the forward strand.
TAACGTGTTTTTCTGAGTGTGCTATTCACATGCTCTGACCTCAACTCAATCTCACACAAATCAGAAACACTGTGTATAAAGAGCGACCCAAGCAACGCTTTCGCATTCACCATGTTCAGTATGAACAGTGGAAAAACTTCAGAAGTTCTGAAGTTATACAAACTCTGATGTGGACTCAGTCACTAGAAGTTCTGAAGATCCAGAAGGTCTGATAACCAAGAAACACTGAAGGCTCAGATATTCTGATGGTGTAGAAGACTCTGAAGATCCAGAAGCTGATTAGTGAAATTCTGATGTCCAGAAGCAAGATACTCTGAAGACCATATACTTCCCTCTGAGTTCAGAATCAGAAGAAACAATGGTCAGAGGATCTGGGCTTTCCCTCTGACTCTGATCAACCGGCTTCACAAGTTCCAACATGAAGCTTTCTCCTGATCAGAAGTCTCCTAGGTTTAAAGGTCAAGTCGCTATCCAAGTACAAAAGCAACTGTACCTTCCTGACGACCTACCTAACAGTCTCAGACACAGCAGAAGCTGGATTTTCCAGAACTGCCCTCCAACGGTAGCATTTCCCATGCAACGCTCAACCCTAATCCTTGGAGTATATAAAGAGGCTGAAGACTGAAAGAAGCGGCTAGAAGCATTCACATACGCGCAAGACAAATTCAAATTCTTCTAAGCTTTCTTTCATCTGAAATTCATTGAGTTTACTATTAGCTTTTTAGAAGCAAATCTCTTGTAAACAATTCTTTGATAAACAGTTTGTTTAGTTCCTTTAGGAGATCAAGGTTGATCGGATCCTAGAGAAGACTAAGAGAGTGAATCTTAGTGTGAGCTAAGTCAGTGTAATTGTTAGTCACTTGTAGGTTTCAAGTGCAGTTGTAACTCTTACCTGATTAGTGGATTGCCTTCATTCTAAGAAGGAAGAAATCACCTTAACGGGTGGACTGGAGTAGCTTGAGTGATTTATCAAGTGAACCAGGATAAAATCCTTGTGTGCTTTTCTATCTCTTATCTTTAGCACTTAAGTTCTCGAAAGATTTGTCAAAATCTTTAAGGTGGAAGCTTTATCTTGAAAACGTTATTCAAACCCCCCCTTTCTACCGTTTTTCATACCTTCAGATGGCACAGCGATGAAGAAAAGGATGCCACTAGTGAGTGGCAAACCAATGGTAAAAATGATTAATTCGAGCATAGCTCGAATTTTGGCTTACGCAGCCGAAAACAAAATAAGGACGGCCTTAGAGGCCGAAAGAATGGCCAAAGAAATGGCTATTAACGAAGCTAATGTCTCAATCCTGCCTGTCGAATCGACACCTCAGGAGGAGGCAACAACGAATAAGGATAACACGTGTTTGGAAGAAGACGAGCAGAGTGTCGAAGAATTTGAAGACCTCCGCAATTTGAGGCTGGATTGCATCTATGATGATAGCCCATTGGGTTTCGAGAAGCCAGCGATCGACATTTCCAAGAAAATGGAAGCTCAGGACCCTTTGGAGGAAGTGGACTTAGGTGATGGCTCAGGAAAAAGGCCAACATATATCAGTGCCCTTATTGACCCAGAGTTAAAGGACAGGATGGTGAAATTACTCAAGGAATTCAAGGACTGTTTCGCTTGGGATTATGATGAGATGCCAGGACTTAGTCGAGAACTGGTGGAATTGCAGTTACCCATCAAAGAAGACAAGAAACCATTCAAGCAATTACCCAGGAGGTTCCATCCAGGTGTATTGGTGAAAATCAAGGAAGAAATCGAAAGACTCTTCAGATGCAAATTTATCAGAACAGCTCGATATGTGGATTGGTTAGCCAACGTGGTCCCAGTAATCAAGAAGAATGGGAAGATGAGGGTTTGTATCGACTTTCGTGATCTCAATGCTGCCACTCCAAAAGATGAGTATCACATGCCTATTGCCGAGATGATGGTGGATTCCGCTGCTGGTCACGAATACTTAAGCTTGTTGGATGGTTATTCAGGCTACAACCAAATCTTCATAGCAGAAGAAGATGTGTCGAAGACAGCTTTTCGATGCCCCGGTGCCTTGGGGACATACGAGTGGGTGGTCATGCCATTTGGGTTGAAAAACGCTGGTGCGACCTACCAAAAGGTAATGAATACCATTTTTCATGATTTTATTGAAACTTTCATGCAGGTTTACATTGATGATATTGTGGTGAAGTCCCCATCAAGGGATGACCATTTATCCCATCTGAGGAAATCCTTTGAGAGGATGAGGAAATATGGCTTAAAGATGAACCCCCTTAAATGTGCCTTTGGTGTTATTGCAGGTGATTTTTTGGGTTTTGTGGTGCACAAAAAGGGCATCGAAATCAACAAAAACAAAGCTAAAGCCATTCTCGACACAAGTCCACCAACCAGCAAGAAGCAACTACAATCGTTATTGGGGAAGATTAACTTCCTAAGAAGATTCATTACCAACCTTAGCGAGAAGACCAAGTCATTTTCCTCACTTCTTCGACTAAAGAAGGAAGATGTGTTCCGCTGGGAAGCAGAACACCAAAAGGCATTCGATGAACTCAAAAAGTACCTGTCCAATCCACCTGTAATGGTACCACCCATCAAGGGGAGGCCAATGAAGCTGTATATTTCCGCCACAGATGAAACCATTGGGAGTATGCTGGCTCAGGAAGATGAAGATGGCAACGAAAGAGCCATATTTTACTTGAGTAGGGTGTTAAATGGCGCAGAAACTCGATACACTATGATCGACAAATTGTGTCTGTGCCTGTACTTCTCTTGTGTAAAGTTGAAATATTATATAAAGCCAATCGATGTAATGGTTTTTTCTCATTATGATATAATAAAACACATGTTATCCAAACCAATCTTGCATAGTCGAATTGGTAAATGGGCTTTGGCCCTAACCGAATATTCATTAACTTATGCCCCATTAAAAGCAATTAAGGGGCAAGCGGTTGCTGATTTCTTAGCAGATCATACTGTGCCTAAAGAAATCGTGACTTACGTGGGCATACAGCCTTGGAAATTATACTTCGACGGTTCTAGCCATAAAAATGGAACTGGAATCGGGATGTTCATCATGTCGCCGCAAGGCATCCCCACTAAGTTCAAATTTAGGATCAAGGGTAATTGCTCGAACAATGAAGTCGAATATGAGGCACTGATATCAGGCCTCGAGATCTTACTAGCTCTAGGGGCAAAGAACGTTGTCGTAAAAGGAGATTCTGAGTTGGTAGTAAAGCAGCTTACCAAAGAATACAAGTGCGTTAGCGAGCATCTAGCCAAATATTATGTAAAAGCAAACAATTTGTTGGCTAAATTCAACGAGGTTGTAATAGGTCATGGTCCTAGAATAGAGAACCAAGAAGCCAATGAATTGGCGCAAATTGCTTCTGGGTATATGGTAGATAAACTAAAGCTGACAGAGCTAATCAAGATCAAGGAAAAGCTGAGCCCATCGGATCTCGACATTATGTGTATTAATAATCTAACCTCCAACGATTGGAGAAAGCCAATTGTCGAGTACCTGCAGAACCCAGTAGGGTCAGCTGATAGAAAAGTTAAGTACAAGGCTCTAAGTTACACCATTTTAGGCAACGAGTTGTTTAAAAAGAACGTCGACGGCACATTGTTGAAATGCTTAAGCGAGGACGACGCATTTATAGCTGTATCAGCTGTTCATGACGGCCTGTGTGGTGCTCATCAAGCAGGGACAAAAATGAAATGGATCCTATTTCGACAAGGTTTGTATTGGCCAACTATCATGAAAGATTGCATTGAATATGCAAGAGGCTGTCAAGATTGTCAAAAACATTCAGGAATCCAGCACGTGCCAGCCAGCGAATTGCACTCTATTATCAAGCCATGGCCTTTTAGGGGGTGGGCAATAGACTTAATTGGCGAAATTCACCCGGCCTCATCAAAGCAGCACAAGTATATCATTGTGGCAGTCGATTATTTCACTAAATGGGTCGAAGCCATTCCATTACAGAATGTAACACAGGAAACGGTAATCGAATTTATGCAAAACCATATTGTGTATCGATTTGGATTACCAGAGTCAATTACGACGGACCAAGGCACAGTATTTGTGGGACGCAGAGTGGCAGCTTTTGCAGAATCCTGGGGGATCAAACTCTTAACCTCGACCCCTTACTACGCTCAGGCAAACGGCCAAGTAGAGGCGGCTAATAAAATTCTAATAAGCTTAATCTAAAAGCATGTGGGTCGAAAACCAAAAAGTTGGCATGAATCTTTAAGCCAAGTCTTGTGGGCTTACAGGAATTCACCAAGGGAAGCGACTGGAACAACGCCTTTTCGACTGGCCTATGGCCAAGAAGCCGTGTTGCCCGCAGAAGTATATTTGCAATCATGTCGAATTCAAAGACAAGAGGAAATCCCAAGTGAAGTTTACTGGAATATGATGCTAGACGAAATGGTCAACCTCGACGAAGAAAGGCTCTTGGCACTGGACGTTTTGACAAGGCAAAAGGATCGCATAGCTAAAGCATACAATAAAAAGGTTAAAGGTCGATCTTTTATTACAGGTGATTACGTGTGGAAAGTTATTCTCCCAATGGATAAAAAGGATAGAGCTTATGGGAAATGGACCCCCAATTGGGAAGGGCCATTTACAGTCGAGAAAGCGTTACCCAATAATGCTTATGTAATTAAGGAATTGAGTAACCAGCGCCAATGTGTTACGATAAATGGCAAGTATTTAAAAGCATATAAGCCAATGTTGCACGAGCTTAAAATCGAATGAAACATAAGTGTTAAAATTGCCAAATCACATTCATTGATCGGAAAGATTACAGGTATGGCAAAATACAAATAAAACTAGAAACCTAAAAAAGAAAAATAGCTCTGTATCCATCATATTTAGCTTGCATGGGTGCTAATCGATCCACCAGCGCCACCATCTGGCCCTCAAGTCGAGCCTTCTTTTGACGAGCAACCAAGTCTTCAAGGGAGGCTGCAAGAATCTCGACGACTGATCGAACAAGACCTTCAGGGTCTTGCTGATCCAAAGAGGCCTGGAGAAAATCGAATTTCTCCCTCCACTCATCTATTTGGTGTTCCTGAAAGAACACCATTACTGAAAGTTCCCGGAACTCTTCAAACAGAGGTTTGGCCTCCAAGAGAAGCCCCTGGAACTCCTGAAGAGGAATTCTAACGCGCGCGATGATTGGCCTATGAAGCAGTTGATCAATGAGCCTTAGAAGTTCATCAAGGCCAGCAGAGGAGTCATACAGGTTCTGGAAAAGGTTCTCCTGGAAAGCCAAGTCCCTGATGCGACGAAGAATAAGCCTGTTATCCATGGTGAAGGAAGAAAGGTTCTTGGATCGCAGGAAGAAGATGAGAATGGAAAGAAAAAGAGTTGCTGTTGAAAGACGAATAAAAAACGGCTCCATTTATAATAGGGAGGTAACAAACAGCCGCATTAATGCAAGCATGCAGTTACCAAAGCGTCAGCCAAACACGGCAAGCCACGTCAACCACCACCACAAGTGGAGGAAGTTCTTAAGTCGTTGAACAAGAACGTGATAAAAGCGTTATAAATTATCGTGGTTTTCAAAGAAACTTGGAAGTTGAAAGGTTAGATTAAGCACCAAGTTAAATGGTGTGAAACTTAGCAATACAATGCAGGAAGTAATATGACAAAGACTGAATCGAGAAATAAAGCGTATCAAGCATTGCCAACACAAATTCATCCATTAATCAAAAGTCGAATAAAAGTACAGGAATGATTGTTAACAAAGTTGGCAACAAGGGCCACAATAGATCCATGGCCATTATAATAAAACCACAATTATGAAATCTAAATCCTCGACTTGAAGGCTTCAAGCTGAACCCCAGCAGCAGCAATCCTAGAATCCAAGCTTTGCTTCATACGCTGCTCCGCTGCTACCTCCTTAGAAAGTTGAGTTGTCGATAGCATCACACTCGTGCACTCAGCAGCCAGCGCATTCAGTCGAGAATTCACAGTTGGGCCTTCATCATTCAACATAGCCTTTTGCCTCTCGAGCCTGGCCACCTCCCTGTGAAGCTCATCCAGTCGAGCATCAACACTCGACAACTCAGCTGCAATGAGAGTTCTCCTAGCAGTCAGCTTGAGAACTTCTTCTTTCGCGGGCAATAAGCCATTGGTATTGGAGGTCACTTGTGCCTTTTTAGTCTCAATGGATTGCTCCACCACAATGGCCTTGTCAAGCGTGGCCACGATGTCGACCATGAGAGTCTGCAACTCGACGAGAGCATCTGCCTGAGTCTGATCAAGTTGTTGGCTTAAGAGGAAGGCAAGCAGTTCTTTCACTTCTTGGCCTAATTGAGGGGTGACTCGGACACTGTCGATGAAGCCAGTATCGAAAACCAGCCCTTTTAACTTAACAAGAGCCGCCTCAATCCGGCCATCATCGGGCACTCCATCAGACTGAGCAGTCTCAGTAGTTTCAGCTTGGCGCGGCGGAGACTCAAGATCTAAAGTACCATCAAAGAAGCTCTGGAAGATGGAAAGAGGATCCTCGACTAAAAGAGCACTGAGCCTTTCACTAGAAGTATGAGAAGAGGCAGTCGTCTTAGAAGAAGCTGAGCCTCCCTTAGCATGAGGTGAGAGCAAAGCGGCTCTGGCATCTTGTTGAAGTTGCTGAGGAGAAAGTCGAGGCTGTTGAGGAGAAGTTTGAAGCTGTCGAGGAGAAGGTTCAGAATGAGTAGAGGCCAGAACATCAGCCTTGGGTGGGGGCATTACGCCAATCACTTGGCCAGGCTGAATGATTGGACCCTCACCACCCTGCACCTCATCATGTGGTACATTTTCTTCACGAGCAGGGGAAGGCGGGTTCTGCATATCCTGTGGAGGAAAATTAGAAAGGTTATCTCGACATTCTTTGGTATAATAGGGTTCACAACCAGGATGTTGCCAAGCAATTGGTTTCGAGTTAAAATAGAATGTCAGTTTGTCCCACACAGGGTCCGACTCAGTAGAGTCTAAACTCGAGCTAGAGGACTCTAGACCGCTCGAAGAGCTAGATAGGGCAATTGGTGGAGGTTTAGAAGAAAACCACGTGGCTCGAGGTACAGCCATTTTAGACATGCCAACCCTCTAAAGAATAAAAGTAAAAATGATTGAGAAAGAGGAAAAGAAAGCGAATTGAAACAAGATGTGAACTAATGATTCACCTTAGGGCCAGATGCTCTGAGGGGACTGGAACTGGTTGAACTCTTAGAATGGTGGGAAGAGGAGCTGCCAGATTTGCGACTAGACCTTTTCCCGGAGGTCTTCTTGGCTTGAGCCATCTCGACAGGAATTGGTGCAGTACCTTGAAGCAGAGGGTTAGAAGCCTGCTCATCAACACCTTGTTCATCACTTTGCTGCACTTCCTCACGTTGACAGGCTGATTTAGCCGGGGAGGGATTTCCCGCAGAAGGTTCACCAACACCTTTAGCCCTCTTTTGGCTCGCAGAAGTAGTAGGGGTAGCTCCCCGTTTTCGACTCTGAAACAAAAGCAAATGATCACAAAGATATACACGTCGAGTAAAGGTCAAAGTTTCACAAGGTTTAGTATTACCTTAGGAATCTTGAGCTTATCAGCCAAGACAACATCATCATCATCCTCCACTTCGACAATCGCAGAAGCCACCCGAGGAGAAGCCTGAGGGGTCAGTCGAGGAATTGGTTCAGCTACAAAAGGAAAACAAAGGAAGATTAAGCCATAAATATCGCAAAGATGCCAGGTCGAAATGATTACCTTGACCAATAAGCGTTCTTATCGATATGTGGTTGAAGATTTCAACCGGCACATGGAGAGGATAATTCCATAGGTAACGCTTGGTCCAGGTCACCCGCTTCCGAGGGGGCAGTGCACTGTGGTAAAAGTTTTTGATACTTACATGATCAACCCACTTAGGAAGCACCACCGGAAAAGCCAAAGCATACTTACAAGTAGGCAGTGGTGGGAACCTAAAGCCGGTTTTTCGAATAATAAAAGAAAGACCATCCTCATCAGAGGGAAGGTTCAATCGAGTTTTCTTGGCTTTAGCTTCCCACATTCGCCTTAGAACTTGGGCTGCTTTGGCGACCGTTTCCTGAAGTCGAGGACCCGGAAAGTATACTACACCGAAGAATTGTTGAAAAGCGTTGATCTCAGATGTATGCATACCTTTGGTTTTCTTTGGGGCCTGCCTCTGCAAAAGAAAAATGTTTGTTATGCGCTGGAAGCAATCCTCAATTGGCGTCGAAATATCATGCCAATAAGCAGACCACCACGCCTTGAACGCCTGGGTGACGTAAAAGGATGGAGTAAAACTGAAAGGACTAAGACCAAGTAGCTCCTCCTCGTTGTAGTAGCCAATGGTAGTGTCGAAAACACTACGTTTAGTGATGGTACCAGGATAGAGGATGAGGGATTTGTCGAACAAGGCATTGGACAAATCTTGACTCAGCCCAAACTGTCGAGACACGAGCTGAGGATTGTAACCGCAAAGAGTGAAGTCATTACTGGCAAAGTTGATGGTTAACACCCTGGGAGATAATATAGTTTGCCAAAGCTCGACTTGGTGCTGAGAAAGGTTCTCTGAACCGGGAAGGTTAGGATATGAATTCCTTAGCCACCGAGGGCCATAAGAAGGTTTGTGATACGGCGCAAAGCTCGAGCGAAAACGTTTCAGCTCGAAAAACATGGTGAAATACTTTTTAAAGTCAAGCTCGAACGTGGAGGCATCATAAGGAGGAGTAAGGGCTTCAAGCCTGAAAGCATCGATCCTTGTGTTAGACACTACAGGAGGAGGGTTCTTGGCTGAAAGAAATTGTTCGAAAACTGCATTCATCCAAAGCTGAAGAAGCCAGAAAGGACCAGCTGCATTCAAAGACGCAACCTTAGGATCTCGAATGTCAGCTATCGCTTCATTGATCATTTGGTAGAGATTACCGAGCACGAGCCTGGCCATGGCGATAATTCGACCCTCGTGTAACAGATTGGCTAAAGGAAGGAGTTTAGCCGGAATCCTCAAAGATTTGGTGCAGAACACATAAGCAGAAAGCCAATACAGCAGGAACGCGACATGCTCAGCATCGGAGACTTCACCATTCTCGACATAATGATCTTTAATAAACTTACTGAAAGCAATGTTATCTGTCGGAATGGCAATAGGATTGGTGGGAGCAGCAGAAGAATGGTAATCATCACCCACCACCCAAAGGCCAGTAATTGCAGCAACATCGACAAGAGTGGGAGAAAGCATCCCAAAGGGGACATGAAAGCTATTGGTGGACCGCTCCCAAAAGAAAAGAGAACTCAGAAGCATAGCAGGGTTGTAGGTAATCGGCGACCTCGACAACTGAATGAGGTCGAAACTTCCAGTCACTTTCCAATGCCCAGACTTACTGGCCTCCACCCTGTCGAGCCATCTCAGATAGGCTCCTTCACCAGCAGATGGGTTAGGAGGCGCAGACCTGAAAGTCCTTTTGGGATCTTTCAGAAAAGGGAAGCGGTAAGAAGGTTGAAATGCAAGAATGAGCTCATCCCCACGAATGCTGGGGTGAAAATGCTCGTAGCCCTCAGGGAGACTGTTAGGCCTGCCCTTCTTTGCCTTCTTCAAAGGGCCTAAAATGGCACGTAAATTGTCATTCACAGAAATAGGAATAAATACCTGGGATTTCCAGATAGCCCGTTTCTCCACGTCATATGGCGGATCTGGAATGGGAGTGCGTTTGGCTTCATTCATCTCACATGCAGCAGCCAAAGGGATGACATTGTCAGAACTAGAACCAGAAGCCATAGAAATGTTCAGAGAATACACCGGGAAAGCAGAAACCAAACGATTGAAGGTGATCACAAGCAGAATCAGGCAAAAGCTTGAGTGTTTGAAAGCTTGAGGGTTTGAAAGCTTGAGTGTTTGAAAGAACGGTAAAGCTCGCAGAGGGCCAACAATGGCGTATTTATAGGCAAGCGAATAGTCGGACGTGAAGTTGCATTATAGGATGATGCATAAAAAATTTTTGAAATACAACGGTTATTTTATTATATAACCGCAAACCCTAATGAAAAGGCTAGAAAAGGGCCATGATTACCCTAAAGTAGAGACGGCACACGGCAGACGGTGTCAGACGTCGATGCTTCTGATTGGAGCAAAAGTCAAACGATTGGATCTCTGATGGGACTTGAAATCAGAAAGGGAAAAGTCGCAAACAGCCGTCAAGCTCCGTCGAAATGCACGGGCAAAAACGCTTGATCTCTCCAAGGACTGGTAGTCGAGAATCAACATTTTTGGGGGGCATCTGTTGGCCCAATATTTTGGCCCAAGAAAAAAGCACATCCGGCCCAAAACACTCAAAGTAGTCGAATTTGGATTAAAGAAAGAAAAAGGAAAAGGCACCAAGTTAAGGAGGTAGCCGAATTCGACACTAGCAATTACTTCTAAGTACAGGCACATGTAACACGTGCCGCATTGACCAAGTCAGATTCTCACCACGTTAGTCGAAAACGTGGCCAGGAAACGGTTGAAGCAGTTGAAGCACACGATCTCCACCACCATGCGTGGAACTTCCGGAGCAAGCATTAGATCGTGGGAGAAACCAGACCCACTAACCTATCCATTGAGGAGGAAAACCGTCAAGGACACACAGAGCATGAAGCTCTATAAATAGGAGAATCCAATTCAGAAAGAGGGTTCTCAACTCAAACTCTGAAAAATTCACCAGAAAGCTCTAATGTCCGCATCAATGAGACTCAAGGAGCAAGACGTGATGATGGAGGAGTACGTTGCAGAACCAGCATTTTAGTTTTCTTGCACTTTAGCTTGTCAATTTCCAGTCCCTTTGTGTAGTTTGTTTGTCGAATTCTACGTTTCACGTAGTTTTCATGTTATTTTAATTTACTTGACTTCTTTGTACCTGACTCACGTTTAATGAAATCTGGTTTCACCTGAGTTGCTCGTTGTTGTCGAAAACACACTCATTCACACACAACACTTTGGCAAAGCGTTTTCTCAAAAGGACCCTGAAATCTAAACTTCCTTTAGTCGAACTAAGAGGATATTTGTTTACCAAAAATCAGTGTAAACACTATGATTAATAATTTTTTCGTTGGTATGCACTGCCTATATCCACGCTTTTCATTACTGTCACTAAAAGTGTCCGTTGGTATATGACAAATTTCTTGTAGTGAGTGATGAACACTTTATAAGTGAGAGGACTCATACACCCAATGCCTTAATGTTTTGGGTGAAAGATGTGGTATCTAATCCACTTGTGGATTGCTCTTGTTAGCCCAATGTGATGATCCCCCGATGTTTTATCCTCTTGCAGCCCAAAAGTCGTATCAGAGTTGATGGTTAGTGTGACCATGGTGACAACTCCTTGTGTCGAAAGTGTCTTCCTAACAATGGTGGCTAGGCGGTGTGTCTCGTTGATGTTGATCCAACAACGGTGCAAGTATTTGGAGACTTCCGCTTGAAGGACTCACACTTGAGGGGGAGATTGTTGGGAATTCAAGTGTCAGTAAGAAGTCTCACATTTGATGACTAGGAGAATGATGAATAAGTGAGAGGACTCATACACCAAATACATTAGGTTTTGGGTAAAAGATGTGGTGTCAAGTGGATTGCTCTTGTTAGCCCAATGTGATAATCCCTCGGTGTTTTATCCTCTTGCAACCCAATAGGTTTCAATACTGATTCAAATGGTTAAATCATTTCAATTCCTACGTACCCAAATTATGCATAATATGACATATTATGACTTAAAATGCCCTGAGTTAATTAAGCTCCAACAAAATGCAATTCTCAACCTCAATCAACACTGTGTGTTTGTAATTTACGTTCCGGTTAGCTTAAAATATATTTTTAATAATATAAGAGACATGAATTTTCTAAAAATACATTTAAATATATACCTACAAAAATACAAATGCACTCATTATCACGAGGCCACTTCCTAGGCGGCTCCCAATACCCAACATGGTGGCTGGATGCGTCAAATAGACCTTAACCTCACCATAATAACTGGAATATGAACGTGGGATAGTACAATCATCTTTAAAAATGTGAAGATTAAGTACTATTATATCATACTCGTTGACATCCAAACTTTGGAATCGAGAGAATCTTAGAATAGACAAAACGTACACCATTAGAAAAAAGTGGGGAAAATGCATTGGTACTACCACTTCCGGACAAAGCAACAATTTGCAAGATGTGTATTACAAATTCAGATTACGTATTTCTTTATATTCCACAACTTTGCTCTGAATTAATTAAACAAATAGCCTAGCTAGCTTGTTAATTATAATTTTAACTTAGATCAACTCTTGTTGGTTTATGAGGACAGGAAGGTGGCCTTTCTCTTGTAAATTCATAACCGTCTCATACAAACACTGCTTCACTGGGGTGAATTCCAATCCCAAGTCTTTCAGCTTTTGATTTGAAAATATGTAGGGTTTTACTCTCGGGTTCTTTTCATCTGAACATCTGCACAAAAGAAATAACATGTTTAGTTTAAGTCTAGAGTGAAAGATATTCCCAAACCCAAATTCTTTCTTCGAGAAATATGTTGATTTTTCAAAAAATAAACAATAACAAAGAGTGTGTCTCTAATTCTCATCTACAAGACAATGTGACACTTCAAGCGTAATTGTAATTTAGTTCTAAACATCAATAAATGTTTATTTTGGTCTTGGATTGTCGGTTTCCAAATACTAGGTTTTGCTAATTAAGAAATTTATTAAAGCAGCACAGGTCACTTTCACTCAACTACATACACTTAAAACTATATTAGTAGATGATTAAGAATGCCCTTGTATCAATTAATAGATGTAGCTAGGTAATTAAAATTGGTAAAGACAAATTAGTAGATGATCAATTAAGCATGTCTCAGGGTTGCCTGAGTGTTGGAGAGGAGACAAGGGGTTTGGTAAAGACAATACTATTTGAAATTGTAAGCTCCACTCGTCTTTGCCTATAAAATCATTGAATTTTTCGGAGGCTTTGATTCAATTTGACTCGACTTTCCAAGTCTCCAGAGTTTGAAACTGGACACGTAGAGAAGTCAAGGTTGGTATACCAACTAAGAGTCCTATCATTCTGTATTCATCTAGATCTCCACCATGTTTTTAACATTTATATATTTGTACTCTGTATATGTGGCTATCCATGTCAAAGATTGGCCGGTTATCAAATTGTTTGACTCTAATTATTTAATTTTTATTTTCTTTTGCAAGTTAAACTGCACATAGAGAAAGCCGCCAGAGAAGATCCAAATTCTTAACATAAGCGGGCATGTTTAGATATACAGAAAAAAAATTATTGTGATAAAAATATGTAAGATAATAGTAAATCGAATAAAAATTACTTTTGTGCACTGTAATTTTTAGCTTTAAGTTTATAGAGACAACAACAAACACTTACTTGGTAGGAATTGGGTACTCAGGGAAATACTTGGCAAGAATCTCAACAAGTTCACCACGGTGCAGAGAACTTTCAGCACAAATGTATCTACCAGATGCAGAAGGAGTCTCATAAACAAGAACATGGGCTAATGCCGCATCCTTAACATCCACATAAGCCTGAGTTGCATTCACATAAGTTTTAGCAGAGCCAGTAAGGTACTTGAGAATGTGAATTGTACTTGCATTGATAGTAGGTTGTAGTAATGGTCCAATAACCAAAACAGGGTTCACCACAACCAAGTCCACTCCTTTCTCTTTTGCAGCTTCCCATGCTACTTGCTCTGCCACTGTCTTCCCATAGCAATACCAATTCTGCAAATTAATTAACCATCCATTAATTACTAATGCTAATATTCACATTTCATGCAAAGATTACTAGTCATATTAATATTTAACTGAACCTTGGTATTCTTGCAGTACTCCAGATCACTCCAGCATGATTCATCAACCACCTCATCTCTGCTCCTATTGGGGTCCATGTATACTGTCCCAATTGATGAAGTGAATACAACTCGTTGCACCTTTGTTTCTGCAGCTGCCATGACTACATTCCTGGCTCCGTTCACTGCGGGTTCCAACATCTCTTCCTGGCAATGTCATCAGTTATGTATAGAATCAAAATGACATAGAGAACAGAGTTTTTTAACTGGTGGAATTGGTCTCTCAGACTCAGAGTATCGTTGAACCATTCTATTGTCTCTAAGAATCTAACCCTTGTGGAAATAAAATAAAAGTGTGTTGTTTATGTGGTACGGATTCATGCCACTCATTAGCAAAAATGCATACGCTGTATGAAAATTAATACAAAATATATATATATATATATATATATATATATATATATCACAATTTAAAATGCGGTATGCATTGTTTTCATATTACAATTTAAAGTATGGTTTGTATTTTTTTTAAATCACAAACTCAAAGTGTCGTATGCATAAGACAACATAAATAAATGTGGCGATAACATTAATAGATTTTTGCAAAGTAGATTAATTTCGTGTTGATTAAATGCATGTTTAGATCTTCGAATATATAGTTTTTAATTTTTAGTCAAATTATCAAAATAGTCTTTGATCAAATTAATTACAATTAAAGAAATATTTTTTAAATGATGTAATAAAATTTCACAATCGATTATACTTGTTGAAATTTTAGGGTAAAAGTGTTTAGGTCTTTATATAATTAGTTATCATATGAGATAATCTTGTTAAGGGATCTGATGTGACTTCTCTCTAGTCACATCTTCCTAATTAAATTCACTGTAGTCACAAACCTAGCGTCCTATAACACATCATTGGGACAATTTTTATTTTAATGTAGTGTGTTATTATTGGCCCTGTGTATGGATTTGCCTCTGTTTATTTTGCTTGTGTGGAAATGGTGGTGGTGCATAATTAATACGTGCGCTCCTGCTACTAGTATTAAAATTACAGAGGAGGGGAAAATGGCGCGTGAAAGAAAGAAGAGAGAAGAACGTGGCATTTTTTAACTTTAAAATTATGACTTTATAATTTTTATTTTAACGTGGTGTCATGTTTTTATTCATTGTCTATAACAATGAACACTGACATCTTGGCTTCTTGTCTACCCCAAGATCTGCTCGTATCATATGCAGGCCGGTCCCGACATTTTTGAGGCCCTGGGCCGTTTTAAAGTTGATTAGTTCACTAATTAATATCCACTTATCTAGTGAATTAGATAGAAAAACCCAATGAAACCTTCCATATTCCAATGCTAATTAAGCTCTTAAATTCAGAAGTACAGAACTGATCTTGAATACAACTGTTAAATTTTTTTTTGAAAAAGTTTAATGGGAATTTTATTTTGGACCCCTTCTTTTTGGAGGCACTGGGTTGTGGGTCTGCCTGCACAGGCCCAGGGCCGACCCTGATCATATGGGCAATGTGTGAGAACATTGAAATTTGTTTCTAGAAAATATAGTTCCCAATTAAAAAATTTATATAATTTACTCCAAGTAAATATAAAGTAAAATCACTATAATCATAGTTTTATGTAGTCCAATAATATTTTAACACGTGAGACAAACTAGAATTTCCTAACGCATATGTTGAAATATAATTTTATATTATATTTACTTGAATAATTTTACTAGTACTAATTATCTTTTCCAACACGTGGCTAGTTGGAAAAGTTTTGGGGTTAGAATTTGAGGAAAGCGATTTTGAAGCTATTCAAGTGTTGGAGAAGATTTATGAGGAACATTTCAAAACTTGATTTTTGTTTGTTTCTCTCGGGTGTGGTTGGGTAGTCTTAGGGTGCCCTTGCTTTTGCCCTGGATGGGGGTTTTGCGGCGATTTGGGGTTTTTTTTGTGTGTTCGACGGGATGCCTCATTTTTTTTTTTTTTGGTTTTCCTTGCTCCTTAAGGGTTTGTCCTTAGAGGTTTTTTGTGGATAATAATATACAATCCTTTATTTTTCAAAAAAAAAAATTATCTAAAGAAACAAGGAGAGGCAATAGAATTTTTCAAACACCCAATAATAAATCCTTTAACATTGAAGGGAAAAAGTTCAAAAAAAAAAAACATTGAAGGGAAAAGAAAGAGAACTCACGGGGTTATCAGTGACCGGGGAGGCGGTGTGGAAGACACCATCGCAACCATGAAAGACTGCTTTCAGAGAATCAAGATCAAAGAGATCAGCCTTATGCAGAGTTAGCCTCTCCTTGGCTCCTTCCAACTCTTTCAAGTGTCCATTCTTAGGATCATCTGAAATTAATAACATAAATTTCAGCTAAACAACCTTACATAAATCAAATTTAACATGCAAGAAAAAACACATGTCATGTAATAAGCACTGCATGCCATGCCATGTATATATAGCAATAACATATAACATGCCTGGGTTTCGCACGGTGCCTCTGACAATGTAGCCTCTCTCCAAGAGAAGTTTGACGAGCCATGATGCAATGAACCCGCCGGCGCCGGTGACACACACGATATCGCCGGAAACTGATGATGTGTCAGCAGGAGCCGGCATCTTCTTGGATTCTTTTAATTTCTTCCTCTGATTATACAGGTGAGAAAAAAATGAAATGGTGGTTGAGAAGAGAATTTGAAGGATGAATGTGCTCTCTCTTGAGTCAAGAAGATGGTATGTGCTGGTTATCGAGAAATGGTTGCATTTATAAAGGAAACGTATCCACCTAATCCTTATTAGTTATTATGGAATATATTTCTTCTTTACGCCATTCATATTGAAGTTGAGTTTTTGTAGTTGCCAGGTAATTGTATATTATAAAGTAGTATTGTTCACATGTGAACATCATCAAATCGTAAATTGAGTGGACGGAGACACGGCCGGAGTCTTTAAATTCAATTGTACAAGGTACGACTTAATTACCTCTTGTGATTATGAAACATTCATTTTTTAATTACATGTATACGATCGAGTCATCAGATCCAATTTCTTACTTTTTTCTAAAACTGATATTACTCTATAGTAACATTTTATAATATCCACTGAATTAGCTAAAGTTGAAATATGCTTGTTCATTGCTCATGGGCACACGTTTTTTTGTTCGTTTCACACCTTTCAGTTATAAATTATCTTAAATCATAGATGCGCACTGATGCACTAATCAAGATTCTTCTTCTTCGATGACAAATCAGGTACCATATTACTCTTCCCTCCCATAAGATCTCTAGGAGTAGTGTTTGATGTTATCTGTTTCATTTGTCATATAAATTAGGTTTAAATACTTTTGAGGTCCCTGAAATTGTATGGCGTATGAAAATAAGTTCCTGAATTTTTTTTTTTCCGATTCGGGATCCATGGAAAATGTTTTTTAATCTAAATAAGTCATTACCCGTGTTAGAAGCTTATGTGACTCTATTTTTGCCCAGTCATCGATTCCACGTGGCTTTTTCAATTTCTTTTATTACACATGCATTAATCAATTATAATTAAACATTTTAATCTTAAAATTAATTCCTCAAATTTAATAATCCCTAACAAATTAATGCTACATGATATGATTAAAGGAAAATCAACATTAATCCCAAATTAATAATTAAACTTAATTAAGTTTTCAACATCTTATTAACTTAATTATAATTTAACTCAAACTAATTAAATCTCAAACTAATTAAACCTAAAAAAACTCATCTTCAAGCCCTTCCCTCTCCGCCAGCCACCTCCTCCCTTATCCTTGAGACATCTTCTCATCTTCTTTCTATGCCTCTGGATAACCCTCCCTTCCTCTCTTCTTTGCAAACTTTATGGCTGCAGCAATGGCAGCTTCAAATAGCAAAACCCCCAATTTCATATTTCAATTTCAAATTGCAAAACTCATCTTTCTGCCTCTTCTGCTTCTGGGTAAGAAGCTGCTTGGTAACTGAATCAAAGCAAAACCAAATCCAAACCTGGTACTTATGGGCAAAATCGAATCAGCGAAGAACACTATGAGTTTTTCTTTCTGCAACCGTCAACCCTCTTTTTTTTAGGGTTTCTCTTCGTCTCCATGGAATGTGGACTCGTTCTCCATGGATGTGGGTTGTTGTCAGAATTGTGGGTTGTTGGAGGAGGAGGATGATGGTGGATCTGGCTGTGGTGGATCCAGGATCAAGAATCTATCATGGACGCTCAATCGTTGTTGCATGAGTTCGTCGTCTTCGTTCTGGGTTCTTTGTCCCTTTCGTCTGAGTTCGTCATCTTCATCCTTCTAGTCGATCCCTTTCTCTCTCCCTCGATCTGACGACAGTTATGCTTGGAGAAGGTTATAGCTCCAGAACGGTGGTCTTGTGGTGGAGCGGTGGAGGTTCTATCCACCGTCCCCGTCGTCGCCTTACCTTCGCCTCTGTCCTCAGCGAAGCTTCTTCTTCCTCCTGAATTTCTAACCTCTGCTTCTTCTTCTCCTTCTTCATACAATCCTCTTCTCCTTCTTAGGTTTAGGTTTCTTATGATTTAATTGTTAGGGATTATTAGGTTTAGGGATTAATTTTAATAATAAAATGTTTAATTATAATTGATTAATACATGTGTAATAAAAGAAAAATAAAAAAGCCATGTGGAATAGCTGATTGGGCAAAAATCGAGCCACATAAGAACATAACACGGGTAGGGACTTATTTAGATTAAAAAACATTTTCCAGGGATCCCGAATCGGAAAAAAAAAATTCATGGACTTATTTTCATACGTCATACAATTGCACGGACCTTCAGAGTATTTAAGCCTATAAATTATATTATATCTAACACTACACTCTTATAAAAATGTCATATAAAAATTAAGAGTTTAATAGATATGCGTTGACAACCAATTAAATTTTGCCACATAGGAGAGAGTTACATTCATTTTTAATTTTAATTAAAACAAAAACATATTTACTTATTTGGCGGAATTCAATTGGATGTCAGTGTAAAATTATTTTACACCAACAATACATATCCATTAAATTCAAAAAGTAATCAGAATTAAGCAATTAAGTTTCAATAACTAACCTTTATGAAAAATATAGTAAGTCACTTGTATAACAAAAATCAACAATGCAATGCTAAATTACAAAACAATAAAAGAAACAGTAAACTAAAATAAAAATGATAGTTCAAATGGTAACTAAGATCTAGTGGACATGTGAGTGGAATATGGAAGGTATAGGGATCAATCCTTGAAGGGTGCAATATTATCTTTCCGACGAAAAAAAAATTAAAATAAAAACAACAAAATTATAAATAAGAGAAAATGAGAGAAAATAACTATCTTGATTCCTAAAGGTTGACAAGCGGTGAAAATGATATTAATTACAAAGTTATAAGGTTACCAACGACTTTAACCATCCTAAGTTATAAGTTATTGGCGGTTTAGCTGTCAATAAAGTTACAGACGACTATATGTACGGTCTCATCGTTTCTTATCGCGATCGATGGTTGTAACTGTCAAAACTGTCGGTAACTTGCACGCTTAAATTTATAGCCACGTTACCTATAGTCTATCCTGCCGATAATTTTATTTATTTATTTGTAGAAAAATATGTTTGTAATGAGATTTTGTGACGGTTTCATAGTTGTCAGCATAAATCATTGGTAGTTATGTGTTTTCTTGTAGTGTTTTTTCAGGGAAAGAATATTGAACCATAGCCAAAGTACCACTTGTTTGCTTGAAACTCCTTGATGATGGCTCATTGTTATTGCATGACTATACTCAACCTCTTCTCGCCTCCTTTGATACTTTGCTCGTTCATGACGAACAGTGCGACAAATAACTTGAGAATCTTCTTCTTTGTGTGTATGTTAGGCATGCACATATTTTACCAATTCCTCAATATGATGCTCCAATGCTTAACAAAATCATCAGGTGCTGGGATGTGATTCCAAATTTCATCTTGATGAAAGCTTCGCCATGCTCTGATTGAGGCATTCCATGATTCTCTTGTTGTTTTGAAATTGAATCTCCATGAGAATATAATATTGCTTACAACGTGTTCCAACCATGGTAATGGGTATTACATTACAAGCTTCCCATAGACAACGCTAATTGTGCTTCCATAATCTAAGCAGAGAGATTCTCCATTCTATCATGGTAGTGCATAGTGGTGCGAATGACTGAAAGCACGTTGATGCAGTTTGAATATATCCACGTCGGATGAGGTATCTGCCAAAGACACTTCTATACTCAAATAAGCAATGGAGTTGAGAGAGAATCCATCAAGTCTATAGGAGAAATATGAGTGTAAATATGTCTGATGCTTAACTTACAATGCAACCAAACTTGTACATACGATGTCGTAGTAAACAATAATGGGAATGTTTAATTTTTTTTCTAGGTTGTTGTGTAGCTGACATTTGAGGAATCAATCTTGCTAAGGTGAATTTAACCATTAATACTATCAACTTAGTCTTTTGCTAGGCTAGTTGATTAGAAAGTTAAAATTCTAAGTTTTATTCATTTTGGTCGAGCAACTTGACGATCACTTGAAAATATTACCCTCCCCTCCCCTCTCAAATATAAATATTACACTCCTCTCTCCTCTTAATGCAATTTCGTTCAAACTAGCTCAAACCCGAAACTCCACTTGTGACAAACAATTAAGTAACCGGCCAAAATAGGTGTAGTATAAAAAGTGATGTAACATGCAAATTTCAAATAGACAAACACCTGCCATGTTTCTCCATTTTGTGGACACATTGACATTGGTCAGGTGGAATCTACCAATAATATCCTGCAATAATAGGAGGGCCTCTGTGACTGCAATATTTCTTGTTGTTCGCTAGAGGAAACGTGAGATGGAGGCGTGAGAATGGAATTTGGGTCTTGATTCTGTTCAATATGGTTGGGAAAGTGAAGACACCGTGCTCCTAGAGTTGGTGAGTGAAGACTTCAAAAAATAAACCATAGAAAGTACTTACAGCGTACAACCCAAAGTCAACATACAATAACAACCCCAACCCAAACAAATGACATCTTTTCTTTCAAAGTCCAACCACCAACAAATGACATCTTTTACCTATATATGACAATTTTGTTTTCAAAGGATTTTGAATTTTTATGAGTAATCTTCTTCGGCCTTTTGACTGAAACCGATGTCAATAGAACAACAACCAACACGCCAAAACAAAATCAGCCTCTCATTTGAACTCCACGCTTCAGAGTTCAAACTACTGTTTTGCTGACTCAGTCAAGAATTTGACCCTTTGAAGTTGCATGACAAATATCTTTAATTTAGCAAAATTGCACCTTAATCATATATGATGATGATGGCGCAAATTTTAGAAGTTTTTTGCTTTGTTTTTTAATACACTATTGTTTACATTTCTTATAATAAATACACTTATATTGATCACCTAACACATAGATCAATTCAACTGATGTGGGATTATTCTAGCTAAAGCATAGATCTCTGGTTCGAGTGTTGTGTTAAATATTTGGCAAGGAGAGCCTATCTACATCAACTCAACTGACGTGGGAATATGCCTAATACAAAATTTAGATTAATTTTAAATTTCCAAAGACTATCTAGCTTGAGGAAAAGTTTTTATTTTCTAGTCCTCCTTTTAGAAAAAAGAACAAGTGTTTTCACAAAACTTACTATTTTCATTTTCATTTAACTTTCTAGTTCTACTTTTATTTTCTTCACAACGACATTCGGTAACATGTGGATTACGATCATCTCTGTCATATAACAATGTCAAGTGAAAATTATACTTATCCCTCTCTTCATAAATATTCAAAACACCTCATCTATTTAATAGATATGAAGATAGATATAAACACAAATTTCAACATGAGAAAGTTTTTCAGATGAAATGATCCTTGATCCCTACCCGTAACATTCTCTGTTCAAGAAATAACTGCTTACCACAAATGGGAATGTAACATACCCTTGAACGGCAAATAGATGACATCACAAAATGTATGAAACCAATTTCAATAAAGGGTGTAAAACAAACCCTTCTGCAGTAAATAGTCAATAAAGGGTGTAAATCAAACCCTTCTCAATCCAGGTCACCACATATCAAACTATACTAACGACTGACCAGTTTGCAAGGTTGTTGAGATTAAGTATGATGCAAAACAGACTAATCCATATGGTAAAGCCAATAATGTTACGAGTTCTAGAGCTAACTATTGGTACTAGTAAATACTGCACAGCTTCACTGGCTCACTGCTAACCTTCTTTCTATACACCTTTGTTTATTCTTCGAGACCTGCAAAGTTCAAGCCCTTTGAGCTTTGTCCTTTTCAAGGTCACCATTCTCAGGTTTGATCTTTTTCATGTCGGAACCAGTCTTCCTTTTTCTGGTTTTAAGCGGCTTACCGGCAGAATCTTTCCTGTCAACACCAAAAATATATTTGAGAGCAGATTCTACAGATTCAGATTTGAAGATGCTGGCAGAAGTTTTACTGTCCGAATCATTAGATTGATGCGGTCATGATTGAATTTCAACCGAATTAAATTTGGTAAAATTGATTATGGTAAAATGAGTTGAAAGTACAGTGATATATGTTTGAATACATTAATGATAAAAGTGTTTTTTATAGGGTAGTATTGTGAAATTCAGTTGTAAAATCTCAAGTGATTATGTCTATCCTAGAAGCTAGGATTTGTAGCTTCATCCTAGAATTAATTGTAAAACCAAACATTTAAACACCAAAAAATTGATTCTAATTCTGATACTGGAGAATCAATATAACGCTTACAAACGTGAAACCAAACATTATCTAGATTAAATATTTGTGAATCCCTAATATATTGCCTAGTATGCAGACTAACCTGGACTGAGAATTGGTCTTTGCACCCTTAGCTGACTCCAACTCGGGAGTTTCTCTGCATTTTTCTACCCTGCACATTATGAATAGCTTGACAATATAAGCTTCATAAATCAGTTGAAGATTAATAAAAAAATAGGTGGATAGAACAAAACTGACAACACCAATTTAGCGATCATATAAGATAAAAGGCCAGTTATCGGTATGAAATCCATGATAATTTGGTCTGCTATAGATACAATATAGTTCAAGGGATTTGAAATAACATTTCTAAAACAAACTTCTAGTTAGAGGTCCTTTCAATTGAAACTGGATTTAGAAAAATAAACTGGCAAAAGTCCTTCACTTTGATTTAATAAGCTTATAAGTTTTCTTTATGAAAAAAGATAGATATTATGAAAGTTAAAACAAAGCAAATAATGACAACACCAATATAACGATCATATAAGATAAAAGGCCAGTTATTGGTATGAAATCCACGATAATTTGGTCTGCTATAGATACAATATAGCTCAAGGGATTTGAAATAACATTTCAAAAACAAACTTCTAGTTAGAGGTCCTTTCAATAATATTAGGCATTAATGTCCTTCAGATCATGTAATACTTACATATCCGACGCCTCGGCGAGATCCTTAAGTCCAAGTCCTTTTTCCTGATACCAGAATATCAGTATGCACGATATAGATACATACATACATATATATAATATATATACATGTGTTAGTGTAAAACAAAAATTAAATTGGCATCGGAGCTTTGTACTCACCTCATTTGGTGAAACATCAACTAGTTTCCAGCGCTGTTTGTTAAGATTCAATACTTCCTCATCCCCATCATCATACAAAATCTACAGAAAAGTCATTTGAAAAGTTAACAAATATAATTATATATTTCAATACTTCATGCTTTTCAGGCTCACACAACAATCATTTGACCACACAAGTATTGTTTTTTCTTGTTTCATAATCAATCAATGAATTCAATTATTAATTTCATTTTTTAAAAAATGTTCATTAGAAGAGAAGAGTGAAAATTTTGATATTGTCAGAATAAAACATTTTCCTTCCAAGTCACCTGTGAGTTATCACAGTAGTAGGAGGTTTTCAATCCGGCTCTCCAGCATTCATCTAACTTAAAATATAAGTACTAAATTTGGGAATCAATCATATGGAGATATTTGGCGCACTTTTATGAGGATGCACCATGAACATTAAAGAATAAAATTCATGAAATCTTAAACTAGACTATACTTCGTATTTGCAAAGCCCAGAAATGAAAGATAAACATTATCACAGGTATGTAGGGTTGAAAATAAGAATGATTTAAAAGGTCATATACCACCAGGATATTATCAGTGTCAATACTACAGTACATAGGGATTAGAAAATGTCCAATCAGTATGTCATGTGCTTTTGTTTAAAGAATAACTCATATAATGTGTTACATAATGAATTTAAAAGCTAAAGAAAACAAAAATCTAAAGCAGTAAAAGCCACCTCACCTTATGCTTTCCTCTGACAGGATCATAAGAAGCGACAACACCTGCATAAAACCTGAAGAAAATAATTGTAAACACATAAATTTCAGGGTTACATAAACCAAGCAACACACACACGTATGTACACATTGAAACTGATTATGAAACAAGACCAACATCTAGTTGTTTTAGGGAAGATGTTAAATGATAAATTACTAATATCTTTGAAGGAAAAACCTTCCAAACATAGCATTTAACTCAAAGATAAAATTGAAAAACAAACTGATTCAAATTCTTTATCTAAATCACAAAGCCTGTTTCTTAATTGAGATGTTCTAACAAAATCCAGTAGACCAACTAGAGAAAAGAGATGTTAGATGACAAGAAATGAGTCTCATCTACTTTCAGAAGCATATGAAATTTAGAATATGACAGTAGGGAAAGTGATTTTGTAAGTCCGAAAATCCCATGAGAATGCATAAAAAAGAAACCTTTGCAAATAGTTTATCTTAACTTAAACTACCCCACCCAAAAAAAATCATTGTAAATGAGATCTCTATTGATAGAGGAAATCCAGATCATAAAAAGACCAACATCCACTTCCTGTGAAATGGCCTTTACACACCTGAATTCTCCTTTGGTACGTGTCTATTATTCAGAAGTAACTATGATTTATAGCATTTTTTCCTCCATATATAACCATTGTCCTAAACCCGTAGTTCACAAACACAAGCACAAGCAAACAGCATCATATGGCCTACTGTAGCTGAGGTCATAGTATACTTCCTTTGAATTTATTAAAAGAGGAATGAAGACATAGAAAATAGATTACAAAATAGTGCTACTGAAATTCTTACGTCTTGTCCTTCGGCCACCAGACCTCGATCCGACTACCAACCAATGAGTTACTACGGTCACGAGATTCAGATACCTGAGGGAAAACTTACAGAAAAGGTTACAAGGAATACATTACGAGGAAGAATTAAAGGAAGGGGAAATTCCAGTAAACAATATACAATGAAAAAAAGATTCTGATTCAACCTATTCTGTCAAACTCCTGAAAAAGAGATGCTGTGCTAAATTTTGTTAGATCACTATTATTGAGTATAGAGACAGACAACGTTTTTTACGCTGGACAGTGACCACGCACACACACACATGTAGTGAGAGAGAGAGAGAGAGAGAGAGAGAGAGAGAGAGAGAGAGAGAGAGAGTAGCCTTATATCAACTTGTTAGTACAGTTAGCACATAATTTCAGAGAGTATCACATGTTAAGGACTTTCCAGGGTAAATCGAAAAAAATTAGAGTTAGAGTCATAAAAAAGTTGAAGATAATGGGACATCTCACAAGATTTTAGTAACTCTATCCAACAACTCGGATAGATTTCAAATGCATACCTCTACGCTTGTAGTGATGTTCCTTCTCCTCAGCCTTGCTTGTGTGGTTTCCCCCACTCCACTTAATGCTTTACTTGCAGACTCAGTAATCGCCATCGGCCCCTATAATGTGGCAGCAACAAGGCCCCCAAAAGATGAAGTATGTGAGGTTTTACTGAAATTTCCTGTTATTCAGGATGATTGTAAAAAATATTCTTGATATACCTTCACAGCAGATGATTTGTTGAGACCTTTGTTAGGAGTAGCATCATCATGCCTCCTCCTTTTCTTAACCTCTGGTTGACCTGAAGATCTGGCCTCTTCTCTATTTTCCACCTCAACATTCATAGCTGACTTGTTTCTCCCCTCATCTTCACAAGAAACCTTAGGTTCCACATTAGCATCCACCAATTCAGGAGCTACACCAGTTCCCCCATTAGACTTCAGAGTAAACTTAATTTTCCTAATGGGTGGCTGAGGTTTTTCATCAGATTCCTTTTCCAACCCAACATCAGGGGATTTGGGAAAAGTCTTGTCGAGCAGAGGATTCAAATTGCCTTTCTTTGATATTGACACAGAATTAGTATGAACATCTTGATTACCTGTGCTACTTATTTTCCTTGGGCGACCTCTTTTGGGGCGGCTTCCATCTTTATCATGTGTAAAACGCAGAACAGCATCAGTGTTCTCATCATTTTTAGGTTTAGCTACTAATGATTTAACACCTTCGCTCATATCTGCAGACTTTGACATTACATTATCCTTGCTGGAAGCAGGGATTTCAGAAGGAAGAAAATCACTTCCAATAGCAGAAGTCTTTCTCAATTGAGCTGGTTTTGCAATGTTCTCATGTTTCGGCTCAGAAACTAGAGCTACATGTTTCGTTTTAGGCTCCGGCTGCATCATATCCTTTCTGGACATAGGATTTTTAGAAGGTGAAGAATCAGAGCTAGTATTGTGAGCCTTTCTAGATTGAGCTGATTTTCTGGTTTTTGTTCCCATATGAATCAAAGAGTGATCATAGCCTTCCTCTGCATTCATCAAAGAATTAGGCTTACGGTCCCTCCTCCTTGGCGAAGTATTCAGCCGAGTTTCAGAGCTTGGTTCCTTAACAGACTCTAAATTGCAAGTCTCTGAATTGGAGTTTGCACTGCTTCTTTTGGAGTTCTTAGTAAGATTAGAATGTTGTTTCCTTTTGGAACCAGACTTTTTTATAGCTTCTCCATCCACAGTAGCAGCACTGGCACATATGTTTGATTTTGTAACACCCGTAAGTTGGGAACCTCCCACACAAGTAGTATCTGGTTCAAGTCCTTTGGTCACCTGATCAAGAATATAATTACATGTTTAATGTTCCATAATATTGACTGGTGCTGTGACAAAGTAAGCATCACAATCGTAACGGGAAATTTAATAATCCAATAACGTATAGTGAAAGGAAAAAGATAACTTACATCACAGGGTTGATCATCTGCATCTGTGGGTACATCAAGCTTGTTATCAACTGACTGAACCTGAAGTATTGCAACAAAATCAATCCTAACCAAGTAACAGGTTATTGAAAATAACAATACCAAAGTGAAGAAGATATTGATGTAACAGTGGGTTAGAAATTAAGCATTATTCATATCCTGTCAGAAATCTAGGGAGAAAGAGAAACTGAGAATATATTAAAGTGAGAGATAAAGAAAGAAGTGTTATGGTCATTCAAGAATCAAGGAGAGTATCCTCTTCCAAGGGTTTTACTTTACACCAGAGCAATGAGCTTATTCAGTTTATTCCCAAAAGGTGCTTCCCCGATACACTTACTGATATTTAACCCGTGACCCCTAACTCTCTTAGCCCCATAACTTACCAATTAAACTTCAAATTATCCTTCTACAGACACACCATATTTTCCTCCTATCTCATTATTTTTATTCCTAACAATACCTCTCCCTAATAGATCAACATTGTACTCAAGGTTGAAATTTCAAAACTGTAGCTGAATGGCATCAAATCTTCCTATGTAGCCTCCTAATTGGTTTGCCTTGCCAATGGATAAGAACTTGTTTCACCTGATCCCCACAGTGAGATACAGTCTAATACCCCAGTGCACTTTCTGGGAAATAAGAGTTGGCATCCACTTTCAAAATCTATAGGTAGATTAGTTCCCACTGAATGATTTAATACCACCTCTTTAAGCTGGGACAATGAAACACAGATTGAATGTGTTCTTACTATGGGACCTGAAGTTGGAAAGTAACTGCGACTTCCTCTATTTGTTTAGCACCAAGTAGGGACCACAGAATCTATCTAGCAGCTAACTTTGGATGCATTGAGAATACACATCCCTAGGAGTGGGTCTAATCTTCAAATAAACCCGATCCCCAACCTGAATAGTAAAAGGGCATCTGTGTGCACTGGCATACGGCATACCGCTCCATGCAATTAAGAAAAACACATATTATCTACTATCAGTATTGCCTATGACAAGTACAACATACCACTGCCTTTGGAGAAGCAATCAATCGATTCTGGCAAATGGACGTAACGATTTGTGGATAATCATGAAGAGATCTTCCTGAGGACTCCACGACCTTCATAAGAAACGGTGTAAGCTTCACAGCACAGCTGGTTATTACTTTCTCAGCCAAGGTCCAAGAAATAGGTGAGATAGTCTGGGAAAATAAGCTAACCAGATTAACAAAGTAAAATAAAAGGACATGAAGTAACAATAACCAAATAACATAAAAAACCAAAAAAATATAAATGAGATGAAACCGATATAATGCAAAGTTTGTTACCTGATTTTCCTTTCGAGCACTATCTAAAAGAGGTTTAAGAAGATCTGGGGAAATTTCATCACTTTCGTTTATGACCAATGTCATTATTGATTCCATTGAATGAATTACATTACTTGGATGGCTTGACCTTTAAATTGAATAAAAAATACTCTAGTCATTAATACAGGAGTGAATGAAAACTCCAATGATAACTGATAAGCAAAAAAGAAAAAAGGAAAAAAGCAGTAAACTTCTTCTTATGTGATAACTGCTAAGCAATCTATTTTTTCATCAGTATTTGTCAATGTAAAACAACTTCCCCTAGCTTCATCTGCTAGTCATTTGGAAAAAGAATATGCAAAGAAAACCTAATTTCCTTGGCTGCACCACTTCTGTATTGAGAAGTTTAACACATAAAATTCATAAATAGTTCACCTCCAAAAGCATCTCTCAAGTAAGTTGATAGAAACTGTGAAACGAAGCACTGTTCTATTGAAAATATTGACTTAAGCTTCTTTTCTTCTACTGATACAAAGATGATATTTGTAGAGGGGGGAGATTTGTACAAGAACTTATCGAAATGCCTACCAAACATGAAAGAAGATAGAAACTAGTAGATACAAAATCAACCGTGAACTTCATCTAACAGCAGCTTAAGCTGTTAGGGGAAGGCCAGTCCAAATTCAAGAGACAGTATACAGAAAAACTTACACATGATTACAACACCAATATGATCTTCTACTTATGTGATCGGTTTGAATAAATTTTACCAAATTTGAAAAACTGTTTGACTGTCAACTATAACCAAGCTGAAATATACATTTACAAAAAATAGAAAAGAAACCTCAAAGTTGGGTGCACGAATTTTATAGAGATGATATGCATCTATTAATATGTAATCAGAAAGAAAGAAAAACCTAATTGAGTTAATAAATTTCACCTAGGCAATTTTGGAACTGAAGAAACAGATAAAACAAATTGTCGTTAGGGCTCTCTAACCTTACAACACCAAAGAAATGATGAAACATCTCAATAACCAGGTCATCACACTCAAGGTCCAGCATGACCAAGGATGACCTGACCTTCCAAACATTCTCAAGTATGGCTAATGCCTTTTCATAGCCACGACCAGATACATGACACAATTTCTCAAAAGCTGACACCTTGAGCTTGAAAACTTCCTGCTCAGCACGAAAGGAAATGTAATCAATGTATAATTTCAACAAGAAAATATAATTACAAAAATCATTATCAACATTTATAATTACAATATACTTGAACTGTTTGATTGAAAAAATTCAATTACAGAAAAGTAAAATGAGTACCTTCATTTGTTCATCATCATAAGGGGAATCTGGTGCCGTAATTCTTGTGATCTCAGCTAGGCAAGATGTAACAGAGATGTTGACATCCTCATCCGGATGTCGCAAAAGTTCAGTAGAAATTAGTGCCTTCATTAAAGGCACCAGTGATTCTTGAACATGATTGGCAGGTCTTTGATCGACCGTTGACAGAATCAGCTCCAATTTCTAAAATTTGGAAAGCCATACAAAAGTAAAGGAATGTCAGGAAGGCCTGTTGTTAAAAATGTTTTAATTTATTCCAAAATTCAACTAAGCATTGAAATAAGTGGGGAAGACTCCTAATTTACACTGTTACAAGTGAGGAATTAAACCAGATATTCAACTTGATTTATTCATATCATCTAAGGACATAAACTAAGCCCTTTTGTAAATATCCACATTTCAGTGCATAATTCGTGTGCACCTTAACTGACACCTCAAAGTCAATTAACAAAGCAAACCATTGGTAACCCCCTAACAGAAAAAAAAGTCCATGACAAACATAAGATTTGTTTGCGTCCAAACAATAAGCCACATAATCCATCATCAAATTCAGCAACGTAGTGGAATTCATTTGACAAGAAACGGCACAGGAATGTATAGATATATACGAGGGCATCAAGGAGATCAAGAGCATCAACCTCCCTAGGTCAGTAACTACTCTGCTGCCATTAAGTAGCTGAGCAAATCTTTTTTTATGATAGAAGAAATTCACTAGAACAAAGAGAAGAAAACTACAAGAAACATAGGGTAAGGGACCCAAAATATAACAAGAAAGAAAAAGAGAGAACATCTGGAGCAAAGCTGCCAGTTTCATTTGCATATCAACAGGGAGTAAATGGCAGGTTCCCAAAACCACTTCTTGCAAAGGAACCTTTTTGTCAATGTAGAATCATTGGCGGGTTCTCCTTTCATAAAATCATAACCAATCCATTTGAAAGCATAGTTCACAAGTACAAGGGGAGGTTGGCTCCCTACACAAGGCAGCTCCTTTTGCCTTGCTCTTGCCAACTTGTTCACCTCTTCATGGTGAAACACTTGGCCATTGACAAATTTCTAGCTGTCAAGGGACAGTAGCCCCTATCTAGGAATCGACATAGTGCTACCCTAGTAGAAAAGTCTTGGTTATGCAAGAAACCAACATATCCATAAATTGAGTACCACAGGCCAAATAGAAGTCTGGATCTTGAAGGATGCATTGAACTTCCAAAGGAGTTAATCAAAATTACAGCCACTCTACTTAACCAATGAGCCAGAAATTGAAAAAAGGGTTTGCAGGAATACATCCAATTAGACAGATAAACACAGCCAACGAGACACGAAGAGACTCCGATCAGAAAATTCAATAAAAATGAAAAATTTAATTCCATGAAAAAATGTGGAAGACATATGAGGTAAATAAAACCTAAAGAATTCCCTTGGAAAATAACCAGAATTTGGGTGTGCCATGCCAACCCATTTGAGATACCTAAACCAATCATGAGACAACCCATAACATGAGATATCTAAAATCAAGGCAGTAATCTATATGATCAGCAAACAGAGAGAAAATCATAATCAATTCATGAGACAAAAATCCAGCAGAAAGATTTACAAATAGATATGAAAAGCAGAAGAAAGATATGGAGAGAGATTACATCAAGCTGTTCAAGAACCACATCAATATCATCATAAGGCTTGCATTTGAGCAGCTTCCTCCCCACATGTCTAAGCCTCTGCAGCAGCAGTGTATCTCTCTCAGTGGAAGTCATTGTTTCTGCCCAGAAAGTTTGGAAATGTACAATGTAACTCACAATTTATAGCCCTAGCTGTGTCAGCAAAACTAAATTCAAGGGTTTGAGGCAAAGTGTGTGACATGCAAGCAGATAAGCACAAAAGATTAGTTCATGTTTTTTTTTAATACTATTGAGTTTCTGGGTTTGAAATTCACTATACAATCATTACAATGTACTAAGAAAAGTTTTAAACCCCTTTTATTTGGTTACCTTAAAAGAAAATACTCCCTAAAGAGTCTTTCTTTCCTTTCTTCTCTTACAGGCGAAAGTGCCTGTCTTTGATCGTTGAACTTGAGGGCATTGCTGAATGCTGATGAACTGAGATTTCGTCATCATCTTCCCTGCAATTACCATCATACCCTTAGTATATTTTTCCTATGCCATACAAATACTCCTAAGGTAAAGTACATGTTTGATTGTCTGAAACAAAGTTAAGAAAAGACTTTCGCAGGAAGAGCGACGATGGCTTTGGTGGGACAGTGAGTTTAGTGACACATTGTGGTACACTTGAAAATTTTGCTTGTAATGACAGGTATACCCTTAATTTATTTCTTTCTTAGACAATAATATCCTCATCTTCACCACCTCTTCTCTACTACTCTGTTGGGGTTTTCTTCACCCAACACAGACTAAAAACCTCTTTTGCTCACACAACCCATTCAAAATTGAGAATTTTTTTCATAAAATAAGAATATATTTAAGAAAGAAATCCCAAATAAGAAGCAGAGGAACCGAAAAGTATAAGGATTAAAAAACAAGCATCACACAAATTCATTGTTCATGTTCAAAACACTCAAGCATTCACATGACATACAAACAGATCAGCAAAGTTTTAATCCTTTACACAAATTTTTACTAGGTCCTGTTCGGGTTGTCGGATCATGGGTTGCGGTGGTGACTTCGACATTGAGTTCTGGGTCGAGATGAATGCTCTTCCTGTGTCGGCGGCGGAATAGCGCGTACTCCTCCTCCGCCGGCAGCTGAGCCCGATGACGACGGTGACACCGGTGGAGGCCATTCATGAGATTATTGAGGAAGAGGATGATGAAGTGGAAGAAGAGGAGATGGAGCCCTCAGATTGATGATCTGGTGGATATTTTTGTAAATTAACATTTTAATCCCAATCAATCTCAGCTGTTCAATTTTAAAATTAATATATCCAATGGCTACTATCCAACTGCACCACCATGGGACAGTTTTCTACTGTCCCACCGAAGCCAGAACCAGGAAGAGCTTACTCTAGGCTGATGTAAATGTTTCTTTTTAACAAAATTGTCCTCTGTGGAGGATACATATATTTGACATAAAAAAGTCATTATGGTTAGAGCAAAATGCTAACAACACTTATTTTAATATTTTTTCCAACATTGTTTTACCATTTTGTTAAAATTTATGTATGATCCACTAAAAATATAACCTGCATATCCAATCAGTGGGTTTCACATAAAAGTCAACTAATTAACAATGTGCGAAAATGAATGTTCAGCACTCCTCTATAATTAGTAAAACACTCTAATTTCAACAAAAGAGTTGTAAATCCAATACACCCTTGTTCATTTTGATAACTATTGAAATCAACTTTTATATTATAGAGCACAATGTGTCATTGACGTTCACAAACTTGGTTTGATTAGGGGTGTCTGTTATCGATCTATTCTGTTGACAACTAAAATTTACACGAAAGTGTGCAACATGGATGATGTGTGTGTCCTTTGCCGTGACAATTCAAAATGAGAAGTTTCATATTTAGGATTAAAAAAAATAGTTTCTTAACTAATGAACCCAAGAAAAGTTTAGAGAAATTAAGTTTACTAATACAATAAAGTTTAATCAAGGGATAAAAATGAGAAAATCTATTGTGTAAATATCAAGACTATATATTGTACGTAAAATAATAAATTTCATTAGAAACATAAAATGACACATTAATGATAACTATTTATTTAATCAAAATAGTACGAAATGCTTCTATGTTATGAGGATATTGGAGAAAACCCCTACAATTAAGCAAAAAACACTCCATTTGTATTTTAGTCTTGATATGAAAGAAGGCATTCATGTCAATGTAAACAATGCAAAAAATTGCCAAAACTATTTTGAATTAAAATTTTGGGTGAAATAACAAAAGTACAAATCAAGCAGATAATTATTTTATGTACCTTCTTTTTTTTCCACTTTCTCTCTCTGTGTGTACATGTATCTCAAAGTCATAGTTGTCACCCATCCAGTAAGAGTGGTTCTGACATGTTGCAATTTAGTATTCGACTCAATAAATTTACAATGACCTGAAAATAAAAAATGGAAAAAATTCATCAATGGAACTTTCAGAATTTAGGCATAAATCTCAGCTACCCTAATATGATATTCACTTAGGATGAGTGCATACCTCTATTTTTTTTCTTATCCTTGGATCACGGATTAAATATCAGTAAGTGTATCGAGGAAGCACCTTTTGGGAATAAACTGAATTAAGCTCATTGCTCTGGTGTAAAGGAAAACCCTTGGAGGAGGATACTATCCTTGATTCTTGAATGACCATAAAACTTCTTTCTTTACAATTGTGATGCTTGCTTTGTCACAGCACCAGTCAATATTTTGGAATATTAAACATGTAATTATATTCTTAATCAGGTGACGAAAGGACTTGAACCAGATATTACTTGTGTGAGAGATTCCCAACTTACTGGTGTTACAAAATCAAACATAAGTGCCAGTGCTGCTACTGTGGATGGCGAAGCTATAAAAAAGTCTGGTTCCAAAAGGAAACAACATTCTGATCTTACTAAGAACTCCAAAAGAAGTAGTGCAAAGTCCAATTCAGAGACTTGCATTTTAGAGTCTGTTAAGGAACCAAACTCTGAAACTCGGCTGAATACTTCGCCAAGGAGGAGGGACCGTAAGCCTAATTCTTTGATGAATGCAGAAGAAGGCTACGATCACTCTTCGATTCATATGGGAACAAAAACCGGAAAATCAGCTCAATACAGAAAGGCCCACAATACCAGCTCTGTTTCTCCAGCTTCTAAAAATCCTATCTCCAGAAAGGATATGATGCAGCCAGAGCCTAAAACGAAACATGTAGCTCTAGTTTCTGAGCCAAGACATGAGAACATTGCAAAACCAGCTCAATTGAGAAAGACTTCAGATATTGGCAGTGATTTTCTTCCTTCTAAAATCCATGCTTCCAGCAAGGATAATGTATTGTCAAAGTCTGCAGATATGAGCGTTGGTGTTAAATCATTAGTAGCTAAACCTAAAAATGATGAGAACACTGATGCTGCTCTGCGTTTTACACATGATAAAGATGGAAGCCGCCCCCAAAGACGTCGCCCAAGGAAAATAAGTAGCACAGGTAATCAAGATGTTCATACTAATTATGTGTCAATGTCAAAGGAAGGCAATTTGAATCCTCTGCTCGACAAGACTCTTCCCAAATCCCCTGATGTTGGGTTGGAAAAGGAATATCATGAAAAACCTCAGCCACCCATTAGGAAAATTAAGTTTACTCTGAAGTCTAGTGGGGGAACTGGTGTAGCTCCTGAATTGGTGGATGCTAATGTGGAACCTAAGGTTTCTTGTGAAGATGAGGGGAGAAACAAGTCAGCTATGAATGCTGAGGTGGAAAATAGAGAAGAGGCCAGATCTTCAGGTCAACCAGAGGTTAAGAAAAGGAGGAGGCATGATGATGCTACTCCTAACAAAGGTCTCAACAAATAATCTGTTGTGAAGGTATATCAAGAATCTTTTTTACAATCTTCCTGAATAACAGGAAATTTCAGTAAAACCTCACATACTTCATCTTTTGGGGGCCTTGTTGCTGCCACTTTATAGGGGTCGATTACTGAGTCTGCAAGTAAAGCATTAAGTTGTCAATTGAGTTCGATCTCATTTCAAGGATAAATTATCAATTGAAAGAACAATTTATGGTGAAACTTGATTCCATTAATTTATCTTTTTTCTTAGCTTAAAAGAAAATTTGAGAAACTTTAAAATTGTATCCTTGTATCCTTCTAAGATTTAGATTCCTCATCTTAAAACCAAATTAGAACATCAGAATCAAAGTTTAGTTCGAGTGTCTTGATCAACGCCATTAAGAAATTTCATCATGTAATATTTGGATGATAATATTTTCACCTGAGCTAAAAGATAAAATCACACTATCCCGTAGCCTATACCGTAGTTAATAGCTTCTCACCCTTTAGTATTTCCGCAACATTTAAGTTTCTCCAAGATGACCAACCATCCATATTCATTGTTACACCACCCTCCACTCATAAGTAATTCTCACAAAATTAGTACCTTCACTAAAGATATAAGTGATTCTTGAATTTGATGTGTAGGATCTTGGTCCATTATTGATAACTTCAACTTCAATTTCTAACATTTAAAAAGCCTAAAATAAAAAAAATGATGAATTATCATAATTCTATCATATTGTTTCACCATATAAAATGTTGGCCCTTAAAGTCCTCGTTGATTACAACTCTTCTGGAAATCACCTGAACTTAGATTTCACTTCCTATTTCAACTTGCCTAAGAAAAAACCAAAAATAACACGTATTTTTTATGGTACATATTTTTCCTTAATGTGGACAAACCCGATCATGTACACTCCCTATACTTTTTCCCCATACTGTTCGGTCACCCTTAATGTAAATTATTCCCTAGATATCATGGATTCTTAGAAAAGTTGAAATAGGACGTGAAATGTCAATTTAGGATCCAAGACCATAAAGAATTTATACAACTCATCACACTGCCCAAGAAATGCAATAAGAGTTGTGAACCACAAGAAATGCAATAATAGTTGTCAACCACAAGGACTTTCAAGGGCCAACCAATAAGGTTATGTTATGGTGGTGAATTTAATTTTGAATGACTAATATAAAAGTATATTTAAATATATAAGGAATGAAGCAAAAGAAATCACTTTGAGATTGTGGATTTCACTATGATAATTACAAAGTATAAAATGCAATGATTTAAAGATGAGGAACTGCATAAAACTATCAAAAGACAAAAGAATTTTTTTTGAAAAATTAGGATTTCACTAAAAAGGAGATTCTAGAGTATTCTAAGATTAAGAATTTTACATATAAAATACTTATAAATCAAAAATGTTTTGGTTATAGACATGTTAGAAAAATCAAATTATAAAAGCAATTTATTTTGAATAGTGAGGTAAAAAACCAACTGTTTTGGATACTTAAGATTTCAAAATGAAAAGTGAATTGGAAAATTATTGAGATTATTGATCTTAAAAAATCGTGAATTGCAAAGGAAAATTATTTTTAAATTAGGATTTCCCTATAGAAGAATATGATTTTAAAATTAAAATTGATAAATAACCTAAATTTGAAATGACAGTTTTTAAAAGAACATGTCCCTAAATTGATAAACAAACAAAGAAGAACCAATGATAATTCAGAATCTTGAAAGGATAACAATATGTTCTCGTACCTTGGCGATTTTGCTCAATAAGTTCGGCTCCAGAACACCCTTCTCGACTGACCAAATATATTATGGAATCTAAAATAAAAGCCAACAACTGATAACCCTGTGATCCAAACCATGATGGTGATTTGTAAATAAAAGGTGATGCCATTGAAATGTTATATAAAATGATCTTAAACAAAAAACTACCAAACTAATGTAAGGGTACTTACCGAAATCCAAGGTTTCTTCCATATATGCAAGCACGAGGGAGGCTGACAAACATCTTCACTTAGAGATTTGGAGATTGTTTGACAGAGTCATCTTCTCTACTTTTAAGTCACTTGGATTTAATGTATACAATGGTCGAACATCGAAGAATAAAAAATTGTTTTGAGATTAAGAGTTCAATGGAACCAAAAGAGAGAATTTTCATGAGAGGCGGCGGGGTGAGAGAAAGAGGGAATCAGTAATGTGTAGATTAGGGTTTCGCAAGTATAAATATATAAAATAAAACATGTGAAAAAAAACTCAAACGCGGAGTAATTCTATAATAAATTATATAGAAATATTATAATATTGTGAGATTGAAAATATATTAATTTTTTTAGTTATATGAAAAGATTATTCATTTACTCTGTTAGTTAAGCAAGAACGTGGAGTGAGAAATGTAGTAAAAACAAAGATACGAAAAAATATAATAATCTCTTATTTGAAATGCAAAAAAAAATGTGAACACAAATGTATAACGATTGGCCTCCTTTAATTTACCTTTTTCATTATTCTCGCTTCAACGAAGAAAGTGAAGGGGGAGTACTATTTTTGTTGAAGAGTCATTTATACATTTTAGTGGTTCAAGTAAAAATAATTTCTAATTTAAATAAATTCTAATAGTTATAAAATTAATAAAAATAATAGAATAACTATTAATTCATAAAAAATGTTAAATTAATTAAAAAATTAAAAATCAAAATATGATATTAAAAAATTAAATAATGTTGAATAATTATAAATATTAAAATATTCATACAAAAATATTTTCAAAGCGAGAAAGATTGGAAGGCTTTTCGTTTTGGGTTTGTGCAATTGACTTCCTCCGAGCATGCATCTCTAGAGATTAACCATCTAATGGCGTTCATTGGGTGGAAAAGCCTTGTTAGTGACACTGACAAGATTTCCACGTTAGGGCTCTTCCGGTTCGAGCTTGCAGGAAAGCAGGGAGAAAATTTCGCATGAGCAAGTTGGGGTTTTTGAGTCAAGGTGTGGGGAAAGATCGCCCTCTGTTTCTGTGCCACTCTCTTCATCGTGGCAGGCTATCTTGTGGAGGAAAACAAAGATTCGATGTTCCATTCCTTTTTCAATGGGTGAAGAGAGGATGATTTTCGGCACTTCTATGGTTTCTTTTTCGCGGGCAAGGCTACTAGACATGGTTTTGTTTCTAGAAATTCTCCCTCGTGCGCGCAGGTGTGAAGAGACCAAGATTCAAGGATGGGCTTCTCTCGTTCTTCTAATGGCTTTTCGTTTTGGAGGAAATTCTAACTTCGGAAGCGTAGATAGGCTTTTCTAAGGGTGAGTTGGATTTTTCTGCAGGAGTGGGCTTCAGCTTCTAGGAAAGCTTTGGGTACTTCTAGGGTCATGGAGTAGTGGACAGTTTGCCTCAAGGGGAAGTTTCGGCCTTGGTTACCACTAGGAGGCGTTGGCGTCCCAAGAAGTTGGAGACTAGCGGTCGAAAAGAGGTTTTAGGTTCTTAGACTACAGAGGATTCGAGGGTTTTAGGGTTATCATCGATGGTCCCTTCTGTCAAAAATTCCTTAATCTTGTCAGAGGTACAATGTTCTAACGCTTTCTAACTAGAGTCAAGTACATTTTTTTGTAGGTAAGCAGGTAGGTGTCGTTTATGAAAGTGCAGAGGAAAAGAAATATCTTGCGCTTTCAGATCATGTGATGTTTCGCGAAGGAAGAGTAGACGGTAGATTCCATCATGGTTTGTTTCTATCTAGTTTTGTTGTAGTCGAAGGGCTTTTTTGGAGGGTTTCGTAGTGTGTTGTGCTTCCTCTGGTCTTTGTGTTTCTTTTATGATCGTTATCTATAAAGTCTTTCATTTGAGTTTTTTTTTGTTCGTTTTTTGTTGGTTTGTTTTGGGGGCTTGATTTCTGTCTCCATCTATGGGTGTTTGGCTTATTTGTTTGTGTTTACACTATTCTTTTGTTGGATATGTCTTCCTTTTAAGGAGGACTTTGTACATGTGTCTTATTTTATCAATACAAATTTTACTTTTTAAGAAAAATATATGAACCTATCGTAAAAGTTAAGTTTTTTCTTTCGTAATTTTATTAAATAAAACAAGATATAAAAGTGAAAACTTCTCTTTTCCTACTTTACGTCCTCCTCTATTTTTCTTGAACCAATAATCCATTATTACTTATCATTATTTATCCATATATCATTAGTTTTTCTCATTTCTTCTTTTAAACTAAATGTACTAATGTAGTGAAATGTGATTTTTGTTTTTTATTTGTTATCGTAAAATAAGAAAAAAGACAAAAGACACTAAGGAACACCAAAAGAGTCTCTCAACAAGAGAGGCTCTAACTCAATATGAGGAACTTCTAAAAGCATATGAGCAAACACTCGAATGCGAAGACAATTCGCAGTAGAATTAGACTCACAAGGAATCTTAAGAACAATGACATTCCAATCACTATAAATCTGCTCCTTGATGTCACACGTGATGGGTTACCTTTACCAAGATGAGTTTATATGGTGTAAGTATAATAGTTTATGCATTAAGTTTGTCATTCTCTGTTCAATTGCCTTTGGTACAACTTGGCTTAGGAATTTCCAAAGGCTAATGGAATTGGATTCAGATTGAAATCGTCTACAAGTGATTTTTTGTAGTTAGCTACCAACCTATTTTTTAAAATTGGGTTGTTATTCATGCTATTGGGGAAAAAGCAAATTACCCTATATTTTGAGTTACTTTATTTTTTTTTTGAAAGCAAAAGATATATTAACATATAGAATGTTGAGAAACAACCCCTCTCAACATGGGTACAGTAACCTAGCCAAACACGTGGCAAAAACCCAACCACTAACGTCAAAAACCCCACGAAGACCTCAAATCAAACCCCACAAACAACAACATGGTTGTTTTCTTTATTAAAGTAGTATTAAGTTTTATCTGATGCTTAGATATGCTTATGTCTGATCTGTTTACATCATTTTGGTGTTGTTAATTGTTTTTAAAACTTGTGCAATTGCAGCGGTTAGAAACCGCCGCTAAAAAACATTTCTTTTGTGTAATGCTAATACCTATACCGATGGAAGAAGTCGTAGGTATATCTCAAAGTATTTTTCCTACGGATTCAAAACTGTCACTATAGCATATACCGACGGAAATGTATCCGTGGGTATAGCGAATTAAAAACCTCGAAATGAGATGTCCGTCGGTAAAGATTTTTGGGTTATACCCACGGTTTTAAACCCTTTACCAACAGTTTTCTGTCGTTGGTATATGGCAAATTTGTTGTAGTGCTCTTACTCAAGCTAACTCCAACCTCTCTCTCGTAGCCATGGCTTGTTGAATAAAATTTATCGATGTA
This sequence comes from Lotus japonicus, assembly GCF_012489685.1. Taxonomy (NCBI): domain Eukaryota; kingdom Viridiplantae; phylum Streptophyta; class Magnoliopsida; order Fabales; family Fabaceae; genus Lotus; species Lotus japonicus. Next base: position 72,919,068 of record NC_080043.1, read on the forward strand.
TGCTAGATTGAGATTAATGATTTTAAAAAATTCTGAATTGCAAAGGAAAATTGTTTGAAATTAAGAACTTCAGTATAGAAGAATATGATTTTAGAATTAAAATTAAGATTGATATGTAACCTAAATTTGAAATTATAGCTTTTAAAATAACATTTAAATTGATAAACAAACAAATAAGAACAAATAATAATTCAAAAGGTTGAAAGGATAACTATATATGCTCGTACCTCGACAGTTTTTCTCAACAAGTTCGGCTCCATAAGGCCTTTCTCGACTGACCAAATCTATAATGTAATCTAAAATAAAACTCAACCAACAAATATGTGATCCAAACCATAATGGTGATTTGTAAATAAAAGGTGATTGTCATTGAAATGTGATATTATCCAAAATGATCTTAAACAAAAATTACCAAAGGGGACTAACCAAGTTCAAAGGTTTCTTTCATATATATATGCAATCACGAGAGAGGCTGACAAACATTTCCCCTAGGGTTTCAGAGATTTTTTGACAGAGGCATCATCTCTACTTCTAAGTCACTTGGATATAATGTAAACAGTGGACGAACAATGAGGAATAAAAAAATTATTTTGAGATTAAGGTTTCAATGGAACCAAAAGAGAGAATTTTCATGAGAGGCGGCAGGGTGAGAGAAAGAGGAGAATCTGAAATGTGGACATTAGGGTTTCGCAAGTATAAATATATAAAAGAAAATATGTGAAAAAAACTCAAACATGGAGTAATTCTATGATAAAATCTTATATAGAGATATTATAAGATTATATTGTGAGATTGAAATTATACTGACTTTTGTATAAGGATAAAAAAAAATTTGCTTACTCCTTGTTAGTTAAGCAAGAAAGTGGAGTGAGAAATGTAGTAAAAATAATGATAAAAGAGAATAAAATAATGGCTTAAATACTCTAGAGGTCCCTGAAATTGTCTGCCGTATGAAAATAAGTCCCTGAAAAATATTTTTCCGATTCGGGATCCCTGGAATTTCTTTTTTAATCTAAATAAGTCCCTACCCGTGTTCTGAGCTTATGTGGCTCTTATTTTGCACAATCATCAATTCCACGTGTATTTTTTCTTTTTCTTTTATTCCAAGTGTGTTAATGAATTATAATTAACAACTAAATCTCAAAAGTAATCCCTATCTACAAAATGTATGGAAAAAAAATCCCTTTTGGGAATCTCTATCAGTGTCTGTAAAAAACTGATTTGCAATTGAAACACCAGAAAATTCAGCAACCACCTCTCAAACTTCAAAAATTGAAACTCCAGCAACCTTCACCTCTTAGTCGTAACAACAACTTAGAAATCTACGAAATGTATGGAAAAGATCTACATATCCAAGAAAATGCACAAGCCAAATCTGCAAAATGTATGAACAAGATCTAGATCCAACCTTCGCAGAATCCAAATCGCACAAGACCCGATTGGAAAAAGGAACAAGGTTACAGGGGTAGAAGAAGGGGAACAACAGGCCACACCACGCACCCTTACTCTAGATCTGACCAGCTGAGCGTAGCTACGAGGGCGACAATGACCTTCAAGGGTGGCCGCAAGTGTGGCTTCCATGGTCACGATGGCTGGTTCGAGAGTGTCGACAAAGCTTCAAGCGTGGCTCCGAAAATGGCGACGAATGCTTCGTACCGTGAGGACTTCCCATCGGCGAGACTGGAGTACTCCTCTAGACTTTGGATAAGGAAGGTGAGGTGAGATTTTTTCATGGGTTTGGGTTTTTTTTCTGGGTTGGAGCTTTTTCTACTTTCTTTTCAACAAGAAGATGATGAAATTCTTGGTATATTTCCTGGGTTGGTGTTTGTTTGTTGGGGTTATGGAGTTTTATCTTGAAAGAGATAAAAGGTAGGATCAAGAAAAAAAAGAAGCAGAAGGAGGATGAAGAAGATGAACAAAACGTTGAAGAATGAGGATGAAAATTAGAGTGAATGATGAGATTAATAAGATTAAGAATAAATTAGGATTAGAGGTTAATTAGATTAACAATAACTTAGGGTTAGGGATTAATTTTAACAGTTGGAAAATAAAAAATATATAAAATACACTTGGAATTGATGACTGTGTAAAATAAGAGCCACATAAGCTCAGAACACGGGTAGGGACTTATTTAGATTAAAAAAGAAATTCTAGGGATCCCGAATCGGAAAAATATTTTTCAAGGACTTATTTTCATACGGCAGACAATTTCAGGGACCTCCAGAGTATTTAAGCCTAAAATAATCTCTCATTTGGAATGCAAAAAAAATGTGAATATGAGTATAAAACGTTTGGTCTCCTTTATTTTTTTTTTTTTAATATCTTCTTCAACTAAGAAAGTGAAGGGGGTACTATTTTGGTCGAATAGTCATTTATATCTTTAAGTGGTTCAAGTAAAAATAACTTCTAATTTAAATAATATAAAAATAATAGAGGAACTATTATTTTATAAAAAATGTTGAATTAATTTAAAAATAAAATCAGAATATTTAATTGAAAAATTATAAAAATTTAAAAAAATCATATAAAAATATTTTTCAAAGTGAGAAAGATTGGAAAGGTTTTTTATTTTGGCTTTGTGTACTTTACATCCCCAAGCATGCATCTCTGGAGATTAGCCGTCTAAATGGCGTTGGGTGGATGGAGTGGCCTTATTTGTGCCATCGGCAAGATTTCCACATCAGGGTTGTTCGGGGTCGAGCTTGAAGGAAAGTAGGGAGAAAATTTCGCATGAGCAAGTTGGGTTTTTGAGTCAAGGTGTGGGGAAAGATCGCCCTGTGTGTCTGTCCCATTCTCTTCATCGTAGCGGACTATCGTGGTTAGCATGCATGGTTATTTTTCAAAAATTCCTACTTTAGTCGATGAAGAGAGGATGATTTCTAGCACTTCTATGGTCTCTTTTTCACGAGCGAGGTCAGCATGCATGGTTATTTTTCAAAAATTATCCCTTGTGTGTGCAGGAGTGAAGAGACCAAGATTAAAGGAATGGCTTATCCCGTTCTTCTGATGGCTTGTCGTTTTGAGGGAAATTCTAGCTTCAGAAGCGTAGATAGGCTTTTCGCTAAGGGTGAGCTAGATTTTTCTACAAGAGGGGGCTTTAGTTTCCGAGAAAGTTTTGGGGCCTTAAAGTGAAAAGTTATGTGTTATGTGGTGTCTCCCTTGGTGTGTTGTTTGCTCGACTGCTGGAAAGTTTGGATTTTGGTTCTAGTGTAGTGGGAACTCAGCCTGAGGGGACTGATATGGTGATTTTTGTCAGCTCCTCTTTGCAATTTTGGGTGCTTCAAGGGTCATGGATGGGTGGATGGTTCACCTCAAGGGGAGGGTTCGGCGTTAGTTACCACTAGGAGGCGTGGGCGTCCCAAGAAGTTGGAGACTAGAGTCGAAAAAAGAAGGTTGTAGGTTCTCAGACTACAAAGGCTTCGAGCGTTTTGGGGTCATCATCGATGGTCCATTTTGCCAAAAATTCCTTAATCTTGTTGGAGGCACCATGTTCGCACAACGTTCTAAATATAGTCTAGCACACTTTTTTTGGTAGATAAGAAGGTAGGTGTGGTTTATGAAGGTGCGGATGAAGAGACCATTTTGGCGCTTTCTAATCATGTAATGTTTCGCAAGGAAGAGTAGAGGGTTGATTTCATCATCATTTGTTTCTTTCCATTTTTATTGTGGTCGAAGGGATCTTTTGGAGGGTTTTGTGGTGTGGTGTGCTTCCTCATATCTTTGTGTTTCTTTTTGGATCGTTATCTATAATATTGCCTTTGGGGTTCTGTTGGTTGACTTTGGGGGCTTGATTTCTCTCCCCCTCTATGAGTGTTTGGCCTGTTTTGTTGGATATGTCTTTCTTTTAAGGAGGACTTTGTACATATTCCTTTTTTTACTAAACAAAACAAGATAGAAGAGTGAAAACTTCACTTTTCCTACTTTACATCCTCTTCTATTTTTCTTGAACCAATAATTTCAATAATCCATTACTTAACATCATTATTTATCCATTTATCTTCAATTTTTCTGAGTTCCTCTTTCAAACCAAACGTACTAATGTAGTATCTCAATTTCTCTTTCAATTTTATTTGCTTATCAATAAAATTGATTGAGGCAAGAATAAAATATAAACAAAAAAGTAGAATAATTTTTTTCTTTATCAAAAAACAAGAAGAAAGACAAAAGAAACTAAGGAACGCCAAGGGAGTATCTCAACAAGAGAAACTCTTACACAACAACAAGATCTTCTAAAAACAAATGAGCAAACACCCGAATGCGAAGTCAATCCCCAGTAGAATTAGACTCACGAGAAACCTTAAATACTGTGACTGTCCAATCTCTATGAACAAGCTCCCTGATGTCACACATGATGGGAAAAACTATATCCCCACTATCATCCTCCAAACCGTTAAAAGGTTAGCACAATCCACCTCACTATCTACTAATGTTCAATTTTACGACAAGAAATGTTTTTCAGTAGAACATATAGAAATGAAACATCAAATTAATGGAAAGGATCAACTATAAAACTACCTTGAAATGGCTGGAAAAAGTTGGTGAACAATGAAATTTTTGGAATAAGTTAATTTTAATAAGTGCTAAACAAAAGAAGTGACCAATTGGCCAATTTTGACACCAAATCCACTTTTCGTGCCAAAACAGGAATTCAATTTCGCAAGTGGGTAGGACGGGGAAGACCCACATTAGGCATTTCTCTATAACGTATAATTACAGAGCACCAAACGAAAAATCCATTAAATCTACCATGCATTGCACTGCTAAAAAAATTCTTAAAAGACATACAAATCTATCTATCTATATCTATCAATCTATCTATCCTTCTATCTATCTATCTATCTATCTATCTATCTATCTATATATATATAATCTATAATCTATCTATGTATCTATCTATCTATCTATCTATCTATAATCTATATAAAATCAGAGTTTCTGCAGCCTGGAGGGCAACTTTGTCCTTCAACAATTCAATGCACTACCATCTAATTTTTATCATGGACATTTTAGTAAAAGTACAAATTATTTCCTAAAGAATCAATCACAGCCGTCCATTCCTCAATCATATTTTCCATCAGCTCTTTCCCCTTCCTTTCATGTGTTTCTTTTTCTTTTTCCGTTCCCCAGACTTCCATCTTCCTTTGCAGCTGTTCAGTTTCTCATTTGACAAATATAAAGAAAAAAGAATCGAAGAAAGAAAAAGAGAGGGAGAGAAGGAAAAGGCAAGTATGAGATGGAGAAAGAAAGATCGAGACGATGTAGAAAGATGGAGAAGATAAGAACGATAATGATTCGTCCGGCGACGGTGGAGGCTGGCAGACAGAGTTCCTTTTTCTCCATTATTGTCTTATGACATGGGTAATTTTCTGTTATATGTGATATTTTCCCATTGTTGCATGTTCTGCCTTCGACATATTGTTTTATCTCACAACTTCCCTTGTTGTTTCTTCAATAGACAAGACCTACTCATCATCATCATCATCTAGATTAATGGTAAGAACTCTCTTTTAAACGCATTTTTGCATCTGATTTCGCAGTCATGTGTACCTCTAATTTGGATATTGTTGTGAGGTTTTTTCATGTAGATTTCACTTAAAAGAACACATTTGCAGGGCTGATCCTGATATTGAGCTTCCAGGGCCGTTTGTATACAAAGTTTATCGAGAATCATTTGAAAAGGATTTCAACATGGCAGATATTGAACCTGAAAAATCAGTAAGATCTTTAAGTATTTCTTGCAACCTTTGCTTTATGGCTTCTTTATTTGATAAAATCTGAGACATTACCCCAACAAAAGAGTCTTCAAGAGTTCTTATTTCCTTTCTAATTACTTTATTTCCTAATTTTTTCCCAGCTTTCCTGTCACTCCCATTTGCAAATATAGGCCAGATGGGGAATTCCTGCGCTGAATCGCTGCTTCTCCTCGAAGTTTTCTAGAGAAATTGAGCAAGAGTCATCCAATTTTGTAACGCTTGGTATTACCATTGATGAGAACAAATAGATTGATGGCATTGAAGGTAGTTTTTGGATTAATTCTTCCCCTTTTGTCCAGCAAATCCATATTTGCTAATATTTTATTTTCAGAATTCCCCTATCCCTTTAAGGTAATTGTGTGTTGATTGATAGTGAAACATATTGTGCTCAAATAAACATATGAATTGAAAGATTAGAGACGAGTGGATTATAAATGTTTAAGAGAGCTACACAGTTTTGTTGTCTTTGATTTATTCCTCCCCCCCCCCTTCTGTTTAAACTGTATCAGCAGTTTATTTTCATGTATTTTGAAAGAATCCAGTTATATAATTGGGTTGCTTTGTTTATGTATTTTAGGTGCCCACTAGGGTGGGCAACTTTGAAACTGGTCCACCGGTGCACCATGATTTATAACCATTAGATTTTAGCATCTTAGAATATTTTCTAATTGAATGGTCAGGATTTGATACATGAAAAAATGGTAAAAATGTAAGTGTCACACTTCTTCCCCACCAACAAATCATTCTCTTTATACACTAACCCAGAGATAACTGTGATTTTTTTTTTTTGAACACGGAATCGGAATCAATTTGAGTTAATCTTGGTCAAAGAAAATCATGAAGATGGCAAGTGAGAAGGACATCTCACTTCTTTGTTTTTATCAAAGTGTTGAACATCTTCAAAATAGAAACGGAAAAGGAAATGCAGCACCAAAAAAACGGATTTGGATCCTCTCCTGCTGGTCTCTCTCCAGCAGCCTCTCCAGCACCAATTATGGCCCTTTGATATATCTAACGGTCCAGCCAAGTAAAGTTAAGTGGAGCCGCACCGCACCAATTATCTTGCTGTAAACAATGTAGTAATTTTTTTCTTGGAATGTTTTTACGTCACATACTATCTCTCAATTTCTCTTTCTTGGAACATAATGTTTTTACGTTACACTTTTGTTATCTTTCAAGCTTCGTTTTACTTGAAAAAAATATAATTTAATTAGTGTAAATAAACCTAAATTTGCTTATGATTTTCTTAATATCTCTAAAAAAATATTTAAACAGCTAAAATCACTTTTTTTTAAATCATTATTTTTTAATCTGAAATAAATACACTTTATGTTTTTTATTTTATCGGAATGATAAATTGCACTTTGTAGGGATTGATTTCTGAACCTCCTACACCTCAACTGATATATCTCATAACTCCTACCACTTAAGCTATCATTCAGAATAATAGCTCAAGTGATAAGAGTTAGAGGATATATACGTTAGGTAAGGAAGGTTCAAAGATCAATTTTTTTAGGGTGCAATTTATCATTCCGATATAAAAAATAATAATTCAATCAATTTTTTAAAGTAATGTGTCCAATTTATGTTGTGACACATGTCCTAAATTTCACAATAAAAGTTAATATCAAATACATTGTAAATCGGCTTTTCAGTAATATAAATATTAGTATAATCTTCAACTTTTTAAATCAATGTTTGAACTTTGAAATGATGATGCTGTCAAAAAAAACTTTGCAATGATGGAGGATTCCACGGATAATATAAGGTATCGTGCGGCTCCAGTAAGCTTTCCGTAACTTGACCGTTAGATGAATCAAATGGTTATAATTGGTGCTGGAGAGGCTGCTGGAGAGAGACCAGCAGGAGAGGATCCAAATCCCAAAAAAAACACTGCCATTCTCACTTTCTATCTTTGTATTGACTAGTCAAAAAATTCATTACGAATTTATAAAATTTTTAAATATTACAGAACAAAACACAAAAACTGCAGAACAGAAGAGGGAACAGAAGAGGGGAATTTTTGCAGTTACATAGAAAAAAAACATAAAAAAATTACAGAAGCTTGGTCATTGAGAAGCTTCAATCTTGCAGTATTGCTCCGATCTGGAAGGGAGATGAGAGGGTTTCAAAAATAGAGTAAAAGGAACAACAGAAAAGAAAAAAGGAACAACAAAAGCATACCTCAAATCGATTGCATGTGTGAAAAAGATCCTTATTTCCTTCGATCAAGTAGAAAAGGAACCACCTTTGGTCCGATCTAGTGGAAAAAGAATCACCTTTGCTCCGATCTGATGAAGTTGATGACGGGAAGTGATGGGGATGCCGGATTTCAGGGAGAAAGGTGAGGTTTTTGATGATTTAAGGGAGATTTAAGGACTGGAGAGGGGCGGAGTGCGGCGGAGGAGGTTGGGTGTAGAAAAGAGAGGGAAGAAGAAGAAGAAGAGAGAGGCGGAGGTGGTGGCCGGAGAAGTGCAGAAAAGAAAAGGAAGAAAGTGATGGCGGCGGAGAGGATGACAGGTGAAGAGAAGAAGAGACCGAGAGAGGAGAGCCGCATAAATGGCCGAAGAAGAGGAAAATGAAGAAGGTGACGGTGGTGGAGAGCATAAGAGATCATAGAGGAGAGGAAGATGGTGAAAACGGCTAGAGTGGATGAAGGGGTGAAAATTTTAGGGTTTAATTTTTTTTTTTATCTGTTGTAAATTACTAAACAACCCCTTGGTCCACCGGTGGACCAGTTTCAAAGTTGCCCACCCTAGTGGACACCTGTATTTATATTTTATCTTAGAAGATGAACATGAAGGTTGTGAAAACTGGCACAATAGGTGTGGGGGATTTTGCACAGTTAGTATTTGCTGCCTATTAAATGACCCTTTAGCTGAATTTCTTTTTATGACTTCCTACAGCTCTGCCTTAGTTAGCTTTGCACCATTGAGTTGGGTCTCTGACATAGTGCTACCCTAGTAGAAAAGTCTTGGTTATGCAAGAAACCAACATATCCATAAATTGAGTACCACAGGCCAAATAGAAGTCTGGATCTTGAAGGATGCATTGAACTTCAAAAGGAGTTAATCAAAATTACAGCCATTCTACTTAACCAATGAGCCAGAAAATGAAAAAAGGGTTTGCAGGAATACATCCAATTAGACAGATAAACAAAGCCAACGAGACACGAAGAGACTCCGATCAGAAAATTCAATAAAAATGAAAAATTTAATTCCATGAAACACAGAAATAAAAACCAATTATCCCAAAAATCAAACAAGCAAAAGTAAATTTAAACAATTGAGACAAGCAAAGCTTATATAATTCAAAATCAATTTTACTGATACTGCAAATAAAAATCACAAATATTAGGTTAAAAAGTAGGGATTTCTAGTTGAAACACAGGAAAGTGGAACCAAATAGAATAGTTTAACACTATGTTCGCTAGATGACATATGGAATGAGAGCGAGGAAGTTCATTGGAACAGGATCTCCAAGCCCTTTCCCTTCTCTCACTCCATAAGCCTCTACCAAACACTGCATTAAGATAACTCCAGATTCAGCATCGGTTATGGTGCAAGGCTCAGATTTCACACACAGATTAGATCGATCGTCAAAAAAGCAATACCGCCATAGATGGCTGCAACGAGATTCGAAATTTCCGATCAAGTTGCCGCGCCACCGGATGCATTGTTTGACGGCGACCGATCCGTCCGCTCGACACTCCGAAACCATCGTCATTGCCTGAGAGAAAGAGAGAAGCGGAGACAGAAAGAGGGACCAAAAATATATTTAAGCATAAAAAATGAGGTGTGTATATATCATTGTTGCCAGGAACAGGTAGCGAGATTCAGAGAGAGAGAGAGAGAAAGAGAGGGACAGTTTTTTTTTTTTTTTTGGTTACATCGAGAGATTAGGGTTTGATGTTGCATCAGAGAGAAACCTCAGCGAGGAACAGAGTGTGCGTGAAAACCCCAAATCTACTCTGAAGTTGTGTCCCTGAGATTTATGTTGGAGACTCAACTGGTGCTTTTTCTTAATTTCCAATTATACCCTTCTTGTAGTTACCATGATGATGGGAATGGGAGCAAGGAGAAATGGTAGTATTGTCTATTTGGACTTGGGCCTTTTGACCTCACTTGAACCGGTTCTGCTCCACAACCAGCAAGAGGCTAAATAGCTGATAATATTGAGATTAATCTTTATCCAGAGTCACCATACTAAGAGGTTGAGAACTCACCAATGATATGATAAAGTGTGTTTGAAAAATCCAAATGGATCTATCTAGGTGTGGTCCACGTCGAGTAGAAGGAATAAATAGTTGCTTTTAGAAAGATGGATTCACATCCAAAAGTGCTAGAATTGAAACCAAAACATGCACGAAGTATTGAACCACTATGTCAACCAACAAAGTTTGAAGTACTTGAATTTCATCGGTGCTTATTTTTTGCGACAAATTACCAATGGTAAGAAACTATAAGTATAGGCTTTGTAGGTAAGAATTACAAACTACCTTTGAACGTCTCAATTGTAATTTTATATGATCCTATCTATCGGTAAAATAGCTTATTGATCGAACGCTCTTGCACCAAAAATGAACGAGGAGAAGCGATATGTCGAAGTTGTGGGACGTAAAAATGAATCGGGAGAGGAGTATTCCGACTAAGAGAGAAGTACCCACACGAGTGGTGGTTGATGAAGTAAGATGAGAATGTCAGCTTTGAGTAACCATTGAGATAATAAAAAATCATTTTACCTTTTTTGGTTAGAACTTGAGGGGGCTCCCTAAAAAAGATGGCGAACAAAATGGCCTTTGCTAGGGGAGAAACATATAATTGATGCAAGAACAATGTCATTTATGCTTTAACACTTAACACATACTAAACTCTTTGCAAGCCTCTGGACACCGGCACAACCATCAAGACAATGTGAAAATTTGTATGAGTGGATAAAAAAATCGGATGATTCAGTTGAATCATTAAAAACCTTAACTTGAATTTGACATGTACAATAGTTATTGATTCTCCGACTTAGTCTTTATTTTTTGGATGGGAAAACGGGACTAATTAAACTGTGTCCTTCACAAGAAGAGTTTCTAGGCAAACAGAACATAAAAAACTACCAAGTGATATTGCAAAACTATTCTTTGTTTAGCAATCACTAAACCATGCTGCAGCTTAATATTCCAGTCCCTGTCAAACATTTCCCAAACAGTAATAAGCTAAGCTCCGAGGCAGCTAGCTCAACTGATTAGAATTGAACTAAGAATTTAAATCAAATTCATGCAGTCCAGTTCACAGATCACATTTCCAATAAGAGAGGAGCGACATGCCCAGATGAATTCACAAAACCTTTCACCCAGTTTTCACACATATATGAAAGCTGCAAAGCTGAAAATTATACCACCATATTATACCATAATATACTTAACATGACCATACTTCCATCTACATTTAATATATGAAAGCTGCAAAGCTGAAAATTTGTGAACTATCAATTTTGGAAACCGATTAGTTCCTATACAGCCCTTTATCAGCAAAAAGGAAAAGAGACATCCAAAAACTAGCATGGCAAATTTACAACAAAAACCAAAAGCAGAAATATGATTAAAGCAAGGGTAAATAACGGGGAAGAGTTCTTGTTAAGATATCCAAAACGACAGGTATTACACAATTAAAACATGCAAACCTCAAATAATTCCTACAAAAACTGATAATTGAGTAACATCAAAAACTCCCAAGTGAGATTGCAAAACTTTTCCTTGTTTAGCAATCACATTCAATTTCTTCTCTGTAAAACATACTGGAGCTAAATATTCCAGTCCCGGTCAAACATTTCCCAAACAGCAATAAGCTTCGAGGACTCAACTGATTTGACTTGTACTAAGAATCTGAATCAAGTCCACGCAGTCCACTTCACAGATAGCATTACAGACAAGAGAGGAGCACCATTCTCTGCTGAATTCAACTTGATGCATAAGCTTATACAATACAATGTAAGCACCAAACAATGGATAAGTCCATAATGTATTATATAAGCTTATACTATCATGCCTAATACGGCGCACCAAACGAGCCCTAAGTGTTTGAATTATTGTGCAATGTAGAAAAGTGTCAACACATATGGGTGTGGTGGTTATAAACTTGTATGAATGGTTTTATTTGACATGGAAACCTAAAATGAAACATCATTTGAGGACAAAATCTCCATATAAAACAATGAAAATCATTAGGAAGATACTCCAGCTACAAGGCAAAATTCACTCTCATGGAATAACCTCAATAAAAAGTGAAACATACAAAACTATGCTTCTTGCAACTCATTGGGATTACACATGCTGCAGAACAACATTATAGGCTTCATGTTCCTCCCCAAAATCCTGCAGCAGCCAATAGTAAAGTTGTTAAATAATGATAAACCCAGACAAATCAATATTAACAAACATTTCTATTTCAATTTCAATACAATCCATACCTTGACAACCACACAGGAGCAACCAGTTACCTTCCTAGCTTTTCCTTCTGAATCAATCTTGCACAACTATAGAAAGAATGCCAGATATAATTAGCACAAACAAAATAAATGACCAGTGAAATATTTGAAAGTATAAATAAAAATATGTGAAAGTGCAACTACAGATAGAATAACAATTATAATAAACCATAATTGAAAATTGACCAATGAAACTTGGTATCCGTTGAATTTCATAAAGGAATGACGGGAACAAAAAGGAGTGTGGCACTTACTCCAGCCCATTCTCCAAGTGTCTTTGCACTTGGAACAGTGATCAGGCTAACATTGTGCTCTGCGCAGAGGGCCTTGACAAGTTTAACATAGTCAGGCTGGTCGCAATCTTCTGCTAGAACACAGAGCTGTCCAGCATGCTTCTCAATCACTTTTGCACCCTCGTGGAGGCCTCGGGAAAGACCACCATATGTCCAGTATGCTTCTTGTCCTCCTTTTAGAAAAAAGAACGAGTTTTCTCACAAAACTTACTATTTTCATTTTCATTAAACTTTCTCGCTCTACTTTTATTTTCTTCACAACAACATTCGGTAACATGCGGATTACGATCATCTCATGTCATATAACAATGTCAAGTGAAATTTATGCTTATCCCTTTCTTCATAAATATTCAAAGCACCTCATCTATTTAATACATATGAAGAGATATATCTTCTTCACAATTTCAACATGAGAAAATTTTCAGATGAAATGATCCCTATCCTTAACATTCTTTGTTCAAGAAATATCTGCTTACCATAAATGGAAATGTAACATACCCTTGTACGACAAATAGATGACATCACAAAATGTATGAAACCAATTTCAAAAAAGGGTGTAAAACAAACCCTTCTGCAGTAAATAGTCTATAAAGGGTGTAAATCAAACCCTTCTCAATCCAGGTCACCACATATCAAAACTATGCTGACCAGTTTGCAAGGTTTTTAAGAGTAACTATGAAGCAAAACAGACTAATCCATATGGTAGAGCCAATAATGTTACGAGTTCTAGAGCCAACTATTGGTACTAGTAAATACTGCACAGCTTCACTGGATCACTGCTAACCTTCTTCCTATACACCTTTGTTTATTCTTTGAGAACTGCAAAATTCAAGCCCTTTGAGCTTTGTCCTTTTCAAGGTCACCATTCTCAGGTTTGATCGTTTTCATGTCGGAACCGGTCTTCCTTGTTCAAGTTTTAGGCGGCTTACTGGCAGAATCTTTCCTGTCAACACCAAAAATATATTTGAGGGCAGATTCTACAGATTCAGATTTGAAGATGCTGGTAGAAGTTTTACTGTCCGAATCATTAGATTGACGCGGTCAAGATTGAATTTCAACTGAATTAAATTTGGTAAAATTGATTATGGTAAAAGTGAGTTGAAAGTACAGTGATTTATGCTTGAATACATTAATGATAAAAATGATTTTTATAGGGTAGTATTGTGAAATTCAGTTGTAAAATCTCAAGTGATTATGTCTATCCTAGAACCTAGGATTTGTAGCTTCATCCTAGAATTAATTGTAAAACGAAACATTTAAACACCAAAAAATTGATTCTAATTCTGATACTGGAGATTGGAGAATCAATATAACGCTTACAAACGTGAAACCAAACATTATCTAGATTAAATATTTGTGAATCCCTAATATATTGCCTAGTATGCAGACTAACCTGGACTGAGAATTGGTCTTTGCACCCTTAGCTGACTCCAACTCGGGAGTTTCTCTGCATTTTTCTACCCTGCACATTATGAATAACTTGACAATATAAGCTTCATAAATCAGTTGAAGATTAATAAAAAAATAGGTGGATTGAACAAAACTGACAACACCAATTTAGCGATCATATAAGATAAAAGGCCAGTTATTGGTATGAAATCCATGATAATTTGGTATGCTATAGATACAATATAGTTCAAGGGATTTCAAATAACATTTCAAAAATAAACTTCTAGTTAGAGGTCCTTTCAATTGAAACTGGATTTAGAAAAATAAACTGGCAAAAGTCCTTCACTTTGATTTAATAAGCTTATAAGTTTTCTTTTTGAAAAAAGATAGATATTATGAAAGTTAAAACAAAGCAAATAATGACAACACCAATATAACGATCATATAAGATAAAAGGCCAGTTATTGGTATGAAATCCACGATAATTTGGTCTGCTATAGATACAATATAGCTCAAGGGATTTGAAATAACATTTCAAAAGCAAACTTCTAGTTAGAGGTCCTTTCAATAATATTAGGCATTAATGTCCTTCAGATCATGTAATACTTACATATCCGACGCCTCGGCGAGATCCTTAAGTCCAAGTCCTTTTTCCTGATACCAGAATATCAGTATGCACGATATAGATACATACATACATATATATAATATATATACATGTGTTAGTGTAAAACAAAAATTAAGTTGGCATCGGAGCTTTGTACTCACCTCATTTGGTGAAACATCAACTAGTTTCCAGCGCTGTTTGTTAAGATTCAATACTTCCTCATCCCCATCATCATACAAAATCTACAGAAAAGTCATTTGAAAAGTTAACAAATATAATTATATATTTCAATACTTCATGCTTTTCAGGCTCACACAACAATCATTTGACCACACAAGTGTTGTTTTTTCTTGTTTCATAATCAATCAATCAATTCAATTATTACTTTCGTTTTTTAAAAAATGTTCATTAGAAGAGAAGAGTGAAAATTTTGATATTGTCAGAATAAAACATTTTCCTTCCAAGTCACCTGTGAGTTATCACAGTAGTAGGAGGTTTTCAATCCGGCTCTCCAGCATTCATCTAACTTAAAAAATAAGGACTAAATTTGGGAATCAATCATATGGAGATATTTGGCGCACTTTTATGAGAATGCACCATGAACATTAATGAATAAAATTCATGAAATCTTAAACTAGACTATACTTCGTATTTGCAAAGCCCAGAAATGAAAGATAAACATTATCACAGGTATGTAGGGTTGAAAATAAGAATGATTTAAAAGGTCATATACCACCAGGATATTATCAGTGTCAATACTACAGTACATAGGGATTAGAAAATGTCCAATCAGTATGTCATGTGCTTTTGTTTAAAGAATAACTCATATAATGTGTTACATAAAGAATTTAAAAGCTAAAGAAAACAAAAATCTAAAGCAGTAAAAGCCACCTCACCTTATGCTTTCCTCTGACAGGATCATAAGAAGCGACAACACCTGCATAAAACCTGAAGAAAATAATTGTTAACACATAAATTTCAGGGTTACATAAACCAAGCAACACACACACGTATGTACACATTGAAACTGATTATGAAACAAGACCAACATCTAGTTAAATGATAAATTACTAATATCTTTGAAGGAAAAACCTTCCAAACATAGCATTTAACTCAAAGATAAAATTGATAAACAAACTGATTCAAATTCTTTATCTAAATCACAAAGCCTGTTTCTTAATTGAGATGTTCTAACAAAATCCAGTAGACCAACTAGAGAAAAGAGATGTTAGATGACAAGAAATGAGTCTCATCTACTTTCAGAAGCATATGAAATTTAGAATATGACAGTAGGGAAAGTGATTTTGTAAGTCCGAAAATCCCATGAGAATGCATAAAAAAGAAACCTTTGCAAATAGTTTATCTTAACTTAAACTACCCCACCCAAAAATAATCATTGTAAATGAGATCTCTATTGATAGAGGAAATCCAGATCATAAAAAGACCAACATCCACTTCCTGTGAAATGGCCTTTACACACCTGAATTCTCCTTTGGTACGTGTCTATTATTCAGAAGTAACTATGATTTATAGCATTTTTTCCTCCATATATAACCATTGTCCTAAACCCGTAGTTCACAAACACAAGCACAAGCAAACAGCATCATATGGCCTACTGTAGCTGAGGTCATAGTATACTTCCTTTGAATTTATTAAAAGAGGAATGAAGACATAGAAAATAGATTACAAAATAGTGCTACTGAAATTCTTACGTCTTGTCCTTCGGCCACCAGACCTCGATCCGACTACCAACCAATGAGTTACTACGGTCACGAGATTCAGATACCTGAGGGAAAACTTACAGAAAAGGTTACAAGGAATACATTACGAGGAAGAATTAAAGGAAGGGGAAATTCCAGTAAACAATATACAATGAAAAAAAGATTCTGATTCAACCTATTCTGTCAAACTCCTGAAAAGGAGATGCTGTGCTAAATTTTGTAAGATCACTATTCTTGAGTATAGAGACAGACAACGTTTTTTTACGCTGGACAGTGACCACGCACACACACACATGTAGTGAGAGAGAGAGAGAGAGAGTATCCTTATATCAACTTGTTAGTACAGTTAGCACATAATCTCAGAGAGTATCACATGTTAAGGACTTTCCAGGGTAAATCGAAAAAAATTAGAGTTAGAGTCATAAAAAAGTTGAAGATAATGGGACATCTCACAAGATTTTAGTAACTCTATCCAACAACTCGGATAGATATCAAATGCATACCTCTACGCTTGTAGTGACGTTCCTTCTCCTCAGCCTTGATTGTGTGGTTTCCTCCACTCCACTTAATGCTTTACTTGCAGACTCAGTAATCGCCATCGGCCCCTATAAAGTGGCAGCAACAAGGCCCCCAAAAGATGAAGTATGTGAGGTTTTACTGAAATTTCCTGTTATTCAGGATGATTGTAAAAAATATTCTTGATATACCTTCACAGCAGATGATTTGTTGAGACCTTTGTTAGGAGTAGCATCATCATGCCTCCTCCTTTTCTTAACCTCTGGTTGACCTGAAGATCTGGCCTCTTCTCTATTTTCCACCTCAACATTCATAGCTGACTTGTTTCTCCCCTCATCTTCACAAGAAACCTTAGGTTCCACATTAGCATCCACCAATTCAGGAGCTACACAAGTTCCCCCATTAGACTTCAGAGTAAACTTAATTTTCCTAATGGGTGGCTGAGGTTTTTCATCAGATTCCTTTTCCAACCCAACATCAGGGGATTTGGGAAGAGTCTTGTCGAGCAGAGGATTCAAATTGCCTTTCTTTGATATTGACACAGAACTAGTATGAACATCTTGATTACCTGTGCTACTTATTTTCCTAGGGCGACCTCTTTTGGGGCGGCTTCCATCTTTATCATGTGTAAAACGCAGAGAAGCATCAGTGTTCTCATCATTTTTAGGTTTAGCTACTAATGATTTAACACCTTCGCTCATATCTGCAGACTTTGACAGTACATTATCCTTGCTGGAAGCAGGGATTTCAGAAGGAAGAAAATCACTTCCAATAGCAGAAGTCTTTCTCAATTGAGCTGGTTTTGCAATGTTCTCATGTCTCGGCTCAGAAACTAGAGCTACATGTTTCGTTTTAGGCTCCGGCTGCATCATATCCTTTCTGGACATAGGATTTTTAGGAGGTGAAGAAACAGAGCTAGTATTGTGAGCCTTTCTGGATTGAGCTGATTTTCTGGTTTTTGTTCCCATATGAATCAAAGAGTGATCATAGACTTCCTCTGCATTCATCAAAGAATTAGGCTTATTGTCCCTCCTCCTTGGCGAAGTATTCAGCCGAGTTTCAGAGCTTGGTTCCTTAACAGACTCTAAATTGCAAGTCTCTGAATTGGAGTTTGCACTGCTTCTTTTGGAGTTCTTAGTAAGATTAGAATGTTGTTTCCTTTTGGAACCAGACTTTTTTATAGCTTCTCCATCCACAGTAGCAGCACTGGCACTTATGTTTGATTTTGTAACACCCGTAAGTTGGGAACCTCTCACACAAGTAGTATCTGGTTCAAGTCCTTTGGTCACCTGATTAAGAATATAATTACATGTTTAATGTTCCATAATATTGACTGGTTCTGTGACAAAGTAAGCATCACAATCGTAACGGGAAATTTAATAATCCAATAACGTATAGTGAAAGGAAAAAGATAACTTACATCACAGGGTTGATCATCTGCATCTGTGGGTACATCAAGCTTGTTATCAACTGACTGAACCTGAAGTATTGCAACAAAATCAATCCTAACCAAGTAACAGGTTATTGAAAATAACAATACCAAGGTGAAGAAGATATTGATGTAACAGTGGGTTAGTAATTAAGTATTATTCATATGCTGTCAGAAATCTAGGGAGAAAGAGAAACTGAGAATATATTAAAGTGAGAGATAAAGAAAGAAGTGTTATGGTCATTCAAGAATCAAGGAGAGTATCCTCTTCCAAGGGTTTTACTTTACACCAGAGCAATGAGCTTATTCAGTTTATTCCCAAAAGGTGCTTCCCCGATACACTTACTGATATTTAACCCGTGACCCCTAACTCTCTTAGCCCCATAACTTACCAAACTTCAAATTATCCTTCTATAGACACACCATATTTTCCTCCTATCTCATTATTTTTATTCCTAACAATACCTCTCCCTAATAGATCAACATTGTACTCAAGGTTGAAATTTCAAAACTGTAGCTGAATGGCATCAAATCTTCCTATGTAGCCTCCTAAATGGTTCGCCTTGCCAATGGATAAGAACTTGTTTCACCAGATCCCCACAGTGAGATACAGTCTAATACCCCAATGCACTTTCTGGGAAATAAGAGTTGGCATCCACTTTCAAAATCTATAGGTAGATTAGTTCCCACTGAATGATTTAATACCACCTCTTTAAGCTGGGACAATGAAACACAGAATGAATGTGTTCTTACTATGGGACCTGAAGTTGGAAAGTAACTGCGACTTCCCCTATTTGTTTAGCACCAAGTAGGGACCACAGAATCTATCTAGCAGCTAACTTTGGATGCATTGAGAATACACATCCCTAGGAGTGGGTCTAATCTTCAAATAAACCCGATCCCCAACCTGAATAGTAAAAGGGCATCTGTGTGCACTGGCATACCGCTCCATGCAATTAAGAAAAACACATATTATCTACTATCAGTATTGCCTATGACAAGTACGACGTACCACTGCCTTTGGAGAAGCAATCAATCGATTCTGGCAAATGGACGAAACGATTTGTGGATAATCATGAAGAGATCTTCCTGAGGACTCCACGGCCTTCATAAGAAACGGTGTAAGCTTCACAGCACAGCTGGTTATTACTTTCTCAGCCAAGGTCCAAGAAATAGGTGAGATAGTCTGGGAAAATAAGCTAACCAGATTAACAAAGTAAAATAAAAGGACATGAAGTAACAATAACCAAATAACATAAAAAACCAAAAAAATATAAATGAGATGAAACCGATATAATGCAAAGTTTGTTACCTGATTTTCCTTTCGAGCACTATCTAAAAGAGGTTTAAGAAGATCTGGGGAAATTTCATCACTTTCGTTTATGACCAATGTCATTATTGATTCCATTGAATGAATTACATTACTTGGATGGCTTGACCTTTAAATTGAATAAAAAATACTCTAGTCATTAATACAGGAGTGAATGAAAACTCCAATGATAACTGATAAGCAAAAAAGAAAAAAGGAAAATAGCAGTAAACTTCTTCTTATGTGATAACTGCTAAGCAATCTATTTTTTCATCAGTATTTGTCAATGTAAAACAACTTCCCCTAGCTTCATCTGCTAGTCATTTGGAAAAAGAATATGCAAAGAAAACCTAATTTCCTTGGCTGCACCACTTCTGTTAGGGGAAGGCCAGTCCAAATTCAAGAGACAGTATACAGAAAAACTTACACATGATTACAACACCAATATGATCTTCTACTTATGTGATCGGTTTGAATAAATTTTACCAAATTTGAAAAACTGTTTGACTGTCAACTATAACCAAGCTGAAATATACATTTACAAAAAATAGAAAAGAAACCTCAAAGTTGGGTGCACGAATTTTATAGAGATGATATGCATCTATTAATATGTAATCAGAAAGAAAGAAAAACCTAATTGAGTAAATAAATTTCACCTAGGCAAGTTTGGAACATGAAGAAACAGATAAAACAAAATGTCGTTAGGGCTCTCTAACCTTACAACACCAAAGAAATGATGAAACATCTCAATAACCAGGTCATCACACTCAAGGTCCAGCATGACCAAGGATGACCTGACCTTCCAAACATTCTCAAGTATGGCTAATGCTTTTTCATAGCCACGACCAGATACATGACACAATTTCTCAAAAGCTGACACCTTGAGCTTGAAAACTTCCTGCTCAGCACGAAAGGAAATGTAATCAATGTATAATTTGAACAAGAAAATATAATTACAAAAATCATTATCAACATTTATAATTACAATATACTTGAACTGTTTGATTGAAAAAATTCAATTACAGAAAAGTAAAATGAGTACCTTCATTTGTTCATCATCATAAGGGGAATCTGGTGCCGTAATTCTTGTGATCTCAGCTAGGCAAGATGTAACAGAGATCTTGACATCCTCATCCGGATGTCGCAAAAGTTCAGCAGAAATTAGTGCCTTCATTAAAGGCACAAGTGATTCTTGAACATGATTGGCAGGTCTTTGATCGACCGTTGACAGAATCAGCTCCAATTTCTAAAATTTGGAAAGCCATACAAAAGTAAAGGAATGTCAGAATGTTGTCAAGTTGGAAGGCCTGTTGTTAAAAATGTTTTAATTTATTCCAAAATTCAACTAAGCATTGAAATAAGTGGGGAAGACTCCTAATTTACACTGTTACAAGTGAGGAATTAAACCAGATATTCAACTTGATTTATTCAAATCATCTAAGGACATAAACTAAGCCCTTTTGTAAATATCCACATTTCAGTGCATAATTCGTGTGCACCTTAACTGACACCTCAAAGTCAATTAACAAAGCAAACCATTGGTAACCCCCTAACAGAAAAAAAAAAAAAAAAAAAAAAAAAAAGTCCATGACAAACAAAAGATTTCTTTGCGTCCAAACAATAAGCCACATAATCCATCATCAAATTCAGCAACGTAGTGGAATTCATTTGACAAGAAACGGCACAGGAATGTATAGATACATACGAGGGCATCAAGGAGATCAAGAGCATCAACCTCCCTAGGTCAGTAACTACTCTGCTGCCATTAAGTAGCTGGGCAAATCTTTTTTTATGATAGAAGAAATTCACTAGAACAAAGAGAAGAAAACTACAAGAAACATAGGGTAAGGAACCCAAAATATAACAACAAAGAAAAAGAGAGAACATCTGGAGCAAAGCTGCCAGTCTCATTTGCATACCAACAGGGAGTAAATGGCAGGTTCCCTAAACCACTTCTTGCAAAGGAACCTTTTTGTCAATGTAGAATCATTGGCGGGTTCTCCTTTCATAAAATCATAACCAATCCATTTGAAAGCATAGTTCACTAGTACAAGGGGAGGTTGGCTCCCTATACAAGGCAGCTCCTTTTGCCTTGCTCTTGCCAACTTGTTCACCTCTTCATGGTGAAACACTTGGCCATTGACAAATTTCTAGCTGTCAAGGGACAGTAGCCCCTATCTAGAAATCGACATAGTGCTACCCTAGTAGAAAAGTCTTGGTTATGCAAGAAACCAACATATCCATAAATTGAGTACCACAGGCCAAATAGAAGTCTGGATCTTGAAGGATGCATTGAACTTCCAAAGGAGTTAATCAAAATTACAGCCACTCTACTTAACCAATGAGCCAGAAATTGAAAAAGGGTTTGCAGGAATACATCCAATTAGACAGATAAACACAGCCAACGAGACACGAAGAGACTCCGATCAGAAAATTCAATAAAAATGAAAAATTTAATTCCAAGATAAAATGTGGAAGACATATGAGGTAAATAAAACCTAAAGAATTCCCTTGGAAAATAACCAGAATTTGGGTGTGCCATGCCAACCCATTTGAGATACCTAAACCAATCATGAGACAACCCATAACATGAGATATCTAAAATCAAGGCAGTAATCTATATGATCAGCAAACAGAGAGAAAATCATAATCAATTCATGAGACAAAAATCCAGCAGAAAGATTTACAAATAGATATGAAAAGCAGAAGAAAGATATGGAGAGAGATTACATCAAGCTGTTCAAGAACCACATCAATATCATCATAAGGCTTGCATTTGAGCAGCTTCCTCCCCACATGTCTAAGCCTCTGCAGCAGCAGTGTATCTCTCTCAGTGGAAGTCATTGTTTCTGCCCAGAAAGTTTGGAAATGTACAATGTAACTCACAATTTATAGCCCTAGCTGTGTCAGCAAAACTAAATTCAAGGGTTTGAGGCAAAGTGTGTGACATGCAAGCAGATAAGCACAAAAGATTAGTTCATGGTTTTTTCTTTAATACTATTGAGTTTCTGGGTTTGAAATTCACTATACAATCATTACAATGTACTAAGAAAAGTTTTAAACCCCTTTTATTTGGTTACCTTAAAAGAAAATACTCCCTAAAGAGTCTTTCTTTCCTTTCTTCTCTTACAGGCGAAAGTGCCTGTCTTTGATCGTTGAACTTGAGGGCAGTGCTGAATGCTGATGAACTGAGATTTCGTCATCATCTTCCCTGCAATTACCATCATACCCTTATTTATATTTCTCTTATGCCATACAAATATCCTAGGTAAAGTACATGTTTGATTATCTGAAACAGAGTTTTAAGATTCATGTCTTGAGTTAAGAGCTTACTCTAGGCTGATGTATATGTTTTTTTAATAAA
The DNA here is from genome assembly GCF_012489685.1 of Lotus japonicus. NCBI lineage: Eukaryota > Viridiplantae > Streptophyta > Magnoliopsida > Fabales > Fabaceae > Lotus > Lotus japonicus. The sequence goes on from NC_080043.1 coordinate 72,941,926, forward strand.
ATTGTCTCCGTTGGAGGATACCTATGTAGTTAGAGAAAAATTTAGTGGGATTCACATAAATTTGAACTAGTCTATATTCAGCAATGTGTAAAAAATTGAATGTCCAGCACTCCTCTATAGTTAGTAAAACACTCTAACTTTAACAAAGAATTGTAAATCCAATACACCCATGTTTATTTTGATAAATATTGAAATCAACTTTTACATTGCAGAGCACAATGTATCATTGAGATTCACAAACTTGGTTTGATTAGGTGTGTCTGTTATCAATCTATTTTGTTGACAACTAAAATTTGAACGAAAGTGTGCAACAGGGATGGTGTTCCTCTGCCGGGACAATTTAAAATGAGAAGTTTCATATTTTGATAAAAAAAATATAGTTTCTTAACTAATGAACCCAATAAAAGTTTAGAGAAATTAAATTACCAATGCAATAATGTTTAATCAGGGGATAAAATGAGGGGAGAGGAGGGAATTAAAAATGAGAAAAGAGAGTTTATTGTGTAAATATCAAGACTATATTGTAAAATATTAAAATTTCATTAGAAAACATAGCATGACACGTCAAGGATAACTATTTATTTAATTAAAAAGAGTGTGAAATGTTGTTTTGAGGGTACGTATGGGAGAAAACCTCTTACAGTTAAGAAAAAAAATACTCAATTTGTATTTTAGACTAGATATGAAAGAAGGTCAATTATGTTAATATAAACAATGCAGAAAATCAAAACTATTTTGAATTAAAATTTTGGGTGAAATAACAAATGGACAAATCAAGAAGATAATTATTTTGTGTACCTCTTCTTTTTCTTTTCATTTTCTTTCTCTGTGATACATGTATTTGAGAATTTCAAAGACATAGTTTTCATCCTATAAGGGTGGTTTTGACCTGCTGCCCATTTTATATTCAACTGAATAAATTTACAATGGACCTGAAAAAAGAAAAAAAAATTGGTCAATGGAAGTTTCAGAATTTAGGCATAAATCAAAGTCTCCTAATATGACATTCATTTCATTGTTACTAGTGAATAATTAAACTAGATTTTGATCTTAACTTCTTCATTTCATTAAATGACATATGTTAAGCTCTTTATAAAAAATAAATGTTTAGCACCCCTTTATAGCTAGTAAAAAACTCTAAAATTTCATCAAAGAGTTTTAATCAAATACAACCTTTTTCGTTTTGATAACTATTGAAATCAACTCTTAAATTGCAGAGCACCGTGTGTTATTGACATTCACAAACTTAGTCTGATTAGTGGTGTCCATTATTAATCTATTTCGTTGACAACTAAAATTTGCACTAAAATGTGCAAGAAGGATGGTGTGTGTCCTTTACCATGACAGTTCAAAATGATAAGTTTCATATCTTGGATATTTCTTAATTTAATGAACCCAATTAAAGTTCAGAGGAAGTTCACCAATACAATAATGTTTAAGGGATAAAATGAGGGAAAGGAGGGGATCAAAATGAGAAAATATATTGTGTAAATATCAAGAATATATTGTAAAATAATAAAATTTCTTTAGAAAACATAAAATGACATATTAAGGATAACTATTTATTTAATCAAAAGAGTATGAAATGCCTATATGTTTTGAGGATATTGGAGAATACCACTACCGTTAAGCAAAAAATACTCAATTTGTATTTTAGTCTTGATATTAAAGAAGGTCAATTATGTCAATATAAACATTGCAAAAAATCGTCAAAACTATTTTGAATTAAAATTTTGGGTGAAATAACAAAAGAACAAATCAAGCAGATATTATTTTATGTACCTTCTTTTTTCTTTTTACTTTCTTTCTTTGTGTGTACATGTATCTCAAAGCCATAGTTGTCATCCCGTAAGAGTGGTTCTGACATGCTCTCAATTTAGTATTTGACTCAATAAATTTACATGACCTGAAAATAAAAAAATAAAAAAATATCGTCAATGGAAGTTTCAGAATTTAGGCCTAAATCTCAGCTACCCTGATATGATATTCACTTAGGATACATACCTCTATTTTTTTTCTTAACCTTGGATCACGGGTTAAATATCAGTAAGTGTATCAGAGAAGCACCTTTTGAGAATAAACTGAATTAAGCTCATTGCTCTGGTGTAAAGGAAAACCCTTGGACTTGAACCAGATATTACTTGTATGAGAGATTCCCAACTTACGGGTGTTACAAAATCAAACATAAGTGTCAGTGCTGCTACTGTGGATGGCGAAGCTATAAAAAAGTCTGGTTCCAAAAGGAAACAACATTCTGATCTTACTAAGAACTCCAAAAGAGGCAGTGCAAACTCCAATTCAGAGACTTGCAATTTAGAGTCTGTTAAGGAACCAAGCTTTGAAACTCGGTTGAATACTTTGCCAAGGAGGAGGGACCGTAAGCCTAATTCTTTGATGAATGCAGAGGAAAGCTATGATCACTCTTCGATTCATATGGGAACAAAAACCAGAAAATCAGCTCAATCCAGAAAGGCTCACAATACTAGCTCTTTTTCTCCACCTTCTAAAAATCCTATCTCCAGAAAGGATATGATGCAGCCAGAGCCTAAAACGAAACATGTAGCTCTAGTTTCTTAGTCGAGACATGAGAACATTGCAAATCTAGCTCAATTGAGAAAGACTTCTGATATTGGCAGTGATTTTCTTCCTTCTGAAATCCCTGCTTCCAGCAAGGATAATGCACTGTCAAAGTCTGCAGATATGAGCGAAGGTATTAAAGCATTAGTAGCTAAACCTAAAAATGATGAGAACACTGATGCTGCTCTGCGTTTTACACATGATAAAGATGGAAGTCGCCCCAAAAAAGGTCGCCCAAGGAAAATAAGTGGCATAGGTAATCAAGATGTTCATACTAATTCTGTGTCAATATTAAAGGAAGGCAATTTGAATCCTCTGCTCGACGAGACTCTTCCCAAATCCCCTGATGTTAGGTTGGAAAAGGAATCTGATGCAAAACCTCAGCCACTCGCTAGGAAAATTAAGTTTTCTTTGTAGTCTAATGGGGGAATTGGTGTAGCTCTTGAATTAGTGGATTCTAATGTGGAAACTAAGGTTTCTTGTGAAGATGCGGGGAGAAACAAGTCGGTTGTGAATGTTGAGGTGGAAAATAGAGAAGAGGCCAGATCTTCAGGTTAACCAGAGGTTAAGAAAAGGAGGATGCATGATGATGCTACTCCTCACAAAGGTCTCAACAAATCATCTGCTGTGAAGGTATATCAAGAATCTTTTTCACAATCTTCCTGAATAACAGGAAATTTCAGTAAAACCTCACATATATACTTCATCTTTTGCGGGCCTTGTTGCTGCCACTTTATAGGGGCCGATGGCGATTACTGAGTCTGTAAATAGGAATTAAAATAGGAAGTGAAATGTCAATTTAGGATCCAAGACCAGAGACCCTAAAGAACTTATACAACTCATCACACTGCCCAAAAAATGCAATAAGAGTTGTGAACCACAAGGACTTTCAAGGGCCAACCGATAAGGTTCTGGTATGGTGGTGAATTTAATTTTGAATGACCAATTTAAAAGTATATTTAAATATATAAGGAATGAAGCAAAAGAAAATGATGTAAGCTAATGAAAATAAATTTAAAGATTTGGATTCCAAAATTAAGAAATCACTTTAAAATTGTGGATTTCACTATGATAGTTACAAAGTATAAAATGCAACGATTTAAAGATGAAGAACTCCATAAAATTGTCAAAAGACAAAAGAATTTTGTTTGAAAAATTAGGATTTCACGAAAAATGAGATTCTAGAGTATTCTAAGATTAAGAATTTTACATATATAATACTTATAAAGCAAAAATGTTTTTGTTATAGACATGTTAGAAAAATGAAATTATAAAAGCAATTTATTTTGAATAGTGGGGTAAAAAACCACAACAGTTTTGGATACTTAAGATTTCAAAACGAAAAATGAATTGGAAAATTACTTTGAGATTAATGATCTTAAAAAATCGTGAATTGCAAAGGACAATTATTTTGAAGAATATGATTTTAAAATTAAAATTAAGATTGATAAATAACCTAAATTTGAAATGGTTGTTTTTAGAAGAATATGTCCCTAAATTGATAAACAAACAAAGAAGAACAAATGATAATTCAGAATGTTGAAAGGATAACTATATGTTGTTGAACCTCGACGATTTTGCTCAACAAGTTCGGCTCCATAAGGCCCTTCTAGACTGACCAAATATATAATGAAATCTAAAATAAAAGCCAACAACTGATAACCCTGTGATCCACACCATAATGGTGATTTGTAAATAAAAAGTGATTGCCATTGAAATATCACATAATCTATAAAAGATCTTAAGCAAAAACTACCAAACTAATGTAAGGGTACTAACCGAAATCCAAGGTTTCTTCCATATATGCAAGCACGAGGGAGGCTGACAAACATCTTCACTTGGAGATTTGGAGATTGTTTAACAGAGTCATCTTCTCTACTTTTAAGTAACCTGGATTTAATGTAAACAATGGTCGAACATCAAAGAATAAATAAGTTGTTTCGAGATTAAGAGTTCAATGGAACCAAAAGAGAGAATTTTCATGAGAGGCGGCGGGGTGAGAGAAAGAGGGAATCGGAAATGTGGAGATTAGGGTTTCGCAAGTATATATATATAAAAGAAATTATGTGAAAAAACTCAAACGCTGAGTAATTCTATGATAAATTATATAGAAATATAATAATATTATAATATTGTGATTGAAAATATATTCATTTTTTTTAGTTAGGATGAAAATATTATTCGTTTACTCAATGTTAGTTAAGCAAGAAAGTTGAAGAGTCATTTATACATTTTAGTGGTTCAAGTAAAAATAATTTCTAATTTAAATAAATTCTAAATAGTTAAAAAAATTAATAAAAATAATAGAATAACTATTAATTCATAAAAAAATGTTAAATTAATTAAAAAATTATAAACCAAAATATAATATTAAAAAAATAAATAATGTTGAATGATTATAAATATTAAAAAAATCATACAAAAATATTTTCACAGCAAGAAAGATTGGAAGGCTTTTTCGTTTTGGCTTTGTGTAGTTTACATCCTCCGAGCATGCATCTCTAGAGATTAACCATCTAAATGGCGTTCATTGGGTGGAGTAGCCTTGTTAGTGACGCCGACAAGATTTCCACGTTAGGGATCTTCCGGTTCGAGCTTGAAGGAAAGCAGGGAGAAAATTTCGCATGAGCAAGTTGGGGTTTTTGAGTCAAGGTGTGGGGAAAGATCGCCCTCTGTTTTAGTCCCACTTTCTTCATCGTGGTGGGCTATCTTGTGGAGGTAAATGAAAATTCGACGTTCCATTCCTTATTTGATGGGTGAAGAGAGGATGATTTTCGACACTTCTATGGTTTCTTTTTCCTGGGCAAGGCTACCAGACATGGTTTTGTTTCTAGAAATTCTCCCCCGTGCGCGCAGGTGTGAAGAGACCAAGATTCAAGGATTGGCTTCTCTCGTTCTTCTAATGGTTTGTCGTTTTGGAGGAAATTCTAACTTCGGAAGCGTAGATAGGCTTTTGATAAGGGTGAGTTGGATTTTTCTGCAGGGGTGGGCTTCAGCTTCTGGGAAAGCTTTGGGTACTTCTAGGGTCATGGAGTGGTGGATGGTTTGCCTCAAAGGGAGGGTTCGGCGTCGGTTACCACTAGGAGGTGTGGGCGTCCCAAGAAGTTGGAGACTAGAGGTCGAAAAAAATGTTTTAGGTTCTTAGACTACAGAGGCTTCGAGGGTTTCGGGGTCATCATCGATGGTCCCTTCTCTAAAAAATTCCTTAATCTTGTTAGAGGCACAATGTTCTAACGCTTTCTGACTAGAGTCAAGCACATTTTTTGGTAGGTGAGCAGGTAGGTGTCGTTTATGAAAGTGCAGAGGAAAAGACAATTCTTGCGCTTTCAGATCATGTGATGTTTCGCGGAGGAAGAGTAGACGGTAGATTCCATCATGGTTTGTTTCTTCCTAGTTTTGTTGCGGTCAAAGGGCTCTTTTGGAGGGTTTTGTAGTGTGTTGTGCTTCCTTCGGTCTTTGTGTTTCTTTTTGGATCGTTATCTATAATCTTTGCCTTTGGGGTTTTGTTGATCGGCTTTGGGGCAGTGTTTTAAAACTCGGCTCGGTCATCGACTCGGTCGGGGTACTGAGTCACTGAGTCACTGGTCGGACCAGTGGGTCACTGGTTCGATTGCTTGACTCGGTGTATATTTAAAAATCATAAAAAATGTCCAATGCAATATATATTTAATATATAATTAATAAAATCCGTCTCCAATCAATAACATAGTAATGGTGCAGTGGTTAGGTTTCCTCCATATTTCCTCCATGGCTTGTGTTCGAACCCTCCTGACAGCATTTTGAACATAATATCAAGTTTTTTTCCTACTACATACAAAATGTTTATAACTGGATTAAAAAAAAACAATTTGAATGGCCCAATATGTTTAATAATTAGATAAACGGGCTTCCAAAAAAACAATTTGAATGGCCCAACGTCAACAAACTTAAAAAAAAATTAAAAAAGCATGAAAAGGGGGACTGGGCCGACTGGCATTGACCAAAAAAAAAAAAAAAAAGTGACTCGCCGGTTCAATCAAAAAACCGGCCGAGTCACCGAGTTTATGATCGAACCGGCCGGTTCTAAGCGGTTCAATCCGAGCGGCTTGCACCTCCGGTCTGAAGTGTGGCTCGGACCGGTCAGGTCACCGAGTCCCGGCCGGTCCGAGCCGAGTCTTAAAACTCTGCTTTGGGGGCTAGATTTCTCTCTCCCTCTATGAGTGTGGCTTGTTTTGTTGGATATGTCTTTCTTTTAAGGAGGACTTTGTACACGTTCTTTCGTTTACCAATATACATTTTGATTTCTAAAAAAGAATATGAACCTATGGTAAAAGTTAAGTTTTTTCTTTCCTTATTTTACTAAACAAAACAAGATAGAAGAGTGAAAACTTCTCTTTTCCTAGTTTACGTCATCTTCTATTTTTCTTGAACCAATAATTTCAATAATCAATTATTTCTCTATTTATCTTCAGTTCCCCTTTCAACACAAACGTACTAATGTAGTATCTCAGTTTCTCTTTCAATTTTATTTGCTTATCAATAAAATTGATTGAGGCAAGAACAAAATATAAACAAAAAAGTAGAATGTCTTTTTTCTTTATCAAAAAACAAGAAAGACAAAAGAAACTAAGGAACGCCAAGGGAGTCTCTCAACAAGAGAAACTCTAACACAGTAACAGGATCTTCTATAACCAAATGAGCAAACACCGGAATGCGAAGTCAATCCTCACTATAATTAGACTCATGAGAAACCTTAAGTAGTGTGATTGTCCAATCTTTATGACTAAGCTCCCGCTATCCCCACTATCATCCTCCAAAGCCGTTAAAAGGTTAGCACAATCCACCAAGCTGTCTTCTAATGTTCAATTTTACAACAAGAAACGTTTTTCAGTGGAACATATAGAAATGAAACATCAAATTAATGGAAAGGAACGACTATAAATCTACCTTGAAATGGCTGGAAAAAGTTGGTAAACAATGAAATTTTTGGAGTAAGTTAATTTTATATTTTCCCTCACCATTTTTATTTGCACGCACTATGGGAGTCGTAAGTACTCAAACAAAAGAAGTGACCATTCAGCCAATTTTGACACAAAATACACTTTTCGTGCCAAAACAGGAATTCTATTTAGCAAGTGGGTGGGACAGGGAAGACCGACATTAGTTACTTGTTCATATGTTAGGATTCTATCTGCGCTTTAAGCCGATCACCATTGAAGAGTTGGTGACAAAATTGTTCACTCGACCACAAATTGAAACCATTAAAAAATTGGGAAAATTTCATATCGGCATCTCTCTACAACGTATATAATTACAAAGCACCAAACAAAAATCCTTTAAATCTACCATGCAACGCAATACAAAAAAAATTCTTAAAGACATAAAAATTCAGACACATTTAAACAAGATCTTGTGTAAATAAGTGTTTGAATTATTGAGCAATGTAGAAAAGTGTCATTCCACAACATAAATGGATGTTGTGGTTATAAACTTGTATGAATGGTTGTATTTGACATGGAAACTTAAAATGAAACATCATTTGAGGACAAAATATTATCCTTCCATCACACCCATCAGCTTGCCAACATGATCAAATACCACAATTGGGAGTGGGAAATCCAAGATGATCATCGCACCTCACTTATTCGCACCATACTGATTTCGCTCTATTTAAACCACTATGATTATCACATTTAAATTTGAATCATGAAAACAATTCACTTAACTAGCCAATCTCAACAACTATGCATCTACAACCACCAAACCTACTTTTAACAGCCCAAATTACACCAGATCTTTCCATATAACAAGGTAAGCAGCGCGAAAGGCAAACAGTGGAAGTAGAGATTGTGTCCATATATCAAGCGCAGGATAGATCACTTTATAACACAACCAAACTAAACTGTAACATACTATGTAAGAAATACCTTCAGTGCTAATCAAATAACAGTCAAATTTGTATCTGCTAAATTTCCCTTCTTTAATGTTCAATTCACCACATGGATATGATAGAGCAAGACAGATGTAATTAAATGAGTGTCAACACTAGAAGGCAGCATATTCATATAAAACAATAAAAATCACTAGGAAGATACTCCAGCTACAAGGAAAAATTCACTCTCACGGAATAACCTCAATAAAAAGTGAAACATACAAAACTATGCTTCTTGCAACTCATTGGGATTTCACATGCTGCAGAACAACATTATAGGCTTCATGTTCCTCCCCAAAATCCTGCAAGCAGCCAATAGTAAAATTGTTAAATAATGATAAACCCAGACAAAATCAAGATTAACAAACATTTCTATTTCAATTTCAATACAATTCATACCTTGACAACCACACAGGAGCAGCCAGTTACCTTCCTAGCTTTTCCTTCTGAATCAATCTTGCACAACTACAGAAAGAATGCCAGATATAATTAGCACAAACAAAATAAATGACCAGGGAAATATTTGAAAGTGCAACTTCAGATAGAATGCCAATTATAATTAACCATAATTGAAATTGACCAATGAAATTTGGTATCCATTGGATTTCATAAAGGAATGAAGGGAACATAAAGGAGTATGGCACTTACTCCAGCCCATTCTCCAAGTGTCTTTGCACTTGGAACAGTGAGCAGGCTAACATTGTGCTCTGCGCAGAGGGCCTTGACAAGTTTAACATAGTCAGGCTGGTCGCAATCTTCTGCTAGAACACAGAGCTGTCCTGCATGCTTCTCAATCACTTTTGCACCCTCATGGAGGCCTCGGGCAAGACCACCATATGCCCTTGACTTTCTGAGCACCAGTTGCAAGGCAGTCATGATATCCATAGGCTCGCCAGGAATTACAGCCGCTGGCTCAGCTGCCGGAACTACTACTGCAGCTTCATCTCTGCAGATGAAAAAATATCATGAACAGAGTAACCCACATAAGAAATTCTATTTAGACGGACATGGGAACCAAACCAGAACGCACAAAAAGAAAAACAAGGGCAACTTATACATACAGCCTTCAAAAGAATCATTTTCACATATTGAAAACTATATGATCCAGAATAGTTTCCCAGCAGGGCTTTCAAATGCAACTCCAGTTATTCATAGGTTTAGATGTTATATGCTATTTTGCTAGTCTAGAGAGTAATATAAATTAGTTATTCACTAAACCACCAATCAAAACTACAAACAAATTGAAAAAATCCATATCGATAACACTCCACGGCCTTAAATCGCAGTGCATCAGACGAGAATCCATTAAACTATTGAATTTTTATCATTACCTGCATTTCTTAAATGATATCATGAACAGAGGAACCCATTAAACGATTTGGTGGCCAGACCCAATTACACAAGCAGGGAAAAACAAGGACAACTATTACTAACAGCCTTCAACAGAATCATTTTCATATACTAAAATATAAAAACGTAACACATGATAGTTCATCTGACCGTAGGGCTTAAAAATCCAAGTCTCTATCTAACAAATGAAGTTAAATCCATGACAGTAAGTTATAACCCACCAATCTCATAATATAAATAACAACAATAACTAGAGTCAAAGATCCAGTTTCATACCCTGACATTTTTCCTCGTTGATTTCAAATAAGGAGCACTCCTTCCTGCATAAACAAGAGAAAGCAACACAAAAATGAAATCCTAGAGATAAAAATAATTTTGAGAATCATCATGGAATCCAAAATCAGAATCAGAGGTAACGAAGTTAACAGATTCTAGAATCTAAAACTGTAATGGAGAATTGAGAGAGAAAGGAACCTTGACTATGCGCCGAAATGAGTTGCAGAACAGTGAGTGTGAGGAAGGTTGAGGGAGAGGCGATGGAAATATGAGAACCCTAGTAATTCAAAGACGGATTTCTTCGGCATTTAGGCCCAATCAAAACTTTCATAGGCCTAGGCCCACAAAAGCAGTTAAATGATAAAATGTTTTTTTTTTCTTTTTTTTTTTGAATGGGAAAAAATGCTTATCATTTAATTTAACCATCCCGAGAGCAACTCTCCAAACACGACACGAAGCACCATCTCGGGAGGCTTGGCGAACTAAACAATCGGTTGTGTTGTTGATCTCACACGGAATAAAAACCAAAGCAACCTACCATCCTCAAGCTAGCACATATCTAGTTCTCCATATCGTATCTTGAGCACCAGTATGTGTTAACTTGCCCTGCACTCTGAAGCACCTCCACTAAATTTGAACAGTATATGGCACATACAACATATCTAAACCCCAAATCCTAGGCATGTCACAAATCCAATCCCATGGTCAAAACCTCAGCAAGAAATGCATTATTGTGCCCAAAATTACAATAAATGCAAGAGATCCAATTGTCGTTGACATCCTTAATCGCGGCTACACACCACATCTTATTCGTTGTGGTGCTCCAACTCCCATCCACATAAACATAAATTGGAGTCGCAGTCATCCACGATTAACCCAAACCAGGTCCAGCGGTGTGATCGCACCACACGGTCGCACTAAGCCACTCCGTTCAAGTGGTTGCGTCAAGCACAATCTACTGCAAGACAGAGTTGAGGTTCCACCGTTTATCCCCTAAGATGCACTCATTACGCCACCGCCATGCCCACCACAAAACCGTTATTGCCAACATGAAAAAAACTAATGATGAAACAAGCTCCTAAACCAGATTGAAAATGATGCATGATTTGTGATTACGGGGTAGAATCGAACTGAGAGGCGTCCTAAAAGCGCGTGAGTCTGGGCACACCTTAAAGACATGGTTCGGATCTTCAGTATTCACGTCACATCTCGAGCACACATAACTTGGACTTAAGGGGCACCATTGATGCTTTTATTCGTAGGGAGAGCTTCCTTCCCTAAAAGCCAAAGAAAATGCCTTATCTTTTCCGAAACCTTGGCCTGCCACACTTGCTTCCACAAACCAGATTGATCCGCAACAAAGGGAAGCCAGCCAGCCACTCATAAGTCATGCTAGTGGAGAGGATCCCATCATTGGCAGGCTTGGAACGTATATCGTCAAACCCCAGTTGGATTCAAAGGCACCTGTACTTTCTTGATTTCATCTGTATTGTCAAGAGGGAGTACTGTACTCAAAGAAGACAAGTTCCACATTCTATTCAACCAAAGATCAGATACAGTAGGCTTGGTGTCATATATATGGACGAACTAAACCCGATCGCAAGGCTTTCCCGACCCCAACCAATTCGTGTACCAAAAAGAAGACTCTCCATTACCATGTTGCGCACTGAATCCATGCTTCAAGCTCTTTTTTACCTTAATTATGCCTCTCCAGATATAAGAATCCCCATTTATTTAATCACCAACAAACATAAACTCATTACACAAATACTTATGGGATAAGGCTTGAACCCACAATTTCTCCTCATCGTGGATTAAGCTATCCGCAATTTCCCCTAGCATAGTCGTGCTGTTAGCCAGTGTAACTTCCGAAAATAAGCCCTTAGACTATGGAAAATAGTTGGGATTGGTCCCTACCACATAGACATCACTGTGACACAAGGCACGACAGTCAGCGCCACTCCTCCAGTAGGGACCAATCCCAACCATTTCTCATAGGTTAGAGGCCTATTCCAAAAGTGTCGCGAGTGAAAAACGAAAACTAAATTTCACTCATAGTTCGGGGGTGAAAACGTATTTAACCCAATGTAATAAGGAAAGCAAATCGAATTAAGGAACCAAAATAATAAAAGGAGCAACTAGAATGACCAAACCAATCCCACCCCAACCCACCACTTATTTTCTGTCGAAATATCTTCCTGATCCTGTCTCATCTCTGTTCTCCCCATTTCACAACCCACAATAAAAACAACCAAACAAAAAAAAAACAACGAAAAAATAAACCCTAGAACGGGAGAGAGATTTCATATCCCCACAAATCTCTTCCTTCTCTCTCCTCCATTTCCTCTCCCTCTCTCTCTCTGTCCGTCCCCAACTTCCAACCTTTCTTCAATTCCGATTCCAGCTACCTCCTCCGTGCCCTCAATTTCTCCGATCAAGGTCAGAATCCATTTCAATTTCATCTTCACAACTTGTATTTTTCATTCCCAATTTTTCCCCAATTTTTTCCCAATTTCTGAAATTGTGATTGAAATTGCACAGATCTGGTGGTGTATATGGTTTTGATACCCAATCGCATTTCCAAGGAATGCAGCAAGATTCACCGAAAGCCGAATCGATCCAGATTCGCGAGGTGTGGAACGAAAATCTGGAGCAAGAGTTCGCCTTGATCCGTGAAATCGTCGATGACTACCCTTACATCGCCATGGACACCGAGTTCCCCGGAATCGTTCTCCGCCCGGTGGGGAATTTCAAGAACAGCCATGATTACCATTACCAAACCCTAAAGGACAACGTCGACATGCTCAAGCTTATCCAACTCGGCTTAACGTTCTCCGACGAGGAGGGTAACCTCCCCTCCTGCGACGGCTCCTCCTGCATCTGGCAGTTCAACTTTCGCGAGTTCAATGTCAATGAGGACGTCTTCGCGAATGACTCGATCGAGCTATTGCGGCAGAGTGGGATTGATTTCAGCAAGAATAACGAGATGGGCATCGACGCCCGACGATTCGGGGAGCTTTTGATGTCGTCGGGGATTGTGTTGAATGATAATATCCACTGGGTTACGTTTCATAGTGGGTATGATTTTGGGTATTTGTTGAAGTTATTGACTTGTCAGGACCTGCCTGATACTCAGGTAGGGTTCTTTAACATGATCAACATGTACTTCCCTACATTGTATGACATCAAGCATCTCATGAAGTTTTGCAACAGTCTTCATGGTGGGTTGAACAAGCTTGCAGAGTTGTTGGAGGTGGAGAGGGTTGGGATTAGTCATCAGGCTGGTTCTGATAGCTTGCTCACTTCTTGTACATTCAGGAAATTGAAAGAGAATTTCTTTAGTGGCTCTTTGGAAAAATATGCTGGTATCTTGTATGGATTAGGTTGTGAGAATGGACATGGTTCTCATTGACTGAGAGAGACAAAAAAACAAAATAAAAAAAATGAAATTAGAGAAAAAAAAATTGTTGAAAAAAAAAAGTGGTAGATCTCTATTTATTTGAGCTGCTGTATACCTGGTGAATACCAACTTGTTCTGTGTAATTGTAAACTTTTGGCATATTTAAGTGTCTTGGTTTATCAATACTCTTTGTTACATTGTGCCTAACTCATCTTCTGTTCCTATTTGGCATGACAGTACTTTATAACATGTATCAGCTTATTTCTCTGCAGAATCAATTTTGGCATCTGAAGCTACTTACATAAGCTTCTTATATCAGAATTGATTTTGGCTTGAGAGTGCATCTCATGGTTGTCCTAGTGGTTTGCATACATTGCTGGCTTCTCCTATGGGTTGTAGCGATTTGCTGATGCTCGATAGTATGAGAGTGTCTTTTGCCAGAGTAGTTTTAGTTTAGTTCTTGTTTTTATTTGGGCTTAGGCCTCCTTTTAACCATAGCAAAAAGAATTGATTTTGGTTTTCTGATCAATTGTAGAAGAATTTCTGCGCATGCACTTAGTGGAATCATGCACAGATTCTTAAATCATTCAAAATGGTTCTGATCTGAATTTTACTGTACAGATTTTAATTTGAGGGTGGGTTCTTTAACATGATCAACATGTATTTCCCCTACCGTGTATGGCATCAAGCATCTCATGAAGTTTTGCTACAGCCTTCGTGGAAGGTTGAACAAGCTTGCAGAGTTGTTAGAGGTGGAGAGGGTTGGAATTAGTCATCAGACTGAAGCTGATAGTTTGCTCACTTCATGTCCTATTTGGCATGAGAGGACTTCATAACATGTTTGGAGCAATTTATTTCTCTTGCTGGCATAAGAAGCTACTTGTGGAAGTTTCTTCTTAGAATTATTTTGCATAAAGAATCAATTGTAAATATTTTCACACATGCACCTAGTAGAATCATACACAGATCTTAAATCATTCATCAGAATTTTCCTGTGAAGATATTATTTCTAGGGCGAGTTTGGTCGGGGAAGGTTTGATTGTTTAGAGGCAGTAGTATATTAGTTTTTGATCAATTTTTTGTCACTACCTTGCAAATGTTAACCATTTCTTCAGTTTTTCATTGTCGCTGAGCTGATATATTCAAAGATGTTGACTGTTCAGTGTATTTTGTTTATGTTCAATGAAATATAATATATGCTGACATTACATTGGTGTAGATCAAAACAAGATGGCAACTGATGGCTAAGTATTTTGGATTGCATTATTTTTTCTGCTTGCAGTTTCTCCACTTGTATGTTGCAACGGCATGTATTTACTCAGAAAAGCCATTGCTACATAGCTCTACAGCTTTAGTCCACGATTTATTCGTCTTGTCATTGGATTTATATATTTCATAAAGCATATTTGTCATTGTGGTTTTGTGTGTTAATCTTTTGTGAAAAGAGCATATTTGTATTGATTTTAACTTAGTATCTGCCCAGAAGGGGCATCTTGATGTTTTCTTTCTTTGTGTGTTAATCTGCTTTTTGTGCAGGATTTTGGTGTCAACATAAGCCTGGCAGAGTAGCCGTTTTATGCTTTGAACTGGGAAGTGGGAAGGGGTTGCTAATTGCTATCGTTGCAAAAATTATGTCTTACGGAAGGTGAAGGAATTTCAAATTATATTTTGACATAGCTTCCATTTTGAAAATGAGTTCATCAATAGTCCTAACTCTTAACGCAGTTTCTAGGACTATTAATCCTAATTATGTCATACAAGTTTGCCCTAACTCTTGTCAACAATTTATTTGATTTTAGATGAACTTGTAAATTAATGGTCAGAATAAATTTTAAGTTTAAGTGATCATGATAATCACTTAATTAGTTAATTTAATTGATTCTTCATATAGGTCCTTCCCACTTAGCCAGATAAAGGGACCTACCCCTCAACTCAGGTATTCCGAGTCCGGACCAAGTCTTGGCAAAAATATACAAGTTTTATCGCTTTCAGCTCTAGACTCAAAGGGTTGTGTACTCTCTCACTTGGAAGGATTAAGGAACATACCCCTCAACTAGGGTGTTTCAAGTACAAACCAAATCTAAGTAAGAACACACAAGCATGTTCGTCTTTCGGCTCCAAACTTCAGTGGTTGTGTGTCCTCCCACATGGTATGATTAAGGGACATATCCCTCAACTAGGGAATTCCAAATCCGGTCAAGACATGACCTTTCAAACCAAAGCATCCCGAGTCTGACTTTGACCCGAACTTGTACATGCTTACTAGACCTATTAAGAGCTAGTAGAGCTGGGTACGCGGGTGGCCCGCCCCGCACAAGCCCGCCCCGCGTAGGCCCGCATTTTAGCGGTCTTCTATTTTTCGGGCTATAGCCCGCACTAGTCCGCGGTTTTGCGGGCCGATCCGCGGACTCTGGCCTCTCTCACCCCTTTTTTGCCCGCGTAGGCCCGCCCCGCATTGACCCGTCCCGCGCTGGCCCGCTCCGCGTAGGCCCGCATTTTAGCGGTCCTCTATTTTTCGGGCTATATAGCCCGCACTAGTCCGCGGTCTCGCGGGGCGGCCTGCAGACTTCGACCCGCTTACCCAGCTCTAAGAGCTAGGCATCCTCCTTATCCCTTGCTCCCATCTCTAGTCTTTCTTTCGATACCATATTCATGTTTTTATGACATAAATGGACAATTTTTTTTTTTGTTGAAAAAACATAAATGGACAATACAATACAAAATCCCTTCATTTGGATGACGGGTTAAGTTTTTTCACCTTCAAACAGAATTGAAGGGATATAGATGGTTTCATACTAAATACCGCACCCGAGGTCCAACCAATTAGGGGAGAATCAATAGATTCATTTTCAGGATTGATTCATCCTTCCCGAAATGCAGCATACAACTATCTTTTGTACCTTTGAGTTCCATTCTTGCGAACGTACTTCCCAGGCGGGATACTTATCGCGTTAGCTACATCATTGGATGTGTCCCCCAACTCCTACAAAACAAGTCCAGCCCGAAAGGAGAAAAAGAAGTTATCAGTACCGATGTTACTAACCTTATGCTTCGCCAATCTTTGTATGCCACGAGGAATCAATCGATTGAATCCATTGCAAGCCTAATGTTCTGCATGACAAACCAGATTGTCCACAAGAGATTTTTCTACAAAATGAATTTTTTTGATCCTTTCTTTAGAAATAGTTCTATAGCTTTGTCACGTTTTTAGTCTATAAGATAACTTCCCTTCCAAGTCTATAAAAAAGAAAAGAAATTACAAGAGAAAATAGAACGGATATTCAATCCTCCAATGCTTATTCTCTTCACATCTGACTTTTCAAACTCGGTTTGTTAATTTTATGAGTTTAATGGTTATGTATTATCAGTGTAAAAATGTTTTATAGACATCCAATAATTGAGTGCCACATATTCAAAAATATTTATGATCTTTTTATTTTAATTAAATTAAAAGCTTATTTTCTGATTTAGCAACCCATCATTGGATGTCCGTAAGAAAAATGTTTACCCTCACGGTGCATTACCATTAAATTATAAATATATACTGATTTGCATCCATTGACATAAAATCCTACGCGAGAATTGATTCATCAATAGTACTGAGTGAAATTCTGGAAATAAATTATCAGATTACAGATGTTCAAATCGAAATTTAGAAATAAATTAACGTGTTAACACATGTTCAAATCTACCATTGATGGGAATTGCAGACATGTTTCATGTTCAACTGTTATATCCAGTAGCTTGTCCTTGCAGCTCAAACAAGCCAAATGAAAAGATCCTACATTCCATTTTCCCATTGAGATGTATATTTCTCCGCTACAATGCCTCAAGATTGAAAGTTCATACAACAAGCCCATGAAAAAGTTCCTACATTCCATCTTCCAATCAAGATATCATGCATTACTCCCCTGCAAAGCCTCAATAGAACATTGGTTTAGTTAATAGGTATATGACTGAACTGAAATATGTATCTTTGGCAATTGCGGTGGTCAAAATATCAGGATATCTTCTCTTACTAGAAAAAAAAATCTGGTAAGTTGTATAGCTCATAAACAAATTATAGAATAAGTTAATGCATTAAATTTAAATATACTCCTTCAGGATATTAAATAAGCTCATTCTAGATATCAGACAGTGTTCAATGTGAATCTAAATTATTTACTGCACCTAACAAGAGTCTAAAAGTCAAAACATGTGGATATGTATGCAACCAAGTTCTTGTCATTTCTTTATTTCCAAATTCTATTTTATTCGGTGAATCCATTGCAGGAATATCAATCCATGCTCATTTAGCAGCCCTTCAAAGCACTACTGAACAAAAAACTTACTGAAAGTTTGAAACACTAACTTCTTGCCTATGCTCTTTTGCGTTTAGGTGGCTTAATTTTATCCACAATGTAACTGATGACTTCCTTCAATGTTGCTTTCCTTTGTTCCTTGAAGTTCCACAGCTCAAAAACAGTATATCCACCACTTGCATTGTATTCAAGTAATTCTTTCAAAGCTGTTGTTACAGCTGAGTGTATCTCATCTCCCCATTCCTGCTTGAGCTGTCGTAATTGATCATCATCCTCATTTATAATGGACTGTATCATATATCAAATGAAACATCATTAGGCGTGTTCAGTACTACTATTATACAATTCCTATGCCCTAGCAGTAATAATGAAAGTAGCAAGATCAGAAGCTAGTGAGTCTGACAATTTAATGCATGACTTTTACCATTGTCAAGCCATCTTTTATAATGACACATACGTGAAAGCAGATATAGCAAATTTCCAACATACGTGAAAAGAACACACATAAACATGTAAACCAAATCAATTGAGGCATAACTACATCAAGAACACAAAAAGGATGACATGCCTCTGGTTTATCATCAGCATTGATCACTTTAAATGGATGCCAAGATGAATTCTTCACGTTCTCCTGCCACAAAGAGCAAAGCTCAACACCCTTTGTCCCCGCATCTTCGAGAGGAAATCTTTTCTTGCAGCAATTCACAAAAACTTTCTGATCAAGTTCTCCCATTCTCTTGAGCCCAATATTAGTTCTAGGACCATTCAGCATATCGTCCAACCCCTAAAATATTATAAATTAAGAAGAGAAACGTTAAGTTTACAAAAACTTTAATCTCCACAATCCAATATGAGTATATGACACAATAATAGAATATCAAAACTTTGATTTCCTACAGGAAGGTGAAGAGAATCTTCTTGCAAATATGATTACAGCTTTGACATGAAGAGATTATGTACAGAAGCAGTTACTTGTTAGTCGGTTATCTTCAAAAATCCATGAACAGAAACGTTAAAGGATAGCTACTTAGTTGAGTGACATTCTTGCTTATAGAAAACAAATATCTGCAAGAAAGTAAATGAGATCCTACTTTTATTAATTCTTTACGAGCTTCCTGTAGTTCATCATTGCTTTGGCGCTCCTTGACAAAGAGCTGTTGATTCATGGCCTCCATACTCTCCAGATTATCTTTTTTCTCTTCCAATTCATCATTCATTTCTTTCATCTTACTCTGGACAGCTACATCATCTTCATCTCCAAGATGTTTCATAACTTGTAATTTCCCTTTTAACTCCTCAATTTCCATCTCCAATTTCTGTTTGGCATCTAGCTGTTTTTCCAGCTGAAGGATCTTGTTCAAGGCCTCCTCCTTCTCTCTCTGAAAATTATGAAATCCACATCAGCAGAAGACATTCACAATGCATAAGAATTAAGTGATAAAAAACATATGCTACTGTCTTTTCATAACCAAGACACCAAATAGAAGGCAAACCTGTTGCTCCGCGACAAGCCTTAAAACATTCTCATCAGCTATCTCCTGCTCCTTTGAAGCCAACAAGAGTGATTCATTCCTCAAATCTTTCTGGAACAACAAAGAGATTATTTTGTAAGTTTTGTAAAAGCAAAACAACGAAAGAGATGATATCGTAAGTTTTGTAAAATCACAACATATATGCTAATATTTCAAATTTTAAAGGCATGTCCAGCATGACAAGTATGGAAACTGAGGTATCAGATAGCAATTCTTCTGAGGGCAGTTTATGGAATGAAAATAAAATGCTTATGATTTACATATATCATGCTTATGCTTATAGTCTATTTTCGAAAAATAACACTTGCTCTTAATAGGAGTTTATGATTACAAACTACATTAAGTCTTCAGTTCCCTGCTTTTCTCTATTTTAATTCTGCTACAATTAAGAAACTCATCAGTTAGACAGTTATTACAACCTGCTTAGGGCTACCAACAGTTCAACACCTGCACCCCTCTTATTTCTCCTAGAGTAGACCTTTCTAATAGGAAGCCTCTATCTATCAATACCCGCATTTAAAAATCCACCTTGTCCTCAAGGTGGAAGCTAGGAAATGCCTCCTGAATGCCGGCTCCCAACTGTTCTCCCACTCTGTTACATGTTGACACTTTATCAGCAATTCTACTGTTCAACAACACCTGAATAATTCTTCCTGACATCCACAAGTACTTAAGGTTGTGCCCTAGGGCGCCTGTTCTTCAGATAGCATGTCAGGAAGAGGCTGTGATTTTAGATAACGCTCCAGTTCTTTCTTCATCAAGAAAACATGAAAGACTGGTTGAAAGTTGATATGATCAGGTAGCTGTAGCTTGTATATGACCAGGGCAACCTTCAATAGGGGCCAATGAAGAGAGGACTTGATTTATCATTAGGTTTTCAGGCCAAATACTCCTATTTGCAGGGTAATTGAAGTAGACAGAATTGAGAAGGAACTGTTTTCTATTATAGGTTAAAGGTTCTGATAACAATTGATATGAGCCTTGGAGAACCTGAGTATATGAAAGGAAATGCAGGAGAGAAGCTAGCGGAAATAACCCTACACTCTCATTAGGAGTTAGTTAATGGTTAGTGCGGCTGACTGAGTTTGCATGTTAACAGTTGTCAAAGTCGGTTAAATATGGGTACAGGGTAACTAACAGACAAGTATAAGGAGAGGAGAAGGAGAGGAAAGATATGAAATTGTTGAAGGCTGTGAAAACTGTGAACCAGGAGGCATTGTTTCCTCATGTTGTGCACCAGCATGGAAAGAAGGTCCAAAGGAAGGTGCAAATTGTTGAGAGTACCAGAACTGAGGAGTAGGATCTCTAGTTCCAGAATAGGCAAAACCATTGAAGCCAAAACTATGAGATCCATAACCAGCCATTGGCCCAAACTGTTGATGACCATAACTATTACAATAGTAGCAAATTGAGGCATCATGCCAAATCCAGTAGCAGATTTGACACTGAACCAAGAAACGATAACCGCAGGTAGTCGTAGATTCTGTTGTCTGTAAGTGGTAGATTGCAATCGGATGAAGGTACCTGATCCTGTACAAGATTAGCAGAAATCAACGAGTCTCCAATTTGCTTCTTCTTGCTTCGGCCAAGCTCGGATTTGTGACTGGTGGTCATTGCTTCAACTTCAATAATTGAGCAAGGGGTGCCACGATTAAACAGAAGAGTCATGAGCATGTTGAATTCATCAGTTTCTTTTACTCGCCAAATTTCCCCACTAGGGATTTGATCCCTGGATCTTCCCCTCCCCAACCCATATGTCCCCCAGCTCTTACCACTTAAGCTATACTTCGGGGACATCGAATTCATCAGGTAGTCGTAGTCACCGCCTCAAGGTGATCGGGAAAAGGAACAGGATCTCCAATGGAGATCAGAGTATTAACAATAGTCTTAATCTTGTGCAAGTATTCAGAAGCAGTCATTGAAGCTTTTGCGTAGACTGTGCCTGAGCTTGAAAGAAATCATGGATTCCATCCCAGACCTGGTAGGAATGAACTGATAACAGAAGGTAGAAGTGAGTCAGATAGCGATGGAAGAAGCCAAGTAAACAGCAACGAATCCTGTTATTCCCAATCTGAATACACATGACATGACCACTGGATCAAGTTCTCGATCTTCTTCAGTCAAGAACTTTGGAGGAATCATTGATTGACCACGAATCGCTGCAACTTGTGAGATCTGATGACTCTTTTGATTTGCTTCCTCTATGTGAGAAAATTATTCTCTTCGAGCTTGATAGATGCTCTGGGAAAAAGTGGAAGAAGAACTGGATGAAGAATTCTCAGCGAAAGGATTGCTATTGGAAGCCATGCCTCATGAATCAAGAAGAGCTCTTGATACCATGTTCAGAATAGTTGAGAAAAGGTTGAGAGAGAGAGAGAGAGAGAGGGAAATTCAGTTAAGAAATCTGAAATTCTGTTATTCATTAATTGCTTGCTGAACTAGCAGTAGTTACATTATATAGAAATAACAGCACATGGGCTGCTATAACAGAAACTAAACAAAACACAAACTTCTACAAGCAGCTCGTCTAACAATTAACAACTGGACTACATACTAAACATGTATCTAACAGGAAGGCATGCAGTCTGATATCAAACAGTTTGTGGCAACTTCTGACATATGTCAGGGAAATAAATACGATAGTTTATCACCAGCAGGTCTTTTGCAACCTTTACCTGTTCCTACTAAGGTCTCGACTGATATATCAATGGACTCCATTAGTGGTTCACCTAAGTCAGACTTACAAAGTATGCACACTTTATTCCATTAAGTCATCCATGAGGTAGTTTCTGTTTTCCTTCAGGAAATTGTCAGACTTCATGGGTTTCCTAGTTCTATTGTATCAGATAGAGACTCACTCTTCTTGAGCAACTTTTGGAAATCTCTTTTTAAAGCTGGTGGGACTCAAGTTAAGTTCAGTTATGTCTATCATCCTTAACTGGATGAGCAAACTAAAGTTGTTAGAAGCATGGTTTTGGCTTTTTCAAAAAAAAAAAAAGATATTTAGAAGCAAATTTGAGGTGTGCAGTGCTAAGCAAAGAGCAAGAGCTTAGGATGTCTAGAACTCGTTAGGACAGAAGAAAGGAAAAGATCTTATATTCAAGAGACCAGTCTGCAATGAGTCTCACAAACTCGCTAAGTACTAATAACCTCACTAACAACAACTGTCAGTTAGGCAGTTATTCTGTCACAACCTACTCAGGGGATATTATCCCTGCATCCTTCCTATTTCTCCTCACATATAAATTCCTCATAGGAAGCCTCTACCTATCATTTTGATAAGCAAATTTTGGTGAAAGCCCAATGCAAGGTGGAATTTTGTTTAAAGGGGATCAATATGTTCAATAGCAACCAACAATATTAGAACCAAACCAGAGATAAAAACAGGCCAATAAGTTTGCAACAATGATAATAGATAAGCATGAAAGATCAATGGCAGAAAAATATTTAAAAGAGAATATACTAGTAGCCAAAAAAATGTATATACATTACCTTCTTCTTGTCCTCTTCAAGTTTCTGCCTCTCTTGATCAGTTAGTACCTCACGTTTGTTTAGATCTCTACTCCAGGAATCAAGCTTCCGCCTTTTTGCCTCCAATTCACTGCTCAACTTTTCTTGTTCTTCCAAGATCCTTCGCACCTCATTACGAGCTCTACGCTGCATATTCCTTGATTCTGACAAAGATATGAGAAAACTTCTTAGTATTAGCAACTATAAAGTTTTTTCTATTCTTCTGCTTCCATGAAATACAAGAATAGTAAAACACCCAAATTTGATACACATGGATATAATACATACAAGAAGGAACAATCAGAGTATAACAGAAAATACACAAACCTTCAACAAAAGCACTGTGTAGCCTGTCTTTATCCTCGAGCATCCTACTCAAGGACATAGTCTTCTCATTGTACTTGTACTGCATTTCGTCAAGGTTTTCATTGGTAAGATCGATTTCATTTGCAAGATTTGCCACAATACTATTTCGGCTTTCAGATGCTTCTTGAACAATATCTGAGACTGTCCTCAACCTTCCTTTGTTTCGAAGGTATTCCCCAATTGGCCCTCCACAATTATAATCAACTTCCCGTGCAACCCATCCATAAATGTCTGATCCAGCTTCCAGCTTCTTCAAATTCCAATCCTTCTTACCATGGCGTGCAGTTTCAAACGATTTCTCAAATTCACTTGCATTCATGAAACCATTCCAGTCATTGTTAAAGTCTATCACAGCCTGAGCAATCAGCTCACCGTCTATCAAGAATATATGAATATCTAGTGGTTTGTATTTAGCAAATTCCTTCAACCAGTGTCCAGAATCGTGCGATTTATTCTTTATGTTAACAATTATGCCCGTCCAGGGCCAAACATAAAGATCATGTTGCTGTAGAGGTTTACTGACAGGTTGGGGTAAAGCCGGGCGCTGGACTTGCTCTGCTTCACTGGCTAGGTCAATCTCCAAATACCTGGCCAATGCCAGGTGGTTTGCCTTCTGTTGTGCACTTCTGTTAGCAGAACCCTTACTCACCCCTGAAGCATGTTGAAACAACTCCTTATATTTGTAATCTTGTTTCTTCTTCCCAGCACAAAAAGGACATCTAAGAGCTCCATTCACATGTTTAACCTTGTATTTCCCTGACCTTAAATCTTCATATGGTTTCTGAGAGTACTCATCTATCTCAGAGTCACTGATATCTGAATCTTCGTCAGAGCTGTAGTCCATTTAAGCCTTGCATACAAATAGCACAGTCAGTCCAGCTAAAAGATTGCTTATAAACATGATAGGGAAAAATAATTTAGAAAGTAGCAAAGCAAGAACTTCCATAAAAAGGCTCATTAACAGTGTATAAGGGTTGGGTGGGATGAATGGTGAAGGGTTCGAACCCTGAGGTACTAATTTACTAACATTACTAACAACTAACATTTGCCTATAAAAAAAAAAAACATTTGCCTATAAAAAAAACAGTGTATAATAACACTGCAAAAAGCAAGAAAAAATGGAGTAAAATAATATCAATGAGTGCTAAGAAATTAACAGTCTGTCTTGGCACATGCATTGCTATCACAATTTGACACCCCCCCCCCACCCCATATCTTCATGAAATGAGTATAGAACAAACAACAACAGCAAACAGTCTAGGAATCCCTCTGTCTATGCATAATATATGGAATAAATTGCACTTTTTAAATTTTGGTATTATAATAATGATTTTACAACAAAACAATTGTGTGATTCTTTTCTTCAATCTGAGTATATATATAGCATCTAATCTGAGGCTACAGAGAGTTTGAATTCCCAGTTTTATTAGTTAATTCACCAATTACTGAGTTATTAAGAGGTTTTCTGGTAAGATCACAAACCATATTTGCCAGATCTCTTGTTAATTGGACATAGAAATGATCTCACTTTGTTTACAAACAGGAAAAAATTCCCAAATACTCATCTCCTAATACATGCAACAACAACAAATCATAGAAATGAAAATGAACCCTACATTCAACAAATCAGACATCAATTTTCATCATTTTGAAAGCAGAAAAACCTCAGCACCATTGTTATCAGCTGAGAGAAGAAGAAAATGGGTAGAGAGAGAAGGAACATGGTCTTACTCTGGTGAGATGAGAGTGCTTCTTCACAGGGAGAAGAGAGTGAGAATGAGAGAGAGAGAAAAAGAGAGGAGAGAGAGGAATAATTGTGAAATTAAAAACCCTAGTGTGAGGAATTATTGTGAGTAGAGAGGTACAGGGAATCTACGTGAACCTGAGTATCGTTATTGGTTGAAGCTAACGGAATGTTACACGTAGACACGTTAGGTAGGTATGTAAGACAATAATAATTGGTTTCATCATTAGTGTAACGGAGTGAAATGAAATGTACGTGGTGGTGTGTATGATTAATTAATTACTGGAAATTGGTGATTTGCAGAACGTTGGAGTTTTCGAAATTGGAAAACTTGACTTGACACAATGCTTACACAAAAATGTACATCTTCATCTCATGACTAATTTGGAAAAGAAATTCACAACAAGATTAAATTTGGTAGGTTATAAAAGGAACTAGTATTTTAGTCCAACGGGAAAATATATTTTTTAAAATAATTAAAATATTTTTTAATAGTTATAATAAATATAACTTTTTTTGACGTCTATAATAAATATAACTTATACTTTAGATTTGAAACAAAATTGAAATTATACTATATTTATGATATAACTTTATACTAGTATTTTGATTCTCATTCGAGCACTATTTGGTCTGTTGCAGATTGCCGTAAGAATTAGTGCACAAATTTAAATCCCAAAAAATACATTTATTGAAAGAAATATGCAATAAGCAGTGACGTCTATCAAATACTCGTGGTTAGAAAAGGGAGTAGAAAGAGGCGGGTTAATTCATGAGTTGGAGGAAGAGTGGTGGTTGAGGGAGAATTAATTTAAAATGTTATGGAAAAAATGTCATGGTAGCTTTCTGTTAATTTTTGGATGGAAGATAAACGGAAAACAAAATTTGCAAACAAGAGCTAATGTTGAGGTGCCAAAATGAAATTGAAAATAATATAAGTGGGGGGACCAGATGTGCAATTAAGCCATAAATATGTGTGTTATGTAAAATGTATGATTTTTTTAACGTGGAATGAAATGTAAATCTATATGCTAATATAGGATTATGGATGTTAATGGATACGGATGGGCATATATCCACCACCCGCTCCATAGGTAAAAAATCGTACTCGTACTCGTACTCGCTCCATACCCACATAAATCTCCATTGAGTGGATTTTAGACGGATTTTAAAAGATCAATGGATATCCATGGGTATCCATGGACATATATGAATTCATATATATTTTTTTCAAATGAAAATTATATTTAAAATTAAATTCAAGATTAGACTCAACTTTCATGTATGAAGACAAATACCTATATTTCTCCTCCCTTTTTTAGTTTAAGGGCTTCATTTTACCATTATTATTGTACAAATTTACTTCAAAGATAACCATAATCCAAGGCTCAAGCTTAAACTCATTAGAAATTAAACTCAATATACATCTCTTACAAAAACCCAAAAATATGTTTTTATTTTAAATAAATGTATTGTACAAGCTAAGAATAGCGTTGTGGCAGGCTTTGGTGCTCAATTGGGCGATGACTCATCTTCTTTTTTGTATGATAACTGGTTAGGGACCGGTAAGCTTTGTAATCGGGTACCATTTGTGAATATCTTTGGTACAACGTTTACAGTTGCGGATGTATGGGGTAATGGTGATTGAAACCTTTCAAGATTGGCTACAATTCTTCCCCAGTAGATACGGGGTGAGATCATCTCTGTTTTAGTTCCCCTTATTGCCGAGAATAGTGATGACATGCATACTCTATTGGCTCTTCATACGAATTTATTGCAGCGATTGATCAACCATCAAATGGGTATTGGAAAGCCATTTGAAAAGGCCCTGTACCTGAGAAAATCAAGTTCTTTTTGTGGCTTATAGCCAAGGAAGCCCTCCCTACAAATTCAAAGCGACATAATAGCCACTTGAGTGGGAATGCTTCGTGTTCTAGGTGTCCTGCAGACGTTGAGGATTGTGATAGTGTCTTTCGCTATTGCCTGCACTCTCATCAGTTGTAGGCGCATTTTGGCTTGAGTCTACCTCAGTTGAGCATGCATGTTCCTTTCCATTCATGGTTCCACTCTACTATTTCTTGTTAGAATGATCTTCTTCTGATTGTAGCTATGTTCTTCGACAAATTATTATTAACGTGTGCAGCTTGAAACAAGGGCTGAATGCTCATGTACCAGGTTCTTTGGACTACCAACGATTCTACTCCCTCCCTCCCTAGCGGCAACAGTGGGTGCATCCACCATGATCGTCAATGTGGATGGGAGCTGGGTTTCGTCACTGCAACGGATGGGGTGTGTTGTTGTGATTCGTGATGTGAGTGGAAGATGGGTTTGAAGTGTGAGCACGAGTTTTGGCTACAGCAGTGCATGCGTTGCAGATGTTTTGCCTCTTGAATTGGGGCTTCAGCAAGCTTGGGATCTTGGTTATCAAGAGATAACTTGCTTTTCGGATTGCTCAAATGTGGTGGACGTATTCCGCTCCGAGGTTGATGTTACCTGATATTGGGCGAAGGAACCGATCCTGCGAGTTAGGCGCATGCTCACTTGGAGCTGGACCGTCAAGATTGAACTTGTTCCCAAGCATAGGAATAATGCAACAGACTACATGGCAAAGCAAGCTTCACATGAGCGATCCCCCCTACGTGTTTGGCACACTTCGCCCCTGCCATTGTTGAGCTCCTTTGCAAGGATGTTCTCCGTCAGTTAGTTTGTCTTTTAGCCTTCCTCTTGTAACCAAAAAAGTAAATCTCTCTAAAAAAATAAAAAAACGATTATTCGTTCACTAATAAGCAGGATTTTTATGAGGAGGATGGTTTTAAAAAGTCAAATAAATTTAGATGTAAAGAATTAAAAATAACGTATATTTATAAAATAGGTTGGTAGATCTGAAGTTGGAGAAGACAATTGATCCATATATGTGTATACAAGGGTAAGTGCTTTGATTGTGAATCCAAAATTGAGTGCTCGTAGATGATGAAAGCCGAGATGGGGTAGATGACCCGACAAAAAGAGACGAGAGATGAGAAAATAAACTCAAGGTATTTTTGTCACAGTAAAATATTTTAATTGGGTCATGTTTCTGTTCCACATTTTTAACAGAATCAAAGTGTTATTTTCCAATAGTCTTTTGTCATGTTTCATTTCATCTTAAAAACATGACAAACACGTAACGAAACTCATATACCTCGTTCTGTTCCCTTCAGGTCTTCCCATCTGTCTAACAAACGCCGCCTCAATCTCTCTAGCGAATCAAAGTGCTACTTTAATATTGAATTATGGTCCCCTTTTTTTCCAATTAGCTTTGATTGCTTTTCTCTAGAATTTGTCAGTGTAGTTCTTCATTCCACTTGATGTTCTCGTGTCTTTCTAATTCTGGGCCTTCTGGCAGAGATGCCAGTTCGTTCCCATGGCCGTTGGCCGTTGCATCCTTGTATTCCCCCTTCAAGGGGTTGGGTTTCAACCCAGGATCTATAAAACCTGAACCATTGACCAAAAAGAGGAACCTCAAGCACCACCCTATAAATACCATCCCCAACCACATGCTGTTGGCAAACCATCTAGCCCAAACCTGCTGTTGGTTTCATGTTTTAAACCGACCAAACCTCCATCACTCTATCCCTCACCACATGACAAGCCTCAGTAGAATTTCTCAGAGACGAAGACGAGAAAAGCTCCTGAAAAAACCTCTCCTGAAAAAACCTCACCATTTTCTCTACTATATCCTCTTCCTTCTCATGCACATAGCCATGGTCATTTTATATCTCATCCACCCGATTTCGCTCCTTTCAATCCTTATTTTAATCATTATTATAAGAATCAAATAACTAAATATATTAATGTAATTGTTAGCATTAAACTTATCCTTAATTTATATTCTTTCAAAATTACCTCTAACCTCTTTTCAAAAAAAAAAAATTACCTCTAACCCAGTTTTTTAATTTCTTTCCATCATTACTGAGAGACTAATAAAATAAGGGTATGTTTATAATAAAAAAAAATTAATGCAGTACAAACTTTAAGATAGTTTTCATAAAAATGATCAAGTTATGTCTCAAATTTAGTTCTACTAATAAGGACGGAAGGGGGTATAAGATAAGCAATAGGCGAAGTTTCATAAAAATGATCAAGTTATGTCTCAAATTTAGTTCTACTAATAAGGACGGAAGGGGGTATAAGATAAGCAATAGGCGAAGTTTTTGTTAATTATATGATGAGTTGCATCCATCGACATACAATAATCGGAGCGAACCTACACAGAACTGGTACCTCAATAGTATTAAGTGAAATTTTAGAGGTGAAATTATAAATTACAGATGTTCAACGCTACCATGATCAGAATTGTAGACATGTTTCATATACAAGCCTAACTTTCATATAATGCATATCCTAACTTCCATTTACCTATTGAAGATCTCCCGCTGCCAATCACCAAGATAGAACTGATACAAGCCCGCCAAAAAAGGTTCTCCTTTCCATCTTCCCATTAAGATCTTATATATTTCTACCCTGCAAAGCCTCGAGATAAAACATTCATTCAGATTTATTGAGGAATAAAACTCAACTGAAATATGTCTATGATACAGTTTTAGAAATCAAAATATAAGTTTTCTTTTCTCTGTCAAAAAAAAAAATTGTACATATGCTATCAGTCATCACCATTTTATTTCCATTTTTTGCAACTAAAAATGATTCATAGAAGAGATACTCGAAATACCCATCTTCTCACAAACCAAAAACCAAAAACAGAGAGCAACCAATATATGTAGGAATGGTCATGAAAACTTGAATTAAGGAACTGATCAACTAATAGTTCATAAACAAATTGCAGAATAGATTGATGCATTGGTTTAACAACTCTAATGGGATATTGAATAATTAAGAAAAACTCATACTGGATATTAGCAGTTTTCAATATGAACCAAATTTATTTATTACTGCACCTGAGAAGAGTGTAAAAGTTGTTACATGGGCATATGGATGCAATCAAGTTCTTGTTCTTTCTTTGTTTCAAAATTATATTTCATTCAGTGAAGCCACTACAGAATACCAGTGCATACTCATTAATCAGCCCTTCAAAGCACTACTAAAAAACATCTCTACTGAAAGTAAGAAACAATAACCTCTTGTCTACTCTTGCGCTTAAGTGGCCTGATTTGTTTCACAATGTAACTGATAACCTCTTTCAATGTTGCCTTCCTTTGTTCCTTGTAGTTCCACAGCTCGAAAACTGTATATCGACCACTTGGATTGTAATCATTCAATTCTTTCAAAGCTGTTATTACGGCTGAATATATCTCATCTCCCCATTCCTGCTTCAGCTTCCGTAATTTATCATCTTCTTCATCTACAATTTCCTGTATAAATGCAACATCATTACATGTGTTCACTATTATACTATTCCTACGCTCTAGAAGTATAAATGAAAGTAGTAAGATAAGGAGCTAAAGGTAGTCTGACAATGTAAAGCAGGAACTTTACAAATTTCAAGCCATTCTTGTAACTTGAAAACAAAAAACCGACAACAAAAACCTCAGTATTTGGACAAGAAAGAAGATAAAGAAAATTTCTGACATATGTGAAAAGAACATATAGAAGTAACACTAGGTAAACCAAACCTATTGAGGCATAACTACATCAAGAACACAAAAAGGATGACATGCCTCGGGCTTATCATCAGCGTTGATCACTTTAAATGGATGCCAAGCTGAATTCTTCAAATGCTCCTGCCACAAAGAGCAAAGCTCAACACCCTTTGTCCCAGCTTCTTCAAGAGGAAATCTCTTCTTGCAGCTATTCACAAAAACCTTCTGATCAAGCTCTCCCATTCTCTTCAGCCCAATATCAGTTCTAGGACTATTCAGCATCTCGTTTAACCCCTAAAACATGACAAATTAAGAAGAGGATCAACTTTACTCACCACAATCTACTCATGCACAATAACATAATATCAAAATTCTAATGTGCTAGAATAAAAGGAGAAGAGAATCTTTGTGTAAATATGTTTACATCTTAACATGAAGAGATGTATGCACAGAAGCAGTTACTTGTTAGATGGTTATCTTCAAATATCCATGAACAGAAACGTTAAAGGAGAGCTACTTAGTGAAGTGACATTCTTGCTTATAGAAAAGAAATATCTGCAAGAAAGTAAATGAGATCCTACTTCTATTAATACTTTACGAGCTTCCTGTAGTTCATCATTGCTTTGGCGCTCCTTGACAAAGAGCTGTTGATTCATGGCCTCCATACTCTCCAGATTTTCTTTTTTGTCTTCCAATTCATCATTCATTTCTTTCATCTTATGCTGGACAGCTGCATCATCTTCATCTGCATGATATTTCAAAACTTGTAATTTCCCTTTTAGCTCTTGAATTTCCATCTCCAATTTCTGTTTGGCATCTAGCTCTTTTTCCAGCTGAAGGATCTTGTTCAAGGCCTCCTCCTTCTCTCTCTGAAAATTATGAAATCCACATCAGCAGAAGACATTCACAATGTATAATAATTAAGTGATAAACAACATATGCTACTGTCTTTTCATAACCAAGACACCAAATAGAAGGAAAACCTGTTGCTCCGCAACAAGCCTAAAGACATTCTCATCAGCTATCTTCTGCTCCTTTGAAGCCAACAAGAGGGATTCATTCCTCAAATCTTTCTACAACAACAAAGAGATAATATTAGAGTTTTGTAAATTTCACACCATACGTTCCAATGATTTCAAAGCCTAAATGCATAGCATGACAAGGATGGAAAGCGAGGTACAATATAGTTCATCTTCTGGGGCTGTTTATGGAATGAGAAACAGAAGAGCTATTGGCTCTTTAGAGTTTAATGTTTCATATAAGAAATGAATAATATCAAATCCATTTTACAAATTACTAACATAAATCACGTGGTTTAAATTAAAACCAGTTTAATGAATTGATATTTCCCGTAAACAGCCAAACGGGAGCAATAAATTTGGCTATAGGATCAAAATAAAATGGTGAAAGGCCCAATGCAAGGAGGAATTGATTTTAAATTTGAAAGTGAGTCAATAGGATCAAAATAAAATACTTGGATATATCAATAACAACAAATAATACAATTAGTAGCAGACTGAAGATAAAAACGGGCAAAAAAGTTTAGCAGAAACAGTTAAAGATAAGCAAGACCAATGGTCAAAAAAATATTAAAAAGAGAATATACTAACAGCTAAAAGAATGTAATATACATTACCTTCTTCTTTTCCTCTTCAAGTTTCTGCCTCTCCTGATCAGTTAGTACCTCACGTTTGTTTAGAGCCCTGCTCCAGGAATCAAGCTTCCGCCTTTTTTTCTCCAACTCAGTACTAAACTTTTCTTGTTCTTCCAAGATCCTTCGTACCTCGTTACGCGTCTCGCGCTGCGTAATCCTTGATTCTGACAGAAATGAAACAATTTTGTTGTATCACCACCTATATTTGTGTTCTGCTTTCATAAATATATGAATAGTAAAGCAAACAAAGCTAAATTTGAAACACATGGATATTATACATGCAAGAAGGAAAAATTAAATTCTAACAGAGTATATTTACCTTCAAGAAATTTATTGTGTAGCTCGTCTTTAGCCTCGAGCATCCTACTCAAGGACATAGTCTTCTCATTATACTTGTACTGCATTTCGTCGAGGTTTTCATTTTTAATATCAATTTCATTAGCTAGATTTGCCACAATGTTATTTTTGCTTTGAGATGCTTCATGAACAATATCCGAAATTGCCCTCAACCTTCCTTTGTAGCGGAGGTATTCCCCTATTGGCCCTTCACAATTATAATCATCTTCCCGTGCAACCCATCCATAAATGTTTGAGCCAGCCTGCAACTTCCTTGAATTCCAATCCTTTTTACCATGATGTGCAGTTTCAAACATTTTCTCAAATTCACTAGCATTCATGAAACCATTCCAATCATTATTAAAATCTACCACAGCCTGAGTATCAAATATATGAATATCAAGTGGTCTGTACTTGGCAAATTCCTCCAACAAGTATCCAGAATCATGCAATTTACTCTTTATATTAATAATTATCCCTGTCCAAGGCCAAACATAAAGATCATCTTGCTGTAGAGGTTGATTGACAGTTTGGGCTAAAATTGGAGGCTGGATTTGCTCAGATTCAGTGGCTAGAACAGTCTCCAAATACTTGGCCAGAGCAAGGTGGTTTGCCTTTTGTCTTGCACTTCTGTTGGCAGAACCCTTACCCACTCCAGATGCATGTTGCAACAAGTCCTTATATTTGTAATCTTGTTTCTTCTTCCCAGCACAATAAGGACATCTAACAGTGCCATTCAGATTTTTAACCTTGTATTTACCCGCCCTTAAATCTTCATATGGCTTCTGAGAGTAGTCACTAATCTCAGATTCGCTGATATCTGACTCTTCATCAGAGCTGTACTCCATTAAAGCTTTCTGCATCCATATACAAAAGTCAGTTCAGGAACAAAAAGGTTTGGCAGAATATGATGCAAAAAAAAATATTTCAGACTGTATCAAAATAACTTGCATAAAAAAGGAAAAATGGTCACTAATATTGTATAACAATAAAAAACAGAAACAACGGAAAAAATAATACTAAAAAGTGACATGCAAAGAACAGTCTTCCTTGTCACATGCCGTCACGATTTGACACACCCACAACTTGATGAAATATGTATAAAACCAGAAAAAAATAAAACACAGCAACAGTCGCAAACAGACCAGGACTCCTTCAGTGTTCACACGATATCTGGATTAAATGGCATTGATTAGTTTCTTTTTGTATTATGATACTAGTTTTATGATGCAGAAGAAAAGAAAAGCTTAGAGACACAAGGGCTTTATATTTGTTAACTAAAGAATCTTATCTACACTATGGACTATTCTACAAGCATCAGAGCAAACTATGGAGACTCAATGAATGATTCCATGAATCAACATTTAACTGATGTATTTTGATATCCATAGGAATGAAATCAGTAAAACTCACAAGCTACTGAGTTGAGCATCTGTTTCCAGTTTCGCGGTAAATTTAAAACAAGCACATTAATAAACAATAAATAGCTTTATATAATTGAATAAAAAAGGGAAATGGAGAAAAGGTGAAAACTTAGAAAAGTTGTAGACATTTTCCCAGAATATGAGCAGGTCATTAAATGGTAGTTTATAGAACATAAACAGAACTTGTTATTGAAAATTTAATATTTAGAATGGTTCTGAATAGCAAGTTTTAGGTTGCACAGCAATCTCTATGGTTGCAGATAGATAACAAGGTGGGTATATAGAAGAACCCCCCAAGAAGGTGGATAATATGAAAGCGCAACATACGCATCAGTAGCGGAGGCAGGCTTCTGAAGAGGGTGGTGCTACTGATACGCATAGCACACAATATACGAATTCAGAACATTAAAGAAAACTGGTGGCCTTTCATGTTGCAGGGATACATCAGACTAGCACTACATTATCAAGATAAAGAATCAATTACATGTGTTAGAGTATAATATAAAACCATTAATGTGACCCTTACCCAAGGGCACAAATTAAATTCCACTTTTTAATTAAAAAGTGAGGCAGCAAGGATCAAACTCTAGACCTCTCGGTCATAGAGGCTCTGATACCCTGATGCACAAAGCTCTCGCGTAGGCAGGATCCGCGAAGGGGTCCCA
Source organism: Lotus japonicus (assembly GCF_012489685.1). Lineage (NCBI taxonomy): Eukaryota > Viridiplantae > Streptophyta > Magnoliopsida > Fabales > Fabaceae > Lotus > Lotus japonicus. Next base: position 72,976,551 of record NC_080043.1, read on the forward strand.
CCATTTGGTGTATTGTACGGAACCTTACCCTATTTTTTACACAAGAGGGTGTTTCCAGGACTTGAACCCGTGACCTCTCGGTGCTAAAAGTTAATAAAACAGATAACATGACAAATAGAGTTTCAACTTTAGAACACATGCAGTTAACTCAAAATCACATATCTGCAATTTGCATGAGCTAGGAAAACAAAAAATTGCCATCGATCCTGCGTTTTATGTCATGAGTCAAGAAAAATTTCAAAGATCAACACACCCTAAACAACACAACGATTGCAACAAATCGGAAAAACGAAGATAAACATCACATTCAAGTATTCAACAAATCACACATCAAATTTCATCATTTTCAGAGGAAAAATTCAGCAACATTGTAACAACTTGACGAAGAAAAAGGAAATAACTCGCACTTACGGTGAAAGAGAGATGGATGAAAAAAACTGAAATGTGAATTGTGAAAAATGAAAAGGGTAACAAAATATAAAGCCCTATCTGTAGGTTAAAAATTATCCTTTATGTTGGCGGTCCACGCATTCTGTGTGGACCTGACTTGTTATCAGTTGGATTTAACGGGTAGGAACTGTTGATGAGGCAATGTTCGGCTTGATCATGAGGTGTCACGGACTTAAACTGTACGCGGTTGTATATGATTACTTGTGTCAAAAGATTTGGAAACTGAAACGGTGGTAACTGGAAAGGCCGAAAGGTTTTGAATGGGCCCTGAGGTCAAAATCCATTTGCCATGTGGGTATGTTAATAGTACCTACCACAGATCATTTGTGTGCCTGTAAAATTTATTACTACTTATAAATAATAAATAATATAGTATAAATGGATATAAAGATGGATAAATTTGGATTGATAATTGATTATTATCACTGCACTCATCCAATTTCATACATCTAACAACTCATATTGCACTACCTCGTCTATTCTTTTCTCAAGTTGAAGCAATATACTCCTATCACATTCTGAGAAAGCACGTTGTTTTTTCTCCTATTAGAGGATTTTGGCGCCAACTTCTTCTTGGCTCCTCCTTGTGGTCCAAACTCCTAAATGCTAATGAAACTTGTTAGTTACATTTACTTTATTCTTTTTTGAACATCTTAAAGCTTCCCACCCGAGGTTATACGACGATTCATAGATGGTTGTTTGTTAGCCTTAGGTTTTTTGTGTGTGGGGTCCGAGTTGCCCTTTATTTTTAGATTTTCTTTGTTAGCTTTGATCATTGGTTTAAAGGTTTTGTTTAGAGCTTTATGGATAAGTTGTGCTTGGGGTTGTGCTATGGGTTTTCCTTGTTTTTTTGGGTTTTGTAGTGGGTGTCAGGCATCCTTTTTGTTGTTGCTACTTATGCGATTGTTCTGATATCTTGAGAGCTTGATCTCAAGTCTCTTTGACAATACAATTTATGGTTTCTAAAAAAAACATTCTCTCAATTATTAGTTGAAATATAAGTGCAATTCACTAAATTATATGAATTTCACATTTTATATGTTGGGATCCACATAAATTTAAGTTAAAGTAAGGTGCGAATATTTTCCCTTATAGCAATCTAGAACCGAAAATAATATTTCATGCTTTATTTGGTTGCCTTAAGGTGTGGACAATATGGTTTGCATCACAGCTATCTATCCAGGTTCCATTTTAGACGTTAGATTCATTCACTTGATCGTTGCATAGTTTGTTGGATCTTGAGGATCAATTGGTTGTGTGCAACAAAGCAGTCATTGTATGGCAATCTGGAGGAGAAGGAATAGGAAGCTCGTCCATTTCTAACTTCTCTCAATTCCACAAACGTTGGACCTTGCACTCTCGATGAGTATTTCAGATGAATCCTCATCGCATACAGCTGGTCTAGCCTTGATTGTTTCGCTGCCGACTTTGGCTTTGAAATGGTTCTCCAGAATGACTCTAGGCACCTCATGATTGCTGCTTTCCACCTACTTGCTCCACAAATGAGCTTGATAATGACTGAAGCGTTGTGCTTTCATTGGGCCATGAAACTATGTTTGCATCTGGGTTTCTCCAATGTCATATTTGAAACTAATTGTCTTGCTCTAACCCAGGTTTAAAAGTCATAAGGAAGCTCTTACTCATATATGCACTCAACTATAGAGGAATGCAAGTTTCACTCTAATAGTTTCAGTGTCGAGAAATTAATTCATGCTCAAGGGAATTGTAATATGGCTGCTAATTTTATGTCTAAAAATGCATTTTCGTTTGTTGATTATGTATGACATAAGGTGGGTCCTTGTGGTATAGGAACACTATTGGTAGAGGACCAGTTAACCCCCTAACTTTCAACATCTGATTAATGACAATCAAAGTTTTAACGTAAAAAATAAAATAAAAATAAGACACTAAATGTTTTAGTTTTATTAGTTGATGACTAAATATGATGGACCCCGATTTTCTAGGGACCAAAAACTTAATTAACCCACTTTTTTTGGGTTAAATACGTTTTTCGTCCCTAAACTTTGAGCGAGTTTTCGTCCCTAATTGTAACACCCCAATTTCTCAACTGAGGAGTCACATTAGTAACCTAACAAAGTCTAAGGACCAATCTGCAATCCCTAAAAACCAAGGGAATTTTTTTTCTGTAAAACAACTAAACACTTCGGCTAAAAGGTTGGAAACATACCATAACTTTATTTAGATAACTTGTTTCCCGATATACAGTAATAATAGTTTACAATACCATAAGTAAGGTTCAGAATAAACATGCGCACTTTAACAGTGGCGGAAGCAAGACTTTAATAACAGAGTTCTCATAAAGTAAAAGAGACTCCAACATAATCCACAAGAAGAGAAGCAAAGCTGCTTCTCATGCCTCTACTCCACCGCTTACAACTCGATCTCCAACTCGAGTAGCTATGCCTCGGCGGAAGGATCTCCATCGCCTAATAGCGTTAAGCGCCCAAACAACAAGTAGCAAATAGAAAGGGTTAACTCCATGCAATTACCATGTATAAAAGAGAAAAATCATGCTGTTCGAATTTAATTACCTGGCATGGTAAATAACTAGCATCATAACTCAACTCATATATCAACAACTTAAACATAAATTGGACTCAGATAATAATAACCTCAACAATGTAACATCAAATCAGATATCAATAAACCAATACGAAAATCCAACAACATAGGGTCAGGTGTTAGTTCCCTATAATGCAACTATATGCTGCTAACAAAATGGATCGATCAATATCGTCTCTCAAGACGGGACAATGATAGGACACACCTCCTCATCGCCACTTATAACGTCATACATGACGGGACAATCATAGGACACACCTCCTAATCGCCACTTAACGTCACACAAGACGGGACAATCATAGGACACACCTCCTGATCGCCACTTAGCATCTCGCAAGATGGGACAATGATAGGACACACCTCCTCATCGCCACTTGACTCAAGCCCTATATGCCAAGTCAGACAACAACAAAGCCCAACCAAGGACCAATCCAAAGTAACCACATGTTCCATCCACTAGGAAGCAGTAACGACAGAAACCAGTAAACGGCCGAAGCCTCTCAGAAAACGGAGACACACGTCTCAATAAGTTCACTCGGCCGAAGCCTTCAGAAAACATTTTCCAAATTCAGCATAATAATCATAATCATCTGCCAATCAATATAAACATCTTCATCTCAAACGCAGGCAGTGCGATAAAAGCATGCAAGACTCAAAGACGCTCTAAAACCGAGTTACCCTTACCTTCGTGAGTAAAAGTTGGGCATGAAAATTGCGAACCTAGAACAAAGAAAACACAATCATCAACACAAGCTTCACTAGGAGCAACACGATCTACTAATACTAATCGAAATCGTAAAGAAAGCCTCTAAAGCTTCAGAGTTCCTATTTAGGCACAAATTGACAACGGAGACTTCGTTCGCTAAAACGAGCATAACTCGAGCTACAGAACTCAGAATGACACGAAACCGGCGCCAAAATTTCGACAATTGAAAGAGCTACGCAATGGCTCAGGTCATAGAGACCCAAAAATTATTTTTGGACACGGTACCCAAGCAATTAGGTTTCGGCCACTATGGAAAATAGGGTTTTCGAACTTTTTCTTCGATCTAAATCAATTCACAAGGTAGTTTTAGGGTAAAACTAAGGCAAAGAAATTGTCGGAACAATTTTCGGACAATCGGGTCGAAATACGACTATCCAGGGGCATTTTGGTCCAAAATAAAGGCTCAAAACTTCAAAGTTATCAGTTCGGAAAACAAATTTGACAGCATTGATCCTCATGACATCCGTGACAACAAATCCTAAAGGCACAAAGTCAGATTACAGCTTTTCGACAATAAAGTTTCGAAATGTGCGACTAATGGGGTTTTGAATCAATTTTTCAGATCTTGGACAACTGAATCGCAATCGGCGATTACTGACAGAGGTTTTAGACTCATGGGAACATAAGGAACATAACCCAACCAAGAAATCAAGGAAATCGGACAATTTTAGAAAAAGCTCAAAACTGTGAGCACAGAAACGACTTCAGAAACGCAACAGAAACAGTAAACAGAGGTAGGATTCATGCTAGTTACCTCAATACCTAGAAGTAGGGACGAACTGCACGAAGATTGGTCAAGTTTTCGCGGAAATCTCCTCCCCCCTTGCTCCCCACGAAATCAGCCACAAATGGAAAGAAAATGAGAGGATTTTGCTTTTTCGCGCTATTTATAGGCGGGTGAAATCGCGGGAAAATGAAAATTTCGCGATTCCGATTTTTGCAGCACGATCACCGAGAAATTCTAAGAGAGATTCTGGCGTCAGAATTCCAGAACTCAAAACAATTATCTATGATTTGGGAAAAACGATATCTAAAATCCCAAAGGCGGTGTAAGTTAATCTGTCCCGTTAAACTACTTTTTGCTGTGATGCTCAGACGACAAAACTTCCTTCTGAAGAAAGATTGGAAATGTCGAAACAAATCTGGCAACGCGGACGGAAACTTCGTTAGAAGTCCCGAATAGAAAAAGTCTTCATCCATCGCTCGAATCTAGGGTTTCGAAGCAAGGAAATTAGCGTCGTCGGACTTCCGAAAAGTGAATACTATCGTGCGTACAGTCCAGAGTTCCGAAATGAAACGCTGTTCGAAGGAAAAATAAAGAAAATCTTTAAATTTTCCAAGGATTGGAAATCTCACTTAAAACGTTGCTCTAAAGCGAAATTAGCCTATTCTGGACACGCTTGCCATAAGGCGGGTGTGCAGACGACTCGCTCTAATTCCTAAAATGACTACGCAACATTCCTCAAGCAATTCCTGAACTTTCTTCTTCATTAATCTTTCTCAAATATCAAACTCCTGTCACGCTTACACTGATTCTACGCGTGAGTCGGAAATTAGCTTGTTCTGAAAATCCAGGTCTTACAATACTACCCCCCAAAAAGAAAGTTTCGTCCTCGAAACTTAAGGCTCAGTGAAGAGTTCCGGATACTGTTCCTTCATCCTCTCTTCTAGTTCCCAAGTAGCATCGCCCGTGACTTGGTTCCAAATCACTTTTACCAGAGGAACCTGCTTGTTTCTCAACTGCTTGATCCTACGTTCCTCAATCCTCATTGGTGCCACTTCAAAAGACAAGTTGTCTCTAAGCTGAATATCATCTTCCTTGATGATGTGAGAGGGATCAGGAATATACTTCCTCAATTGTGACACATGTAGCACATCATGAATCTTGGAAAGAAAAGGTGGCAACGCAATCCGATAAGCTACTTTACCGACTCGCTCGATAATCTGATACGGTCCAATGAACTTCGGTGTCAGCTTCCTCGACTTTATCGCTCTTCCCACTCCGGTAGTTGGTGTCACGCGAAGAAACACATGGTCTCCCGCCTCAAACTCTAACTCTCTCCGTCGTGTGTCAGCATAACTCTTCTGTCGACTCTGTGACGTCCTCATCTTCTCTTGTATTTGCTTCACTTTCTCAGTAGTTTGTTGTACTAATTCAGGTCCAACGAGAAGATGTTCGCCATCTTGAAACCAACATAAAGGAGTTCTACATCTCCTCCCATACAAAGCCTCATAAGGTGCCATTCCAATACTAGCATGAAAACTGTTGTTATAAGTAAACTCGATCAACGGCAACAGCTCATCCCAGCTTTCTTGACTATCCAGAACACAGGCTCGCAGCAAGTCTTCCAATGACTGTATTGTCCTCTCTGTCTGTCCATCCGTCTGAGGGTGATAGGCAGAGCTCAACCTCAACTTCGTCCCAAGCGCCTCGTGCAACGCCTTCCAGAAATGCGAAGTAAACTTCGGATCTCTGTCAGAAACAATACTCGATGGTACTCCATGAAGTCGTACAATCTCAGCGACATACACTTTTGCAAGTGCCTCCACATTGAACGTGGTCTTCACCGGTATGAAATGTGCTGACTTCGTCAGACGGTCCACAATGACCCAAATGGAATCAAATCTCTTCCTCGTAGCTGGCAAAGCTACCACGAAATCCATAGAGATACTGTCCCACTTCCACTCCGGCACATCAAGTGACTGTAACATACCCGCAGGCTTTTGATGTTCTATCTTCGCCTTCTGACATGTCAGACATGCCGCCACAAACTCTGCTACATTCTTCTTCATTCCTGGCCACCAAAAATTCAACTTTAGATCTTGATACATCTTTGTCGATCCCGGATGAATACTCAATCTGCTCTTGTGACCTTCGTCAAGAATCATCCTTCTCAACTCCATGTCCAATGGTACGCAGACACGTCCTTTGCAACGCAGAATGTTGTCGGTTCCTACCTCAAAATTCGGCGCTTTTCCCAAAATGATCAAGTTCCGTTTCTCGATCAGCTCCTCATCTAACAGTTGTTTCACCTTGATCTCGTTCAGAAAATCACTAGTGATCGTCACCATCCCAAAGCTCAATTTTCCAGGTGTCACTTGCATACCCAAACTGAGGTCGCGAAAAGTCTCGATAAGTTCCAATTCCTTAATCATCAACGATGAAACATGAATTGTCTGGCGACTCAGTGCGTCTGCTACAACATTTGCTTTTCCTGGGTGGTACAACAAAGTGAAATCATAGTCCTTGATGAATTCCACCCAACGCCTTTGTCTCATATTCAGATCCTTCTGATCGAACAGGTACTTCAAGCTCTTATGATCACTAAAAACAGTGAAAGTGCTCCCATAAAGATAGTGCCTCCAAATCTTGAGCGCAAATACCACAGCCGCTAACTCCAAATCGTGCGTAGGATAGTTCCGTTCATGTATCTTCAATTGCCTTGAAGAATAAGCCACAGCCTTTCGGTGTTGCATCAACACACAACCCAAACCTTGGTACGAAGCATCGCAGTAAACCTCGTAGGGTTCCTTCTCTTGTGGTAATGTCAGAACTGGCGCGGTCGTCAAACGCTTCTTCATATCTTGGAAACTCTGTTCACAATCCTCTGTCCAAGCAAAAGGTTGGTTCTTCCGGGTGAGTTTCGTCAATGGTCCTGCAATCTTAGCAAAACCTGCGATGAATCGTCGGTAATATCCAGCTAAACCGATGAAACTCCTTATATCTGTCACAGTCTTAGGACGCTCCCATGCAAGTACCGCTTCCACTTTACTGGGATCCACAGCAATACCCTCCTATGAGATGACATGTCCTAAAAACTTTACTTCTTCGAGCCAAAATTCACACTTTGTCGCGTTAGCATACAGTACCTTATCCCGAAGAACTTGTAATACTTGACGTAGATGTTCCTCGTGTTCTTCACGATTCCTCGAGTAGATCAAGATGTCGTCGATGAACACCACAACGAAGCGATCCAAGAATGGATGAAAGATCCTATTCATGTAGTCCATGAATACAGCTGGTGCATTCGTAACTCCAAACGGCATCACCAAGTACTCATAGTGCCCATAGCGTGTCCTAAACGCCGTCTTTTGAATATCCTCATCCTTGACTCTAATCTGGTGATATCCCGATCTCAGGTCAATCTTCGAGAAAATAGCAGCACCCTTCAACTGATCCATCAAATCGTCAATCCTTGGCAACGGATAACGGTTCTTTATCGTGACTTTGTTCAACTGTCGATAATCCACACAAAGTCGCGATCTTCCGTCTTTCTTCTTCACAAGCAGCACTGGCGCTCCCCACGGAGAAACGCTAGGTCGGATAAACCCCTTCTTGGTTAAATCTTCGAGTTGACTCTTCAGCTCAGTCAGTTCTGCCGGTGCCATACGATACGGTGCGATTGATATAGGTCCAGTGCCTGGGACTATATCAATTGTGAACTCCATATCTCTGACCGGAGGTATTCCAGGTACGTCTTCGGGGAACACATCCTCGAAATCTTGCACAACAGCAATTCCGTGTACTCCATTCTCCTTAGCTTCCACCACGGTTGTAGACATGAGAGAACTCAAAGCTCCTTTCCTCAAAGAAAGCTTTGAAAAGTACGAGTTCAGGAACTCAGCGAGTCCATCATCGGGAAAGATAACTACCTTATTGGCGCAATCAAGAAGAACATGATGGTGGGACAACCAATCCATGCCTATGATCACATCCAATCCCTTGAGAGGTAAACAGATTAAGTTTGCTACAAACTTCTTATCTAGGTACATCCAAGGACATTCCAGACATGCAGTGTTAGTTACTAGACTCTTAGATGCAGGGGTAGACACTGTCAAGTCAAACGGTAGCTTTGACACTTCTAGCTTTAACCTTGCCGCACAAGCTATATCTATAAATGAATGCGTAGCACCAGAATCAAATAGCGCGATAAGGGAATTACCCGCAATCTCGCAGGTACTGCGGATCAGACCATCGTCTTCCTCAGCTTCAGTTCCACTGATCGAGTAGACCCTTCCACCAGCAGTAGGCCTCCTAGCCCCAGCAACATTTGCAGCAGCCTCAACTTTAGGAATCCTGCACTCTGCAGCAGTGTGGCCTGGCTTGTTGCAGTTCCAACACGCCGCAAGACTCTCAGAACAGTGGTTGGCATAGTGCCCCTTTTTGTTGCACCTGAAGCAAGTCACATCCTCCCGATTCCCAGATGGGGTTCTTAGTGCAATTGCATTTCCACCAGTAGGATAAAAGGACCCAGAAGTTGTCCCCCTACCCTGAGGACGAACATACGGCTTCTTCTGGAAATGCCTACCCTTGTCACCTCTTCCTTGGTTAGTCCTAGCCGGACCTCCACTTCCTTGGTAAGGCTTGTTCAAACCTTGGAATTTGCCCCTTGCATTATCAATGGCCTCAATCCCCTTGGTCTTCTCCACCAGCACTTGGTAGCGATTCAGTCCTAGCGGTTGCACCGCCCTCTGCAGCTCATAACACAGCCCCTCAATGAATCGCTCACACATGTAGCCTTCATCAATCTGTCCTCTAAAGTAACGGAAGTGTTTAGCCAACGACTCCAACTTTGCAGCATACTCAGCAACGGTCATGCCTCCTTGACGGAGTCTCAGAAATTGTGCTTCCTTAGCGGCTCTAGCACTTCTAGGAAAGTACTTGTCCAAGAAAGCTCCACGGAAACACTCCCAAGTGATGGCTTGATGGTCAGCCTCCATCATAGCCCTAGCCCCACGCCACCAATACTCAGCTTCACCCGTTAGCAGGTAGGTTGCATAATCAACTTTCATCTCTGCAGTTGTACGCAAGAAGGTAAAGATCTTCTCCAACTCTTTGAGCCATAAGTCAGCTTCTTCCGGATCGAAGCCCCCAGAGAACTTCGGCGGATCCTGACGCTTGAAATCATTCAGACCCCTGGTCTGAGCAGCAGCTAATTAACGTTCCTCCCGCTGAACACGGCGAGCATTCTCTTCAGCTTGGTTTTGTGCAGCCACCAAAGCAGCAGTAGCAGCACGTTGAGCTTCAGCTTCCTCCCTTGCAGCAGTGTTAGTAACTTGTTGTGCCATAAGGGCAGTCAGATTAGCAATAGCTTGCTCCATCGGATTCATGCTGTCTGAACCTTGAGTCTCGATCGGTTGTGGAAACCTCCTGTTCCTGTTTTCATGAACAGTCAAAGACCACAACAGATACTCAGGCCAGAACAACACAAAGTTCTATAATAACTAACTATGTATATACTTATATCAAATGTATAATTAACAATAACTAGCATAAGGTTATTCACTTACGAATAACCTTCAAAAATAATCTATATAAACAGTAATCAAGCACACTCTTCCTCCGATTGACACCCCATCAATCGGTCTCAGAGTTCAAACATCTTAAGCAGGCACTCTACCCAAAAGCTCTGGTTTTCTAGACCAAAGCTCTGATACCACAATTGTAACACCCCAATTTCTCAACTGAGGAGTCACATTAGTAACCTAACAAAGTCTAAGGACCAATCTGCAATCCCTAAAAACCAAGGGAATTTTTTTTCTGTAAAACAACTAAACACTTCGGCTAAAAGGTTGGAAACATACCATAACTTTATTTAGATAACTTGTTTCCCGATATACAGTAATAATAGTTTACAATACCATAAGTAAGGTTCAGAATAAACATGCGCACTTTAACAGTGGCGGAAGCAAGACTTTAATAACAGAGTTCTCATAAAGTAAAAGAGACTCCAACATAATCCACAAGAAGAGAAGCAAAGCTGCTTCTCATGCCTCTACTCCACCGCTTACAACTCGATCTCCAACTCGAGTAGCTATGCCTCGGCGGAAGGATCTCCATCGCCTAATAGCGTTAAGCGCCCAAACAACAAGTAGCAAATAGAAAGGGTTAACTCCATGCAATTACCATGTATAAAAGAGAAAAATCATGCTGTTCGAATTTAATTACCTGGCATGGTAAATAACTAGCATCATAACTCAACTCATATATCAACAACTTAAACATAAATTGGACTCAGATAATAATAACCTCAACAATGTAACATCAAATCAGATATCAATAAACCAATACGAAAATCCAACAACATAGGGTCAGGTGTTAGTTCCCTATAATGCAACTATATGCTGCTAACAAAATGGATCGATCAATATCGTCTCTCAAGACGGGACAATGATAGGACACACCTCCTCATCGCCACTTATAACGTCATACATGACGGGACAATCATAGGACACACCTCCTAATCGCCACTTAACGTCACACAAGACGGGACAATCATAGGACACACCTCCTGATCGCCACTTAGCATCTCGCAAGATGGGACAATGATAGGACACACCTCCTCATCGCCACTTGACTCAAGCCCTATATGCCAAGTCAGACAACAACAAAGCCCAACCAAGGACCAATCCAAAGTAACCACATGTTCCATCCACTAGGAAGCAGTAACGACAGAAACCAGTAAACGGCCGAAGCCTCTCAGAAAACAGAGACACACGTCTCAATAAGTTCACTCGGCCGAAGCCTTCAGAAAACATTTTCCAAATTCAGCATAATAATCATAATCATCTGCCAATCAATATAAACATCTTCATCTCAAACGCAGGCAGTGCGATAAAAGCATGCAAGACTCAAAGACGCTCTAAAACCGAGTTACCCTTACCTTCGTGAGTAAAAGTTGGGCATGAAAATTGCGAACCTAGAACAAAGAAAACACAATCATCAACACAAGCTTCACTAGGAGCAACACGATCTACTAATACTAATCGAAATCGTAAAGAAAGCCTCTAAAGCTTCAGAGTTCCTATTTAGGCACAAATTGACAACGGAGACTTCGTTCGCTAAAACGAGCATAACTCGAGCTACAGAACTCAGAATGACACGAAACCGGCGCCAAAATTTCGACAATTGAAAGAGCTACGCAATGGCTCAGGTCATAGAGACCCAAAAATTATTTTTGGACACGGTACCCAAGCAATTAGGTTTCGGCCACTATGGAAAATAGGGTTTTCGAACTTTTTCTTCGATCTAAATCAATTCACAAGGTAGTTTTAGGGTAAAACTAAGGCAAAGAAATTGTCGGAACAATTTTCGGACAATCGGGTCGAAATACGACTATCCAGGGGCATTTTGGTCCAAAATAAAGGCTCAAAACTTCAAAGTTATCAGTTCGGAAAACAAATTTGACAGCATTGATCCTCATGACATCCGTGACAACAAATCCTAAAGGCACAAAGTCAGATTACAGCTTTTCGACAATAAAGTTTCGAAATGTGCGACTAATGGGGTTTTGAATAAATTTTTCAGATCTTGGACAACTGAATCGCAATCGGCGATTACTGACAGAGGTTTTAGACTCATGGGAACATAAGGAACATAACCCAACCAAGAAATCAAGGAAATCGGACAATTTTAGAAAAAGCTCAAAACTGTGAGCACAGAAACGACTTCAGAAACGCAACAGAAACAGTAAACAGAGGTAGGATTCATGCTAGTTACCTCAATACCTAGAAGTAGGGACGAACTGCACGAAGATTGGTCAAGTTTTCGCGGAAATCTCCTCCCCCCTTGCTCCCCACGAAATCAGCCACAAATGGAAAGAAAATGAGAGGATTTTGCTTTTTCGCGCTATTTATAGGCGGGTGAAATCGCGGGAAAATGAAAATTTCGCGATTCCGATTTTTGCAGCACGATCACCGAGAAATTCTAAGAGAGATTCTGGCGTCAGAATTCCAGAACTCAAAACAATTATCTATGATTTGGGAAAAACGATATCTAAAATCCCAAAGGCGGTGTAAGTTAATCTGTCCCGTTAAACTACTTTTTGCTGTGATGCTCAGACGACAAAACTTCCTTCTGAAGAAAGATTGGAAATGTCGAAACAAATCTGGCAACGCGGACGGAAACTTCGTTAGAAGTCCCGAATAGAAAAAGTCTTCATCCATCGCTCGAATCTAGGGTTTCGAAGCAAGGAAATTAGCGTCGTCGGACTTCCGAAAAGTGAATACTATCGTGCGTACAGTCCAGAGTTCCGAAATGAAACGCTGTTCGAAGGAAAAATAAAGAAAATCTTTAAATTTTCCAAGGATTGGAAATCTCACTTAAAACGTTGCTCTAAAGCGAAATTAGCCTATTCTGGACACGCTTGCCATAAGGCGGGTGTGCAGACGACTCGCTCTAATTCCTAAAATGACTACGCAACATTCCTCAAGCAATTCCTGAACTTTCTTCTTCATTAATCTTTCTCAAATATCAAACTCCTGTCACGCTTACACTGATTCTACGCGTGAGTCGGAAATTAGCTTGTTCTGAAAATCCAGGTCTTACACTTTTCCAACGTAACTTCTAAAAAATGCCCTTAGACTTAAGGGAAATAGTCGGGATTTGTCCCTGGCGGAAAGGTGCTGCTCACTGTGCTTATTTGTCACAGTTGGCCTCTTTTTTAATTTTATATTCGTCTTCATTGAAATTTTTCAAGAATAACAAAGTAAAAACTCAATACCCAGAAAAAAAAAATCATAAAAACCCAATAATTCATCTTTCAATTTTTTTTTCTTCTAGAATCACCATTTCTCCAGAATCTTCATCTTCATCTTTTTACTTCGTCTCTATCTTCAAAAAACGCAATCGAGGTGCACAACAACTCTCAAGCTTGCAGAACCGAATATAAAAACTAAGCAATGATAAGTCGACAACAATGTATGAAAACCAGTTGCAACACACAACCCCACCCATCGCAACCCAACCAAAACCCATAACCCCACCTACCGAAACCTAGTGCCAAGAACCCCCACTCACCACAACCCCCACCAAAAACCCAAAACCCAAGACTTAAATCGTGAAGATGGCAACACCTTCATGCCCTCTTGGCTTGATGGCATATCCCACACCACACCACACCACCGCAACCCTCATCCCCACCGCTTGCAACTCCCATCCAACACAAAATTCTCAATCAATCTCTCACCCCCTAAACCTCAATCAGATCTGCCAAGTAAAAAGCCCTCAAACACAAGGATAAGAAGAAGGGGATTCGGGCTTACCGAACAAAAAGCTCCAATTTTGAACTAGACTCATTCACCAGCTTGGCTTCGATCTAAGTGGTTCCTTCTCTATGGGGTTTTGGGTGGTGGAGGTTCAGGATTTGGGAGATATGAGTTCTCATGGGTTTTATTTCAATCTGAAGATGGGTGATGAAGAATGATTACTAGTTTTGAAAAAGAAGAGATGCAGAGCAACCCAAAAAAAGATGAAGGAGAGAGGATGAAGAATTATTAACGTCTTCAAGGTTTAGTTTTAATTACAAAAAAATTGTTTTAAAATGAGAAACAAAAGTTAGTAATGGACGAGCTTCCTTAATTGATTTGACACTGTCACATAGGCTAACTGTGACAAATAAGTTGTGGTCAGCGCCACACCCTCTAACATAAACCAATTCCAACTATTTCCCTTAAATTCAAGAGCCTTTTTCAAAAGTTGTGCTTTTTTCTTTTGATACATCGGAAAATAAACAACAAAAAATAGCTACACAAATCTCAAACGATCTCTTAGAATTATGACCTCTAAGTCCCAAGGCGGCGCCTCCAACAAGCACCGTGGAACTAACGGGGAAGAAGCTCCTATCCTAGCTAACCAATATGATGGTTCGTTACATTATCTGCTTATGTCGTACAACGTCACCGACCACCCTCTACCCACCAACTGACGAATTTTATCTAAAATGGGGAGAAAAACTTTGTTGTCATCATCATTCAGAGCCTGAAGAAGCCCTCTGCAGTCCACATTGCAAACCAGGTTTATGTATCCTCTCTCCCACGCGACTTGCAGCCTATGTCTGAGCGTGTTTACTTCCGCAGTCAGGGCATTGCCACCGGCCTGATATCCATGGAACCCACACGGCCAATTCCCTTGAGAATCTCAAATTATCCCTCACCATCCCATGCAATTAGCCTCCATTCTGCAACTGCCATCCACGCACAAGTCCAGTTTCCCCTCCGGCGGTGGCTTCCAGCATCTACCCTGTAAGACCCCGAATTAAATAATTAGATTATTTATTTACTTTCGTCGTGTTGATTAATTAAGCAATTATATTTTATTGTTTTATGTTATTTTCATGACTCGAATCCTATTACGAGTCACGAAAACTATTTATATAATAATTAAGTTCAAATTATATTTAAGGTTGACATTGTAGTCAGCTTAAGCAATAGCACGAGTCATATTCGCACCCGACTATGGTCGAGTGTCCGAAAAAAGGCTATATCCGCTCCTAGAGCACTGTTTAAGAGAATTTTAGAATTAAAGAGAGAATAAAAACCTCTGAGTATTTTTTCCATGACCAGATTTCCGATACGAAACCCTGGACTTTACGCTTGTTAGGTTTCGCTTCCCGGAAGTTCGCCGAAGCTAGACTTTAACTTCTCGGGAACTTTAACTAAGGCCTTGAATGAAGATTTTTTCTATTCGGAGCTTCTAACGAAGTTTCCATCCGCGATACCTCATTCCTTTCGACGTTTGTGATCTTTTTCCTGAAGGAAGTTTCTTCATCCGACGTCGACTGCATAAAGTAGTTTTTCGGCATAAATCGACCCACACCGTCTTTGAGACGTTTTCCTCAATTAAATGAACCTCGATTTGAGTTTCGACATTTTGTCGCCAAATACTCAATTTTTATCAGCAGACGAAAGTACCAAAACGACCGGAACCGCGAAATCTCGATTTTTCGGATTTTCCCCTCACCTATAAAAAGTGGAAAAATGAGAAATTTCTCATTTTCTCCCAAGAGTGGCCGAGAGCTAGAGAGAGAAAGAGAGAGGAGCTGAGCTTTTTCAATTGTTGCCCGATCGTCCTGATTTCAGAAGCTACGCGTAGCTGCAGAGGTAAGGATGCTTAATCTTACTTCTGTTTCTTCTTTCTGTTGGGTTTTTCTATGTCTTTCTGAGCTCAAAGTTTTGAGCTTTTTGTAAAGATGTCTGATTACCTTGATTTTTCTTTCCAACTATCTTCCACTGCAACCCAACATGCTATAATCACTGTCGGATCGTTCGGATTTTCACCGAGTCGCCGTAGATCTGAAAAAATGATTAAAAACTCATTTTCTTCACATGTGCTTACTTTCTTATCAAAAAGTCGCAACCAAGCTTAGTGTCCTTGAGATTAAGTGCTATAAACGTCGTTGTGAACAACCCCATCAATTTTGTTTTTCAGAATTTCAACTTTGAGTTTTAGGTCATTAATTCTTGACCAAAATACCCCTAAGTCGTATTTTCAGTCGTTAAATTTTTTTGAGAGTTTCCCTGGCCTAGATATCACCTACAAATACCTAGGAATTAAATTAGATCGAAGAAAAAGTTCGGGAAACCCGATTTTTTGGTAGTGGCCGAAACGTTTTGGAGCTGTACCGTGTCCAAAAATAATTTTTGGGTTTGTATGGCCTGAGCCATAGCGTAGCCCTCTCTATTATCGAAATTTTGGCTTTGGTTTCATGTCATTTCGAGTTTTGTAGCTCGAGTTATGCGCATTTTAGCGAAAACATGTCTATTGTCCATTCGTGCCTAAATGTCGAACTCTAGAGCTTCGAAAGCTTCTTTTTGGGTTTTGATAGTGTTATCAGTTGTTTTGTTTCTTAGCGACTAAGCAATGATACTTTGCTTAAGGTTTGGAACGAGTTGAGCTGAGGAAAGAGACTTTGAAGCAATTGGTGAGGTTTCACATCTGAGGAGGACGCCCAGGGAACTTGCTGAGTTCGGGAGCTTTATTTTGGATTGGACTGGGATGTTGAGCTTGGATGGAGAAATTGGCAAAGGTATGAGTAACTCAGTTTTAGAGTGTCCTTGAGTCTTGCATGTATTTATCGCACTGCATGCGTTTGAGATGAAGATGTTTATATTGATTGGCATTTGATTTTGATTATTATGCTGAACTGGAAAAATGTTTTCTAGAGGCTTCGACCGAGTGAACTTATTGAGACGTGTGTCTCCGTTTTCTAAGAGGCTTCGGCCGTTTACTGGTTTCTGTCATTGAACTGAGTTGGTATGCAATTGAGTTGTGTTATGTTCGTTGATAATAGGAATAACATGTGGTTACTCCGAATTAATCATTGGTTTGGGCATTGTCGTTGACTGACTTGGCATATAGGGCTTGGTCTTTAAGTGGCAATGAGGTGGGGTGTGGTCCCGCGTGATTGTCTCGTCCTTCGAGACGTTATACAGTGGCGATGAGGTGGGGTGTGGTCCCGCGTGATTGTCCCATCTTGCGAGATGTCCTAAAGTGGCGATGAGGTGGGGTGTGGTCCCGCGTGATTGTCCCGTCTTGCGAGACGTTATTGATCGATCCATTTTGGTAGAAGCATATAGTTGCATTATAGGGCACTAACATCTGATTCTGTTAATACGTGATTTAATTTTAGGTTGATTGATTATGTTTATATATATGATTAAATTATATGTTGCTGATTTAGCTATATGCGTTATTGGATCATATTGTGGAGCCTGTGTGGCATATTGTGGAGCCCGTGTGGCATACTGTGTGGGCCTTGTGCCGTTGTATGGAGCCTGTGTGGCATATTGTGGGGCCTTCGTGGCATATTAAGTGGCAGATCAATGGTTTTCGTTCCAGGTGACTGTCTCGTCTTGCGAGATGCCTTTGATTTGACACGTCTTGGTAGTGACACATAGTTGTACTATAGGGCACTTATATATTGGATTTGATTTGATTTGATTTGATTTATATTGTTAAGGTTGTGAATATCTGATTTGAGGTTATATTGTTGAAGTTGTTGATATCTGAATTGATGTTGTATGGTTGAGGATTGTTTATATCTGATTTGATTTATATTGTTGAGGTTGTGGATATCTGGTTTGATTTTATGTTGTTGATTTTGCTGATATCTGATTTAAATCCATGTTGTTGATATCTGAATTAAATTTAGGTTGTTGGATATATGTCGTTATCTATCTTGAATTAAGTTGCTAGCTTATGTGCCATGTTACACACTTAAACTTTGATAGCATGCTTTAACCCTTTTATACGTGGTAATTGCATGGAGTTAACCCTTTTTGTTTGCTACTTGTTGTTTGGGCGCTTAACGCTATTAGGCGATGGAGAATCTTCGATGGAGCTTGACCTTCGTATGAGTCGGAGAAGAGAACTTGAAGAATAGAGTCGGGTGTAGAGTTAGAGCCTTGAGTTAGAGAGCTAACCATTATTGGTTTAAACTTGCATAACGATTTTAGAAATTATATTTGGGGTTTCGGGTACTCGCCTTGTTCAAGGCTTGATGTAAATCCCTTGTAGTTGGGAGTATGCATGACATGTTTTGGAAATACATTTGAAAAGAAAAAAATATACTCGTGTTTATACATTCTTTTGAAAAATATTGCATATTTACTTTAATAGGTTACTAAAGTGACACCTAAAATTCAGGGCGTTACATAGCCAGCCAAAAGTGATGCTAATAAATGATGAAAACCAAAACTCAAAGTTAAGAGAAAAAAAAAAACATATTTAACTTTTTTTCTTTCTTTCAAACGCATGTCTTATGTAAGAAAGAGAGGTGTTAGATCTAGACTCAAGTGGTGCATTAGATAGCACGCAATCTTATTTAACTATTAAAAAACAAAAGTAAAAAACATTAAAAAAGAGAAAAAAGGAGGGATCGAGTCGTCTGTCTCGCGGGAGCAGGCGACCTGTCTTCTTCATCCCCAAACAACAAATAACAAGATCAATTCACTACTCTTCGATCCAAACTTTCAGTTTTTCATCCTTGTTTCTCAACCATGGAGGTGCCTAGTTCATGGGATGCCCTTCGCAAACAGGTATCAATTTCCCCCGTTTTGACTTTTATTTCGTCAGATCATGCTTTTGATTGTGCTGTAAATGATGAAAATGATATCGGTATGCACAATTCGAATGCCCCATCATGCAAAAGTTCCGAATTTTCTTTCTGGGGTTTGTTCAATTTGTCGGTGATGGGAAATTCATGAGATGGGCTTCTACCCTATTGCTGCTATCTGTGGTTTCAACAAGATTTGGTTTGGTTTATGAAGTGACTGGTTTTTAGTAGTGATTTTTGGGGTCAATTATGAATACTTGAAATGGTTCTGGTGAGAATTTTGCTCCTAGTTTTAGGTTCATTTTGATTTGGGACTGGAGGGTGATCTGGTTCTATGTGTTGTGATCTGCACTAAGATAGAGTGAATTTGAGTCAGATGAATGTTGTCTATAGGCACCTAATCAGGGTGATCATGGATGGTGAAGTGATATCTTCTTATCCATACAGTCTACATGGATTGGGGTAGAAATAGAGCAGTACTTTATTGAGAAGTATAAGACAGATGGAAATCTTCATTTTATGAATGAGCATTTGATGAAGTACTGATGGAATGCTTACATAATATGATGGGATTTTAGTTGCCTTGACTAGATAGATTTTTACAATCTTTAAATATTGAATTCATTTTTGTTTTTCTAATTTCATTGTTTGGGACATTAAGTTCCACCATCATGGAAAAGTGGTTATTATATTGAACAATTATGATTGCCGAGTAGGTGTCATTTAGCCTGTTTATATAACTTGGTTTCTGCTCCCTAATCATTATAGATGAAAACTCATGGAATTTGATATTCTTAAGTGACTTGAAGGTTCATTCATTCAAGTTGTATTGTCTCCCTTTGTGGTCACCTAGTTTGGACATATTTTTGTTTTCTCAGGCAAATGATTGATAGAAAAATTTGATATTGTTGTGTGGCTTGAAGGTGCATCAATTCTATTTGATTTTGTCTCCCTTTGTGGTTACCAAATTATACCTAATTTTTCTTTCTTAGGTAAATGACTGATAACAGAATTTTTACCCCTGATTTTTTTCAGGCCAGAAATCTTGAAGCTCAGTTGGACGAGCGGATGAGTTCTTTTCGTAAATTGGTTTCTGCTAGTGTTTCTGCAAAAACTGATGCTGCAGAGAATGATCTAGAGTCTTGGATTGAACAATTACTAAAACAACTCCAACAAGTAAACTCACAGATGCAAGCTTGGGTATCTTCTGGTGGTACAGATATGGTTTCTCATACTTTGACTAGACACCAAGAAATTCTTCAAGATATCACCCAGGTATTCTATAGTCTGGGCTAGTGTTACCCTATATATGGTCTTATGCTGTTCATGGTGCATTCATTGTTTTGAATTGCTTTCTGTGTGCAAATAAGGGACAATGATTTAATTCTGACAAGAGTGGATCTGAAATAAGTATGTTCTACTTCTCCACTCCCATTTATGGGAAGTACATATTGTAGGAACTTTTTCCAAATGAAATTTATAAGTAAGTTTTTGTGTAACAAGAATCCTCCTTTTACATACAAATGATATGACAAAGACAAACTCCTTGTGACCGTCATTGGCGTTACTTCTTGTTAGAACCTTTTACTTGTGATTGAATTATTGTAAGCTAGTTGAGACATGATACATATTTTCTGAATCTTATTCTTTATTATTTCTGTAGTTTGCTCTTCTTAGATATGTTGACATCAAGTAATTTTTTTTTATCTACTTAAACTTTTTGCACTGAGTTGGATGTAATTTGATAGAACTCAGGGTCCGCAACAAGCTAGTGATGCGCCTCTGATTGCTGATGGGGCAGTAGGGCCCAAAATATGGAAAGTATATTCTAGAAGGGGCAAGGTTGGCATGACTCATAGTTAGTTAGCCAAGGTGGTGACATGGGGAAAGAGAGTGAGAGAGGAAGAATCATACCATGTAATTAAAAGGAGTGTGAGGAGAGTGGGGGAGGGTATTCGGTTAGAATCTTATTGTTAGAGAGCAGATTGCATTCTGTGCTATCTGTAGGAGCAAGGCTCTGGTCAGTGAAGGGGAATTCCATTTCCTCTCCTCTGTAATTCTTCATTCCATTTCACAATCAATACTAGAACTTCTCTCTTATTTCTTTCTTGTGTTCTTGTTTCCTGAGTTCATAAATTGGTTCCTAACAATTTGGTCCGACCTACCGGATCCAAATCGAGGAAGAGCCAGTGAATGCCATCCAAGAGACAGAACAAAGGAGCGAGCAAGGAGATGGAGGCGAAAATCGCGACGCTGGAAGCAGAGCTTTCTGGAGTCAAGTCGACGCTGACAACGATGGAGCGTAACCAGGAAACGCTCATCGCGCTGCTTGAGAAATCCATAGGCAAGACGAAGGTCGATGATGATTCCACCGGCGACAACGTGACCCCTGCGAAGGAGGCAGATCATGGGTCAGGATCGGGAAAGGGAAGTATGACCAGACTCACCGGAGATGTGCTGTCGGAGTTTCGACAGTCAGCGAAGAAGGTGGAACTTCCCATGTTCGATGGTGACGATCCCGCGGGATGGATCTCGCGCGCAGAGGTCTACTTCAGGGTACAGGATACGCCACCAGAGGTGCGAGCTAGCTTGGCTCAACTGTGCATGGAAGGACCCACGATTCACTTCTTCAATTCGCTCCTTAGCGAAGAAGAGAATCTGACATGGGAACGCTTCAAATGCGCATTGCTGGAGTGCTACGGGGGCCAAGGTGACGGCGACGTTTACGAACAACTCACCGAACTCCGGCAACGGGGAACCGTGGAAGAATACATCACCGCTTTTGAGTACCTAACGGCGCAGATTCCTCGCCTACCTGAGAAGCAATTTCTGGGGTATTTTCTGCATGGATTGAAGGGAGAGATTCGGGGACGGGTTCGGAGCATGGTAACCATGGCAGATTTAAGCAGGATGAAAATCCTGCAAATAGCGAGAGCTGTAGAAAGGGAGACGATGGGCGATGGTGGATCGGGTCATGCGCGCCCGACCCGATCGTCACTAGGAGGAAACCGGGCAAACGGATCAGGGTCCAATAGGAGCTCCGATTGGGTTTTTGTTAAGGGAAGCAAGGAAACGAACTCGGGCTCGGGTTACAATAACTCACGCGCTGGAGGGAATGGGCCTCGCAATGATAGACAGGCCCAACCTGAGAAGAACCGCTCCACACCCAGAGACAGAGGATTCACTCATCTCTCATACAATGAATTGATGGAGAGAAGGCAGAAGGGATTGTGTTTCAAGTGTGGGGGTGCCTTTCATCCTATGCATCAGTGCCCAGATAAGCAGCTGAGAGTACTGATTATGGAGGATGAGGAGGAGAAGGAAGGAGGGGGAAACCTTCTAGCGGTAGAGGTCATTGAGGAGGAAGAAAGTTCTGAAGGTGAGCTGAGTTCCATGAGTTTGTCTCAGGTGGAACAAGTAGGAAAGGACAAACCGCAAACTATCAAGCTGTTGGGTCTCATTCAAGGACTGCCAATTGTGATATTAATAGATAGTGGGGCAACCCATAATTTTGTTAGCACTTCTTTGGTGCACAAGCTTGGTAAGACAGTAGTGGACACACCTTCCTTAAGGATCACTCTTGGAGATGGTTCTCAAGCAAGAACTAAGGGAAAGTGCAAGGAATTGATGATAATAGCCGGAAACCACCCTCTGTGTGTGGATGCCCAACTCTTCGAATTAGGGAATGTGGATATGGTGTTGGGAATAGAGTGGCTTAGAACCTTAGGGGATATGATAGTCAATTGGGACAAGAAGACTATGAGTTTCTGGTCAGGACACAAGTGGGTTACCCTGCAAGGCCATGAGGAGCAAGAAGGGCTGCTAGTGGCATTGCAAACTATGATTAGTAGAGCTGGATTTTCAGGGTACCTTGGTAAGGAGAAGGTTCAATTGGAAAAGGATAACAAGGGAGTTACTGGAGTTCAGCAAGCTGAGTTGGACATGATCCTGGAGAGACATTCTGTGGTTTTCCAAGCTCCAAAAGGCCTTCCTCCTAAAAGGAACAAACAGCATGCTATCACACTCAAGGAGGGTGAAGGTCCTGTGAATGTAAGGCCATACAGGTATCCCCATCACCAGAAAAATGAGATTGAGAATCAGGTGAAGGAATTGCTGGAGGGAGGGGTTATAAGGCACAGCACCAGCTCATTTTCCAGCCCTGTGATTTTAGTGAAAAAGAAGGACCATAGCTGGAGGATGTGTGTGGATTACAGAGCTTTAAATAAGGCAACCATACCAGACAAGTTTCCAATACCAATCATAGAAGAGCTGCTTGATGAACTCCATGGTGCACGGTATTTCTCCAAGCTTGATCTCAAATCTGGTTATCACCAAGTGAGAGTCAAAGAAGAGGATGTACACAAAACTGCTTTTAGGACCCATGAGGGCCACTATGAGTTTTTAGTAATGCCCTTTGGCCTCATGAATGCACCATCAACCTTTCAAAGTCTCATGAATGATATTTTCAGACATCTTCTCAGGAAAAGGGTGTTGGTGTTCTTTGATGATATACTAGTTTATAGTAAGGATTGGCCCTCTCATTTAGAGCATCTGCAGGAGGTTTTGGGTATTCTGAGAGAGCAAGGGCTGGTCGCAAACCGCAAGAAATGCCTGTTTGGAAGGGAAAAGGTGGAGTATTTGGGACATATGATTTCAGGTCAAGGTGTCGAAGTGGATCCCAGCAAGGTAGAAAGTGTCACCTCTTGGCCTACACCTAAGAATGTCAAGGGGGTGAGGGGTTTTCTGGGCTTGACTGGGTACTATAGAAAGTTCATCAGGGACTATGGTAAAATAGCAAAACCCCTGACTGAATTAACTAAGAAGAATGGTTTTGAATGGAGTGAGAAGGCACAAGAGGCTTTTGAAACCTTGAAGAAGAAGCTGACTACTTCACCTGTGCTAGCTTTACCTGATTTCTCCAAGGAATTCACCATTGAGTGTGATGCTTCAGGAGTAGGAGTAGGGGCTATACTGATGCAAGAGAAGAGGCCCATTGCTTATTTCAGTAAAGCACTAGGGGTGAGAAATCTCTCTAAATCTGCTTATGAGAAGGAGTTGATGGCTTTGGGGTTAGCAATCCAACATTGGAGACCTTACCTACTTGGCAGACATTTCAAGGTGACTACTGATCAAAGGAGCTTGAAAGAGTTGCTACAACAGAAGGTGGTTACTATGGAACAACAGAACTGGGCTGCAAAGTTGTTAGGGTTCGATTTTGAGATCAGTTACAAGCCAGGGAAATTAAACAAGGGAGCTGATGCTCTCTCAAGGGTGAATGAGACCTTGGAGCTGCGACAGATGGGCTCACATGTGGACTGGTTAGGAGGAAAGGATCTGAAGGAAGAAGTCAGTAAAGATGAAGAGTTACAACAAATAATTAAGTCTGTCCATGAGAAGAAAGATAGCTCACTGGGGTACACTTATGAAAATGGCATTCTGCTGTATGAGGGGAGGCTAGTCTTGCCAAGGGAATCACCGTTGATTCACACCATGCTTACTGAATTCCATACCACACCACAAGGAGGGCACTCAGGGTTTTATAGAACCTACAGAAGATTGGCTGCCAATGTGTATTGGAGGGGAATGAAGTCTGCTGTTCAAGATTTTGTGAAGCAGTGTGATGTGTGTCAAAGACAAAAATACCTTGCAAGCTCTCCAGGAGGTCTCCTCCAACCATTGCCCATTCCTGAGAGAATTTGGGAAGATTTGTCTATGGATTTCATAACTGGACTTCCCAAATCTAAAGGGTTTGAAGCAATTTTAGTGGTGGTTGATAGACTCTCTAAGTATGCACATTTCATCCCTCTCAAGCATCCTTACACAGCAAAGAGTGTAGCTGAGGTATTTGGGAAGGAAATAGTGAGATTACATGGGGTACCTTCTTCTATTGTAAGTGATAGAGACCCTATCTTTGTAAGCAATTTCTGGAGGGAACTGTTTAAGCTTCAAGGAACCAAATTGAAAATGAGTACTGCTTACCACCCTGAATCTGATGGGCAATCAGAGGTGGTGAACAGGTGCCTTGAAACATATCTGAGATGCTTCATAGCAGACCAACCCAAGACTTGGGTCATCTGGATACCTTGGGCTGAGTATTGGTACAATACTTGTTTCCATGCCTCTACAGGTGTGACCCCTTTTGAAGTAGTCTATGGAAGACCCCCTCCCACTATCACACGTTGGATACAAGGAGAAACCAGAGTAGAGGCAGTACAAAAAGAGCTGTTGGAACGTGATGAGGCTTTGAGACAGCTAAGGCTACAACTGGCAAGGGCACAGGATAGGATGAAGCAATTTGCTGACAGAAAGAGGAGTGACAGGAGCTTCAGTATTGGAGAATGGGTTTTTGTTAAACTCCGGGCCCACCGCCAGAAGTCAGTGGTCACAAGAATCTATGCCAAGTTGGCAGCCAAGTATTATGGTCCTTATCCTGTGGTAGCAAGGGTGGGAGCAGTAGCATATCAGCTTAAATTACCCCCTGGATCCAAGGTGCATCCAGTTTTCCATGTATCCCTCTTAAAGAAAGCAGTGGGGACTTATCATGAAGGAGAGGAACTTCCTGATCTGGAGGGAGATGGGGGAATCCTCATTGAGCCTACTGAAGTATTGGCTACCAGAACAGTTCAATTACAAGGGCAATCTATCAAGCAAATCCTCATCCAATGGAAAGGGCAGCAACCAGAAGAAGCTACTTGGGAAGATGTTGATATGATTAAAAGTCAGTTTCCTTCTTTTTGCCTTGAGGACAAGGCAAGAGCTTATGGAGAAGGCATTGATAGAACTCAGGGTCCGCAACAAGCTAGTGATGCGCCTCTGATTGCTGATGGGGCAGTAGGGCCCAAAATATGGAAAGTATATTCTAGAAGGGGCAAGGTTGGCATGACTCATAGTTAGTTAGCCAAGGTGGTGACGTGGGGAAAGAGAGTGAGAGAGGAAGAATCATACCATGTAATTAAAAGGAGTGTGAGGAGAGTGGGGGAGGGTATTCGGTTAGAATCTTATTGTTAGAGAGCAGATTGCATTCTGTGCTATCTGTAGGAGCAAGGCTCTGGTCAGTGAAGGGGAATTCCATTTCCTCTCCTCTGTAATTCTTCATTCCATTTCACAATCAATACTAGAACTTCTCTCTTATTTCTTTCTTGTGTTCTTGTTTCCTGAGTTCATAAATTGGTTCCTAACATAATTGAAATCCAGGAGTTTTATCGTCTTCGCTCAAGTCTTCGAGCTAAGCAAGAGCATGCTTCACTATTAGAGGATTTTAAAGAATTTGATCGAACAAGATTAGACTTGGAAACAGGTGCAGGATCTGAACAGCATGCACTCCTTAAAGAACGTGCATCTATCAGCCGGAATACAGGACATGTCAGTGTTATCTAACAATTACTTTACTTTTGTGATATTAAATGCCATTTTCTTTCTTTAGTTTAGATATTTCCAGTGGTAGTCATACTGTTATATTTTATTATGTATGAAACTAATTAAAACTTCTCTCCTGCCAATAACACATCTATTTGGATATTGACTACTTTTTCTTTAGCTGGATTATGTTGCAGGCTTTGAAACGGGCAAGTCACGTGCAAGCATAAAAAAAATTATATTAACTCATTAGGGTTGTTGAGATCCTACATGGCTACATCACCTAGAGATATAACCGAAGTATGTAGCTTATAACGGCATGTGCAATCCTCACCTTATGAGTTAGCTTTTGAGATAGGGTTAGGCCTTGCCAAAATTTATGATGCACCCACAACTGTCTAAAATCAACCTAGTCCAACGGATTTCCCAATAAAATCTACCTGGCCCTGCAAATTTCCTAGTGCAATCAACAAACATTAAAAACCAGTCTTACGATTTCCATGCTCCATATGCCCAGTTTGGGGTATTAGAGGGTGTGTTGAGATCCCTCATTGACTAAAGATATGACTAGGGAGAGCTTATAAAATTTTGGACCAACATGAGCTAGGTCTTGGTCAGAGTTAAATCTAACGAGTGCCATGAACCAACAATCCTAAAAATTTAAGCTATTGGGTGAAAACACATGAATTATTTTATTTTTACAACACATGCCCTCACGAACACCATTTGGGCTTAACTTCTTATTAGAAGAATGGAGGTAAGAAAGATCTCTAGATTACTTGGTCATAGAAGCTATGACACCATGTCCTGAATCAACTATCTCTAAAACGTAAACTGTAAGGTAAAGACGCATGAATGGTTTTTATATTATACCTGTTTAGGAAAAGAATATAATAATGTTTGATGCTGGGATGAAGAAGGGATTTGGGCCATGAGAATTGGGTGAATATCTTGTTAAAACTTCAGGATTGCAATTTATTATTACTTTTTCAAATCAAACTTCAGATGTGAAGATTTCTATAAGGAGGAGAGTTTAATGCTAAAAAAACAACGGGATGCTATTATTGGAATAGTGGATTGTGCTCTAGATTTTTTTATTCATTTAGTTGTTTATTTAATTTGTAACTTGATCTAATCAGCGTGGGTTTAAGAAACTGCTTTTGAGCCCCATTAAACAAAAGCCTAGTTCTTTAAGTATATTAATGCTGAAATGTTAGAATTAAAAAAAAGTATGTTAAGGCTTTTTTGGAATTTCGTATGCAGGAAATGCTTAACACGCCTTACATTTGGGACATGTCTTCGTTTTATTTTTCTTTAAAATTCTGCCTGTTCTTCAATTGGGAATAATATTGTTTTGAACTGTTCTGCTCGTTCCTGTGCT
The DNA here is from genome assembly GCF_012489685.1 of Lotus japonicus. Lineage (NCBI taxonomy): Eukaryota > Viridiplantae > Streptophyta > Magnoliopsida > Fabales > Fabaceae > Lotus > Lotus japonicus. The sequence goes on from NC_080043.1 coordinate 73,003,921, forward strand.
GCAGGTGGACACTGTTATTTCACAAGCACAAGCAACACTCGGTGCGCTTGTCTTCCAGCGTTCAACATTTGGTGGCATCAATTCAAAGATCAGCAATGTGAGCGGTCGCCTCCCAACGGTACGACTCTAATCCGTTTCCTTTTTACCATCTATGATTCTACATCCTGCATTGTGTTGTGACTTGTGAGATTGAATAAGAAGTACCCAATAAAAAGGCATCGAATAATGATGTTAATTTCTTCGTGAAATAGTTTGGTAGATTTCAATTTCATGAGAACTGCTGAAAGATGTTGTAGTTTTTAGTCTGCATGAATGTTGTATTGCTTAGAAATCTGCTGTTTAATATAACTGCTTTCAATAATATAATGCAGGTAAATAGCATACTCGGGGCAATAAAGCGAAAAAAGTCAATGGATACCATTATACTCTCTCTTGTTGCATCTGTATGCATATTTCTCATTTTCATCTACTGGCTAACCAAATGAGGCTGTTTAATATGGTGGGTGCTCAACTTGTGTAAACCGTTCCATGTTCCATGTCTATTGGGCTTAGTAGCTTGTGTCATGAAAAAACTACTTTTTTGGGGTAGTGTATTTGTTCATTTGATTGTTTATCCTTGTATCAGAAGCAATGCCGAGTAAAAATCAAGAAATTCATCCTTCCATTTCTTGGTTCTGATATCATAGATCATATATAGCATGTAGAAAGTGCGTAAAAATATCAAATAAATTTCAGTAAGTGGTACAGATTGGAAATAGGAGGCCTTATCAATATTGTTGTGGCAGAATTGGTTCTCTTAGTAACTCCATTATTATTGCAACTTCAGCTATTGTCATGACTTGTAGACAACAACAACTCATCCTTCCAAATTCATGTCACTAACGTAAAAACTCATCTTTCAATACTTTTTTTTTTTTTTGTAATTTACATCATTTATGGTCTTGGTCTTTGATAAAAAAGACTTCTATTCAAAAACTAAAAAAAATTTATATTATAAAAAGTAAATGAAATTGACTACAATATTTAACAAGTAATATTTTATTTAAAAACATTTGAAAAAAATCATAAATATTATTTTAAAAGATTACATCTTAAAAATCACTTGTCGTTTGTTACACCGTATTAGGCATGATAATATAAGCTTATACAATACATTATGGGTTTATCCATTGTTTGGTGCTCACATTGCATTGTATAAGTTTATACATCAATCTTCCCTTATACATGATAGATAAAGCATGATATGAGAGCGTATAAACTACTTTAATATATTTAATCAGCCGCCACCACAACCATCCACCACCACTGTCGCCACTACCCCCACCACCACCACCACGCTCCACCACTGCCACCATCGTTGATACTGTCATCGTTATCGCCACTACTACCACAACCACCGTCGCCGGCATCTCCACCACGCCGCCACCACTACCGCCACCACCACCACAACACTCCAACACCACCGTCGCCGCCACTGCTACCGCCACCACCACCACGCTCCACCATTGCCACCATCGTTGGTACTGTCATACCACCACTGCCACCCCCACCCTCCACCACCACCACCATTACCACCATCGCCGCTACCGCCACCACCATGAACTTCCAATACCACCATTACCATTGTCGCCACCAAATTATACAATGTATGACTAAACGCTGTATAATATTAAAATTTTATTAGATCTTATACTATACAGTGTACCAAACGGACCCTTAGCAAAGGTATCTCATCCCCAATAGTCATGAAACTAAACATTAAGAAGTTGACCAATGAATTCTTTTTTTTCTAGAGAATCGAATTTTGAACAATCACTTTATATCTAATTAGAGATTATATCATTTGAGTTTCAAATACCATACCATTTTGGTCGGCTTAGTTCTACTTAACTATTTTCCTCCACTTACAATTAGACCTTAGGCATATTTTATTTTATGATTACAAAAATAAAATCCTGACTCAATTTCCAGCAACATGACTTACTACCAATGAGCCATGGACACATGTTGACCTATCTCTCTTGTGTCATATTGACAGAAACATTTTCTTGGAGCACATGTGTGATGTGATTTGGATCGGACTGTGATACATAGTGGGAGATAAGTGGTCATGTTTGAGTTATCCTTAGATGTTCTCATGTTGGTACGATGTTTGAACATAGAACAGTGATTCATACAGAATAAACAAGCAAGAATATCTAATATTGTGGATTTCGAATCAAATTCGGCCCAGCAAACCAATTGTACAAATGCAGAGAACTTCAAAAGCAGCTGAGTACTTATCTATCTCATTTACATCTCTATCTCCCACCATACCAATGCATATTTTGATGTTCCCTTGACTTCTATCGACAATAATGATTTTTCACACAAATTGTGCTCTTTCTTTCATTTTCCACACAAATTGATCTCATGATAAATAAACTAGACTTTGTTATATAAGAGTGAAAATTAATACAAGCTCTAAAAATGTTTTTTGTTCAAAATAATAGCTACAGTTTTTCAAACGTACTTTTGTGATAGTTTTTCACTTTTTGTCAGTCGATTAAAAGTGAGAATCGATGTGTTATTGCTATTCTATAATCGACACATTTTTACGATTTATAAACACTTTTAACAGCCAAAAATTGAATTTAACATAAATTATACTTCAGAATTCAGATACATAATTATTAAATGAAAGTAGATAAATAAGATCTTGTAAAGACTAATTACATTACAATGAGAATTTTTTAAATAAAATTTATTTTACAAATTTTCCTAGAATTTGTACTATTTATGCCTAAAATACATTATTTGATTAAGGGCTCCTAGCCTCCTATCCTATCCTATAAGATCAATATCCATGCCGAATCGCACAAGTACAATTAATTTAACAATTCATCTCCCATGGTTTGAAAAAAAAAATGTACACAAAAGCGTGCAAAGGAAAGGAAAATTAGTACTGGACTTTCCATTATGTTCAAGGTTCTGTTTTCTTAACTGCGTGATACTCTCTAAGCTTTTTCAATGTGAGGCAGACATGTATACAAGGTGTCATTTCTTGTCACTATCATTTCTTATCAAGGATTTGATTCCAAGCCAAAGTGAACACAGGCATTGGCAGGGGCAGATAGAAGCTAAACACTCTCAAAAGTTGTTACTTATCCATCATATGTCAAAGAATTCTTCGCTAGGTACCACAGCATGTGTTTTTTAATTTGCAGTCCAACCGTGCGGCTTCTGTTGCTTGTGTCCAACACCTTGTGTTGGTTGTTGTCACTATCACAATAAAATGAGGTTGCAAGCAAAAAGGAAAGAAAAAGGGTTAGAATTGTGTTGGTGGGGGACCTCATTTACTACTAGCATTGTAGGATTAGATCATTAATATATGAGTTTACTTAGAGAACATTAGAAATTGATCATTGCCTCATTCATGCATAGACTTCATAATCTATATCAGTCTTAGCTTTATACTATATTATGGAAACTCACCTAACATTGGCCATGACATATGAAAATGTCACCTAAACCTAGCTAATACATACGACAAATTAAGTATAATAATGTTGGATGTCCACCATTTATGAGTTAGTAGAGATAAATGATAAATGTGATATATGATATGATATAATATGAAGAGAGAAATATAGAAAACAATGATGTTTATGAATATAAATACTACTTTACGGTCTACTAATCGAGATTAAATTAAATAACAACTGCACATGAAAGAGAGACAAGTTTAGTGCATGTTTGGTTTTCAATCACGAAACCATGTTTAGTCCAAATGTCAAATCTCAAATTTAAAAGCGTTCACTTGAGGTCAATTTTATGTTGAGTTGAACTGAAATCTAAACATCCACTTAATCATTCAACTTCAGAAATAGAAGTGGGAGGGGAGGGGTGGGAATGTCAAATTTATCTAGGGGTGGTTTGGAAATTGGATTGCTGCACGGTTAATAATTCAACATGTTGTGTGGGACAAAAGTAAGCAAAATGATGTATGATAAATCCTAACTTCATAAGAGAAAGTAAGGATTGGTTGCCCTACATGGCAATTGTTCATGTCAGACTTTACTCGTGGAAGAAAAGGTATAAATCTGCATTCTGAAATTCCTAGAATAGGCTTCAATTATTAACTTGTAGCATTATCATCTTAACGAAAATACAGAGGAAAAAGCATAAGGAAGGACCCATGGCCAACTATGAAAATTCAAAAGGTAATTGCTTCGGATAAAACTAGGGACCTCAGTTTATGATGTCACATGTTAGAAATTTGGGTATGATAATCCTGAATAACTTCGAAGAATCGTGTTTGTACACTTTCTTACCTGGGTTCACGAAATTCTTGTTGGGATAATTCTTGAAGAACAATCTGCTTCAGACAAATGAGAACAGACAAATGAGAACAGATCAGGAATGTACAGAGAGATCGGTCTTTTGTTTTCTGTACATGAAACTGAGGCCAGATGACTCCTTATAAAGGAGTTTGTTTCAGAAACCGAAAAACGGTTAATAAAACAGAATGACTTCATAAAGGAGTTTGTTCCAGCCAGGGGCTCCGCCCCTTGGAACCCCGCAATCTAATCGCGGTCAATTATGCGTTGGCTCAACAAGCGTGCACCCCGCACTACCCTTACTCGTTTCCGAGCTTAACGCGTAATCGCATCGACCTACAATAAATCACATTACTACTAAAATCCATTGATGATACTAAAATCACCAACATCACATTCACTTGAATTCTCTGTTGGTAAAAGCACGGTAATATGGGACAGGTGAAGCCTTACAAGTACACTTGAATCCAAATTTCAATATAAAAGGTGAGCCTGTAAACTCACATTACTTTCGTTCAGAAATATTCCAAAGAAAAAGAGGTAGCTTCTATAGGAATACATGGTGACAATATGGACCTGGGCAACCCGTTTAACCGACCGTTTTTTGGTGGGTTTGGGGATATCTATCTTAATAACCCCCTTTTATGGTGTATTTGGTTGTACAAGATGTGAAGAAGAGGTCTTGCTCCTACAACCTTAGGCATGGTTTTAATGATACAATTAACACTACAAAAGAAGAAAAATGATTGAACACCTAAGTTCTTTAGTTAATTAGCTCTCTAAATTTCTAAAATGTGTTTAATATGAACTTAAATGTTTAATTAAAAGCTTTAGAAATCCTATGGAAACGTGGTTTTAAAAGTGTTTGTAAGTAGAGCTGGGTACGCAGGCTGGTCTGCCCCGCGTAGGACCGCTCCGCACAAGCTCGCCCCCCGTAGGCCCGCATTTAAGCGGTCCTCTATTTTCCGGGCTATAACCGCACTAGTTTGCAGTCCTGCTGACCGGTCTGCGGACTTTGGCCTCTCTTACCTCTTTTATGCCCTCATAAGCCTACCCCGCCCCGCGTAGGCCGACAGTTAAGAAATCATCTATTTTGCGAGCTATAGCCCGCACTAGTCCGCGGTCTCATGGGCCGACCCGCGGACTTCGACCTGCTTACCCAACTCTATTTGTAAGTGGTTTTCATGGTGTAAACAACCAATCTAAATAATAGATTACTATATTTCAGTAACAAATTACTGGGCTGAAAAATTATACTGGGAATTCAATTACAGGCTAAGGGAAATCAATTTCCAGCTCTCTTATAATAAGAAAATCTTCTTTTTCTGTGTCTTGTGACCTTAAAATGTTCTTGGAAAATTCCTTATTCACTATATATTAGATTTAATGCTATTTGAATCTTATGTTTGATTAAATACATTGTATGCATTGAATATATTGTGAAGAAGTGTTTACAATGATTGGCTATTACATTTATCCAATACACACTTTTAGTTGAATTTTGATACTTATGAGTTATGATGTTTTGTTTAACATTAATAGTTATTACTAGTTGGTTGAACCTCTTTGTCTTATGTTTTATTGGGCTTCTTATCATATTTGGATTATGGTGATATTAGTAGCAATGTGTTTTCTTGTGCTATGTTTCTTTTTATGTTATTAAAGTTGCATTTTAAATTTTCATATTTTTCTTTTGTCTCATGAGTTACTCCTTTGCACCTATAGTTCATTGTAATTTTCTCTATACTATATGCACTAGATATTGTTTACTTTTTATTCTTTTGATTATGTCAAAAAGAGGGAGAAAGGTTGAGCTTGTTTATTGTAATTACAGGTATTTGATCTAAAGTTTCAAGAGGACCATGAAGTGCAAAAGAAAGTGGAAGTTGCTCTTATTTGGACTAAAATTTCAAAGTGTTTTGTCATCATCAAAAAGGATAAGATTGTGAAGAAGAGGTCTTACTCCTGCAACCTTAGGCATGGTTTTGATGATCACAACAATACTACAAAAGAAGAAAAATGATTGAAGATCTCTAGCTAGAGGAGTGAAGGTTGTAATAGATAGATTTATCGTTTTCTTTGCTTTCTAAGTAGGTTTTTAATTCTAAGGAAGAACTCCTAAGTTCTTTGGTTAATTGGCTTTCTAAACTTCTAAAATGAGTTTAATTTTTATATAATTAAAAGCTTTTGAAACCCTAGAAAAAATGGCATTAAATGTGTTTTTAAGCGGTTTTCATTGTGTAAACAACCAATCTACTTAATAGATTACTAGATTTCAGTAACATGTTACTCCGCTAAGAAATTGTACTGGGAAATGGATTACTACTAATGGGAAATCGATTTCCAGCACGTGTTTTTGATAAAAACACTTCCTTTTCTCTCTTGGACCAGATCAGAAGTTGAATATAAGTGTGAGAAAGGTTGGACACAAGTTTATAAGGGTTTCTCACTTCCATAAATACATTACAACACACTTTTACACAAGATTTGAGATCTGGGAGCTAATTGTCAAAAGGATTCCAAGTGTTTTTCATCTTTGGTCTTCCTTCTTATTCTTCTTCATTGAAAAATTGAAGGGTTGAATTGTGCACCATAGGGTTTAGTGTGGAAGAGCAAGTAGGTTTCTAGTTCTTGTTTAGTTAATAGGGTTCAAAGTTATTTATGTAATTGCTTCGGTTTTTTATCATAGTGGAAAAATCTTAACTGTCGAGATGAGGATGGGATGTAGCTTCATCGAAACAACAATTGAGGTGAATTAGGATAAATATCTGGTGTGATCCTCTCAACCCTCATCTTTTTAATTTATGTAATTAATTTGAGTTTTAGGGTTCTTGATTGAAAAATTGGGGCTTTTGGGTTTGCATGTTGATTTAGTTCAAATTGATTCATTATATATGTTGTTCATGGTTGTATGAATTTATGTATGGTTGAATCTGGTGTTAATTTCGTTTTCGTGATAAAAATTTGAGATTTGTATGAATTTTGTGTTTTGGTAACAAAATATCAATCTCTGACAACAGATTACAGTTCTGTGGTAATCCATTTTCATAGATTGATAATAAATTACGAGAATTTTTTGACTTAAAATTTTGTAATTTTTTTAATCTGTGATAGTTTTGAAACCCTAATTCGCCCCCTCTTGGATTTCACCCATCCTAGTGTTTGCACAAGAAGAAATATATGAAGAGAGAAGATAAGAATAAAGAGAGATGAATGGTGAAAAAAAGAATTTAAGTTATTTAATATGTGAAAAATAAGAGAAAAAGTGAACATAAAGAAAGTGGTAGTGGCTAGTCTCATATCATTTTATTGAATAGAAAAATTGTTACCTAAAAGATTTGAGCGTTCACTCATTATCTCTAGAAAAAGAGAATAGCTTCATAGTTAAGCCTTTAAATGTGAAAATCGCCAATCACATTATCCCTAACTCCCCAAATGTTAGTGATCCTTAACAGTGAAACTAGTGAAGCTGATGTGTGTTCGAAATCCCACATTGGCTAGAGATAGAGCATAGATAACTTTTATAAGAGTAGTGCAAACCTCAACTCTTGAGCTAGCTTTTGTGGTTGATTATAAGTCTCTCAAATTCTAATATGGTATCAGAGTAAAACCTCAACTCTTGAGCTAGCTTTTGTAGTTGAGTATAGGCATCCCAAATTCTAATAATGTGGCGTGTTAAAGTGCCGGTTGAACACACCACTAAGCATCCTACACGAAAATTTCTCATTCCCTTTAATATTCCGCCGGTCTATTTGCTCCTTACACATACATGTCAGGATGGGGTTGAGTTATAGGTAGCGTTTGGTAGACAGGTGTGAAGGGAACGGAACAGGACATATGGGTTCCATTCTGTGTTTGTCATGTTTTTAATATGGAACGGAACGAGACAAAAGACTCCAGGAACGGGACACTTTGGTTCCCTGGAAAATGGTGGAACAGAAGGGAACAGAACGAAACACTCTCTTAAAACTTTTGCAAGTTCAAAACTACCCCTAATTTATATTTGGAATTTTATATATCTAAACAGTTTAAAATCACTTCTAAAATTGAAAGCACTTATTATATTTGTAGACAAAGTTAAATGAAAATCTACTTTTTCAAAAAAAATCACTTAAAATAAAATCAATAATTTTTTCAAAAGTAAAATCACTTTTTGTAAGCAATGATAAACGAGCCAATTAAAGTGTGTTTGATTCAACTTATTTTGAAAAATCACTTTTTAATCAAAAAATCACTTTTAAAATAAAAAAAAAATCACTTATTAATCAAAAATCACGTTTAAAATCAAAAATCAATTTTTTCATCAAAATATCACTTTTTGTGTTTGTTTCAGGTGAAGCTGAAAACATATTATTTGAAACAGTTATTTTAGCTTATCATGAAAATCTGATAGATGAGAGGAGATAAAAAAGTGATTTTAATTAGAGTAGTCAAACACGAATCAACTTAATTAAAATAAAATCAATTATTTTTCCAAAAGTAAAATCAGTTTTCGTAAGAAATGATAAACGAGCCAATTAGAGTGCGTTTGATTCAACTTATTTTGAAAAAAATTACTTTTTAATCAAAAAATCACTTTTTTGTGTTTGTTTCAGTTGAAGCTGAAAACAGATTATTTGAAACAGTTACTTTATCTTATAATGAAAATCTATGATGATAGATGAGAGGAGATAAAAAAAAAAGTGATTTTAATTAGAGTAGTCAAACACGAATCAACTTATGCTTTTCTCAAAATCTCTTAAAAAAAATTATAGTTAAAAATCAATATTTTTTAATTTAAACAAACACACTTAAAATAGCTTAAATAGATAATTAGGTTTCTGCTTTTTTCAATAGCATACTGAAACAACTTAAACAATATATAAGTGATTATTTTAAAGAAATAAGTGATTATTTCATGAAGTAAGCAATAACAAACGGTTTCTATGCAAAATGTTCAATTGAGTTCAATTTGTTTTCCTCAATCAAATATTATACATGCAGGGTTATATATGTAATTAAAATCATTGTTCTGTTCTATTGACTTGGAGTTACCAAACATAACACACATAACATCATTGTCATGTTCCATCCTGTTCTGTCCCGTTCCGTTCTGTTCTGTCCTGTCTCGTTCCGTCACCAAACGCTACCATAGAAATGACAAATTCGTCTCTACCACCTTCAACTTTCATGGCAATATCACAATACCTCATGTTACCCTCTACCTAAGCAACATCGGTGCTCTTAGTTAAGAAATTCACAAAACTAAATCTCTTGGTGAAGGTTCTCATCACATGGAAGTTGGACAGTGATCTAGTTTGTTGGAGTGGAATTGTTGCAGTGCTGAAAAAAATGAGTTTTTTTGAAATAATTGGAACCCTGTATTTCTTTGAAATAATTTTTTGTTATGGATGTATTAAATTATTCTTAAAGAAATGTGAAATACTAAGATTCTAAAACAAATTATGTTTTATTGATTTATCACTCCACCATGAATTTTTCATAAAAGACAGACTGTTTTTTATTGAAATAAAAGAGAGGAAAATAGTTAATAGTTTTAAAAATGAAAAATTATACTATATATATATATATAGAATTTGAAAACTTTGAAAAATTAATTCTTAAATTTATTTAAACTTTTATTAGTTATGTTATGTTTTTAGTGTTATAATTTTATATTTATATATTTACCTCACAGCGTAAAATTCCTGAATTTATCACTAATCCCTACTATCAAATAATCAAACAATATTACAATAATGCAGGCAACAGTGATAAGAAATTGAGAATACCACACCTTTTATAAGACAAGTCCATTCCACAACACTACATTATTCTGAAATTTAAAAGTAGGCTATTGACCTTGTCTTGCATTTTTAGCCTGTCATAACCTATAGACATGAATATACCAATAAAAGGCAGATACCAAAACCAGAAATGTAAAGAGACAAGACAAATAAAACTTATTATAAAAAATATCAATGGGGCATGGCTAGCATACATGGGTATTCTACTAGTACATAAGTTCCAATCCAACTTGGATGCAATGCAACACAGCTCTCTCTTTCACTCACTCACTCTCATACAAACTGTTGTCTCAGCATTTAGGTCTTGCTTTATTAAGACCTTGTACCTGTAAAATAGTGCTATCTACTACTATACATATCACAGCATTTATTGTTGCTACAACATTTACAAACTTCATCTTACTTGCTGTTAAACCAAATTTCCATAACCAAGTACTAAGGTACCCATATGAATCTTCTAAAGCCAGAGCCATGTTCATCTGAAAATTTGAACATCTTATTTTCAGAAAATGAAGATAAAAAACACCCACTTGATCAAGCTCCTCCTCCTCTTTTACTAGATCTAAGTCTCTCCAACAAGGACTCATCTGGTGATGAATCAAAGCCAGAACTCAACCTCCTCAATTGTTTCCACACAGATTTATCAGAAAATTCCTCAGAATCTAGTCATGAAAATGAACTGGATCCTAGAGTTTTCTCATGCAACTACTGCCAGAGAAAATTTTATAGCTCCCAGGCACTTGGGGGGCACCAGAATGCACACAAACGTGAAAGAACATTGGCTAGAAGAGGGTACAGAGCTGGTGCTGCAGCTTCACTGGATTTTGGACAGAGGTACTACCCCAGCATGGCTTCTCTGCCTTCGTTTGGCTTATGTAACAAATCACTTGGAATTCAGGTGCATTCTATGATCAACAAACCTTCTTACCAAACACCACTTTTTGGTTTTTTGCATTCCCATGGCCAAAATGGGTGGCAGAGGCAGGGACTGCCTTTTGATTCACAACCAGCAATTGGGAAGCTAACATCACCAAGGAATTTTCATGTGGGGGCAGAATCTGAATCACCCTTGCCTGGTGGCAATCCAAAGTTTGGCATGTTTTCTACAAGGAAGGTTACAGAGGGATTTGGAGGTTACAGTTTGGGTAGCGGTAGTAGTAGCAGCAGCAGTAGCACTACGCATTTGAAGTCTAAACAAGAGAAGTTACAGAAGCTTGATTTGTCTCTCAAGCTCTAAGTGCATGTTTGGAAACTCTATTACCATTGATTCAGATCTGCAGAGAAGCTTCTGTTAGTAGCTTCTAGATGTCAGTACTGATTATATTGATCCGAACATGTTATAAGTAGTCCCCCTCCTACATCCCATACCCAAGTTTATTCCTTTTGTTTCACATTGGGCAAGAGCTCTCCATGCTTTACCTATTTTTTTTCTTTTGTCCTCATGTATCTCTTGTTCCAGAAGGCCTAAAATCTAAATGCATTTTGGTTATTTGACAGAAGTTGTGTTTTGCTGTTATGTGCTTTTATTTTTTCATAAATAGTGGTTCTTTCATTAGATTTATTTCAAAGTTAGAAGATTGAACTTCCATCTAGCTTTAAATTGTTTTGTAATAGCACAAGTACTTCAAAATGGCCAAGTGATTAATACAATTGGTGGTGAAGTTAGGTAAACTTTTGCATTATATGCAGCCAAAGTTTCACAATTAATTGCAGAGGCAATTACTTTTTTTCCCTGCTTGACACTAGGGTGTATCCACCGCGCATTGAATAATCTTATCACCCCAGATATTCGTATGAAGCGGTAAACGATTGACCAACAAATGTGCTTTGTTCCCATGGTGATGGTCGAGCCATTGACCTCATAGTTAGGAAATAAAGTGGGGACGGGGTGAGCAACCAACATGTAATACCTTGTGTTATTGCAAAAGAAATTCTAAACTGCTTTTAGCTGCTCAAGAGTTTATCTGAAACTGATAATAAGTTGATGGGTCTGCATGTGTTTGGTTCATCCAAAACATAAGCCATTTCTCTATTTATTAAATAAGAAAAGAACCAATAGAGCAGGTCTAGTTGATTTCACTTGACTTCTGATATTTAAAATATACTTTGGCCAAGCTTCTACTTAGTTATGTGTGCCATCCTACTATTGGATACCAAGCATCTTCTGCTGCTAGAGTTTAGAACTCATGTGGTTATTTTAGTTTCCTTCTTACAAGGAATTAATTGACAATGTCCTAAATGTCAACCTGAGAATGTTTGTATCAAAGATATATATGTCTTGCATGTTGGGTTCATGACAATGACAAAGGTTCCACACTGTTTAGAAATTTGGACGCTAGTGAGTGTCATTTTTACCATTGGTCCACCAAAATGCACATTTTCAATGGGTTGTGATTGTCATAGACTCCAACATTGACCCACCTGCAGGTGGAGAAATCGACCATCTCTATTGGGATCAGAGAAGTAGGTGAGGCAAGCCATGTGAAAGTAAGCCACAATGACACTCAGCTCTGCTATCACATCATTTCAAAAGCAATGTGTTGTTTGATTAAAATCTTGAATCTTGATTGCCTTGATTTCATACCTGAAGCGTTTTTGTAGGCCCATATCGGCCTGATGTTAACACTAATCTCGTTTTAATCATGAAACATGAGTATTATGATGGGGTTTAAGGAGCAAGAGCAACTGAAAGTCTAGTCATTATGACAGTTAATAATCATAGTAATCTCACGCTGAGTTCGGTTGGACTGTCTATTTTACTTGTGGTGGCATACCTCAGTCTTCACCATTCCTCCAATAAAATATCACTGCCTTTAATTTTGCCTCCCAACCAAGAAAGAAACAAAAAAGGAACACACACAATTGGGAGCATGTGGAGCTGTCATTTTGCTATGATTTGATGAATTGTTTTTAAGCAAAAATGGCTTCTTGTTCTTCAAGATCTTGTATGATAATCAAATTTGAGTTTGTCTGTCCTTGTCTTCATAAAGATAGGATATGAAATGTGAATTAACATCAACATCTCAGTTAGGCTATTGAAACAGTGTATCACACTTAATTTGCGCATGTTTGTTCTTTACTCTTCTAATTTTACTTTGGTATCACCATTTGTATATATGCAGAGTATGCCCTTGGCCTTGATTAATTAATAGAAGTCACCAGGATAGTGATGGAGTTAGATAGTTTACATAATATCATAGGTTAACATATCTTTATTCCTGTTGTGGAAAAAACAGAGTAATAAATCTTTTAGATATTTATGAAGCATGTAGATCTACATATATAATTAAGCATATTTTATAAGTTATTATAAAGATTATTTTTTTAGAGTGATCTGTCGAGAATTAAATTGTGATTTGATAACATCATAGGGTATGCTTTTTTTTTTTTTGAAAACACATCATAGGGTATGCTGTTTTATCATCCAATACATTCAACATCAACCCTTCATCATAGGGTATGTTATTTTATCATCCAATACTTTCACGCTTTTCTCCCTGAAAAGTTGGATTTGGCTTTCCTAAACAAAATAAAAGGTGTTTTAGCTTCACTCAAACACACGGTATAGTGTTTTTGGGAAACACCTGAAAACACATTCAACTTGCATAGGAAAGCCAAATTTAACTTTTCAATGCCAAAAACTTGGAAACAATTATTTTACAAATTTCAGTCGCATGGTGTTCAACTTTTATATAAACATATCCTTAGTTCGTATGTACTTTATAATGTGTAGATATAAAAAATGTTATTTGTATGATGGACTATAATATAAATAACAAAACTCTAAAGAACATGACTCATGGTGGTGGAAGAGTATGCTCTTATTATATAAAAGTTGTGGAGTTATGGTTCGCAAGACGGTGTGAACAAGGTTTTCTTGGGTTTATCTAAAGCGATAGAGAGGCTTTTACGTTCATATTGCATTGATTTCGCTCTCTGTATACTATCACGGTGTGTTTGTTAGCTGGACAGATTAGGTGTAATCTACACTTAGTTCAATCAAATACTAATCCCTAATTCCTATATCTTTGTCACTTTGTGATTACAAGTTGGGAGATTGAAGTCACTATATTGGATTTAACATAATCTCTTAGAGAAAAATCCCTAATTAACTAATTGATGTTCCCAGATCTCTCAGAAGAAGCTTAATTAGTGATCTCATCAATCAAGAACTTTTATCCCTAGTATAATTCCTATTTTATGTTGAAATCACATGTCCAAGTTATCATGACATATCACATGTTACATGAAACTTTAGGATCAAGCAAAGTGTTGGCCAAACACACAAACAGAAATTCAATCCCAGTAGATTAACATCTGATAGCATAATTAGATCATAGAAATTAAAATAATCAAGTTCAATCACACCAAATTCTATAAGGAATAGCAATGCATGCGGAAAAAAGAAATAAAAGTAAGAATTCAAGAGAGCATGAAGAGAGAATTCATCTTCCGAATTCTTCACTCCTAACTCTCCTCTGCACACCTTCTACTTGAAATTTCAGAAGAAAACTTGAGAAAAATGATCTAAAGATTGCTTAATTTGCACCTAATTACAAATCTAAAGAACACTACGAATACTGTCACTTAACTACATTCAAAAGTGTGCGTACGCACATAGCTCTTGATGTAAGGAAGGAAAAACCTGCATAAGTATGCATGCACCTCTTCATTTGAATTTGAACTCATTCAATTGTGAAGTATGTCAAACCGTTAGATTGAGAAATTAACGAATATTCAAAGAGCACAATAATTTGTTAGTCATGTGCAAGTAAGTATATGATCACATAACACATACTCAAATAATGACTTCTAAATCAATGGCTCTCACTTTGGAGGAGTCAAATCCAAAAAACATAAGGCTATTTCCTAACAGCACCGTTTTTTCTTGGGGAAACCTATCATGTTTATATGATTTCCGCCAATACCAACTATAAATCTAAAGCAGTTATTATCAACAACAACGAAAAAAAGTCTACCTCCTCATATTGAGACTTCAGTCACAAAATACATGAGATATCGACTCACAGCTTGTATCATCTACAACGTTGAAATATTAATGCCTTTATTTCCTTTCAATGAAAGATTTAACCCTCTCCATCCATCCTACTAACTCAGATTTATCCTTGCGTTTCATGTACTGATGCAAAAAAATGGCCAGTTCATCATCTACACCCCTTACCTCCAAGAAATCATAAAGGCTATCTTGCAAGTCATCATCTAAATCCCTGTCAAAAATCAACAGAAATAGGTATTAACACCATTCTGATTATATCCATCGCCCAAGCTAGTTTATAAGCTAACAACCAGGAGACGGAATGAGAGGGTAAACATACTCGAAATCAGGACCAGCATAGGGCTCAGCTGGCATCTTTTCCTTTGCACGCGTGAGCAGCCTTTTTATCTCTATAGTGTCTGGCCAAGCAGAGCACGTGATCTCCAGCACACCACCATCTCCCTTAGAGATGCTGACAATCAAGGTAATGTGCAGCTGCATTTCATCCGCATTAGCCACACCACCACTTGAACGGGGAGCAGGAACAGCTCCATCGAACATGGTGGCTTCAACTTTAATATCTTCATTCGCAAATTGTCTTCTCAGTGTAATCCATCGCTCACCAGGTCGACCATCCACCGCAAAGGAACCAAACTTGTTGCTAGGCTACAAATCAAGAATAGCCTCCTAAGTATTACTCATGTCCAAAAGTATAACTACACCAAATCCAACTCAAGTTGGAAAATTTCATCCAAAGATGCTAAATGCAAATGAAATCAGGAAAAAACCTAAAATGAAAAAAGATTGTAGTCTCATTGATTTAAAAATTAAAACTAACCAACCCTTTTAGAAAGCAAGATATCATCATATACAGATGCACTGAATCCCATCAAAACATCCAGTATTGAATTTAGCTTAAGGCCCCATTTGGGAAAACAACTTAATTAAGCGCTTATGACCATAAGCACTTATGACATAAGTGCTTATTCATAAGCTATTTTAAAAAAATTATTATAATAAATTGAAAATAAGCTATATATAAGCATAAGCTCTTTTTCATAAGCTATTCTGAGTAGCTTATGAAAATAAGCTCAAAACAGCTTATGGTCTGTTTGCATAAGCTCTCCCAAACACTTGCACAAGCGCTTATGCTATCAGTTAAGCTCAAATAAGCTCTCCCAAACAGGGCCTAAGTATTTTGGAGCTTTAAATCTAGATTTTTAGCATAACCTAAAAATGATAGTTCTTTCTTTCCCATAAATTAAATTTGAAAATCACAATCTGAGCAAAACACTCACTGATATCAGAAAGTTGTTTCCTTTTCCATTATTCTCTAACAAACAAAGAAAATTCCTGTTACCCTTTTTTCCTAGATCAAAACCCATTACACACGCAGCTACGAAATACGAAAGAAAACGGGGAAATTAAGATAACAGTGAAATGAGAGTGAAAAAGGGGGGAACCTACGTTGTCAGAAGGAGAGGATTGAAGCTCGTATTGAATCTCGTTGCGGAGGAGTCTCGTAATGTTTCCTTCAAAAGCTGATTTGCGCATGTCTGAGATGTAAGTTCTTCGGTGCAGGTGAGGGGAAATGCATGATTGAAGAGGGTGATGATGAAGATGGTGGGTTTGGGTTAGGGTTGGGGTTAGGGTTAGGGTTTTTCTGAGGGAACGGAACAGGCGCGCCATTGAAGAACGAAGGAGAAGGAGTGGCAGGGTTTAGAGGGAAGGGTTTATGAAATTCCAGAACAAGAGACACAAGGAAAGGAAACAAGACATCCAAAACTTTAAAAATATCAAAAATGTATTTTATTTCAGCTAAACAAAACAGAGTATTATTTGGCATAATGTTGCTCATTTTAATCTATGAAAAAATGAAATTAATATTTCTGAATTGTTTTTAAAAAAAGTTATTACAAGAGGGAAGAGTCTGAATTTTAATGAAAAATACTTACATTTAGTCATTTTTCTTATATATTAATTTAATCTTATAAAAGAACAAATTAGATCATAGTTTTCATCTTTTAAGAATGAAAAATGAAGTTTTATGATGGTTGGTGTACTGTCTTCGACTCACAACTTTTATAAATGAAAAAAAATTCACAAATCATCACTATTATTTATTGCGCTGATCTTGTGATAAATGATTAGTCTCATGTATACCATAAAGATACTTTCTTAAGATAAAAAAAAAACTTTATTATCCATAGCTTTTTCTTGTTGTTATCTTTTTCTCAATCATTTTGACTTTATTTTCATTGTATTATTAAATGTTTTTAGCTATATGCATCATCTAACTTTATTTTAATATTTTAGATAAAAGAAGTTATAATTGTAAAAAAAAATATTGTGTAAAAGTGATATGGATCAAACTTTTAACTAATCTTTTTGGTACAACTTTTTAATTAATCTTTTTTTTTGTATCTAGGTACCACTAGGATTTGAACACAGGACTTAAGAAATTTTAATCCATCAACTTTTTAATTAATCTGATTTGTATAAAAGTTTTAAACTCAAAATTTTATCAATAAAAGTGATAACATATGTGGATAAGAATTTTAAAAAACTGTTTTTAAATTAAGATTGCACGAACCAAACCAACTGGAGTGGTTTAATTTATATTTGCTAAGCAAAACCAAATTTGAATGGTTCGAATTCATTTTACTCCAAACTCGAACACTCTAACTAGTGAACACCCTCAACAAATAATGAGTTTTGGGGTTGCTGCATAGATTAGTGACAATTTGTTGTCGTGACAAACTTGAAACCCTCCAAGCGCAATCCATCTCTCCTCAAGCCTCCAATTGAAAAAAAATATCTCGGACTGATGATACCTAGCCCAAAACTTGAGTGGACTGGGCTGCATGTATAGTACGAGATAACGATTTTGCAACCCTTTTTTTTGTGATAATGATAAGAGACCACTTTTATGGCCCCAAAAACTCTACTTGATTTACCTTTCAAAAAAATACTTGATTTATGTAACGAATTGAGATCAAAATTTATGTCACTAATCTTAACCACATGACTTGAGATTATTGGTCAAAAAAAAAAGACTTGAGATTAAAACTTTAAAATTTATATTTGTGTTAGTATTATTTACCACGCCCACGTGGGGGTGAAGTTAAAGTCTAATGATATTCATGATTATCATCACCAACAAACAACAGAAACAATATCACAAAGATAAGCAAGGCCTAATTATCTAGTGAAACTACCATTTTCTAGGTCAAAAGTCCTTTTTTCTTTTTTTCTTTTTCACATGACTTGACTTTGGATAGAGAAGGTTGTGTTTCGAAAAGGTAAAAATAAGTAATAATAACATCACACTATTATAGTCCTAGTTAAGTTCGTTAATCCCCAAAAAAATTGATAACTAAACGCATTATCATTTGTTTAGTCCCTACTCCTTTTTCCCAAGGCCAAATCCAATGATGACCCTCCCATTTGTTTACTTGAATTGTTTACTTTAAGATAAAAACTCCACTAAACACCTGTCATAATAATGATAATAAATTAATAATATATCTTCTTTCAAAAAAAATGATAGAAATAACATATCAAGCACATAGATTAATAGATAGACATGATTTTTCTATCTTAAAAGATTGTAATCTCTACAAATGCAATTAGGTAAACAGAAAATTAGAAGATTGTAATACATAGAGTTTTATAGTTCATAAAAGTCTTACTCAACTCAAATAAGATTTTATCAATAGAGAATACACGTGGAGTAATAAGTGATATTATAAATACCATGGAACCCCCCACCCATACGCCACAATTATTCATGATCAAACGTTACTTTCTTTATCCTAAGAAACTTTATCTTTTTAAAATTTTCAAAAATTCAGATCATGCATCCATCCAAGACCAGCACATGTTAAGGCATAACCGTAATTTCACCCTCCCAAAATCAAATGCCATTATTGTACAACACCAATTTATAATTGCAGTTACACATGTAGTAGTACTAGTATGTAACAACAACAACACCACCACCACGCTCTTGATTAACAAACGCCGGCAAAACCTGCCGCCGGTGGAACCCATTACAAGAACCTTCTCATTCCCTTCATCCACTTCTCACTCTCTGGTTTTCAATTCCAAATTCAGATACCCAATTGAGAAAAGTTAACAACTTTGAAATTTGTTAAGCTCTTATCTACTTCTTCCGCATTGGCAGTTAGTCGCCGGTAAAGCCAAAACGCCGCCGTAGCAGAATGCTTCTCTGCCGGAAAAGCTCCCGGAACGCCAACGCCGCCGTTTCGGGATCGGTGCCGGTGTACCTCAATGTCTACGATCTGACACCGATTAACGGTTACGCTTACTGGTTCGGCCTCGGAGTTTACCATTCCGGCGTAGAAGGTTCGTCGTTTTTTCAGTTTTGACCCATCTCAATTCTCTAACCTCCATGAAAACCCCACTTCAGATCTACGATCTGTGAAGGAAAATAGCCATGATTGGTTAATGGGTTTCTCTGATTCTCTCTAATTTGTTGTTTTTGTGTTTTGGGTTCAGTTCATGGCGTTGAGTACGCGTTCGGTGCTCATGAGTACTCGTCGACGGGGATATTCGAAGGGGAACCGAAGCGGTGCGAAGGGTTTAGGTTCCGGAAGACGATTCTGATCGGGAAAACGAGCATGGGTCCCGGTGAGGTGAGGGCGGTGATGGAAGAACTTGCGGCGGAGTATAGAGGAAACGCTTACAATCTCATCACAAAGAACTGTAACCATTTCTGCAATGCTGCTTGTGTTAGGCTTACTGAGAATCCAATACCCAGTTGGGTCAATCGTCTTGCCAGGATTGGTAAGTGGTGGTAACAACTCAGAAAATTGCTTTTTTTTAATCACTTTTTGTTCCTCAATTTTCGGCTTTTGATTTCAATGCAGTGGTTTTAGCCGCAGGTTTCTTGTTTCCTTTTTGAAAGTTGAATTGTGTTGTTGATCTTTGGTGAAATTATTGTATCTGTAATAAAGATGTAGCTATTTGAATTTGGTGATAGCGACTGTGATAAAATTAATACCAGATATGCAATCACAACAACATTGTTTTTCAACACTTTTGGGACACCCTTCTTCATTGTGACAGTGATTGACTTGAACAAAGTTTTAGAGTATTAGGAAGAGAGAAGAAATGTTATTTTATCTTTGGTGCTAAAGTTTCTAAGTTGATATTGAATTTAGCTCATTTGATCAATTCTAAAATGTGTAGAATGATTCTAGTTTTAGAAATCAATTGTCAAACATGTACTAATTTGATGCTGCTTGTTGATTTGGTTGGCTTGTTTGTGATGCAGGTTTTTTGTGCAATTGTGTTCTTCCGGTGACTTTGAATTCAACAAAAGTTAGGCATCATAAAATAGAAGAAAAGCAGCAATGTGGAGAGAAGCAAGCATTAACAAGTGAACCAAACAAGCTCACTGTCTCAAATTCAACATCCTCTTCATCTTCCCCTACTTCTTCTAGCTCCGGATTGAGAAGGGGAAGGAGTAGAACCAGACGTGCTCGTCCTCCATCTTCACCTTTCATTATTGGGTCTTCTACTTCTTCTACATCTTGATGTTCAAAATCTGAAAAATTTATAATTTTTTTTTATAATCTTGGTTTTGTCTAATTTAACTGAAGTTGCTCTGACTAAGATAGCAACAGATTGGAATTTCAATTGAAAATTGTTATTCTTCATTCTTTTCATCCCAATGACCTTTTAAAATATATAGATATTAAAATAACCAGCCAGGAATCCCGGACTCACAGCTTTTTAGTTTTTCTCTTTATTCTTATTTCTATTTTTATACCCACCTTTAATGTAAGACAGGTCACTGATTGGGGTGAAAATAGATTGGGTAAGTGTGGGTTTGAAAGTAGATTGGTCTGCTTCCAAAACTTTAAGCTCATTTTTTAAAGTCTAACATTATCTTTTTTTTTTTTTTAAGTTTGATTCGTCTGATCCCTATTTGGTAATTTGTTTTTTTACTTCGGAAAATTAAAAGCAAGGGAAAACAGAAAAAGAATCAACCTAGTGGGCAATCCTGCAAAAGCAAAAGCTCTAGGTCTAGCAAAGGGCAATTGAAACATTAAGATTTCCCATGGACCTAGCCCCAGATTTTGCTAGCCGGCCAGCAGCCGAGTTTGCAACCCTAGAAACATGGCAAGCTTGCACATCCGAATCCAAATCCAAGAGAGCAACGATCTCCTGAAGGTGAGAGTTGTAATCATGTAACTGAGTCTGCTGCCTTGCATTAAGCAGTAAGACAAGATCGAGATAGCTCAATTCATAGAAGGTGAGAGTTGTAATCAAGAACCTGAGTATGTTGCCTAGCATTAAGCAGTAAGACAAGATCGGGATAGCTCAATTCATAGATAATAACCGCAAGCTTCTAAGGAGCAAGCAATAACAGCCTAGCTTTAAGAGCTGCCATAATCTCAACCAATAAGGGATCATCGTTGTCGGGGAGGGGAGCATAGAAGCCTCGTTGCCAAGCCCCATGATCATCACGCGCCACGCCCTCAATGCATATTGCACTAGAAATGGGGTTAAAGCAGTTAAAGCTACCGGCAACATTCAACTTGATGGCATTTAAGCGAGGTGGAGATTAATGACTAGAGAGATTCAAAGGTTGCCCACCAATGTCGTTTAGATGGTCCATGTAGTCGTCAAACTAATGGCAAATCCAAACCAAGCTTGACTGACAATCCAAGGAGTTGTGTCAAAAATCATGTTTCTCCAATGCCACCAAGCAGTGAACATGATAGAATTAGGACCTGAGATATGTGACAACAACCACGATCGAAGATTCACAAACAAAAATCCAAGGTAGCGAAGAGCATCATAATGAAGCCAAGTTTCACACGAATGAGGACAATCTCTCAATTAATGGAGAATATTCTCCATGTGGGAAGGGCCAGAGAAGCACTTGGAACAAGTAGGGTAAGGGTCCAAATAGAGTTATGCCCCTTAAGGTTGACAGGGAGCCCAATATTGAGGACAAACCAGAGGAAGAAGTTGACCTTCTCAAGTATACAAAGCTCCTAGGTCTTGGTGCAGCTGCCATATCAGTATGCAGAGCAATGTTCTGATGTAACTAGACATAGGCGGATTTGGAGGCGTAATCACCATTGTCCTAAACCTATAAATCATTGTTGTTGGAATTAAGAAGTGGAGGACGAGTAGGAGAGCTTTTGTTGGCAGCAATATGAACGAACATGAAAAGCATGCCAAGGTCCCATAAACCATTCTCAACCACATCACAAAGCCTCAAATCAATCCCCAAATGATAACTCAAGTGGTAAGAGCTGGAGGGACATATGAGTTGTGGATGGGAAAGTCTAGGGATCAAATCCCTGGAGGGGAAATTTGGCCGGTAAAAAAAAACTGAATATCAATCAAATTCACCTTAGTTTCTAAGGGCGCTAACCCTGTGAAATCAACATACCAAAGTGAGGTAGACTCGTTTCCAATCGTTCCTGAAGATTCTTAAATAAGTTTATAGGACTTTATATAATTTAAAGGTGTTGTAATGAGATTAATATAATAATACTAAAACATTATTATATTATTTATTTTTATTTAAATAGTTAAAATTTTTGGTTTAATAAGGTTAAGTGTGTTTGCCTCACGATAACAACATTAGTATTTCCAACATGTTTTGTCCTTACTCACGTGCTTTCTAAGAAAACTTCCTAAGAAGTCCCTCATCCCACATTTCTCCAAGGCAAGTACATTTAACCTTGGAGTTTTTTATAAGTTGGGCTTCTGAAAAGAAGATGCACCTTGTTCATATGAGTAGTATCAATAAAGTCTTTTAAGCCCTCTTCAACACTATAGTCTCTTACATATATAGCCTCATAATACCTCTCATTCTAATGCGAGATCGTTTCAGTCATGTGTCCATTAGCATAGAAGCCTTGCAAGGAGATGTTCCTTGGCTGTTCCTTCTCATTGCACTGACGATCACTCCCTGCCATCGTCGACCTTGAGTGTCACAGTTGACATTGCTCGACTTCTTGTATATTGCCATTGTCGCCCCCATTTAGTACCTCCAATACTTCTGTTTCCACTATTTGATTCGACAATCAAAAGACAACGCCTAGAAAATCACAACTTTGGAAGACTCCACAAATTGCCTCACCTTCGAACCTTCACCATTGACGACGAACACATCACCCTTGAAAAACAGTTTCATTGTTGAAAATGAAAGGAGGTTAAGTGTGATGAGTTAAAATCCTCTCCAAGTAGTTTCGAAAAAACCCAAAGTGCGTGCAACTAGAGCTAAATGACTAGACCAAGAAGGAAGAAGGAGAAGCAGAGATGGTGAAGATCTTTGGAAGGACGTGTTAAGGAGGTGTCGTTATCAGCGGAATCGTCGTCAAGTCCTCACTAGAGATAGTCATTGCAATTGCGAAGGTAGGGGTGAGGTGGGTATTCAATGACAACGAGTAACAATGACAACAAGGGCATTTCTTTGAATAAACCCCATTTAATTTTCTTCGCTAGATTAAACTAATGGATGATATTAATTATTATACTGCATTTATTGTAATTTAATTACATGATTTATTTGAACCGTTGAGAATTACTCCAAGAGGGAGTTGGACATAAAAGTTGTTGGAGAGGAGGATCCATATTAGATAGGAGGTGTGGACCATCACTTTTTGTGATCTCTTCAAAATGAAGAGGAGGACTATAGACATTTCAATTTTGTTCCCCTCAATTTCTATTTCATCTCTTCATCATTATACACTATTCATTCTTATTTAACTGTTTAATAGGAGAAGAAACACACCTATTAAGGAGTGTAATTAATTTTGTTAATCTTCATAAAAACATTTATTTATTTTTCTATTTTACCCTTTAGAATGTATTTTATCTTTCTTCATTTATTGTTTTTGCAAGGACATCATTAGTTGGAAAAACATTGACTAATGTTCTCTTAAAATTCTAAGTTAAGAGATATATAAGAACCATTTTTTCTTTTAAATGAACAGTTAATAAAGAATGAAGGAAGTGCTACTTATTTATAAATATTTTAGTAAAAATATAATTCAAAAAGAAATAACATTTTTCCCTCTCACCCTCTATTCAACCAAATAAGATGAGAAATTGGCCTCTAGTTTCTCAATTATTTCTCTCAACTACTTTTATTAGTCGTGACTCGTGATACATCGACAACCTAAACTGGGTAGCATATTTGGGACATTCACCGTTTTACCTTTTTATTGTGTGCAAATAGTGAGGGTTAAAGACCACTACAAATTGAGAGCTAGATTTGCCACCCCAACCATTAGATTTCACACCTCTCATTTTCGGATTTTCAAGTTCTGAATTATTTCGGAATCTTACATTCCGAAATTAATTCGTGATTTGTAGTGCAAAATACATGTAACACCCCATTTTTGAGTGAAAAAATGCTTCGGAAACCTTATTTCCGAAATATTTCGGAAACTAAATTTCCGTAAGTGGGGTGACATTTCTAATGAGTGGGGTGCCAAATCTAATGATCCTACAAATTGTATGTCTCAAGGATGTTGTATGTACTTTTTTTTCCTGTAATTTTCTCTCTTTTCATCTTCTCTTGTTGACACTTTCTTTTCTACTGCCAAACACACCATAAGGGAGACACACTACCGACTAGAGAAGATTGGTGCGGTCATTTTCGGTCAATGTCTGTCCCTATGGTTCATTTTCTTTATAGGTAATGAATGACTTTTGCTATTTGGACTATACACTTTTTCCTCCTTAGAATCAACAAAGCTCATGTTAGAACACAATATCAAAAAAAGGCTCATGTTAGAACAACAACTTTTGACTCGCATTAATGTTTCCCCAAAAAAAAGTGTCATTCACGTACCAAAAACACTTAAACCTGTGTTAAAAAAAAAGATAAAAATAAGAGACATGATGATGAGTGATATAATAGAAACAAATAAATAAACAAAAAGATAAGATGAGATAAAATGAGATGGAAGAAAAATGAGATGTGAATGAATTTTTTTAAAAAACAGATGAGCAATAATAGACACCAATGAAACATTTAGCAAAACACAGTTTTCTGTTTTATATTTTCTCTTTTGTTTTCTTATCAAAACAACTTCGAGGCTAAGAACAAGAAGATATTTGATGTCTATGGATTCTCATCAAAATAATGCGCCCAAGAAATTTTTTTAAAAAAACCAACGTAACTGATCTAAGATAATGCTACTGAAGGCATAAGTGAACTTCATAGATTGACTTTTTAGGGGATATAGGTTGGGTACAATGGTGGTCACCAAATAAGGAATCAACTTCTTGTGGTCCAAATAATAACGAATCAACTCCAGTAAGGGCAATCTATTATTGTGATGTTTGTTTCTTGGCGACGACAATGAACCCTTTTTTTTGTAGAATATAGAATATTTCTTAGCATCAGCAACACATGTTATATGAAAAAAAAATCAAACATTTTATAATGATGCTGTTAACGATATAAAATTAGAAATAATTATGAGCACATAAGGACACCCTATAATTAAGTTTATATCCTTCCTTCAAAAAAAATTAATTAAGTTTATAACCCATCATGAAAAATCGATTGTTCTATTTTATTTTGTTACTTCCATTGAATTTTTATATATAAATTAATTTCAAAAAAATAATTTTGGTGAAAAATCTCTCCTACATTTTGTTTTACTGCCGTTTGAATCACTAACTCATGTTTTCCTTAAGAGAACTATACTTTCAATGTGGGATTCAAGTCCATACCTTGCAATTGGATTCTAACAAACCTACACTCCAATATGAGTTTTTCTTTTAAAAAACATGTGTATGATGATGCAATATAAGACCAGTCTCAGTTCAGTAAAAGTTCTCCTGTGAATGATATGAATAGGATAGAAGATGTCGGCATTGATGATGACCAAAGATTGAAGATTACAAGCTAATTTTTTGTCAAGATAGTACAGGCTTGTATCTAGCCTTTAACTGCATCTATGGGATGAAATGGAAAATATAAAGAAAAAGTAACAATAATTTTTGTTTAGAATGCCCATTAAGAAATTGGGCCAACAGAATTACAATAACATGCTAAGTACAATAAACAAGCCTTAAGCATCCCAGCTGTCTGATATAGCAGTCTGCCAGTTCCTCTAACTAAAGGAGTGCTCTGCCAACAAACCAATTAGCATAGGTCAGAAAGCAAATTTGGAAAACTACATTTCATGGATTTACAGAGAATCAGGGCTGAAATATACCAGTTACGTTTGCTTTGCTCGCAGCCAATCAACGAAATTATCCAAGATCAAGGGCCAGGCAAGATCAGGATCATAGTCATTAAGTGATGGAAAACTTATCTGGGAAGAGATTAGAATTTTCCAGTCATTCCAATTTAAATAGCAAAATCATGAATCCAAAGAAAGCACAAATGTGTATTCATCTTATGTGCTTCAGTGAAAAGCAAAGGGTGCCGTAAGAGATGAGTGCATAGGACCAGAAAAAGAGGCTACCTCATTGCAAAACCGGAAAAATCCCATCCATTGATCCATGTTTATGACCTTGTAATCAGCTTGAGCCTACCATCAAATAATAAAAACATGTAAGAATCATTAGTCAGAATTAAAACAATATGTGATACCGATTACTCACCTTCAAATATTCCACAAATAAGTTGACTTGGGCTGGAAATGTTGAACCCAAAACGAGAGCAAGTAATTCACAAATGCTCTCTGTGTCAATGCTTTTCTGTTTCTCCTCTGAAAAAATTGGAAAAAAATAGATGAAATTATAATGCATGAACAAAGGAAGGTAAAAATTGAAGGTTCAAATTAATTTATAAAAAATCACATCAAAGTTTACCTGTTAGACAATATTGGAAAGCATAAGAATAGAAATCTGCAAAATTTGATGGCCTCCTGACCTTCAACATTAGATGTGCAAATTAAAAAGTTAGCAACTCAAAATATTTCTAGCATAAATAACAATTTCCATGTTCACGAGTAATCAAAACGAGTATCACTTAGATAATTATACCTCTTTTTCTAGGTCTGGAAGGGCCTTCTTCAATTTACTAACTGTATCAGCCCTTAGTGCTTTTAAGCCTCTCCTCCACTCATCCTATAAATATTGTGGGATATGAAAGTAATTTCAGCATAAGGATGGGGAAAGAAAGACAGTGCCAAAATTGCATGATTGTTATCAAACATAAAAGATACTTCAGTTTCTGATTATATTTGTGCCTTTGAATGTATACATGTGTTTGTAATGGCAGAATAAAGTTTATGACAAATGGACATGATAATTTACATACCAAGGTAAAATATCCTTGCTCCTCAGCTTTCATTTTCCTGTTACATTTAGTCTTCATCAAATCCAAAAAGACAAATTTAAGATAATTTAAGAATATGGAAATAAACGACAATTAATTAAAGCACTGCAGCTTACCATGCAAGCATCAAGATCCTCACATCAGTATGGGCTATCTCCATATCAGCACAAAGTGTTTCAATTCCTTCTGGGCTGTAACAAAAGTCAAAAATATAATAATGAACCTCCTTTCAAAATGTAAATACATTCACCTAATATGCACAAGAGAAGAAAAAAAAGAAGTCACTTATACACCAAGAAGCTCTGGCCTTAAAACACATCTATTCTTCTTCATCTGATATTTTAGTTTCTTTGTTTTCTATTTGCATGCACGATTGATGTCTTATGAAGTGTTTTGTGCAGCTACCTGATAATATTATAGTCAAATTAAGTAAAACATTTTACTCCTATCACTCTATTAGTCTATCATAACATGATAACATTGTCCTCTACTTCATAGTCACCATGGCTCTAAGAGTGATTTTTCATAGGCAAGCACTTAAACAGACATTCTTATGGAAGGAACAAATCCATCCTTCACATCTCCATGCTTTGAAAAATGTGCCAATGACCCAGGGTTTAAACATACCCTAACTCTTTCCCTCAGCCAAGATCAACATTGGACAACTGCCAAATTTCATAGACATGTGTTGGCTAACAAAATTTCAAGCCTGGATACCAAAATCTGTAACCAAAAATTCATAAACCTATCTAAAAATATTCCAAATTTCAACTGAATAACTTTCACTTGCATTGAATCAAATCACATTAATCGTCACAAAATTCCCTTGAACTAAAACCTATAGAGTTCTAAAGCAGAATAAATTTCAAAATAATTCCTAAACTTTCCCAGGACTCTATCCAATTAAAGAAACCACCATCCATGGCATTAACTGGACAAAAAAGAAAAAGAAGATCAAGGAGCAGGGAAGAGGAGAGTCTGCCATGCGGCCATGCCAGAGCACGGGAGAAGAAGCTAGAGAAACACCGCTCCTGAGCTCTTGACCTCCACACTAGTTTTGCATGCTAGTCTATGCCACTGTTATTGGTAGGCTTCAATGCATCTAGGGGAGTGCCAAGTGCCAAGGACAGGAACAAATTTACATGGCAGAGAAGAACATTGGTATCTGTTTGTAACTTCAACCACATGTGGAACCCTATCCAATTGCTTGATCATGGCAGATCTGGTGGTGGACACGGAGAAAGAAAAGGGTTGAAATAGTGGGAAGTGAGGGAAAAATTAGCTTCAGGCTAGGAGTTTTTCCATGAGGAATGAGTGAGATGTTGAAGAAGAAGGTGGAAAAGCAGAAGGGTAGTAGAGCCATAACAGATAGTCATATATGCTATTAACTTGGTTATACTATTTGTACCAAATCCTAATAGTATGAGAATTTATTAACCACTGACTGTATATATATCAAGCATTATCTTATTTTGTTATCATGTTTATACTACTGCAGAATTAGCCCTGATATCATTTTGTCCATGCATATAACTCTGTAAAACCAGCTTGTGATATTTTGAAACTCATCTAGCTATATTAAATGGGCTATAACAGTTAATTTCACAGCATTAAGTGTTGAATATCCGTTAAGATTGATTTGTTACAAGATTAAATCTAAGTAAGCTTTAGCTTGAAGGGAGTGTTGAATATTCGTTAAGATTCAGTTTGTTATTAGTCTTATCTTATAATCTTATAAAATATTTATGGTGTATATTTCATTGATAATACTTGACTCTAAACTACAATATTTATAGACATACCAAAGACATAAAAAGAAACTAAATCTATCTAAATCTATCTGTATTTTAAAAAAATAGAGATAAATTTAGTTTCTTTTTATCTCTTTGTTATGTCTATAAATGAAATATACACAAGAAATATTTTATCAGATTATAAGATAAGACTAATAACAAACTCAATCATAACGGATATTCACCCCTCCCCGCAAGCTAAAGCTTACTTAGGTTTAATCTTGTAACAAATCAATCTTAACGGATATTCAACACTATTTAAATAGATACTAATCTAAAATAGAGAAACAAATCTTAACTCTATCTATATGAGATAAGACTAATAGAAAATCTTAACGAATATTCAACCGTAAGTAATCATTAATTGAATGCTATTGATGTCCTAGTTTTGAAATTTGAATTTAGAAAATTAAAATGCTATTTACGATAGAATTACTCAAATGAAGCACACTTACTCAATCAAACTAGAAGATCCATTGGCATATGAATAAAACAGACTATCAATTCTTTCCGATTCCTTTGAGCTTGCTTTACTTGAAGCTGAAAATTTATGCACAAAAGATTAGAACATCGAACAATTAATTACCCGCTCCGAAAGTGTTTATAAATAACAGTCTGATTATGTTTTGACCAATAGACAAACATGATACCATTATAGATTAGAAAAAAAAAATAAACAGGTCATCATAAACAACAAATACACTTCCAAATAATATAAGCAGGTTCAGAGGCTTCAGTTTTCATGTTCTGAAAAGATAGCAATCGAAGTAGATGCAACTCTTGATGCATCGATGCTACGCCCATTCTTATAATTAAAGAGGTTTCATTGAGCCTCCTTCCTCGGCGCTTGATTAGTTGAATCATCAATCAGTTTTAGCTACCTAAATTTACCATGCTTTATCCTCTCAAGACCACAATTCTTTGAGCATGCATTACTAATTTACTATGCTTCTTCTCCCATCACACTAGTCCTCTTCTACCTACCTAACTAGCTACCCAATTTCCCAACCCCACAAAATAAAATAGGAATATTCTTCAAAAATATAATCTTTTCATTAAAAATTTAAAAACAAGACCAATAGTAGCTTGCAGGCATCATCATCAAAAAAAAAAAAAAACTAACGTGACCATAAGAGGAAAAAAAACACCCAAAGCAAATAACAAGCTTAATTAACATCAATTAATGATGAAATTGGAATATGGAGAGATTATATTACCGGAGCGGAAGAGATCCGCGGCGGAGGAATTGACGGAAGGGGTGGAATTGGATTGACCCGTTTTTTTGGCTGCAGAGCGTCTCATCTTCAATAAGAAATCCAGAGGGGATGATGATGATTCCGATTCGAATCCGGCGAGGAAACGTCGTCGTCGCCGGAAACTGAGAAGCAGAAGGCGCCAAATTCAACGGGTGGTGGTGGAGGGTAGAGTGTGTGTGTGTGTGTGAATGAGAGAAGAGGGTAATGCGATTTCTTGTTGTTGTGAGAATGAAGTTGAAGATGATGACGTGGATGGCAGAACTTGGCTATCTAGTTTCATTCACGTACTACTTTTGACTTTATGTTTTTATAGTTGTCTTCAGTTTAATGGACAGGTAACTTTGAAGATAATAAGGTTCATAAATTTAAAATCATGGGAAATCAAATTAAAAGATATACTATGGAGTATGTTTTTTTAAGTTTCGAAAAAATTTAAAAGATGTGGAAAATCTCTTTATTTTGAATCGATTTTTTCTCATAAAAAAATTATTATATCTTAAAGATGTGTCACGTTTATTAATTACATTAAATAAATAAAAAAAAGTGCAGATCTATATATGATTGGAAAAAATATACATTATTCTCTTTTATTTTGATTATATCTCATTGGGATTGTAATAATTTTGGACAACCAACCTCGAGAAGTTCACTATGATTAAAAAAAGACCTAGTGACATCATTGAAACATATGAGAATTACCGTGACAGCCCAAGAATTACGATTCCCCGAACACTAAATATCAATCGTTCTATCAACTACATTCACCTTGGTAGAACCATCTGCTCAAACTCCCAATAACTTTATCGACAGGGAAATAATAAACTACACGACTAATTTTCGAACGACACTTGACGACACATGTGATGACCGTCGAATCATGCTTTTCATTATATTTCGTTGTTTTTTAATTTTTTTTGAAACTTGTTTTAATTTAATTTAAAAGCATTAAAACTGCAATATCATCTGCATTCCTATAAGTCGTGCTCGGTCGTGCATTAAATAGTCGTGTAATATATCAAAGTTGTTATCGCCGACCTCACCACTGATTTGACTCCTCGCTAAAATAAGCAAGGAAACTAAATACATAGTCGTTAAGTCTTTGATCAAGTTACATGACCCTTTAGACTTGTTCATTTTCTCCAACATTCAAGGACCAAATAAAATCCTCCTCATATTTCTCCTCGAGGTTCTTCTTAACCTCTTACATCCCATCAACCACTCCTACATCCTTGATCATTAGCTCAACTTGTATCTCTCCCATCACCTCCTTCTCATCAACCATAGTCGTCGGAACACCTAAGCGAGTCGTCGTTGGCTCTTCACCCTGCTTAACATTAGTTTCTACAATACTCAAGGTCGGTTTCACTGACGATTCCATGGAGAGTTTTTTACGACGACCACCATACTTGCGACAATTAAAACAAATATAGCGTAATTCTTCATATTCAAGATTAAGGACTCAAACACATAACCTTGATTATGGGCATTAACTTTTTTAACAAATTAATCTCTACAGGAATACAAGAAAAACTTCACATGGAGTGAATAGAGGTTAGGTGATCAATTATCAACATATTCTCTTAACTCGACAAATGTGTGCAAAAAGTTTATGGTTATACGATTCAATAGGAATGTTCAAAATCTTAATCCAAACAAAAGTCTTCTTACCTCTCTATCATTCGAAAAAGAAAAAAGGATGTCTCTAAACAATCAAGTAATGATTTGCCACCATCCAAGGACCCTAAAATCAGTGCATGGTTGTAATCATCTTCATGTGGAGGTGCGACAAATAATAATTCCAGGGCATCTCAATAGTCTGTATATTCCTGCGCACTGCCAAAAGAAGAGATTCCATAACATGCATCAATACGCTTAACCTACACCAACCATCAAACTCCACCTTAGACACAAGAATCTCCGGGCAAGAATCGAAGACCCTAGCTTTCTTCTACCTCTTTGTACCACCGATTCTCCACCAAATGATAATCCCCATCTTCCCAAGGAAAGTTTTCATCCTCCCCCTAAACCTTAAACCCTATAAGAGTCAGTTTCCTCATGACAACATCAAGGGTTACTTTATCAATTGGTAAGATCTAGGGGGCATAGTGGTTGGGTGTGAGGGGGTGGGGTGAAGAGGCAAAAGTTCAAACCTTGCCTTGGTGAAAGAACTAATTTTTTTTTTTGGTACAAGTGAAAGAACTAATTTACTAACAACTAACATTTGCCTATCCAAAATAAAAACATCGTCACCCACAATTTCCATAACAGAATACGAGACACTCTTTATACTTCTAGAAACAAGGTCTTTATCTTGAAGGAGTCACACCTATAACATAATTTTTTTATACAATAAAATTTAATTATTTTGGGAACAATTGATAAATAATAAAAGTAAAATATTATTAAAATTATTATATATTTTAATTTATACAAAAAATATAAATATTGATATAGTTTTATTTTGAGGAAATGGTAAACAAACTACAATAGAAAATGTTGAACCTGTTGACCTAAAACCTGACCATTCATTCAACGTACAAAGCATATACTCCACTTGTTTGAGTCACACTATACTCCACCCCAAAACTAACAAAACAAAATCACAGTTTCCCACCATCTTACAAATTTCCCTCGCTCACCCCTTCCCTTCCAACCAATCTCTCTCTCCCTCTTCGTTCTGACTTTCATCACAATGTCCACTTTCGGTGCCGCAAACACAAATCCAAACAAATCGCACGAGGTAATGCTCTCACCGATTCTTGTTCAATCTGATTGCATTTGATTCAAGGTTTCACTCTCATTCAATCCTCCAATTTTGCAGGTAGCACAACCACCTTCCGATTCTGTTTCAAGTCTTTGTTTCAGTCCCAAAGCCAATTTCCTCGTCGCTACTTCATGGGACAACCAGGTTTTACCATTTCTCACTTCATTTCTTTATCTTGTACTGCACTTCATTCATGTCAATGCTCAACAACAAACCCTAATTTGATTGATGACTTCTTTTTTAATAGGTTAGGTGTTGGGAGATTTCAAAGAATGGAAATGTTGTCAACACTACGCCCAAGGCTTCAATTTCTCATGACCAACCAGTAATCAATTTCAATTTCTAACTAAATAAATGAAAGACTTGGTTTCTTTTTACGATTTTGTGAGACTGAGGTGGTGTTGGATGGTTGTCTTGTTGTTGAAGGTTTTGTGCTCTGCTTGGAAGGATGATGGAACAACAGTTTTCTCTGGAGGCTGTGACAAGCAGGTCAAGATGTGGCCGCTTTTGTCGGGTGGACAACCAGTGACTGTTGCCATGCATGATGCTCCTATTAAAGATCTTGCGTGGATACCGGAAATTAGCCTTTTAGCCACCGGAAGTTGGGACAAAACCGTGAAGTATGTTTCTTGATTCTCTTACATTATTTACAGTGTATAGAGTCTTAGACTCTTACTTGTTTTGTGGTAACAATGCGAATTCAAGGCATGATTGCGTTCCGTGTCCTTTCTAGCATATACGAGTTATAGTCCAATTCATATGAAGATTATTTTAGCGAGTAGACAACACTGTAAAAAGCAAAATCACATAACATTATAATGTAATAGGGAATCTGTATAAATTAGGCAAGAAAAAAGTAACACATTTCATGATCTTGTAAAAAATTTCTAATTCTGTGTTAGGGTTACAGAAACTATATGTTTGGGTCACATCTTTCCATTAACATGTAGGTAAGGTGGCCTATTTATTCAATGCACAGCTAAGTTTGATATATTGTAGTGTGCTTATGTTTTTGGCAGTGTAATACACAGAGCTGCATTTATAATATTCTATATGAACATGTATAGCTCGGAATTTATGGCTTCATTGCGAACACTTTATTTTTATCTTTTCATGAATTGCTGAATGGGAGGTGTCAGTAGATGTAATAAAACCATTTTATTAAGTTTTTGGGCTAATTGACTCATGACATTGTTTAAGGACCTTTACAATCAAGGGGTAAGCAGCTCAATCCTTGCTGTCTCCATTCTTCTAAATAAAAAATTGAATTTCAGAACATAATAAAAGTGAGTTAGTGCATTGTCCACGATTCAAATACAACAACCTCTTACACGAGCCTCTTTAAGAGATGTGATAAAATAAAACCACTCATGTTCTTAACCTAACAACTTAAGCTATGGGATTGTTAGTTCGTGATATAATATTAGAACCTCTATGATCAATTTCTTAAGAGTTTGATACGTTGCCCTCTTTCTTCTAAATAAGTGGAATTTTAGTGCTAGTCAGTGGTGGACGTTTGCATTGTCTCCACCTCAATTTCAAAGGGCTTCTGTGTGAGAAAGTTTGTTATTACAAGTCTATTCGTGAGTCTTCTCTTAACGACTTAAATTATTGGGATCATTGTTTCTTGATAGGAAACTTTCACAAATGAGTTGTTTTCTTCTTTTGTTTGTTTATATGTTTATGAAGTTTATGATTGTCTCTTTGAGATACACTGCAATAGCTGCCATGAAATCTTCTATTATTTTGGTGGGGAAAATGCATTTCTGTTCTAGTTCCTTGGTCTATGTTGGATTACATTGAAGATTTATATCCTTATTCCATGCTTTATTTTCTTTATGTTAGGTATTGGGATACTAGGCAGTCCAATCCAGTGCACACTCAACAACTCCCTGATCGCTGTTATGCAATTTCAGTGAAGCATCCTCTGATGGTTGTGGGGACTGCTGATAGAAATCTTGTTGTCTTCAACTTGCAGAATCCTCAGGTGATATTTTATTCTAAAATAAATTTCATAGTGTCAATGCTTGTAGTCTCGTAAGCAAAATTTTCATAATTTACTTTAGAATGTAATTTGGGAATTTAATATTAGGAGATGAAATTTCAACTAGAAAGTCTATTATCAGTGTCCAACTGGAGCAACATCGGTGCTAGTTTATAATTTAGAAACATTATGTAAAACATGCGTTATCTGCTTTTTCTCTAAACAAATGTAATCGGCAGTTTATACCCAATTGAACTATGGTTTTCTCGACAATTTCCACTTGCACTTCACAGGAACTAGATCCAGATCATCTGAACTTAATCAGTACAATCACACCAAGGAAAAACTCTGTATCAGTTAAATTATTCAGTACCACAAAAGTATTATAATGAATTAACTTAATGCCTCTAAATGTCTTGGTAACCGTGTTTTTCCTTTTTAATTCGGTGAAAAATATTTTTTAATACATATTGCGATGAAGGCATGAAGCAATTATCCCATGGAGTTAATGTGTTAGAAATATAATATAAAACCATTCATGTGAGCTTTTGGGATAATTTACATCTTAGATCTTTAAGCCCCCAGCTAGTAAGAGAAAATATGGAATTTTTCGCACAGCATGCAACCATATGGAATTTATTAGAGAGATTCGGGAAAATTCAAAATGAACCGAGGGAACCTTCAACCCAAACTGAATTCGAGTGTCTTTTTTCTTTTCTATCATGGTTTTATATGTCTGTTAAAACTGTTTAGTTCCTTATCCAAGTTTACTGGTCATGTGATTTGTTTATATTTTTCACCTTTTCTACTATTTTTGGTTTTCTGTGATTTTGGCAGAAACACTAAGGAGATCTGATTCAATATTAATATTTGAGAAGCAATTTATTTAAATAAATGCCAACATTATACATTTTTTCTTATGCACTGTCAAAATCCCAACAGACTGAGTACAAAAGAATTGTATCTCCCCTGAAGTATCAGACAAGATGTGTTGCTGCTTTTCCAGATCAGCAAGGTTTTCTGGTATGTATTCACTTGTCACCTACATTAAAATACTCATACAAGTGTTAACTGTTTGCCCTTTTCTTTTTTTTAATTTCATCACCGTGATGATGTGGGGCAATCCTCCACTTGGTTTGAAGCTTGTATCTCCACGCTGTGAAGAGCCTCTACAGCTCGAGGATGCTCTATGTGGAACATAGGTGTTAAAGCATTTAGACCAACTGGGTTATCAAAGCATCATTTGCTACAAGGATTTTCGACGGATCCTATCAAATGACAATGTTGAGGCCGTATTTATTGAAAGTTAACCATATAGAAACCATAAATTGAGTTTTATATCTGTTTTTTCCTTGTTGGTATTTGTTTTGTTCATAAACAAACCAAACACCGTCAATGCTGTCTTTTCTTTCAATTTAAACAGTTTCTGGTGTCACTTGCATTCCTATTGAAGTTTTCTTGGTGTTATTGTTATCACTTTTGGTCAAATCCTTGCTGTATATTCATTGAACTCTGAAAAATTATATTGCTGATACTGTTGTTGACTATTGTTTCTCTATAGGTTGGTTCAATAGAAGGAAGGGTTGGAGTACATCACCTGGATGATGCACAACAAAGCAAGAATTTTACTTTTAAATGCCATAGAGAAAATAATGAGATATATTCAGTGAATTCCTTAAATTTCCATCCGGTAATACACCATAGATATGAAAATTAGTTTAATTTCAGTTTGAAAGTTGTGGTTTGAATCTTTATTTGTGTAAGATCTTAGTTTATGTGGTTGCATTCAGGTACATCACACTTTTGCAACTGCAGGATCTGATGGTGCTTTTAACTTTTGGGATAAGGACAGTAAACAGAGACTCAAGGTTCCTGCTTCTCTCTAAAACTCTCCTCACTAACTGATCTCTGGAATCTGCTAAACACACTTTTGTAATTTTCCCTTATAGAATAAAAGTTTTGTACCTTTATTCAGTTAGATATATAATAGAAAACATTCATATATCTTAATCCAACAACTTAGCTTTTGAGATAGTTGGTTCATGTCTTGTATCAAAGCGGTGCCATCCTCCGTGACTTGTCTTTTAACTAATACGCTGTTGAGTATCTTTCGGAACTCTTTTATAATAATGTCATTCTTCCCCCTGAAAAACAATCCGTTTGATTCTTGTTGTCCCGCCTTTTCAAGGTGCTATGTTTTATTTCGCCTACTTGTTTTTGAGGTTCCAATTGCTATTAATGCTGACCAGCGATACGCCATCACCATGAGTTTGGTCCAGTTCTTACTATCTGTTTTTTAGGGCTTTACCGTTGTTAGCGTTATTCCACTCTATAGGGCTAAAGAATCGAATGTTCCATCATAAGTTGTCTTAGAAGCCACTGCTCGATTGTCCTCAGTATGTCCTCACCTTCATCCTTTGTTTTTAGGGATTCAGCCTCTATAAGTGTTGACACGCTTTTTGCTATCATTGGGTGTCGAAGGTGACACCTGTTCGGTCTCAGAAGCAATCACATGTAGTCTCATGTATATTACAGGGACACATGAGGTACATACACCACCTCACTGGCCACTGGCCTTTGTTTACATTTCTGCGTCTTCTGTTGTGGTCGTCAACTCCTTCTGGTTCTGTCTTGGTGTTTCTTTTTGTGATTACTATGTTTGCTGCTGTTGCAGCCCTATTTTATTTTTGGGTGTATCGTTGTTGGCTCACCCTAGTTCACTGCAGTGTACCACTTTTGTTCACCGGATCAACTGACCCTGCAATAATCCTAAAGACTCAGTTTGGCTTTGCGACAATCCTAGATAAACATTCAAGTCAAGCCCCTCGTTATTTTTCTTTCTCTAGAGGATACATTTGTAACTATTAGATTTTGGGTTAGGCCTAACTCTACTCCAAAAGCTAGTTCGGGGCGAGGATTGCTCTACCCTTTATATGGATTATTTTGTCCATATCTCTAGTCAATGTGATACCTTTAACACACCCTTCACGCTCAGCCCTGGACATTTGGAGTGTATAGTTTGCAGGAATGGATATCTTTGGGTGGCCCAATAAATGAATCTAGGATAGACTCCGATACCTTTTTAGACTTCAAGTTAGACCTAACTCTAATGATTTCTCTACCATTTATAAGGACTAGTTTGCTATATCTCTATACAATGCGAGACCTTTAACTGTAACGAGCTTGAAGCTAATCAATCTTTAGCTTTAGAGGGAGTGTTAGAATATAAAAAAGATATCTTATAATATCTTGTCTCTTGATCATATCTTAGAGTAATTTAAGATAATTTAGATTATTGTTTAGTACTAGTTTCTTTGTTTCCTTATTTATATTTATTTGTTTCTCTATTTAGTTAGTATTGCAAGTCTTAATTAGTTTCCCTGTTATATTAGGATTAAGAGTATATCATTAATATAAATAAGGGTTGTACTTCTTCTTTTGTAAGATCAAACTCAATATATTATATGAACACAATTTTATTCCCTGTATTATTTTTTACACTTTCTAGACGTTAAAGACTAAGCCCTAGAATTTCATCATGGTATCATAGCCTCTGACCAAATGGTCAAGATTTCAATCCCTATTGCCCCCATTGCTCTAATAAAAAAAGTTGAATTCCAACACATGGCATTATGCATTATCCACTCAAGACTCAAGAGTCAATTAGGCATCTGGTGACGAAGCTCGCACCTTAGCTGCCCAAACCGATTAAGGCCTTTCATGTGTCTTCACTCTTCACTCAACATCTTAACCTTTTGGGAGAGTTAGTTCATGGCAGTTTCATAGGATTCATCTGTATGTAACTAACTATGTTTGGCTGAGCGCAGTTATGTCCAGTCACAAACAAGATATTGTTGTTGTTAGTCTCATCTCTAGGTAGTATTTTTATCTAGGTGGTGCTGTGGGGCACTCATTCTCTAATTTTTCTGTAATTACATTAAAATGGAAGGATTAATATATTAGTCATCAGATATGGATGTTTGTGTTTCTTCTGGGTTCTTAAAAGCACCAATTACTGTATTAATCATGTATCAAGATCTACAAAGTAATAATATCGTCTTCTTTGCACTTTCATTTTTCATTTTGAAGTTATTTGTGTTACTGTCTTTTTACTTAATGTGTTTTGTAGGCTATGTCAAGGTGTAGTCAGCCCATACCTTGCAGTGCATTCAATAATGATGGTTCCATATATGCTTATGCGGTATGTTCTATGTTGCTGTTTTAGAAAACCAGTTATTTTACTTTGTATGCAGTTTTATATAATTTTGCTTATGCATTTCAATTTCAGTTCGCCTTCAAAAAATAAGGATAAACTACATTTTTGTCAGTGTGTAAGATCTGATTGATATGCATATTTAACCTCTTTAAGTCTTACTCCTCTGGTCGCTCTCTAGCATTGTAGCACACTTGACCCATGCTTTATGCATGCATGGCATGACACACAGCATTTATACAGACAAGTTATATGATCCAATTGTCTGCTATTTTTTATGTTAAATATTCTACTATGCCAGAACATTTTATGATGCTTCTCAACATGTTGACAATTAATAATGCAAGTTAGACACAAACGCGCAACCAGAATGTTTTCAGAGTCTTGAATACATTTCACATGATCAGAATGTTTTCAAAATCTTGAATACATGTCAATCAGCCCCATTTTGTGAAACATCATGTTTTCTTCATTCCTTAAATGGATTCTTATCCCACCAGCCTTCAGCATCTAATCCATGTTCCATGGTCGTCCTTGCCATTTTTTTAAATTAATTATATTGGAGAGTTAGTGTTATTTAGTATGATGCCTCATGCCTCCCTAGAAGACACTAAAAACGCTAAATAATTATAATATTTTGAAAACCAACAGGGTTTGTATGCAGCTGGATGCTGACAGAGAAATGAGATATTGACAAATATTGAAAATTAAAATTGTTTAATTAATGAATTGAAACATAGGATGACTTATGATGCATGTATACTCTGCCCAGTGCCTGCATTCTTGAAAACAAAATATGGAATGAGTTGCCTTAATCCCATCTGCCACTCGAATAATATGACCGGGTTAAACTGTCAGTTTTATCCATATGAAATGGTGGTTGTAATCAGTTGATTCCAGTCAAGAGAAGAACTCCATAATTTTGTGTTCTCCATGAATATGGTTTTAACATGCTACAATTTCGCTTGCCCTTTACGTACACATTGATGGTGACCGTTCAATTCAATTATCTTTAATTTGGTTCTAAATCTTATGCATGTCTGTAGGTTTGTTATGATTGGAGCAAAGGAGCAGAAAATCACAATCCAGCTACAGCAAAGACCAACATTTTTTTGCACTTACCTCAGGTACACTTGTGCCTGCGTGTCTCCGTGAATGCATGCAATTTCTTTGGTACCCCTCTAAAAGTGAAGGGGTTCCACTTTTAATCATGTTTCTCCATAATAAAATTTTTTAAATTTACAATCTTGTCCTTTATATACTAAAAAATGAACTAAATGGTACTATACCCTCCTATTTTTAATGGATAGTGGAGCAACGCCCTTATATTTGTTACAATAATTGAAAAATCATCCTGTGAACATATTTCAACTTATTGGTATGAACATAAAGGAATGAAACAGAATGGGAAGTACACTTGTAATATGTATTAAGTATACTTGTAATCTCATCCCTTACTTGGTGTGTATATTCCTATATGTATTAAGAAAAGAGAAGGGAGTAATGATACACTTGTTCAAAAGATTTTGTTGTGTATATATTCTTTCATTTCCTGATTAACAGACTTTTCAGAGGGTACAAAAAAAGCAAGTGGACGGATGGTTCATTCAATTTAGTTTTTACTTAATTCCTTCATTTGGCATAATGCATTCATACACGGGATTGGGTAGTTTATTGTTTCCTCCAAATTTTACATTGAACAAACTTGAAGAGTTTAGGTGTAACTTTTTTCTCATGTGAGCAGGAATCTGAGGTTAAAGGTAAGCCACGAACCGGAGCAACGGGTAGAAAGTGAGGCTTGGTGTTAAACGTTGTTTTAGTGCTCGTACAAAGGCTTGGAAACTTGAATTCTCAGATCAGTAATTGAATGTTTTGGTGCCACAGCTGAAATGATGAGATTGCAACTTGGTACTTTGGTTTTTCATCTAAGACTTTCTTTCTTGGTTTTGCCCATTTTCCATTCTGTGGGGGTGTACTTTTATCATGATTCAGGGTTATAGGCTGCTACTCTTTTATCACATGTACAGATTCAAAATTATGCTGATATCTTTCACAATCATGGTGGATGGATTCCTTCTTCCTTTCGAACACCAGCAATTTAGGAGGCTTGCCTCATCATTTCTTGATCCGAATGTCATCATCATATGCTGTAATAATGATATCTTATCGTGTTTAAGTTTTTGGGTCATCCTGATTGCTAAGAATGAATCGAATAAAAGTTTAGTTCGTGGGGTGTTGTGACTCTTGCATCATTCAATTGTAGCAAATGAAAAATCCACCTCTGAATCTGTTTTTGTGCATGTTTGGCCATAAGAGAAAACGGTTGCGAATAGCTTATAGAATTCCTGTTTTTGCTGTCTTAATGTCACAAGTTATAAAGAAAGTTTAAGCATGTGAGATAGATCCAATAAGGCTGAAATGATATGTCTGAATCAGTTTTTATTTCCTCGTAGTCAATTATGACATTCAAAAACTTCTCAGAATCTTTTCCTCATAACCGATTTTGGTTTTAGAATCACTTGTGGAAATTTTGTTAAACATCCATTAGTTAAGATTTTGGATGGAACTGGCCCACCAGAAATTGGTGATTCTGAGATTACCCATAAATTATTCTTTAGAGCTTTCTAGATTTTTAATGCGTGCATGGATGGAGGATACTCAAAGTGTTTAACTTTATACTACTCGATGTTCATCTTTGAGTAAATGTGAAGAAAGGAACATATGATGCCACGAAAAGTTTCTCCTTGTTGAAAAATGATCACTGTTTCGGATTTCTATGATTCTAAAGGCACGCGCAATCTTTAACTTTTCGCTTGGTCGCTGAATGCTAGCACTTGAACCACTTTATGGCTGTCTAGAACTGGAAGTGAAGTATATAAAACAAAAGTAAAAGCAATCCATTAAGTGGTTTGTTAACAAATGTCTGGATCAATAAAATTTAATCCAACGTCATATTTTCATTAAGTGGTTTGTTCAATGGTTCCTCTCATATTTTCATTTCTTAAAGCCACTTGTTATATACTTATCTTAATAAAAAAATCTTAACATAATTATTAACTCAAGAATTTAATCAGTATAAGCAGATCAAGTAAGCAATTTTACATATATGCAATCATATTTCTTGATCTTGCCTTTTTTTATTTTTTAGTTATAACTAAAGAAATATAGAAATCCTTCTGATTAAATATTTTTAAGATTTTTTTTATATTTAATTTATTCTTTAACCACTAAACGTTTTTATTAAGTAAATTAGTTTTTAAAATATATTTAATGGCCTAAAGATAAATATTATGCAAGCGACTTGTTTAACTTTTTTTGGGCTTTGAGAGATATTTTCATCTGTTCAGAAAATTGTAGCTGTCATTTTCAACAAATGTTTTTCTTTTTGGAATCGAACTTCTGTTCACACCACTCACCTTTACAAATGCCTAACTTTGCTTACAACTGTTTAACTTGATGTTAAGTTCCATTTTGGTAAATTATTCCAAGTTCCAATTAGAAAACCAACAAGAGCAGTATACAAGTTCTAAATTACAATAACAACAACAAAGTATTTTCATGTGATGTATTAAATAAATTTATTAATCATACAATGATCATAATTATGTAAAGTTTTTGTAATTAGCTTAGAGTTATTTTAGATACCCATTAGAAAGTATGAAAGCGAAAAAATAATACTAAGTGACATAGAAAAGAATTGACCTGTCTCAACAAACAGCCAAACAACCTTGCAACGGCCGAGGCCACAACCTTTATGTAAGGCGACTTGTCGCCAACCTTGCACCTGACATGTCTTTCATAAAGGCTTCCACATGACCTGTAGAGGCTGTGACCACAAATCCCAAGCTTATAAATACATATGTCATTGTTCAATATTTACTTAATACAATATTCATTCTATGACCTTTGAGATCTTTAAGACTTTGAGATTCTCTCTTACATCTCTCACTTACTTAAGCGTCGTAGTGTCTTCTGCATGTATCCCCACCTTGCTCGAGAAGGACCACCATGCAAGCACCACCATCTCTCTCTCAAGTCCAAATCCGAGAAGGACCCTTAATAAGGTCAAATCCAAAGTTTCATTCACGAGAAGGACCCATAATTAGGTGATTAACGAGTCTAATAAATAATAACTATTTACTAGCTATGCTAAACCACATGTTAATTTTGTTGGTATTTATTAATTCAAATGAATTGATCTATTACCTCAAAAGTCTTTTGGCCACCGGTCATTACGGGAAAAGTCCAAATGAGTTGATCACATATACGAATCTTATAACTTGATTAATATACGCCACCATTGCGGATTACCATGGTCTTGAGTTATTTTCTTGATTTCAGCATTGGAACATAACTAATTAATATCCTTTATTTCTTGTACTGCATATGGTGGCTCAACAGGCAGGTCTATGCCCAATTGCCCATTAACAACGACTGAAAATTACACATAATGAGTAATGACACATAATTGAAAGAAAAATGCTAACCTATAGGGGACTTTATCATGAATGAAACTTCGTGACTATTGTTGGATCATTTGATGATATCTCTTATAATTAGTACTACTAGGTATTTGTTTGTATTGATACTATTCGATCGGTATACAGAATAATGCATTAATCAGCTGCCTTACAAATGGAAGAGCCTTATAATAACGTTATGATGATGATAATAATAAAAACATAAGGTCGAACGGGGTTGGATAGTGCATGTGTTCTGTTCTCTCAACAGCCATATATTATGTGAATAAACAAAGGCAAGTAAGTAATTGAATACGAAGGTATATACATCTAATTACAAGGGTGATAAGGACGAAAAGAGTGTCCCTATCGTGCAAAATTTATGTCCCTTTAGATATAGCAAGTGAGTGACTGTATCAAGAAGCCTCAAGTTGGGAAAACATAATTAAATAACTCGTCAATTTGACTTATTTTCTACTCCTTCCGTTTCTATTTAATTGTCCATTTTGAAATTTTTTTTTTCTTATTTAACTATCCACTTAGCATTTCAAAAGAGCATTAAATGATATTTTTACAACAAATGCCCTTGTCAGTATAATAAATGAGGAGAGATAACACATACTTTAAAGGGTAAAATAGAAAAATAACCCTCACTTTTCTAAAAATCAACAAAATTAATCACACCCTTAATATGTGTTTCGTTCTCATATACGTCAAAACAAGTTTCATATGCCCATATATATGAAGATAAAATAGATCATATGAGTCTCAACGCTTCATTTTCATCTTCAATCTTAACTCTCCAACCTCACTACACTCTAAGACAAGATTTGAGAATAAGAAGAAAGTCAGTTACAAGCTTAAAGGATTTCCAGCTAGTGCATGTTGTAAGAATATGACTTGAATCAATATATATATATATATATATATATATATATATATATATCATTATTACCTCTCTCTTCCTTTACTATTCTAAGCAATATAGAACTCGTTCCAGTTATTTC
The DNA here is from genome assembly GCF_012489685.1 of Lotus japonicus. NCBI lineage: Eukaryota > Viridiplantae > Streptophyta > Magnoliopsida > Fabales > Fabaceae > Lotus > Lotus japonicus. The sequence goes on from NC_080043.1 coordinate 73,048,797, forward strand.
TTTCCAATCAGCCCTGACCACGATATCGGGTAATTCAAGTATGATGATTTAAGAGATGTGACTCATATAGTCAATGTCTTAAAGTTTTGGATGGAGATATGACATATTGTTATCTTAGAGATGACTTCAACGTTAGCACATTGGTACTATAGGCTCCCCAAGGTATCTCTAGCAGTGGTTTTAGAGCCAATGGAGATGACCATGCATGGACGACTTTGTTAATATATTACTTTTACTGATTGGAGCATACTAAAGTGTGGTGGTGAGTCACACTTAAGCGGGGAGTAGCTCAAGTGTGATGTTGAGAGTCTTGCATTGTTTAATAATGAACAACATAAGAGATGTAACCCATATAGTTCATGTCTTGTCCCTGAAGGTTAGCTCAAGTGGTAAGAGCTAGGGGACATAAGAGTTTGAGAGGGTGAAGGGGGAAGAGTTAAGGATTCGAACCTTGAGGAGGACTAATGTACTAACAACTAACATATGCCTATAACAAAATATAGTTCATGTCTTAAAATTTTTGGTGAAAATATAGCCTTCAATATTGATCCATTAATACTATAGGGTCTCCCCATCTCCTAACAAGTTTAAATCATCCATCTATGGCCAATCTCATGCATGTGAGCACAAATCACTTATTAGTTCATTTACAAACTCAAAACTCATTGTCACTTATTGCCATTGGACTGGACTGTTTGGGGTGATTTTGAGTTTTTGAATTTCAAAACAACATGTTTAGGAAAACTTGTGCTGAAATGAGATTTTATTTAATTTCATGATTGTTTTAGTCTAATTTTTAAAACCGTAAGCAATAAATTTTTTAATTATGTTTTTTAGTTTCAGGAACAATGTAACTCACCGCCACCACTACTCTCACCACTAGACACGCCGCTACGCCATTACCAATACCCTCCATCCTTGCAACCACCATCACTACCCTCCAGTCTCCACCACTGCTACCACACAACCTTCCACCACTACCACTTCTGCCCCATCCCCACAATCTTTTATCACCACCGTCAACAGTGTTGTCGTTGTCATCGCCACTATGTAACATCCACCACCATTACTAGGTAATAATGATAGACCTCACCTCCTTCCACCATTGTAACAATCATCCCCGCCATCTTTTACCACCACCCATCACTAGTTAAGTAGCTGTTGTCGCCATCATGTAACATTCACCCTACCACTTCATCTACCACCACTAGGGTTGTTCAAGATGAACTGGCCTGAACTGAACCCGCATAAACCGATCATGTTTTTGCAAAATCGGGCCGGTCGGGTCAGAAAATGAGTTTTTCAGTTAAAAAAATCGGTTTCTGGTAGTTTGGACTGGTCAGTTCCGGTTTAAGCTCCAAACTGACCGAACCGGTTTTAATAAATAAAAAAAAGCAAACCCAAGCCCACTAACCCTAACCTAATAATATAAATACCCATTATCCTCTCCCAAAAAACCCTAGCAACCACTATGTTCCTTCTAGCCGCCACCACCATTGCTAGCCAGCCTCCACCACCAGTTCTCACCACGCCAGCCATCCACGACCACCACCAACACCCAAACGGAGATTGCAGTGGCTCCATTCTTGAACTTCTCATCGGCGCCACCCACCACTAATTCTAGCCTTCACCTCTCATTCTCCCACTCTTTCATGGCATTTTGCATGATGAAATCTTCAATGGATCTGCTCGAAATCGCATTGCTCGACCTCGCCTCTGGTGTTTTTGTTTCTCTCTCTCACACAGAAGACATCACTTCGCGAAGATCCAAATCTGGTCGAGAGATGAAGAGATGAAGATCGAGAAATAAAGATCCAAATGTAATTTGTTGTATCATTGAAGCTTTGTTTTCTTTGTCAAAATCTGTAACATTATTTTCGCTTCTGTATCACTGTGATTTCTATTGTAAAAGTATTTTTTTTTCTTAGGCTTATCTTCTTCTCTGCTCTGTTCACGTTTTTTTTATGTTTCACAATCCGCTCAGGCCGACCCGCTGAAACCGTGATCAGGCCAAAACCGAACTGAGCAACTCGTGTCTTCTTCACGGTCGGCGCAAAATCTTAGGGCCCATTCGGGGTGGTTGCGAGTTTTTGGTTTTTGGTTTTCTAATGCAATTTTAAAAACAAAACGTGTTCGGCAAAAATAGAGCTGAAGTGAATTTTTATTAATTTTTAAAACCGTTTTAGCCTGTTTTTGTGATTATGGTTTTTAGTTTCAATAACATGTAACTTCATCACCATCACCCACCGTCATCACCACCACCACCACCACCACCAGTTCACCACCATTGTCGCCACCACCACTTCCGTCACCACCATCATTACCACTGCCACCATCACAATCTCCGCCACCACATGCATCCTCCACGCGTGTCACCACCGTGACCACCACCAGCGCTGCTACCATCTCCGCCATTGCCGCTGCCTCTACCACCACCGCCACCATCTCCACATGCATCCTCCACCTGTGCCACTGCCGCCAGCACTACCCTTCACCGCCACTACCACCTCCACCACCCTTAACCATTGTCACGTGCGTCACCACCACCTCCACCGTCGCCACCGCTACTATCGCTGCCACTACCACCACCATCCTCCAACACTACCACTTCCACCTCCACCACCATCGCCGACTCCATTGCAACCACCACCACCACAATCGCCACCGCCACAACCACCACGTCGCTGCCAGCACCATCATCGTGAACACCAGGTAAAACCCCCTCCACCACCACACCTTCATTACCACTACAATCACCTCCACCATCACCACCACCACCTGCACTACTATTCCACTAGCATCACCACCCCCAACACGACCACTGCCCCCACCACCACCACCACTGTCGCTTCTGCTACCACCACCCTCCACCACCATAACCACCACTGTAACCGTCATTAGGCAACATCAAAACTCTACCACCGCTGCTATTTGGCCCCTCTATTATTGTGTCGCCACTACCACCCATTGTTGTGAATTCACAAAGTTGATAATTGTTGTGACTATTGTGGATTTACAAAGTTAACACCAAGTTTCTTAAAACTCAAAACCACAAAAAACAAAAACAATATTTATAAAACTGGAAACTAGTTTTGGTTTTTATAAAATTTAAAACATAAAACCAAAAACCACCCCGAACAGGGCCTTAGGTTGTTGGTGATTTTCAATTGACCAAAACCGAAGGTTGGGCTCGAAACCGACCGAACCTGACCTATGGACAACCCTAACCACCACCACCACCATTGGCACTAAGTAACGTCTACCAGCACTTCTAGGTAATATTGGTAAAATATGTCTTACAACAATAATGACTATTACGTACTTACAAAGTTGACAACAACTTTTTAAAATTGAAAGATCACAAAAAAACTAAAATTAGATTTATAAAAACATAAAACAAAAGACAAAAATGTGATAACTTTTAAAATGTTTCGAAATCAAAAGCTAGTTTAATAATATTTTTGTGATTCCCAACAATCTTATGTAAGAGTTGTCTAAATGACATATGAAAAAAGTTAAATAACGCATTGTCCTAGATGAACCAATCACATTTAAGACAAGTGAATATAATTTTTATATTTTAATTATAAATAATTCTATTGATCTATTTGAGTGGGTTAAGTAATCTTTATGGTTTATATAGCTAGCCAACCTCATCTTAATTATATCAAATATGTACGTACGTGTTCTCTGCAAAGGGCCGGCAGTTTTTTTTTATTTTCTTTAACAATTTTTTTAAAGTTTTTCCAAATAAATGGTAGAATAAATTTTAGCTTCTGGATATGCAGATCTTTAAGCTAAACTTGACAAAAAAACATGCATTTGCTATGTCAACGACATAGACAGACACAACTATGCGATATATGGCTTAATATATTTGGCTCCAAACTAGTTTATCAAGATAAATTATAGTATAATGTCCTTTCATTCTTCATAGAGACCATATCACTGTCTGGGAAGCGTAAAGCAACATAATTTGGAATATTTGTGATTAGAACCAATTCTTTCGTTATTTAATTTTGGAAATGGATTGATACCTATTGACTTAGCCTGCACAAAATAAAAATATATATTACACAAAGTTCTGCTATTTAAACAAATCACTTAGGTGTATTTATCAATAGATTAAAACATAGATGGTAAATTCCATCTATAATATTTATATGTTTGTCGTAGCATGATATTTGCCAATATCACTATAAAATTAGGCACACACGGAAACGCAGAACAGAAGTTCATTGTACTTATAATACTGTACTTTTCGGAGGGTCTAAAAGACTGAAAGTTTTCTTTTAAATATATTTTTATTTAAAATTATTATTTTAGCCCGTCTAGTGAACCGAGAAAATAATTTAAAAATGAATAAAATATAATTTAATAATAATTTTAAAAGTATTTTATGTTATAAGTTTAAGATTTTTGACACAATGTGATAAGGTTAAGATGAAATAGGTAGCTTTAATATTTAGATACTAAATTATAATTCTCTAAATGAATTAAATTTAATAAATTATTATAAGTTTTAATTTCGTAATAACTTTTATGAATTTGATTTTGTATCTATTGAAAAAAGAATTAGTCCGCGTAGGCTAGCTCAAGTGGTAGGAGCTGGGGACATATGAGTTGGGTAGGGGGAGGTTCTGAGGTCGAAGCAGGGTGTGACATTATCCAAAAGGTGAATCAAAGTTGGGAGTACCCAACAGGAGGGATAACCCTATCTTCGCTAGATAATCAGCTATGCAATTAGACTCCCTGGGAGAGTGGGAGATAGAAATAGCTCCATGAGCATCTACCAGCTGTAAAATGTCATGAGCAATCTGCCCATATAAGTGATTCGAGACATCCCCCTCGTTCAACAATTTCACCACCTCCAAAGAATCACTCTTGGTCATGACACGCGGCAGGTCCAGGCTCACAATCAGGTCCATTGCAGACTTTACTGCTAACAGTTCGACAACCAACACATTCGAGAGCGCCAGATCTCCAAGATTATGGCTAAAACCCATTTTCCAAGAACCTGCATCATCGAGCACTACTCCGCCACAGCTGGCCACGAGAGTGTTACTTAGAGCCCCATCAACAATATTCATCTTTAGCCAACCCAACGGAGGCACCTGCAATCTCTGAGCCATAGCGGGGCGAACTCTGGATGAAAAACAATCTGGTTGCTGACACAAACGGGGATTCAACGAGGGACCCAAAGTTGCTTCATGAACCATATCCTCCATGCCTAGCGAACGAATAAAGCCCCGGATACGCGTTGAGCTGTGAGGAGTTCCGGAGAAAACAATAATTAAAAAAGATTTTAAATTTTGATTAAAAATAATATCACATTTAAAAAACAGTAAATTTTTTAATTTTTTTAAAGTTTAACATTAAAATTTGATTTTTTTAAAATTTAAATAACTAATAATTAGAATTAGAGGAATCACATTCTCATATGTAGCCTCAATAATAATTAAATTGAATTAAATTTTTTGGAATCAAATAAAAACCCAAAAATGTTGCTCACATTGGAATAATTGCTCGAATCGTGTCTTATAGATTTTTTTGAAATTTCTCAATAGAATTAATTGATTGATCTAATAATATGTATAAAAATGTTTAATATAAAAAGATTCTTTAGATGAGTATGTGATTGCACTTCTCAGTTCCTAGATTTCATTACTCATTGCAATTAATATGACCTGATTTTTCATTCTTTTATTAACTCTTTTTTTTTTGATAACAATGTAAATTCATTAATCAGGAAAATCCGCTGCCAGGTGTAATAGGATACCCACAGGGGGATCACCCCACCAATTGCAGTCTTTGTACAAGTGACTCTCAGCAGCTAACTCATGAGCAACTCTGTTTGTTTTCCTATACTCGAAAATACAAGAGAATCTACTCTAACTATTAACCATCTGATGGCAATCCAAAAGAATGTGCCTTAGAGAGGGGAAATCAGCAGGGCAATGAAAAGCCTTAACCAGTTGTTGGCAATCTGAAGCAACGACAAGACCATCAAGCTCCCAATTGACAGCCAAATTTAGAGCCCATCTAAGACAACAAGCTTCAGCTATTAAGGGCTCCAATATGCAATCCTCATAGTGTGTTGCAGCAATTTGAAAACGCCCCTCATCATCTCTGATTACCATGCCAAAACCCGAGCCCATTTCCCCTGACCAACCTGCATCAAAGTTTAGTTTCATAAAACCAGTAGGTGGGAGAGTCCAAGAAGGATCAGATGGCACAGAGCTGGTTCTAGTAGATGGAGGTTGATGACTCAGCCAATCTGTTCTCATGTTGATCGCGAGCTCCACAGTTTTACTTGAATCAGGAGCTATCTTGTTGAAAATTTTATCATTTCTAGCCTTCCATATACTCCAGCAGATCATAGCTACCTGAGCCATATTGTCAGCGTTTACTTCTTCTTTCATGTGCAGCAGGCAATTGTCCATAGTCATGGTAACATCTCCAGATTTAATAGCCAAAGAGGAGAGGAACCAGACTTGTCTAGCCCACTGGCAGCTCAGGAAGAGGTGGGTAGCGGTTTCTTCAATGTTTTCCCCACAGACAGGACAAGTTGGTTCAATTTTAACACCCCATTTCCTCAAATTTTGCTGGCTCGGGAGAGAATTGTTCAACAGTCTATACAAGAAATGTTGCACTTTTCTAGGGATTTTTAATCGCCAAACAAATTTGCAATCCGATTTAGAGGTAGAGGAATAAGCCAACGCAGAAATTTTTAATTGCATAAGCATAGAATAAGCTGTTTTGACTGAGAACATACCACTAGAGTTGTGTTTCCAGGTCAGCAGATCCTCTCTATCAGCCCAAGCAATTGGGATACTCTTGACTCTTGCTGCTTCAACAGGATGAAAAATCCTATCCACCAAGCTAATGTTCCATCTTCTCCATTGAGCCTCAATTAGCTCTTCTACTTTGGCATTTGAAGGGAGCTCTTTTACAGCGCTTAGGACTTTACCGGAGCCAGAACCAGGCAGCCATGAATCACCCCAAATAGAAGCTTTTTTTCCATTGCCCACCTTCCAACTTGAACCCTCTTTAATGACATCAATAACAGAGAAGATGCTTCGCCAAGAGTAGCTAGGAAGGAAACCCACCGAGGCCTTAAGGATTGAGGACCTGGGAAAGTACCTTGCCTTGAGACATTTATACAAAAGAGAGTCCTCTGACTGAACCAGCCGCCAGACTTGTTTGGCTAAAAGAGCTTCATTAAAGCTTCTAAAATCCCTAAATCCCAGTCCACCACAACACTTGGGTAGGCAAAGCTTGGACCAATTCATCCAATGAAGTTTCCTTTCATTTTGTTTTTGTCCCCACCAGAAATTTGACATTAGGGAGGCCATAGAGTCACATATACCATCAGGAATCTTGAAGCAACTCATTATGTAAGTTGGTATGGCTTGAGCTACGGCCTTGAGAAGCACCTCCTTCCCGGCTCTTGAAAGGAACTTCTCCTTCCACCCTTTTAATTTTCTCATTAGTCTCTCTTGCACTTTTAGGAACACAGCCTTCTTCGATCTTCCAATAATAGTAGGTAGACCAAGGTATCTATCTTGAGCATCCGCATCCTTTATCTCCATCCTATTCCGGATCTGTAGACTTAGTTGAGGCACATTTTGGCTAAATGATAACTCAATTTTCTCAAAGTTGACTCTTTGTCCCGAGGCAACTTCATACATTTTGATTGTGTCAAGAATTTGGTCAGCTTCCTGCATACTTGCTCGCATGAATAAAGGGCTGTCATCAGCAAAAAATAGGTGGGAAATTTGAGGTGCCCCCTAGCAATCTTAATTCCATGTAGCTTCCCCAAAGCAACTTACTCCTCTATCAAGCCGGCAAAAACTTCAGCACACAAAATAAACAGATATGGGAAGATTGGATCTCCTTGACGTAAACCACGCTGAGGAGAAAACCATTCTCGAGGTTTCCCATTAAGTAAAATAGCATATCGAACAGAGGAGGTGCATCTAAGGATCAAATCCACAAAAGAGCTGGGGAAATTCATTGCCATCAAAACTCCTCTTAGGAAGGGCCATTCAATTCTGTCATAGGCCTTTGACATATCCAACTTCAGGGCCATCCAACCTTTTTTTACCATATTTCTTCTTTTTTCATATAATGAAAGGCTTCCATTCCAATTAGAGCTTTGTCGGTGATTAACCTCCCCGGAATGAATGCACTTTGTGTTTCTCCCACAAGATTAGACAAGATAAATTTGAGTCTATTAGCTATGCATTTGGTCACAATCTTCATCAACACGTTGCAAAGACTAATAGGACGCATATCTTTTGGAGCCTGGGGTTTGGAAACTTTCGGTATTAAGCATATGAAGGTATCATTTATCTCTAAGACATCCCTCCCCTGGTTCAGAATTTCTAAGACATAGTTAGTAATAGAATCCCCAACCAGGTCCCAATAGTGTTGGTAGAAGAGTGCAGGTAACCCATCTGGGCCAGGCGCTTTGAGGGGATGCATCATATCTATGGTAGATTTAACTTCTGAACTGGAGAAGGGGGCTGCAATGTGCTGTATCATCTCAGGGCTCAATTTGTGTCTCACTCTTTGGAAAGTTTCTTGGATATTTAGAGGGTTATCCGAAGAAAACACTTGCTGGAAGTGGTTCTGGATAACCTGTGACACGACAGTATCCCCAAACACCCAATTGTCATGCTCATCTTTGATCTTCTTTATGCAGTTGTGTTTCCTTCTCTCAGAGGCTTTTTTGTGAAAAAACCTCGTATTCTTATCACCATTACTCAGCCATAGAGCCATGGACCTTTGTCTCCAATACCTTTCCTCATCTCTCAATAAACTGTCAAACTCCCTAAGAGCCACCCTTTTCTTGTTGTGTCGTTCCCTAGTTGCAGGACCCTTGTCAAGCTTGGCCAATTCCCTTTCCTTGCGGTCAATAGCCTTCTGTAGGTTGCCCTTATCTCTACCAAAAGAGACCAGAACTTCATGCATTGCTTGGACTCTCTCCACACAGTTTGCTCCAGGCCTGAACCAAGCTCCTTGAACCAATTGCAAACACTCCTCTGACTTTGTCCAAATCTCCTCAAAACGGAAAGGTCTCATTCTCTGCTCTGTGGGGTTTTGTTGATCAAAAATACCCTGCCAAGAAACTGCCAAGACAGAGTGATCTGAGCCATAGCTTCCCATGTGTTCCACATTGACAGAAGGGAAAACGGTAGAGAAGTCCATATTAGCAAGGCATCTATCCAATCTTTCCTTAATGTTATGAACACCCTCTCTTCCATTATCCCACGTAAAGGGGAGACCATTGAAGCCCAAATCTGATAAACCGCACACCTCAAGAGTATCGTTAAATTGGCCCATCTGCACCATGTTTGCTGGTCTTCCACCCCTCTTCCCAGAGGAATCACAAATCAGATTAAAATCCCCCATACATATCCACTTACCGGTCACTTGGGCTTTCAGGTTCTTTAACAAATCTAGAGTTTGTGCTTTCCTATCTTCCTCCGGGAAACCATAAACTCCAGAGAGGCTCCATTCCTGTTCCCATTCATCCGTAATTGTAACACTGATGTGATTAGGAGAGCAAGATAATAGATTTACATCAAGGCTGCTCCTCCATAACATAGCCACACCGCCAGACCTTCTCCTCCCATCACCTGCACAGCTCATAGCCAAACAACAATCAGAGCCAGTAGAAGCTTTTATAGAATGATACTCCGAAGTATAACTCTTAGTCTCCATTAAGAAGACGATTTGGGGCTTAGTTTTATTGCAGAGCCTTGACAAGGCCCTAACTGCCGGTGGGCCCCTTAATCCCCGGCAGTTCTATGATAAGATTTTCATGGCTGTCGGCGGGGCTGGTCACCAGCCTCCACTGTTAGCATATCACAGAATTTCTTCAAGGGGACATCATCACTACTGCTATCCACTGCCATTGGATCATTCACCGAGGGGTTCTTCCTCTTTGTTTCCCCCGCTGATGTACTAATTGAGGGGCAAGGTTTTTGTTCCCTAGCTATCTTTTTCCACTTCTTACCGGAGGACTTAGCTGTCCCCTTCGAACCCCCTGCACCACCCAAGACGATGGTTTCCTCCGGCCCAATTAGAAAACAAAGTCTTTCAGTGTTCTGGCCCTCCTCAACCTGTGAATCAGAAGGCAGCAAGCCACTATCAGCTACCTTCGCCATGCCACCTACATTGGGCTGGACATTTGTGTTCCCGTTTCCATTCACAATCACCTTCGGCTTGACAATCTCAGCCTGGCTAGCATGATGGGATAATTCCACTTCCTTGTCGGAAATAGAGGGTTGACCACGCCCATCCTTCACCATCGGAGCACCATTAAGTTCAGAGTTGCTCTCCCCACCCTGATGCACATTGACTTTGGCCAGATTTGACACCAATGCATCAACCAAAACCTCTGGTTCTTCTCTACCCCCAACCCTAACCTCTCCATTAGTATTAGCTAAGCCCTTCCCTTGAGCACCCCCTTGGAGATCCGAGCAAATGACCCCAGATCTGGAGACTTCCCCACGAACCCCTAAGACCACATTAGCCCTCAGCGGAGGGGCTCGGATCCAGTGTCCATAAGGAAGCGTTTGGAGGTCCTCCTCCTCCTCATCCCCGTCAAAATCCGCACAATCCTTGAGGACATGGTCAAGGTTACCACAAGCATAGCAGAAATTGCCCAACCTCTCATATTGGAACCAAACCTTCACTGGATAACGTCCTGGCCTAGCAATAACAGTCCCCCTTCGAAGAGGGCAAGTGACCTTGATCTGAGCACGAAAACGTAAGAAAGACCCGAGCTGATTTTCTTAATTTCTGTCCCAGGCTAAGAAACCCCCAAGGGATTCTCCGATTGACTTCGCAACTGCCTCTGTGCGTAGGGCTAGAGGAAGATCGTGAACCCGGATCCAGAAAAGGACTCGCTCCAACGACACCTCTGAGGGGTTTTCTTGTGGGTCAAAGATCTGGATCGCAATCAGGAATCGGTCGAAGTTCCAAGGACCTTGCTTCAGTACCCACGATCGGTCACGCTCATCAAAGAAACGAAATGTGAAGAGATTTCTCCCGACTTCCCGGATCTCAACACCATGCTTAACCTTCCAGACTTGAGCCAAGGTGGTTTTGAATGCCCGAGTGTTGAAGCTGTGTTGAGTGACCACCTTACCCACAAGCCAGAAATCGGATGGGTGAGAAGCACCAATCGCTTCACCAACATCAGTAACCAGCAACGGCTCCGATTCATCACTCGTTAGGACTATGTTTGGACCACGTTCCATGTCAACTCACAATAAAAGAGACAAAGAAAGTAGGTAAAAGCTGACCCTGACAACAATAATGACACTGTTGTGAAAGAAAGAAAGAAAAATAACCACATAGGGTAGATCTGAGCCCACGTAGGGTAGAGAGACCAAGAGAGACCTTGGGGAAAACGCTCACACTACGTCATTCTGCAGGAGAAACCCTAGCAAAGGAAAACGAGGAGAGAGAACTTTTTTTTGGACCCTACTTATTGGCTTCTATTAACTCTTTTAAATTTGAGTATATGTACTAAAATTTGTTTTTAGCCCCAAGGGAATATAATTGCCTGTCCGAAGGGAATTGCCTTTCTTCGGTGTATTACACGGCCTTGAATATATTCTTAGTTCAATTTCTCCTCGTATATATATGTGAAGTGATTCGTTTAGTGCTTATTCACACCGGCCATTATTCTAATGTGTAACATAGCTAGCTCAAGTTTTCACACAGCATATGCAATATTTTCTATGTGGAGTTGATAACCTTATCATTTTCCTCGAGCGGGGGGTAGCAATCCAACTTGCTTTGCTTGGCATGTGAGGTTGACAAAGCCTCAACAGAAGGAGGGAAAACAAGACTGGTTATACTACGTATATATAAGTTCATGTCAAAATCAATGTCTCTAACTTGGATTGTGTAATAGAGGTCAAATATTACAGCTACGACCCTACAACATGAAAACACAGAGGATGTGCTTTAAAATTGAAAAAAAAGGAATTGAAAGATTTATGTACATAAATCCTACATGTAAATCAAACGAGTGGTTAATTTTTTCTTTTTTTCAATTATACTTGTGAGCTGTGACATGTATGGTGTATGTGTCCTGAGGTTATTATATAAGAAAAGATCCACATGAAACATGAATGTGTCTTGGCCTTGTTTTGTGGCATGTGGATAGGTTTCCCTAGTTGAGAAATCAGTGATGTAAGCCACGTAACTATGCTACAAATTCAATATTAGACCAGCATCGCTCCTTGCTTCCTCTTCTGGCCGTCATATTGAATTGAAATCAGGGATGAATCTCATATATATGGATGAACTAAAATTAATTGTGACTTGTGATCATTACATATAATTGTCTGTATATTATTGATTGCATGCTTCTTTTTGGGAAGATGAGGTGCAGTCTACGCAAAAGGATGACTAGTATGAGCATGATACTTAAGTCAAAGAAGAAGCAGAGTAAAGTTTTCCTACTTAAATATTTTTCACAATTAATTAACTAACGATTTGAAAGACTGAAGCATCCTGCAAAACTTAAGTACTGATCACTAGCTAACAACTGACTAAGTCTCAACCTTGTGCGACTGTTAAGTGATAAATGCTAACTAGGCCTTTAGATGCGGATAAACTCAATTTTAGGGAGAGATTAATGAATATTAAATGTGAGTAAGAACTCTCATCTTAAATGAAAAAAATGTGTATTGAACTGTTTATAAGTAAAACTGTGAAAGAACTCGTACATTTAATATTTTAAGATTTTTAGTGAAAAATCATATTACGTTAAATATTGAAGATCTCTTTGAGTTTTAAATATTTCAAGCCCAACACCAAGTGAGGTGAGCTTAGGAATTTTCATCCCAATGCATAGGAAGTTTCTTCATTTTTTTAAAGTGTGTTAATATTCATTTGTACTCAAATAATATCAGAAGATACCATAATACAATCGTGGCGAATTTGGTGATTCATCATATTTCTTGCCCATCTATTTTGTGTCATAACAAAATTGTTTTTTAACATTACAAATAAATTTTTAAATATTAGTTCATAACTAAAGAAATATTTATTCACAATTAAATTCTTTATAAAAGTTTAAAAATAACAAAGTAAAATTTAACTTAAAAATAATGTGGGACATAAAAACATAAAAAATTGAAGGCGATTTTTCTAGGAGTTTAATTTCTATGCACTGATGGTGTAAAGTTTTTTTACACCGTTAACCAATCAGATTTCAAGAATGTGAGAAAATCTCTCTTTTTATTTAATTTCATTAATTGACGTAACACATACTTGAAATCTGATTAGTTAACGGTGTTAAAAAACTTTAAATTGAAGGGATTTCATACCTTTTACTTTAAATTGTCGTGTTTTCTCCATGATAAACTATTTAAATTTACAATTTAGTCTTTTATATTTAAAAGAAGAGATTAATTTCTATGCACCGACGGTGTAAAAAGTTTTACACTATCATTCAGTCACAACCTTCCATTTTTTATTTTGGATATTATTAAATTCAAAATTAATTGTGAGCTAACAAAATGGAGGGATGCGATTGAATGATGGTGTAAAACTTATTTACACCGTCGGTGCATATAAATTAATCGAATGACCTAAAAAGTATCGTACCTGCTCTCTCATATTGAGGCACACCTAAAATTGAATGTCTTAATGATTCAAGAAAAAACTCACGTTAAATCATCTTAGTACTATATGAATTAATATTATTTAAGATAAGTGAAATTGTAACCCCCTAATCTTAAATATAATTGCGTCACCCAAGACTAAAATGATTTAACTTTAGTTTTATTAGAGCATCTCCAATCCTAGATTTTTAGTTCTTAGCAATATTCATGTGAACCGTACTATGTGCTTAAGCAACTATTTACAGATTTTACTTCAATTATGCGTTCTTAGTTCTTATCACTATTCATTTGGTCTCACAATACTATTATATTAATGTTTTTTATTTTAATATAATTTTGATTTAAATTTAAATGTTAATTCAATACTTAACTTAAATATTAATTGATGAATGAGACAATTTTTTTATTAAGAAGTCAAAAAGTAAAACTCCATATATAAGAACTAGTTTTTATTTTTAAGAATTAAGAACTCCACCTCAACCTCCTCATCTTAACTCAGAAATAAAAACTTTAGATTGGAGATGCTTTTAGAATCATTTAGATAACTCCGATTAATTAACTCCCGTTGGTCACTATGCTACATTTGTGTGGGCCATTTATAAATTGACACAAGACAAGGCCGCAAAAGGACCTCAGAATATAAATCTAAGCGAACTCCTTCTCCTTCACTTCACTGATCACTTCAGTCACCTTAATTTCCTCTTCGTTTCTCATTCTCAAACACACTTCACAAACACTCCTCATCCTCATCCTCATCATCATCATGGCTAGACCCCAACAACGCTATCGTGGTGTCCGCCAGAGACACTGGGGCTCTTGGGTCTCTGAAATTCGCCACCCTTTATTGTAATTCACTCACTTCAATTCATCCTCAAATCTCTACATTATTATGCAATTTGACATGATTATATAAATATTGCACATGTTTTTGATTGAAAACTGATCACACATTTTTAATAATGCTCTGTTTTTGGACCACAGAAAGACAAGAATATGGCTAGGAACCTTCGAAACAGCTGAGGATGCAGCAAGAGCGTACGATGAAGCAGCCAGGCTCATGTGTGGTCCAAAAGCACGCACCAATTTCCCATACAATGCATCACTCTCTTCTTCATCATCGAAGCTTCTCTCTGCAACTTTAACTGCTAAGCTACACAAGTGCCACATGGCTTCCCTTTCCCTTCAAATGGCAAAGCAGAAACAAGAGCAGAAAGAGCCTCAAGTGTCACAGCAACAGTTTCAACCTTGCAATGATGTTTCTGGAACAAGTTTTGAAACTGGTTTCAGATGGCAAGAGAACAGGCACGAGGAGTTAATGTGGTTTCAAGGGAATTGCCAAGTAGTTGAGGTTTCCCAACAACAGTTTCAACCTGTTCTTGAAGATGATCACATTGAGCAGATGATACAGGAGTTGCTTGATTATGGGTCAATTGAGCTTTGCTCTGTTGGCTCTGCTTAGACTCTTCAATGTAGTGTTCTTCTCCATTGGTCAGTGCAAAAACCACATCTTTTTGGGGGGAGTCTGGTACTAATTCACCATGTAATAAAACCATGTTTGGTAATCCTTCTACAATTGATTCTAATGTCAGAATCAATTCTGAGTAGAAGCTTTAGTAAGTAGCTTCTGAATTTCAGAATTGATTCTGAGAAAATAGAAGTTAATCCAAACATGTAGCGTAGGTCGTAGGATGTTTAAACTGAGTTTCAACTCCTTCACCAATTAGTGGACAACCATGTAGTTATGATAATGTAGCCAATCATGCATTTGATGGACTATAATTTAGAATTAGTGTTAAAGAAAACAATTTTTTTGCTTCTCTTTTTTTGTTTATTGATGAAAGTTGCCCAAAATTCCTCAGAAAGTGCAGGATGGTAGTGGGACCATAGTGTCTGTCTGTGTTAGAATATGATATCCCTGCTGCTGCTTTTAGTTGTTTATACATTGTTTCTCATCATTATAATACTGGGGTGATAAACTTTGGATTATATGTCAACAAAGACAATAACAAAAAGAGAGGGAGAGGAGAATTGCAAAGCAAATGTGGGAAAACCTTAACCATTGTTGGACTGCCAAGGTAAAGACAAATTAATTAATATTGTTAGCACTTTTTTGTCATAAAGAAACTACCATTTGGCAGTAGCAGGCGCTGGAGTCAATAGTAACTACACACCTACGGGCCAGGGATCATGAGAAGAGTCATGAAAAGGAAATATTGAAGGCAGCAATTTGAAAAAAATAATGATTTTTTCACACTTCAATATCAATTACATTATACATCTCTTTCCGAACTTTTCTTTTTTTTTCCCTCACTGACTTCTTTAACAGTGTCTTTTGATACAAGTTAAATGTAAAGTGAAAGTTTTTTTTTTCTAGTACAAATCTATTAACTTTTTGTTAAGTAAATGTTATCTCCTAACGTCTGTTTATACTAATTACAACAACTATTCAATATAACCTAACTCATCTTATAGATTGGGGTTAATAGCGTGGATCAATAGTATTTAAGATAAGTAAAATGAAAATGCTATAGTCTATTTGAAATAGAGTTTTAAGTCTTAAACAGGATAAATTACACAACTCATTTCTATCACATCATCTATGTATCTCCTTTTCTATACTAATCTCTTACTTTCTTTGTCCCTTACTTATCTGTTACATTTTAATGAGTCTTGGAAACATTTTCACCTTATTCTCTCGAATTTTTTTTCCTTTTTTTTGGTGTGTCATTAATCAGATTCAGATCTTTCACCCATATTTCTTTCCTTAATATCTCTCTCCTCCAAAATATAATGCATCAACCCAAATAGGGAGAAATATTTATCCATTGTCCAAAAATAAAGTGCTTGTCTTGCTTCCAAGGAATATCCACACATATTTTCCTTTCATGAAAAAAGGAATATGCACAGTACACATGTCATATACTGCCATTTTATGACTAAATATGCCAAGTCGGAGGGATTGTGATGAAGCATTACTTTTTTGACAATAAACATTCCTATTGCTTCTCTCTCTCTCCCTCTCTTATTAATATTTTGTTTTTTAAGTTAGTAGATAAGGGCATGTTTTCCTGTTCTAAAGCCAAAACAAAGACTGCCCTCAAAGACAGAGGACTTAAGATTGTCTACAAGTAAAGAAGATCATTGTCTACCAAGAGGATCAGAGATTCAAACTGAAAGCCAAGTCTGTCACTAACAGAAAGTCCACCAAGTGAGCCAAAACACCCTTGGCTCTAACGTGCTTTTTCTACTTCATAACAGACACACCAGACAACCTTTTCTATTCTTTATTGAAGTATCCTTCCATTGTCGAATTTTGCTCACTAACCACAAAACATGTTCATTCACAATCCACCTATTCAACTCATTTTATTATAAACGCCTTAGATTAGATTTCATTTGTCATTTTTATTCGGAGATCCAAATATGGGAGGTCTCCACAACAAATGGATCTAGGATAGGCTCTGATACCATATTAGGAGGCCTAACTCAACCCAAAAGCTAGCTCAAGAATTGAGGTTTGCAAAACCATATATAAGCACTTGATTGACCACATCTCTAGCCAATGTGAGACTCTAACAATTTTCATCTACCAGCGACGATTTCTATTTTTCATCTGTGGGAGTTGGGAGTTACATATTCAACAAGAATCTTCTCTTTGTCGCCCCCTATATTTCACAAAATCACAAGTTGTAATTCATGCCATTTTAAATTTCTCTGCAATTCAAGCATAAAAGATCTTCATAACTTTAGAAAATATCAACGGATTTGATTCATAAAATTTGTGGAGTAAGTGGTAGGAGGGCTGCCAATTAATTTTTCCCATTTGAAAGAGTTGAACTCTCAACCACTTACTTAAATGATGAAATGTTGAACATTATACCAAATTATTTGGTTGAAAGTTGATATAAATTGAGAATAACTTTAATGCAATTAACAAAATTAACTATATTTTTTAAGAATATGAAGTAGTTGTTTGATTTTTATATTAAGGAACGAAGTAGTTTTAGTCCATATGATGCAAACAAACATACTCCAAAATAAATAAATCGATAACTTGTGTATGATCACTTTGGAAATGTAATAGTTGTTCAGCATTTACAACTTTAATTAAGGAGCATGGGTAGTGTCCTCCATGCTTACAATCACGACCATATTTTGTTTCCAACATTGCGGACCCGTGTGTCCCTTAATTACCTTCGCAATCCTGCTCAATTCATATAATATGTTTTATTCACAGCAAATGCAAACAGAGGATATCAAAGACTAGATAAAGCTGTGTCATACATTGCGATAAATGCACATTTTTCTAGCTCTATGAGATTCTCTTCTACCTAACTTTGTCTTAGCATAGTTGGATGAAGCACATAGAATCAAATAATGGAAACTCATACTTAAGTTTGAAAAACATAAGCCGCAAAGTTAAAGCAACTAGATAAACACACTGAGAGATACAGAAAAGAGCTCTGACAATTTTTATCCCAATACTCCGGATGACAAAAATGGTCTACTAAATGTCTTTTATGTTTTTTCCTCTCCATCATTGAAACTGATTTGGGGGTTAGTCTTCCGTGTGCTAGTTCAAAAGTGAACTACCGTGGTGCACTCCAATAATTTGATTGAAATGACAAAAATACCACTAGTTCCTTATTGTTTTTCCATCTTTGTCCCTCCCCCAATCTGTAGCAGAGAGCCATTCCCAAGTCCCACCTGCTCCTCCTCTCCTTATCCCCTGCCATCAAGCTTGCAACGCTCTTAATAATCTATTGCTCTTCTACCAACCCCTCATTTCATCTTCACCTTGAAACTGTCACAGGATTAGGGAGTGCTCCACCGTAATCTCCAACTCCTCCATGGTGAGCTGCCTCCCTCACCTCCTTCACCACAAACTAATTAAAGAGATTTGTGAGAGGTAAATATCTCTGTGTTGATTCAGTGAAAGGTGGGGTTGTATGCCAATGTGAGGGATGAATGTTTGGAAACCTTCATAAGGTGGGTGCTGAAGTTGTAGCCACAAAAACTTTCTTTCACTTTCTAGGTTTATTGAATTCTTTTACTGGATTTTTTTTCATTTGTTCCTCTTTCCACCTATTCTCACCGTGCATTCAAATATGGGTGCTGAAGTTGCGGCGCTGAGTGATGCGTGATGCGGTTGTGGTGCTGTGGCTACGGTTGCTGAGAGAGGTACCATCGTCAGCTCCGGCTGTTAGAAGTCCCACATTGGCTAGAGATAGAGCCAAGATAAGCTTTATAAGGGTAGTGCAAACCTCAACTCTTGAGCTAGCTTTTGTGGTTGAGTATAGGCCTCCAAATTTCTAATATGGTATCAGAGCCTATCCTAGATCCATTTGTTGTGGAGACCACCCATATTTGGGCCACCCGTTGTTGATCCCACGTTCCAGTCTGTTCAATCCTGGACGTGAGGGGGTGTGTTAGAAGTCCCACATTGGCTAGAGATAGAGCCAAGATAAGCTTTATAAGGGTAGTGCAAACCTCAACTCTTGAGCTAGCTTTTGTGGTTGAGTATAAGCCTTCCAATTTCTAATACCGGCAGTGGGAGAAATAGAGAGTCAAGGGTATTTTAGTTATTCCAGTTGTTTTTAATATTGAATCCTGATCACCTAATATTTAAATAATAAATCTAATGGCAGAGATTAAACTGCACCACGGTGGAGCAGTTTTTAACTGTCCCACTGAAGCCAACACCCTGATTTGGATTCAATGTTCTTATGTTCTCAGTTAGCTCTTTTTGCATGTGAAATATGTTCATGGGGTGAAAACAACGGCTGTTATCATCATAAAATGTGCCTCATCATTGAAAAGAGATGGGTGCCACTATGAATTCCACTATTTCTATATCCTCATGCTTAATGATTACTTAAGCTAATTGATTTTGTCTCCCACAACCATTTAAAAGCACAATTTTGATAAGCCTAATGACATGACAATAAAAACCATATATTCAGATTAACTAGTTGAGAATGAGGATCCATTTAATGGTATGTCTAGCAAGTAGCAAGGATACCCTAAACATATAACAAACAAGGTCATTTTTTCCCCTAATCAAGCTAACTAGCTAGTTTGGTTTGAAACATGATAGTAAAAAGTAGAAGAAACTCTACTTAAAACAACATACTAGTGCATGTCAGTGGTAAAACATCATTGTAAAAATTGGTGCCGTCAAATCTGAGAATCTTCATTTTTTATCAAACAAACTCTGCAAACAGAGTTTATGCAATTTTTGTTCATTGAACAATATTTTGACATTTATGTTCGTTGAGTAGAGCTCATAGAAGACAAATTTATCAGTAGATTATTTGTCCCTTTCAGCTAGGATTAGAGCCACATTCTCTATATCACTTGATTTCACTGCAATTCTTCAGCTTCTGGTTCTGGCTTCCCTCTGTTTTGTTTTTTCCTTTCTTTTCAGTATTACCAAAAAAATTCAGCGTGGACTCCAAAGAATTTGGACCTACCTATCAATCTATCATGTGGTCAAATACCTTGCTATTAAAGTTTTGCTTGTGGTAAATGAAAATCAGGGATTTTTTTCACCAAACTACAGCCAATTCTTCTCATAGATTATTGTTGAATTAAAATTATTAATGTTACGTTTCTCGACATCAGTGTTGGAAAGATGGCTTCTCGACAGAAGGGACCATGGTAAGACTTGTGACTCATCAAGTGACATTCCCCAAGTCAAGATAGTAAAGTAAATTTCGACAAACTCAGCGGAGGAAGCAGTTACCAAGTGATGGGTAGTTATCAGCACGTGCGTGTACCCACGATGCCACGAATGGCGACGGTTACCCACGACTCAAGACCACCCACGTTGCAAATAGACAATTAAAATCACGTGCTCAAAACCTCCGGCTGAACGTGGGGCAAGGCGCCAAAATTCAAACCCATGAAGCCCGCGCGCACTGAAGAACAACCGTCAAGAACGTGGAGGAAGAGAAAACACTATAAATATGAGAAGAATCATCAGAAAAGGGGTTCCCAACTCAACTCTAAAAAACTCACTAAAAGGCTCTCATGTCCGCATCAATGAGACTCAAGGAGCAAGACATGATGATGGAGGAGTACGTTGCAGAACCAGCTGTTTATCTTTCCTGCATTTAAGCTTGTCGCTTTATCTGTTAATTTCCTGTAGAGATTTACCATTCCTGTTGTTTAATTTCCTGTCGAGATTTACTTTTCTTGCAGTTTTCCCTTTGCTTTGTTACGCTTTGATCTTCATGTAATTAATCTGTGTTTAATGAAGTCCAGTTTCTTTTAAATCGTTCATCTTTGTCGAAAAATATCAGCTCACACACAACACTTTGGCAAGACGTTTTCCCAAAAGGACCCTGATTTAAACTTCCCTTTAGTCGAACTAAGAGGATATTTGTTTACCAAAAACCATCGTAAACAAATTGGCACGCCCAGTGGGACCGTTTTTGTGAAAACTAAGTTTTACAGAAGCGTTTTGTGTGTTTTGTTTGTTGCATGCTATCTGGTACTTGTTACTTGCCTTGCTTGTGATTTACGTTTTATATGCACCTGAGAAGTGGTAAGACTGTAAGTATGGCAAGCAATCGAGGAAGAACCTCCCCCCAAGGGTCTAACGTGGTCAATCATAGCAGTCCCGGGGGAAGTAGCGGTAACAATAATGAAGAAGTATATACTGGGATGGGGTCTGGCACCACTATGCCAACCCAGAGCGTGGTAATTTCTGCAGTCGCAGAAATGCCTGTGTCTACATCAGTGCAGGCACAAATCGTCCCAACGGTTACAAGGGGAGTGGCAAATGTGCCACCAACCTCATTTATGCAGAATGTTTCTTTGCCCGCGAGAGACATGCCTTTTGGTATGCCCACATCTATGATGGAAGGCATACATGGTACTTATTCGACGTTCTCCGAGAATGTTCCCCCATTTAGCATACCCCCCTTTGGGGCAAATGGGACAATGCTGAACTTAGGAAGTCGAGTTAGTCCTCCTGTCCCTACCCCTGGGCCTAGTTCACAAATTTATTTGTCTACAGGTATGAACTCTGGTTCACTTCAAGCCATTAGGCAGCAAGTGGATGATAGCAACCATGAGATGATTAACATGCTATCTCGACAGATAGGTGAAATAATTAATCCCGTGCTCCAAAATAATAATGCCAATAATCAGCATTTGACACATCAGATGGATCGTTTGGCTACAGCCCTGGGGGCACCAGTCGAAATCCAACCTGTACCAGGGGTTAATCAAATCCCATTGCCTAACCATGTCCTAGCTCCTGTGCGCTATCAAGCGCCACAACACCAAGACTTGGGGGCAAACCCTTTGTTTGGGGGAAACGAGGGAGTGCAACCACCATTGCAAAATGTGTATATGGTGAACAGGGATGAGCACGCTGATGGTGTGCTTGAAAGAATTCGACAACAGAATACTGGGGGGCAACAAAATGTTGTTGCTGTGGTGGAACAATTGTTGAACCAACATGGCTTCAACGTAGGTTTCGCGAATAGACCCCATTTTGTGTCTGCCTTTACTGAAGAAGTTCTCGAAGCCGAACTTCCTCGAGGCTGGAAGGTCCCCAAGTTCACCAAGTTCTCTGGGGATTCAGGAGAGTCCACTGTAGAGCACATAGCCAGGTACCAGATCGAAGCAGGGGACTTAGCCATCAATGAAAATTTGAAAATGAAGTACTTCCCAAGTTCTTTAACTAAGAACGCATTTACCTGGTTCACCACCCTCGCCCCAAGGTCAGTCCATACATGGGCCCAATTGGAAAGGATTTTCCATGAACAATTCTTTAGGGGAGAGTGCAAGGTGAGCTTGAAGGATTTGGCTAGTGTCAAAAGGAAGACAGCAGGGTCCATTGATGATTATCTAAACAGGTTTAGGATGCTTAAATCTCGATGTTTCACTCATGTCCCTGAACATGATCTAGTTGTCTTAGCCGCTGGGGGTCTAGAGTATTCTATTAGAAAGAAAATCGATACTCAGTATATTCGAGATATGCCCCAACTCGCAGACAGAGTGAGGCACATCGAGTTACTAAAGGCTGAAAAGTCTGAAGAAAAGGCCAAGACCACTAAGTGGTCAAAGAAGGAGAAAGTAGCGTACATTGACGCTGATCCAGTGTGTCGAAATCCGTGTGTTTATTGAGAAGTTCCTGCAGACGTTGACATAAATGATGTCAATCTGGCTGAGCTCCAGCCAGGCGATCCTTACGTTTGTAAAGCATTAAAACCTTATGAAAACAAACTTGGGGAAGAAAGCCCCAAGGGTACCACTCCTGCTGTGAAAACTTATACTTTTGATGTGACCAAATGTGATGCAATTTATGATATACTTGTGTCTGATGGTTTGCTTGTGGTCCCTAAAGACCAAAAGCTTCCTTCTCCTGAACAAAGGAAAGGGAAGAAATATTGTAAGTATCACAACTTTTTTGGTCATTGGACCTCACAGTGTGTTCGTTTCAGGGATCTTGTGCAGGGGGCATTGGATTCAGGGAGACTCAAGTATGATGAGAAAGCTAAGGGCCAGATGAAGATTGACTCTGATCCGTTGCAGGTGGCTGAGACCAACTATGTGGAACCTCTCCATATTTGCATGATCAATATTTCTAAAAAGCTAGATCTGGGTTTGACACTCGGGGAGGCAAAAGAGAAAAGCACTGCAGTTGAGGAACCAGAGATCGAGAAAGAGGTGAGCTTGGATGAAGTTTACCCCAAGGCTGGAGAAACTCTTGTTGAATTTCTATCCCGGAGCAAAGATGGCGAGAAAGAAGTCATGCTATGCCCTCGATGCAGCGCAGTCTTCGACAAGTCTGCAGCCAAAGCCTACCATGACTCTGAGATGAAGAGACACTATCAAAAGAAAGTGCCTGTGTCTAGAAGACTGAAGTATCCCCACGAGGAGTGGGTTGAGAGAGACCAGGAACTCGATGGCCAGAAAGGCCAAAATTTAAGAGGCAAGGACAAGACTTATGTCCTTGATGCTGGGTTACCAAAGAACCAATGGTTCAGGCCAGCACCTCCAAAGCCAAAACAACACCAAAAGTGGCAGAAAATCGACTTGGGCCAGGGATCTTCCTACGTCAACAATTCTCGCGTGTCGCGAAACTACTCCTATGGTTCCGGGAACTACCATGCTCCTGAACAAATGACCAGAACTCAGTTTAGACGTTTCTTGAGGAAAAGGAAAGCTGAAAGGGAAAGAGGTGGAAAGTTCCATTCGCTATGGGACATAAAGCCAGAAGACAATCCTAGCAATGAACCTAGCGTGGCGTCAATTATCAATCAGCTGGACCACGCCATCAAACAGGGAACGACTGTGCCACCAGACCCGGCCAAGGAAAAGGCAAAAGATGCAGCTGAAGATGAGGATGAAGACATGCTTGAAGATTTCGATGACAGTGATGGAGAAGATCTCAACATCATTTGCATAGTGTCTATCTTACCGGCAGAATTCGATAGAATCTCAGAGGTTACAGAAAGCGAGGAAGACTACTATGTCGAGGAAGAGCCAGATGATAACCCTTTGTGTTATTATGTGATGCAAAAGGGGTTTGTCGAGGATGAGAGAGCTATTTTTCAGAGGCCAACAAAACAGATGAAGAGCCATTTGAAGCCACTATTCGTTTGGGCTAAAGTCGAAGAGAAAGGAGTTAACAAAGTCCTTGTCGACGGAGGAGCTGCAATCAATTTGATGCCCAGGTTTATGGTCAAAAGGTTGGGCAAAACTGAAGCAGATCTAATCCCCCATGATATGGTACTTTCTGATTATGAAGGAAAAACGAGTTCTTCCTTGGGGGAAATCATGCTGAATATAACCGTAGGAACGGTGGCCCGCTCCACATTGTTCATTGTGGTGCCTTCAAAGGCCAACTACAATTTTCTGCTGGGGAGAGAATGGATCCATGGCGTGGGGGTAGTGCCTTCAACTTTGCATCAACGTATATCCATTTGGAAATCAGATGGGGTTGTCGAGAATGTACAAGCAGATCAAAGCTACTATTTGGAAGAGACAGGCTACGTTGGCAAGAAGAATTTCGAGAAGAGCTTAGCCACAATTGCTCCTTTGGACACAGTGGCCAATCAATATTTCAATCCATACTCAGAGTATTCAGTGACTTTGGATCCCATTCGGGGGCTAAACCTCAATGAAGCTTGCAAACCTGATGCCATGAGCGGATGGCACAGCGATGAAGAAAAAGATGCCACTACTGAGTGGCAAAAAAATGGTAAAGATGATTAATTCGAGCATAGCTCAAATTTCGGCTTACGCAGCCGAAAATAGAGTAAGAACGGCCTTAGAGGCCGCAAGAATGGCCAAAGAAATGGCTATTGATAAAGTTACTGATGTCTCAATTCTGCCTGTCGAGATGACACTTCAGGATGAGGAAACAACAAAAAAGGATAACACGCGCTTGGAAGACGACGAGCAGAGCGTCGAAGAATTTGAAGATCTCCGAAATTTGAGGCTAGATTGCATCTATGATGATAGCCCATTGGGTTTCGAGAAACCTGTGATCGATGTTTCCAGGAAAATGGAAGCACAGGATCCTTTGGAAGAAATAAACTTGGGTGATGGCTCAGAGAAGAAGCCAACGTACATCAGCGCCCTTATTGACCCGGAGTTAAATGATAGGATGGTGAAATTACTCAAAGAATTCAAAGACTGTTTCGCTTGGGATTATGATGAAATGCCAGGACTTAGTCGAGAACTGGTGGAATTGCAGCTACCCATCAAGAAAGACAAGAAACCAGTCAAGCAATTACCCAGGAGGTTCAATCCAGATGTGTTGGTAAAAATCAAGGAAGAAATCGAAAGGCTCCTTAAGTGCAAATTCATCAGAACAGCTCGATATGTGGATTGGTTAGCCAACGTGGTCCCAGTGATCAAGAAGAATGGAAAGATGAGAGTTTGCATTGACTTTCGAGATCTAAATGCTGCTACTCCAAAGGATGAATATCACATGCCCATTGCTGAGATGATAGTGGATTCAGCTGCTGGTCACGAATACCTAAGCTTGTTGGATGGTTATTTAGGCTACAACCAAATCTTCATAGCGGAAGAAGATGTGTCGAAGACAGCTTTTCGATGTCCTGGTGCCTTAGGGACATATGAGTGAGTGGTCATGCCATTTGGGTTGAAAAACGCTGGCGCGACCTACCAAAGGGTAATGAATACCATTTTTCATGATTTTATTGAAACTTTCATGCAGGTTTACATCGATGATATCGTGGTGAAATCCCCATCAAGGGATGACCATTTGTTGCATCTGAGAAAATCCTTTGAGAGGATGAGAAAATATGGCTTGAAAATGAACCCCCTTAAATGTGCCTTTGGTGTTATTGCAGGTGATTTTTTGGGTTTTGTGGTGCATAAAAAGGGCATTGAGATCAACAAAAACAAAGCCAAAGCCATTCTCGATACAAGTCCACCAACCAGTAAGAAGCAACTGCAATCGTTACTGGGGAAGATTAACTTCTTGAGGAGATTCATTACCAACCTAAGCGAGAAGACCAAGTCATTTTCCTCACTTCTTCGACTTAAGAAGGAAGACGTGTTCCGCTGGGAAGCAGAGCACCAAAAGGCATTTGATGAACTCAAAGAGTACCTGTCCAACCCACCAGTGATGGCACCACCCATAAGAGGGAAGCCAATGAAGCTGTATGTCTCTGCGACAGATGAAACCATTGGAAGCATGCTGGCTCAAGAAGATGAAGATGACAACGAAAGTGCCATATTTTACTTAAGTAGGGTGTTGAATGACGCAGAAACTCGATACACCATGATCGAGAAATTGTGCTTATGCTTGTACTTCTCTTGTATAAAGCTGAAATATTATATAAAGCCAATTGATGTAATGGTTTTTTCTCATTATGATATAATAAAGCACAAGTTATCCAAACCTATCTTGCATAGTTGAATTGGTAAATGGGCTTTGGCCCTAACCGAATATTCACTAACTTATGCCCCATTAAAAGAATTAAGGGGCAAGCAGTTGCCGATTTCTTGGCGGATCATACTCTGCCTAAAGAGATCATAACTTACGTAGGCATCCAACCTTGGATGTTATTTTTCGACGGTTCTAGCCATAAAGATGGAGCCGGAATTGGAATGTTCATAGTGTCCCCGCGGGGCATCCCCACTAAATTCAAATTTAGGATCAAGGATAATTGCTCAAATAATGAGGCTGAGTATGAGGCGTTGATATCAGGCCTCGAGATCTTGCTAGCTCTTGGGGCAAAGAACGTTGTCGTAAAAGGAGATTCTGAGTTGGTAGTAAAGCAACTCACCAAAGAATACAAGTGTGTTAGCGAGAATTTAGCCAGATATTACGTAAAAGCGAATAATTTTTTGGCTAAATTCGACGAGGTTGGAATAGGTCACGTTCCCAGAATAGATAACCAAGAAGCCAATGAATTGGCGTAGATTGCATCAGGGTACAGGGTTGATAGATTTAGACTGAAGGAACTAATTGAAGTCAAAGAAAAACTAAATCTCTCCGATCTCGACATCTTAGTCATTAACAATATGGCACCTAATGATTGGAGAAAGCCAATTGTTGAGTATTTGCAAAAACCTGTGGGCACCACTGATAGAAAGATCAAGTACAGGGCTATGAATTATGTCATCATGGGAAATGAGCTATTCAAGAAGAATGTCGACGGAACACTACTGAAGTGTTTAAGCGAAGATGAAGCGTTCATAGCAATCTCAGCTGTTCACGATGGATTATGTGGATCCCATCAGGCAGGAATCAAGATGAAGTGGATTTTATTTCGACAAGGAATGTATTGGCCTACTATCATGAAGGATTGCATGGAATACGTAAAAGGATGTCAAGATTGCCAGAGACATGCAGGGATACAACATGTGCTAGCAAGTGAACTGCATTCAATCATCAAACCATGGCCATTCAGGGGGTGGGCTTTGGATCTCATTGGTGAGATTAACCCATCTTCGTCTAGGCAGCATAAGTATATAATAGTGGCCATAGATTACTTTACCAAGTGGGTAGAGGCAATTCCTTTACAAAATGTTACCCAAGACACGGTGATCGATTTCATTCAGAATCACATAGTATACCGTTTTGGGTTGCCCGAGTCACTCACTACAGACCAAGGCACAGTATTTGTAGGTCAAAATGTAGCATCATTCGAGGAATCTTGGGGCATAAAGCTTCTAACCTCAACTCCTTATTACACTCAGGCAAATGGCCAGGTAGAAGCGGCTAACAAAGCGCTAATCACCTTAATTAAGAAACATGTTGGTCGAAAACCTAAGAGTTGACATCAAACTTTGGGCCAAGTGCTTTGGGCTTACAGGAATTCACCTAAAGAAGCTACCGGGGCAACACCATTTCGACTAGCGTATGGCCAAGAAGCAGTGCTGCCAGCAGAAGTGTATTTGCAGTCATGTAGAATCCAAAGGCAAGAGGAAATTCCAAGTGAAGACTATTGGAACATGATGCTTGATGAATTGGTCAATCTCGACGAAGAAAGATTATTGGCTTTGGATACCCTAACCAGGCAAAAGGACCGCATTGCTAGAGCTTACAATAAAAAGGTTAGAGTTAAGTCTTTTATGCCCGGTGATTACGTGTGGAAGGTTATTCTTCAAGTCGATAAAAAAGACAAACGTTATGGAAAATGAGCTCCAAACTGGGAAGACCCTTTCAAAGTCGAGAAAGTGCTTTCCAGTAACGCTTATTCGATTAAGGAGTTAGGGGATCAAAATCGACAGTTGACAATAAATGGCAAGTACTTAAAAGCGTATAAGCCAACGTTGCATGAAATAAAAATCGAGTAAGAAAAATGAGAAAGATACTGCCAAAATCGAGTGTTTTATTAATTAAAGTAAAACATTACAAATATGGCAAAAAACTCCAAAAGGGAGGGTTGGCCCTATAACTATTATATCTAACCCTTAGAGGCTCTATACGCCTCAATACATCTTCTTGCTGGGCTTCCAGTCGCGATTTCTCTTGTCGAAGATCCAGTTCCTCACGAGCAGTAGTGGAAACCTTGTCAGCCAAGATTTTCAGAGCCCCCACACTCCCCTCAGGACCTACTTGACTCAAAGCAGCACTCAGCTCGTCAAATTCCTCCATCTTCTCATTGATTTGGTGTTCAACAAAGAACACTTGAGCGGAGAAATCCCGGTGCTCTTCATACAGAGGCATTGCCTCATTCAGGAGCCCCAGGAACTCCTGGAGAGGAGTTCTCACGGAAGCAATAACGTTCCGCTGCAGAAGTTGGTTAATGAGCCCTGCAAGCTCTTCAGCCAGGGAGAGAAAGGAATATAGTTTCCAGAACAAATCCTGATCAAAGGCCAAGCTCCGGATTTGATTGAGAAGACAACGACTAGCCATGGTTAAAGGAGTTTGTAGAAAGGGAAGGAAAGACTCTGGAGAAGTTACTGAAAAGAAGTAATGAGGAGTTTGAAGAAGTTACTGAAGAAAAGTAACAAGAAACGCTCTATTTATAGTGCTCATAACAAAGGATTACACTAATTAATGGCAATCAGTTGCCAACTCTTCACCTTATGGTTATAGGCCACGTAGGTTACCACTACCATCGTAAATAGCTTTGGCCTTTGATGGACAAAGTCTTTCACTGGATCAAGAAAACGTGGTAAAAGACTGCAATAAATTGGCCTATTTCTCAGAAATCAAGCGATGACTGCATAAATAGTGCGTTGAAATTTGGACGGTGCAACAATAGTAAGTAGCCGTCGGAAAATGAAGCATAAATGCATTGTAGAAAATGAAGATACTTGGCAAATTAAAGGTTAGATTATATAGCCCAAAAGTCAAGTGCCAAAGACGTTGTCGAAATAAGTACATGAAGTTTGGCATCAAAGGCCATGATCAAAACAATGTCATCATCACAAACTGACAAATGAAGAGAGAAATCCTAAAGCTGAGATTTGAAAGAATTCAAGCGGTCAGCAAAGGTGGCAATTTTGGCCTCGAGATCCTTCTTGACAGCCTGGTCAATCTCCAAATCCTTGATACTTCCTTCGTCGAGAAAATCAGAGCTTTGGATTCCTTAGTCAGCGCATCCAGTTGAGTCTTCACAGCAGGCCCTACCTCGACCAAATCAGCCCGTTTCTTCTCCAACTTGACAATCTCTCGACGAAGCTCCTCAAGTTTAGTGTCGACATCAGATATGTCATCTGCAATTAAAACCTTCCTGGCAGTGAATCTCTTGAAGTCCTCTTTCATCGCCGCAATCTGAGCTTTACCAGAAGAGACTTTAGCTTCCTTGAGGCTAACAGCTTGGCCCACGTCCTTTTCTTGATGGAAAGTGGCTAAGGCGTCCATCAAAAAGGATTGAAGGTTGGCCAAAGCAACATTCTGGCGAGAATCAAGCTTTTGACCAAGCAGGAAGATGAGCAATTCCTTAGCAGTATGACTCGCTTGAGAGTCAGCTCGAATCTGGTCGAGGAATCCACTGTCGAAAACAATAGCCTTCAGCCGGCCCAGGCTCTCCTCAATTTGCTGAAGGTTAGCTATCCCACTGGATTGAGCAGTCTCAGCAGTAGCATTAGCTTGACGAGGCAGAGAGTCCCATTCCAAAGTGCCATCGAGAAAGCCATCAAAAGCCGCCAGTGGGTCTGTCTCAAATAAGGTGTCAAGCTTCTCACTAGACGCATGAGATGAAGAACCACCCTTGGCTTGAGGTGAAGGCTGCACAGTACCAGTTGTCGACTTTGGAGGAGGCATGGGGCTAGTATCCTTGTCAGGTTGCACTCTCGAGTGCGAGTCATCAGCTGGCTGCAGGATCTCGACCTGAGGAGCCTCCTCTTCATGAATAGGAGAAGTTGCACCTTGAGTTTCCTGCGGGAGAAAGTCAGAAAAGTTAGCCTTGGCCTCTTTAGTAAAATAGGGTGCACATCCAGGGCGCTGCCAAGCGATTGGTTGTGAATCCAAATCGAAAACCAAGTTGTCCCAATCAGAACTAGTCACTAGTATCTGGATCACTGGAAGAATTCGACAGAGTCAAAACTAGGGGCAAAGTGGGTTTTAGGATAACCCTAGGCACAGCCAGCTTAGGCAGGCCAACCTTCTGGAGAAGGAAAAAGGTTTTTCAGAAAGAAGGCTCAAAGCAGAAGGTTGAAAATTCATGGGGATGAATGATTACCTTGCGAGTAGGCCCTTTGGAAGGACTGGAGTTGGTGGAGCTCTTGGAATGGTGAGAAGACTGGCGACCAGATTTGCTCCTGGTCTTCTTTTTCCCCTCAGCTGTCGAAGTCTTTTTGATCGAAGATGCGACCTTAGGGGGTTTCTCGACGCCCCCAATTTTGGATTTTGCAAGATTGGGAGCTGGAGAATTTTCACGGGATGGAGGATTGGAAGTGGAATGCTCGTGGACATCAACCTGAGAAAATGGCAAAAAAACTCGATTTGAGTGGCAAGTCACAAACTAAAAATGCCGCAAAGTATTTCTGAAAATGAGAAACATACCTGAATAGTGGTGTTGCCACCACCTTCCTTGCCATCGATTTCAGGCTGAGCATCAGACACCAATGGAGAAGCCTTGCTTGTTGTTGAAGCGCCAGCCACTTTGGCCTTCTTTTGGCTAACTGAAGCAGTAGGCTTAGCTTTCCTTTTTCGACCCTGCAAAAGAAAATATTAGTCAATATTTCAAAGAAGCTAAAAGGAAAGGAAGAAGCCAAAAGGAAAATAACTTGAGCTTGTCAGCGAGGCTAACATTATCTTCCTCATCATCATCATCCTCAATCCCAACAGGATTATCCTTAGAGGAGTGGACCACCGGGGAAATAACTCGAGGAGCTGGTTGGGTGATGACTTCAGCTGCAAATGGAAAGAGAAGTTAAGAAGTAAAACAGCAAAATCAAGGCCAAGTCGAAATATTACCTTGACCAATACGCATATTCAGCGATATGTGGTTGAAGATTTCGACAGGCACATGATACGGGAAGTCCCATAAGTGGTATTTAGTCCAAGTCACTCGCTTTCGAGGAGGAAGAGCTTGATTGGCTAACACATTTAAACTTACATGGTCAACCCATTTGGGCAAGACCGGTGGAAAAACCAATGCAAACCTACTCGTAGGCAAAGATGGGAACCTAAATCCAGTTTTTCGAATGACAAAAGATAGACCTTCCTCACCAGGAGGAATGACTAACTTGGATTTTTTAGCTTTAGATTCCCATTTTTGCCTTAAAATCTGAGCTGCTTTCGCAACTGTATCTCGAAGGCGAAGAGTTGGATAATATACCACACCAAAGAACTCTTGAAAAGACCGGATTTCTGCCAGGTGCATACCTTTGGTCTTCTTGAAGTCCTGCTTCTGCAAAAGAAAAGCATCTGTCATGCATTGAAGACAATCTACAAGAGGCTTCGAAATCTGGGTCCAATACTCAGACCACCAGGTTTTAAAGTCCCTAGTGGCATAGTATAAAGGAGCATAGTTGAAAGGGCTCAAATTGAGGAGTTTCTTGTTATAGAAGTGAACAGTTGTGTCAAAAGCAGAAGCCTTCTTGATGGTCCCAGGTATAGGACAAGGCTCTTGTCAAACAAGGTGTTGGGCAAAGCTTGACTAAGCCCAAACTGTCGAGAAACCAATTGAGGATTGTAGCCACACAAAGTGTAGTTGCTGCTAGCAAAGCCTACAGTCAAAACCCTGGGCGAAAGGATGGTCCTCCAGAGCGTAACGTGGTGTTCCTTGGGTGACGCGGGGTCACACGTGTTAGGGTAAGAGTTCTTTAGCCAGAAAGGGCCACAAATAGCTTTGCTATAAGGAGAAAAACTAGAGCGATAATGCTTTAGCTCAAGAAACATGGTAAAATATTTCCTGAAATCAGCCTCAAAGCTCGACGAGTCATAGGCCGGGGTCAGGGTTTCAAGCCTGTGAGCGTCAATCCTAGTGCTAAAAACAGTTGGGGGATTGTCTCGCACCGGCAAGAGAGATTCGAAAACCGCATTCAACCAAAGTTGAAATAACCACAGAGGTCCAGCTGCATTCAAAGAAACGGTCTTGGTACTCCGAACGTCCTCGACAGCTTCATTCAGCATTTGATAGAGGTTACCAAGAACAAGCCTAGCCATAGCGAGTTGTCGACCCTCGTGGATCAAGTTGGCTAAAGGTAAAAGCTTGGCAGGTATACGCAAGGACTTGGTACAAACGACATAAGCTGAAAGCCACTATAACAAGAACGCGACATGTTCAGCATCAGACACCTCACCACTCTCGACATAATGGTCCTTAATAAATCGACCAAATGAGATGTTATCAGTAGGAATCGAGATGGGGCTAGCAGCGCAGGCGCGGAGTGATAATCATCACCAATGGGCCGTAATCCAGTGATGGCAGCAACATCCAGAAGGGTTGGGGTAATCATGCCAAAGGGGACATGAAGACAGTTAGTAGACCTCTCCCAAAAGTAGAGCGCACTCAACAGCATGGCTGGGTTATACGAGATTTAAGATCTCGACAGCTGAATCAAATCGAGAATCCCAACATCTTTCTAGTGTTGACTCTTGTGCTCCTCAACCCTATCTAACCATTTGAGATAGGCTTTGTCGTTAGCAGAGGGGTTAGGAGGGGCTGAACGAAAGGCCCTTTTCGGATCATTGAGGAATGGCATGCGGTAAGAGGGTTGGAAAGCCAAAATGAGTTCTTCTCCTCTAACACTAGGGTGAAATGATTCGTGTTCATCAGGGAGACTATTAGGCCTATCATGCTTCACTACTTTCAAAGGACCCAAAATGGCGCGTAAAGTACCATTAGCAGAGAAAGGAATGAGTACCTGGGATATCCAGATAGCTCTCTTCTCCGCTTCGTTGGGGGGTTCTGGAATTGCCACACGTTTGGACTCATCCAGCTCAAGCTCGGTGGCCAATGGAATGGTCTGGTCCGGGTCAGAAGCCATTGAAGAAGATGATAGGTGCGCTGAAGAAGACGGAGTAAGAACTCTGGAGAAGAAAGTTGAAAGCTTTTGAAGAAGGCAAAGCTTGAAGAGGAGCGTTAATGGGGTATTTATAAGCAGAAATGCAGACGGAACCAAGGCAGCATTGTGCTCCAGTTTATAAAATTTGGGGTCCAAGTGAATATTTTATTAATTGAATCACGTCGTTGCCTAGCTTTTTGGTATAAATGTAATCATGGCCCTAAAAAGGCTATAACAGTCAGCTAGTGGAAAGTCATCAGACGTTATGACTATTGATTGGACCTAAGAATCGAGCGGCCAGGGTTGCAAGGCATTTGAATTACTAAGATTGAATGGTCGCGATAAAAAATGCTTGGTGTCTTCAAGCTAAAGCAATCGACAACCAACATTTTTGGGGGGCAACTGTTGAATTAAAATTATTAATGTTACGTTTCTCGACATCAGTGTTGGAAAGATGGTTTCTCGACAGAAGGGACCATGGTAAGACTTGTGACTCATCAAGTGACATTCCCCAAGTCAAGATAGTAAAGTAAATTTTGACAAACTCAGCGGAGGAAGCAGTTACCAAGTGATGGGTAGTTATCAGCACGTGCGTGTACCCACGATGCCACGAATGCCGACGGTTACCCACGACTCAAGACCACCCACGTTGCAAATAGACAATTAAAATCACGTGCTCAAAACCTTCGGCTGAACGTGGGGCAAGGCGCCAAAATTCAAACCCATGAAGCCCGCGCGCACTAAAGAACAACCGTCAAGAACGTGGAGGAAGAGAAAACACTATAAATATGAGAAGAATCATCAGAAAAGGGGTTCCCAACTCAACTCTGAAAAACTCACTAAAAGGCTCTCATGTCCGCATCAATGAGACTCAAGGAGCAAGACGTGATGATGGAGGAGTACGTTGCAGAACCAGCTGTTTATCTTTCCTGCATTTAAGCTTGTCGCTTTATCTGTTAATTTCCTGTAGAGATTTACCATTCCTGTTGTTTAATTTCCTGTCGAGATTTACTTTTCTTGCAATTTTCCCTTTGCTTTGTTACGCTTTGATCTTCATGTAATTAATCTGTGTTTAATGAAGTCCAGTTTCTTTTAAATCGTTCATCTTTGTCGAAAAATATCAGCTCACACACAACACTTTGGCAAGACGTTTTCCCAAAAGGACCCTGATTTTAAACTTCCCTTTAGTCGAACTAAGAGGATATTTGTTTACCAAAAACCATCGTAAACAATTATACTCCATTCGTTGCTTAATATAAGAACCAAGCAACCACTTTACACCTTTTAAGAAATTTAGTTAATTTAGGTAATTGATTAATGAGTTTGATGGATATGCACTGTTTTACATTGACAACCAATCACCACATACCACGTAGGTGGAATAATAACTTTCACCTTAAATTTTAGGGTTAAAATATATAACACTCCCTGAACTTTGAACAAAATCTGAAAACCGTCCCTCGCCGGAAAATTATCTGAAATCCGTCCTCGTACTATCAAAAATAAATTTGACCCATCCCTTCGGTCGCCTTAGCTCCGGCAAGAGCCTTTTTTTTTTTACCCATCCCTGAACTTTGAGCGAAATCTGAAAACCGTCCCTTATTTATTTTTATATTTTAAAATTAAAATTCCCTAATTTCTAAGAATTAAATCTACCTAATTTGAAAATTCTCTAATTTCTAAGAATTAAAATTCCCTAATTTGAAATCTGAACTTTGAGCGGAATATGAAAATTCCCTAATTTCTAAGAATTAAAATTGCAAATTTTTTCTAACAACAAGAAGAAGAAGACAATGTTGTTGTTGGTGGAGGAAATGAGATGAAGATGAAGATGAAGAAATAAGAAGAGAAGAGAAACATGATCTGAAGGAGAGAGAACTTGGGAATTGTGGTTAAATTGGGATGAGTTAGGGTTAGATTAAGGGATTTGTGATTAAATTGGGAATTCAGGCTTAGATTAAAGGGTATTAGATTTAATTCTTAGAAATTAGAGAATTTTAATTTAAAAAATAAAAATAAAAATAAAAAAGTGAAAGTTTTCAGATTTCGCTCAAAGTTCAGGATGGGTAAAAATAAAAAATGGCTCTTGCCGGAGCTAAGGCGACCGGAGGGATTGGTCAAATTTGTTTTTTATAGTACGATGACGGATTTCAGATAATTTTCTGACGAGGGACGGTTTTCAGATTTCGCTCAAAGTTCAGGGACAGTTATATATTTTAACCCTAAATTTTAATTAAAACAATAATATATTTGCTGATGTGGCGAAATTCAATTGGTTGACTGTGTAAACAAAATTTACACTGACGATGCACACACATTAAATTCTTGATTAATTTTATTCTCAATTAATATCAACTTTTCAATTACCTATCAAAAAAAATATGAACTTTCTAAAGTAACCCTCCACTCATTATTCTTAATTTCTATGCATCATTAATGTTATGAAAAGTGAAAAGAGTGAGAAAATTCAATTAAATAATGAAGTTTATGTCCAAAAGTAATCAATGCAGCACATACTCTAAGTTGATTATTATAAAAAGGACCAATGTGCACGTCTCATTTAATTTCTATAAAAAGGAACAGAGGGAGTACCAATTAGTGCACTTTTATAAACACCAATAATGTTTGTTGACATCTAAAGATAGAAATAGATTGTCAAGTACATGTTCAACTTGTTAAACTATACTTTCTCTTAATATTAAAAAAAACTATACTTTTCTCTTACTTAAGTTGCCATTTTTTTTAACAGCAAAAGATATATATTAAATGCAAATTACCCAAAGTTGTCATCCTCAACACCAACTTCATTGTCATGAAATGCAAAGTTGCCATTGCCAGGGTGCCTGAATTCTTTGTGGGCTCTTATATTCTCCACTTACCTTAACTTAAATTCTGATAAAAATATTAGAAGTTCCACGTTGCTCAATTGGAGATAAATTGAATGGTTTAAAAGCTCGAGAGTTGCACGGAGGGGAGGGGAGAGATTTTTAAAATCTGATTTTGTTTGGTTCAAACTTTAGGAGGGGAGGGGAGGGAAATGGAGGGGAGCAAAATCCCTCCAACCTCAATTTTTTGTTTCCCCCAAAAGTGGGGAATTAGGAGGGGAAATAAATTTTGGAAAAAAATAACCCTGTACAAATCTAAAAATTCTAATTTTCTATCCTAGGGGTTTCCCTTCTTCATTTCACCTATATCTTCGTTCTTCTTCTCTACCTGATGCCTCTAACCTCTCCTTCCGTTCTATTCACCTTAACCTTTTTCAGCTTCCTTTACAAAACTCGAACTCACCCTTTCACGCATCTCAGTTTGGAGCAATAAAATAGCGAAATAATTTTAATTCATTAGTACCAGTGATAAGGAAATTTTATATATTTCTGTTGGTGATTCTGTCACAAATGCTCCTTTACAGTATTTGTTTTCTCAAGAAAGAAGGTGGTATTATTTTAATTTAGAAAAATGTAAAAAATAGTTGCAGACTTGCAGTAGGTATAAAACTATAAATTAGAAGAAGGAGAACCTGATCTCACTTCTTAGATCCAAGATCCAGTAAACAAAAAATGGAATCATGCCTTTTCAGATTTCTTAAAGGTGGCATAAAAGTAATTTTAATTATAAAATTTCTTCCCTCCCCTCATGAACCAAATTAAAATAAG
Organism: Lotus japonicus; assembly: GCF_012489685.1. Classification (NCBI taxonomy): domain Eukaryota; kingdom Viridiplantae; phylum Streptophyta; class Magnoliopsida; order Fabales; family Fabaceae; genus Lotus; species Lotus japonicus. The sequence continues at coordinate 73,086,013 of NC_080043.1, forward strand.
TTATTTTCTCTCCCCTCTTTTCCTATGAACCAAACGTAATAAGTATTAAAATCTCTCCCCTCCCCGCCATTAAAATCCCTCTCCTCCCCTCCCCTCTTTTGAACCAAACAGTATGTTAAGGTTTTGGCTAAGTTTCTCCTCCAGCATCATCTAGTCACTCTCCTAGACTTCTTGCAGAAAATCAACTCAAGAAAAAAGATAAAGATAAACAACCTTGGGTCTCTAAGATTCAGGTACAAACAGAAGGAGCACAAGCCCACAACGACGACTAACAAAGGCTATTTTTTTTTTGGAAAATGAAAATATATATTAATAAGTCATGGCCAGAGAACATGCCTCTCGAATAGAAAAGACAAACACGACGGATCTGCTATAGAAAAAAGAACAAATCATCAAAAAGGCCACAACAGATAAAGAAAACGACCCTAACAACCCAGAACAAAACCACCCTATACAACAACAAAGCCCAAACAAAAACCTAGGCCAAAAAACCCCGAACCTAGGCTAAAAAATGCTTTATAAGCTGATATCCTCTAGTCACTCTCCTTGACTTGTTGCACGCTCTCTTTTTGTCGTTGCTTCTGAGAACACACACACACACACACACACACACACACTCACTCACTCACTCACTCACTCTCTCTCTCTCTCTCTCTCTCTCTCTCTCTCTCTCTCTCTCTCTCTCTCTCTCTCTCTCTCTCTCTGTGTGTGAAAGGCCATTTCTATTTCTAGCAAGTTAGCCTGCTCAAGAGGGCTGCTCCAAGCTATAGTTTTGGGTAGGGGCGTCCACCGGTCGGTTACCGACACTTTCGGATCGCTGGCGTCGGTTTCGTCGGGTGAAAATCACCAAAAACCCAGGCCCGCCACCGTTCGTGTAAAGCACCGGTTTGCTCAGATTTCGGGTGTTGCGGATGCGGGTAATTCCGGTCGATTAAATGGCAACCGGTGAAAAAAAGTGAGGAGGAAGAAAAATTTCTAGTTTCCAATGATATATCAAGAAAAAAAAAACACAAAATAAAAGAAAGATTTCATGCAGCAATAGAATAATCCAAAATCACTAGATCCAGAAGTTTATACATAATAATTATCACACAAAAAAGACCAGTAGTTCATACACAAACATTTAGATAAAACAAGAAAAGATCACAAAAAAAGGAAGCACCAAATCTCGTGAGCATGCAACAAAGTACATATTTGGCTCTAGGTTTTTGGTAGCTCTCTTGCATGATGACATCATGGGCGAATGGGTGGTGGTGGAGCATGCGTTCTTCCAACCAGTGGCTGTAGGGGAAGAGAATAAGAGATGTGGCGGTGGCGCGACGCTAGGATTGAGAGGAAGAGGCGGAGGTGCGGTCTAGGTTGAGAGGTTGCAGGGAGTGGCGTCATTCGTCGACATCAGAGAACGAGGATTGTTGTTGTTGCTGTTGTTTTTGTTGTTGTTGTTGAGAGGTGAGGATTTGAAGCGGGAGAAGAAAAGGGCGGTGGAACCAGAAGCTAGAATGAGAGTGGAGGAGGTGATGAAATTGAGGGAGAGGAAGAGGAAGAGGTCATCGGAGGGTGAGGGTGGTGAGTAGGAGGACTTGACTTTGTGCCTCCGGCGCTGGAAGACGCGCAACTCGTAGGAGAAGGAAGGCAGTGGTAGGTGGTGGGTGGCGGCTGCTGGCTTCTAGCTAGCGTTGAGTTTTGAGGTTGATTATATATGGTTTGAATGAGGCTAGGGTTGGGTGGGGCATTGGGTTGGGCTATACATTATTTTTTCCTTATACCTGGTTCGGTCGGTTAAGAGCTCAAACTGAAACCGACCGGCCTAACCCATACAAACCCTAAAAAACCAATCAGACCCGAAACCGGACCGTCGGTTTGCTCGTGTTCGGTTTGGATCGGGAGGCTTTGTACAACCCTAGTTATGGTGGTGTTAAATTTGGCACCCCACTCACCCAATTTAACATCCCACTTTAAAGTGGAAATTGTCTAAAATACCCTTGAATTTAGTACCTTCTGAGATTAGATTTTTAATCTCAAAACCCCTATCGTACTTCATTCCGGGAATATAAATCCCGAAAACCATTGATAGAAACTTTCGAGTTTTAAGTCTCCAGAACCTCTGGGAATTTAAAACCCGGAACACATTAAACATAGATTTCGGGATTTAAAACCCGAAAATCAAATATAGTTTTCGAGTTATAAAACCCAGAAACAAGAAAAAGCCAAAAAAACAATAAACAATGGAAAATCAACATAAATACAATATAAACTCAAAAAAACATCCAAATGTAAACAACAAGTAACTAAATGTCAATACAAAGTCTAAAAATAAACTAGGTCCCATGGAAGAAGTGGATCCATCTCCTCTATGCTTCCTACGACACACGAATGAGGAAGTGCTCCGCTACCTAACATAGTTCAAGGCCCTCTGGATGATCCCCCGACAAGGACCCCCAACCGGAGGTGCGTCATCTCCATCCGTCACATGACATCCTGAAAAGAACACAATTTGGATGTTAGCGAAATAAGAAATAAAAGGATGTGAAAAGAACACATTTTGGATATTCAAACTTACCTCTCCACCATGTGTACACGCACAGAGTCCGGTATAATGAACGGGTATGATACCCAGCCATACCAAACAATATAACCATCGATCGACTTAGTAGGAAAAGCAATCTGAGGACCGAGCGAGATGACTCTAGTGCTGTGAGCTATGAATGCAGCATATGCATCATCTATGTCCTCCACGATGGGTACAATGCCTGGGGGGCCCTGGGTTCAGGCTGGGCGAACCCGAAATAGCGGACCACCCTCTCCGGGAGATAAGGTCGAGTGACATTCAGAGCACAAATGTACCCCGAATATAGTGACACCATTGGGCGACAATATGACAGAGTGCGTATCTAGGTCATCTAAATGCGCTCTAATATCCTGAATAGGGCAAACCCCTTCTTGCCACAAATCCACCGCCCCAATCTAGGCTGCTCCTGTAAGTAACTCGCTCTCTATTGTCGGATGTAGATGATGGAGGGAAAGTGCTCGTATATCCATGCATGGAGGAGAGAAGTGTATCCACTAATGTGTCTCGTCTCTCTACGAAATGCCTCCCCAACCTGATCATATAGGAAGGCAAGTCCCATGGCTCCCCATACGTACATGCCCGTTGTAGCTAGCTGTTAGAAGGGCGTTAGTTACAATACACCAATGTAGGGCCTCTAGGTTACGGAGGGTCCTGTTGAAGCACAAGAGTCCACGGAGGCGGATGCACAACCTGTTGCTGAGCATCATCAACTACGACATCGTGCTCCTCCTGAGCAGGCTCCTTCTGAACAGGCTCCTAAATAGATGGTGGTGGAGCTGAAGCTAATGCTGCAACATTCCATTGGTGCTTGCGATGTGAAGCAGTCTGTGGCACATGCAGTCTCGATATCTGACCACGACCACGATCATGTGGCCTCGTCCCCCTCCACGTGTGCGAGCCATCTATGTATAAACAATGATTAGTACAAGCAAAAATTAACATAGAATAATTAAGATCAAATTAACATAGGAAAAATTTAAATAGTCCTAGGGTTGTCATCTAGGTTCTACAACCTGGAACTAAAAATCAAAATTCAATTTTTTTGTGTTATGGGATGTTCTCGGTTTATAAAACCCGTAACAACCCCTATTCCCATGTTGACAATGTTCCGGGATCTAATTCCTAGAATCTTAAAGGGGGGGTTCCGGATTCTAAAACCCGGAACAATCCTAATCCAACCACACCAATGTTTCAGGATCTAATTACCGAAATGTTAGGGAGGGGGGGGGGGGTTCAAGGTTTTATAACCCGGAACTATCCTAATCTGATGTGGCAATATTCCGGGATCTAATTCTCGGAACCTACATTTGTCTTCTGGGTTCTAAAACGTGGAATGGCCTAAATCTCGAAAACGAATATTTCAAAGTAAGAAAAATGGAGGAGAAGAGGATGAAGACATACCTGGTTGCTGCGAGGGTGGCGAAAATGAAGTCGAGAAGGTGAGAGAGTGTGAGAGGGAGAAGGAGCATGAGAGGAAGAGAGAAGAAGATCAAATGTTGAGTGTAAAGGAGAGGGAGAGTGAGAGCGTGAGTGAAGAAGATGAAGTTGATGGAGAGGGTGAGAAGCGACTAGCGAGTGAGTGTGAGGGAGAGGGAGGGTGGTGGGGAGTTTAGAATGGGAAAAGATGTTTTTTGAAGAGGGGGTATTTCGGGTTTAAAATTTTTAGGTGGGGGGAGAAATTCATTGCCGGATACAAAGCCCATGAAGCATGAATGCCATTGAAAGAAAGTTTTTTCTCATTATCAGTGCCGGGCCAGGCCCAGTTAACTTTTGCCATTGGTCTGTCATCCACCAACTTTTAGTCCAAAAAAAAAAAAACCAAAATATACTGAAATCAATCATGGAACTCTTCTTGTCAATGTGTGCCTGCAACGTTTTTTTAAATTTCATTTTGTTGAACTTTCATCTAAAAATTGTACCAAAAAAAAAACTTTCATCTAAAAAATGTTTTTTCATAAAATAATCTTATACTTGAATTTGTTGAAAAAAATAACTTTTAATGTATAATGATTAGTAATAAAGCTATTTTTTTTTGAAATTAGTAATAAAGATATAGAAAGTGTTCAATTAATTTTTTTTTTAATTTAATCAAAGGTTTATTATACTATATCTCTAGCAAGGCTATCTTCTCTAACTTGATTTTTTTGATTTTTATTCATCCATATAGTACTTCCATAACCCTCCATTTTTTTCTTCATTTTCTACTTCTCTATCACAAGTCACAACACATCATCAATCATATTTTTCATTTGGGTTGGAGGGGTAGCTCAAGGTAGAAATATATGTTGGAGATAAAGGTCCAGGGTTCGAACCCTGAGGATGAGCATTTGTAATTACTAACAACTAACCACTAATATATGCCCATAAAAAAAAATCATATTTTTCATATATCTCTCTATTTTTTCTTATATTTCTCATTCTATTTAAGGGGAATACATATGCACAAGTGTCTACCAATCTTTTTCATGCTATAAATGAAACCATTTGACGATCCTTTACATGCTATATAAATGAAACCATTTAGTTCATTCAGTCAACTTTTACCTATGGAGTGCCAACTATATATGCTTAATTTTATGTTGAAAACCACGTCTGGTGAATTAGAAAATGAGATGGAATGTTAGGAAGTGCCCAACAAAAAAAGATGATATGAGCTCTTAGGCGCGCGTTCTGTTGACGTGCATTAACAAAAAAATCAAACATGCTCGCATGCAATCCTTAGCATTAGCAACTCCAAGCTTCTTCCTATGCAATGCAAATACTTGGACTTAGGACTTGACACCCAAGGGACTATGTATGATGCTTACCAGTTACGATTGAATTTTTTGGGCACGAGTTACAAATAGTCAAATACATAAAAGCATTGAAGAGAAATAGTGAAGTGCTAGTGAAGAATCAAATAAATTTTGCCCTGGCCTATCAAAAAAAAAAAAAAAAAATTTTGCCCAAGTTAATTGGCACAAACTACTAGGCAACTCTTCCTTCCATTAATTAATTTTCCTACGTAGCTGTTCTGGTAAAATAGCCATGATCTTCTGCAAGTCTTGGATCTGCATTGAAGGAAAGGGAAAATAAGAATGCCGCATGTTGCATTGCCTATGTGTGTGTCAACAAGAGAGCGCACGCATGGTATATGGCATAGCAGATCTATTAAAATGCGTAATTCTAGCACATCTTATCTCTCAAGTGTATTTACTTCGTGTCTAAATGTACACGCTGCATTTAAGCCTTCCACGCATATTCATACACAAAGGAAACTAAAATAAAAAAACTAGGGAATTGATATTGAAAACCCCAGCACATCTCTGGTTATTCAATGAACATATACAGGTTTTACTGAGCAGTAAAAAACGGTCAATAATGTGTTTTAAAAAAAACCGTTATTGGTGACTTATTTCATAAATATATTTCTTAAAATTACATTTTGGATTTGAATGACCGGAATGTATTTACGCTCTAAAAATTAGTTTTTTGTAGTAGATTTATGGCAATGCACATCACTGACGATCCAAAACTGTCAAAAAAACAGATGTTGATTGAGTGTCTATCTCATTAGGGTTAAAATATCGGGACTCAGAAAACTATATACTAATAATAATCTTATTATTTGTGCCTTTTATATAGACACTAGCTTGACAGTGTTACCTAAGCTGAACCAAAAGACAATCCGGACACAACATAAGCAGCAGAAATGAAAGCATATGCTGTGATCATAGCTCTGCTTTTTGCACTTCTTTTACTCATACAAACTCTTGCTGAAAACAGAACCTCTCACCCAGAATTCAAACATGAAGAAGAGTTAATAGGAACTACTAGAAGTTCCAAAAGTAAAAGGCCTAGTAGCAGAAGAAGCAGAAACAGTGGAGTTAACAGAACAAGAGGATCAAAGTGTGATGCATTTTACTTTTATCTATATGGAATTTGTGGCCATTGGCCTTTCCCTACTTCTCCTTGCCCTGACAATCCATTTGATCAAACACCTTCACCTCCACCAATTACTTACACACCAAGAATCCCTCCACCAATTACTTACACACCAAGATCCCCTCCACCTTTGCCATGTCCACTCTGTCCACCACCACAATCGCCGCCGCGACCACCTGCCTGTCCACCACCTCTACCTCCACCTCCGCCATCACCACCGCCACCTCCACCTGCCTGTCCACCGCCTCCATCGCCGCCACCACCTGCCTGCCCCCCACCCCCGGTTAAACCCTGCTGCCAATTACCACCCGCTTCACCACCTCCTGCACCACCCTGCTGCCCATTGCCACCATCTTCACCTACACCAACGCCAACACCTACAACACCAACCCCATCACCCTCCCCGCCAGTTTTGCCGTCGTCACCGCCGCCGCCGTTAGTTTCATCCCCGCCACCACCATCACCACCGCCACCCACAACCATCACTCTCGCGCCGCCATTGATAATTCCACCACCCCTAGTCATCCCTCCTCCCTTATCAGAAACACCAACATTTCCATATCTATCATCACCTCCTATTAATCCACAGTTCCCAGACATTTCTATTCCACCACCTGCGCCGCCGCTTGTCCCAATGTCTTGGACGCCGCCGCCGGGAAATCCATTCACATTCTCTTCACCGCCTTTTCTTTCAACCCCAGCAGCGCCAGACATTCTACTCCCTCCTCCGATGGTTCCACAGGATCCCCCACCTTCTTTTACCACACCAGATACACCTGATAATTTCATGGCGCCACCGGTGATTCCAGAGCTACCACCGGATCCCCCACCGTCTTTTACCACGCCGGACACACCAGATACTTTCATGGCGCCACCAATGGTTCCAGAACAGCCGGAGGATCCACCATCTTTTACAACGCCAACACCTGATATTTTCATGGCGCCGCCAGACCTGCCGCAGGACCCGCCATCTTTTACGATGCCAATGCCGGATATTTTTTTGGCGCCACCGGTGGTTCCTGAGCTTCCAGGCATTCCAGAAGACCCAGTTCCGTTCCCTGATCCTGAGCCAGGGGAAGACCCGCCATCGCTCCTGTTGCCACCACCGATGATTGATTTGCCTCCCTTCACGAAGCCGTGAAGCCATGGCTTCTCAGCTACCCTTGGTTCATATGCCTATCTCGTGTGCTAAAAAAATTATCTAACTATTTTCTACTTTTCCTTTTGTGTTCACTTGAAATTTGGAAATCAATCTCTCTATCGTTCCTTTTTTTCATAATCCAGCCTAACAAACTAACTCATCCAATTAAATTGATATCAATTGTCACGACCCACTCTAAGAGCGTGACCGGGGCACGGACTAGCAAGTAGCAACAACCAAACTCTCAACTAACATGACAAGCCAAAAGATAAAAACCACACTATGGACACATAAATCCAGGTATCAAGATTTACTGAAATTTCGAAAGAGTTTCCTTTGTATTTTCAGCATCAACATCATCAAATAATAAATACCTCTCATAGCATATACTCCCTCCGTCCCTAATTATAAGCTAAAGTTGTAAAAATCACGCTTATTAAAAAAGTCTTAATTGATGCATTGATTTTTAAAAAAATGGTACAATCTTTCATATTTACCCCTATTTAAGTGGGTAGTAGTAGGAGGAATGAGAATAGAAGTGAGTTTTAATTTCAAAATGTTGGAATTAAAAAACCAATAAATGCAAGGGTAAATATGGAAAGAAATATTAGCTTTTACAACTTTAGCTTATATTTAGTGACAAAACATAAGTCTCAACTTTAGCTTATAATTAAGGACGGAGGGAGTATTTAGAAATCCAATAACCAGATATTACATTATAACAAGATAACACCCATCAGAGGGTCTCAAGGGTACAAACCAAACAAAGAGCTAACACAGTAAGTTTAATAATTACAACTCAAGCAAGAAAACGACCTCTATCCCTATGGCTGCATCATACCGGACTTGACCAAAAATAACAAACTAGTCGCCGCACAATGGAGGTATACAAAAAAAAAAATGACAACTCCTGCGTAACTCAGCAAAGCCCAAAAATCCACTACTCAACTGCTTATGAATCTAAAAAAATGAAAGTAATGATAAGGTAAGTCACAAAGACCTAGTGATGCATAATAAATACAGTGCGCAGAAAGGAGAAGCAGTCAAGGAACGATCGTTAAAACTAAACCTGAACTTAGTCATACCATAGGTGTATATATATATATATAAGAAACTTTAAATAAATATTCTCGTGAACATTTTATATTTGTGAAAACTCCATACACTTTCACACAAGTTTTTAATTTGAAAACTGAATCATAAAACAGTGAAGTAACTCCAACTTTCATCACTCATTGAGCTTCATCTTCCTTCTCATGAGTTTAAATTCAAAACTTTGACATAGCCGTTAAGCACATTCGTGAATCTTCTACCATCTCTCTAAAGCGTAAAAGTTAAGTATCATAACACAGAGTCAAAAAGAAAATCACAAGTGATCAAAAGTCAATGACTTACATATAGAGAGAAAAGGGCAGCAACAAAAATTAGTTTAAACACAAAATAAACTCATGAACCCAAGAGAAAACTTGTCATAAAATAAATTAAATATAAAAACTTGTCATTTTATAAATTATACACTCACTACTATGAAGAGCAAGCTCAAATCCCTTCTGTGCCCTCCGCTGGAACAAGAGAAGTGTCACCTCGTGAATCTAAGCATCAATAACGGGTAACACAACTTAGGGTTTTAGAGAAAGTCATGAAAATAAGACAAACAGTTGATTTCCTACTATGCTATGATAATACCCACTACTAATTCATGCCATAAAAGCAAATTTCTAAGTCTTTGGGTTGTAGAGTTTACCTCAAAGAGCTCTAAATAACACAACCCAAGAGATGGGTAATGTCCCAAATACCTTTCTCCAAGACCGAATATATGGTGGAATGGATTTCTAAGCAAAAAGTGGTGGAATGATGAAGGAATTAGAGAATAAATTAGAGAAGAATTTAGAGAAGGTGGGAATTGGACACAGAGGAGCGATGAAGAGTGTTTCAGAGGATGTGGGTTGATGTTATTGGGGGATACATCCTCACCCAGCCTTTTCCCCTTTCCTTACCTTTTTTTTTTTGTTTTTTTTACTGTTTTTAAGAGAAATTCGCCCTCGAATTTTAAATCATTCACTAACCTTGAGCAACAAACAGATTTGGATATTTTTCAGTCGCATTATCGTTTCCGGCTCCCTAGTCATCTCTTCCCCACATGGTCCCTTCCAAGCCACTTTCACTAAAGCAACATCCTTTGATCGCAAGCGTTTCACACGTATGTCTACAATAGCTACCGGTTGTTTAGTGAAATTTAGCTTTTCATCAAGTTGAATCGTTTGGTGTTGAATGATGTGAGAAGGATCATGAACATACTTTCGAAGCATCGAAACATGGAAGACGGGATGAACTACCGAAAGATCTGGTGGTAGAGCTAAGCGGTATGCCACATGCTTGATCATCTCTAGAATCTCAAAAGGACCAATAAATTGTGGACTTAGCTTGCCCCTCCGACCAAACCTCAGAATACCCTTCATTGGAGACACACGCAGAAACACATGTTCTCCAACACTAAACTCCAAAGGTCGACGCCTCCGATCTGAATATGACTTTTGTCTACTCTGAGCAGTCATCATGTGATCTCGAATCATCTTAAATTTCTCAATAGCCTCCTGCATTAGATCTGGACCTACGAGCTTAGACTCTCCTACTTCAACCCATCCAATCGACGATCTACAACGTCTTCCATACAAGGCCTCAAATGGTGCCATGCAAATACTAGACTGGTAGTTATTATTATATGCAAATTCCATCAATGGCAAATACTAATCCCAACTACCTCCGAAGTCTAACACACAAGCACGAAGCATATCCTCTAGAATTTGTATCGTCCTCTCCGATTGCCCATCCGTCTGGGGGTGGAAAGTAGTGCTCAAATCCAACCTAGTCCTAAGGATGCTTGAAAGGACCTCCAAAAATGAGCTGTGAATTGAGGTCCTCGGTCTGATATTATAGACAAGGGAACTCCATGCAATGAAACTATCCTCTTTATGTAAAGTTTCGCATACTGAGTCGATGTGGAGGTAGTTTACATAGGTAAGAAGTGTGCAGTTTTTGTCAACCGATCTACAATTACCCAAGCTGAATCATATCCTCCTGTGGTCTTTGCAAATCTCGTCAAAAAATCCATGGTGATCCTTTCCCACTTCCATTCAGGTATTTCAAGCCTTTTAAACAAACCTCCAGGCTTTTGGTGCTCTGCTTTAACTTGCTGGCATATCAAGCATCTAGACACAAATTCAGCCACATCTTTCTTCATCCCTTCCCACCAATATAATTGTTTCAAGTCCTGGTACATCTTTGTAGAACCTGGGTGAATGGTATAAGAGGAATTATGAGCTTCTTCTAAAACTTTTTTCATCAAATCCCCAACATCAGGAACATATAACCGAGTACCAAAACGTAAAACACCCTCAAAATCAATCACAAACTCTGAAACCATCCCTGTATGATCCTCCTCCATAATCTTTCGTAAGTTGGGATCTTTTCCTTGATATTCTTTAATATTTTCCACCAAAGAAGAATGAGCTTGAACTTGGGCTAAAAGTGAATTTGTTCCCAAAATCTCAAATCTCACACCAGCAGACAAAAGATTCTGAAACTCCTTCACTATTGGTTTCCTAACTTCGGCTATGTGCACAAAACATCCCATGGACTTCCTACTCAAAGCATCAGCAACCACATTTGCCTTTCCAGGATGATACAAAATCGTGCGATTATAGTCTTTCAAAAGCTCCATCCACCTTCTTTGTCTCAAGTTCAAATCTCTTTGCTGAAAGATATACTTAAGGCTTTTATGATCAGTGTATATTTCATAAGTCTCTTCGTACAAGTAGTGCCTCCAAATCTTAAGAGCAAAAATCACTGTCGCCATCTCCAAATCATGTGTAGGATAGTTCTTCTCATGTCTCGTCAGTTGCCTAGAGGCATAAGCAATCACTTTCCTACGCTACATCAACAGACAACCAAGACCAACCCTAGAAGCATCACAATAAACCACATAATCACCACCACCTGATGGTAAGGATAAGACTGGAGCGGATGTCAAACAATCTTTTAGCTCTTGAAAACTTTTCTTACATGTATCAGTCCACTGAAATGAAACCTTCTTCTGCGTCAACTTAGTCAAATGAGCTGCAAGTTTAGAAAAATCCTTAATGAATCGACGGTAATACCCGGCGAGTCCAAGGAAACTACAAATCTTCACTGAGGTAGGCCTTGGCCAATTCTGAACTGCTTCCACCTTATTTGGATCAACACTTATTCCCTCCTTAGACACCAGGTGGCCTATGAAAGCCACACTATCAATCCAGTCTCAAATTTAGAAAAATTTGCATACAATTTGTGTTCTCGCAATGTTTGTAAGGTTGCCTTCAAGTGTTGCCCGTGCTCCTCCTTATTCTTAGAATATACCAAGATGTCGTCAATAACGACTTCACGAATTGATCCAAGAATGGCTTGAAGACTCGATTCATCATGTCCATAAAAGCTGCAGGGACGTTAGGGAGTCCAAAAGACATAACTAAGAACTCATAATGCCCATAGAGATTGCGAAAAACTATCTTAGGAATGTCTTCCCCCATTGTCTTCAATTGGTGATATCCAGATCGCAAATCAATCTTTGAGAAACATTGAGATCCTTGAAGCTGGTCAAATAAATCATCAATACGAGGAAGAGGATACTTGTTCTTCACCGTCACTTTCTTCAACTTTCGATAATTAATGCATAACCTAAATGAATAATCTTTCTTCTTAACAAATAACACTGGTGCACCCCAAGGAGAACAACTAGGTCAAATGAAACCTTTATCAAGAAGGTCCTTCAACTGCTCTTTCAACTCCTTAAGCTCAGTCAGAGCCATACGGTATGGGGGTATGGATATTGGTTGAGTACCCGACAATAAATCCGTACATAATTTTGTCTCCCTACTAGGGTATTCACAAGCTACCGGAACATGCTTCAACTCCACCACTGGCGTGCTAACATCTTTCACCATAGCATTGTAGCCATGACAACCCTGCCTTAATAATTTATGAGCTATTTCGTTGTTGATATCAAGTTCCTTGTTGACCAATTTTGATCACCTTGAAACAAGAAGGCTGACTCTCCTAGCATATAAAATCTAACTGTCTTATTACGAAAATATACGGTAGCGTGATAAAAATCCAACCAATCCATGCCTAATATCACATCAAAGTCTGGCACATTAAACTCTATTAAGTCCGCCATCAACGATCTTCCTTCCACCAGGACCTCACATGACTTATACACTGAATTAGCTAACAAGGAATCACCCACAGGAATATACACTATTAAAGGCTCACCTAAAGGTGATGGATTTCTACCCAAACATGAAGAAAAGGAAAGAGACACAAAGGAATGTGTAGCTCCAGGGTCAAATAAAACATGTGCATCTCGAGAGCAAATTGGAACTATACCTGTCACAACGGCATTGGACGCATAAGCATCCTGACGAGTCAAAGCAAAAACACGAGCCTGACCTCCACCTGCCTGTCCCCGACCTCTACCTCATGATCCTCTGTGTAACGCCCCGAAGGGTCTTACACTCTGCCACCTCGATGAGAGCTATGTGCCCCTCGTGACCCTGAAGTGGAAAACTGTCGCTTGGGAACCGCTAGTGTCGTAGGTCTACTAGAAGGAGGTTGGGAAGATGACATAGGGAAATGTCTAGCCTGCCCACACCGATAACACCCTGATAAGCCTTGCCTGCACTGCCCAGTATGTGCCTTCTCACAAGTGGCACAAGTGTTGGAAACCCAACTAGAAGACGTATGAAAATGTGGAGTGACTCGACCATGAGGTGCACCAGCTGTCTGGCTAGCCTGAGTGCTCCATGTCTGTCTGCTTCTCAGCTAGTCTTGATGACCCTGATCAATCTCATCTCTGGTACCTCTTCAACTGTAGCCCTGATGATAACCACCACAAGATGCATATGATCGAGACCTCTTGTGTGAGTCACGAGAAGTCCTGCCCCTATCTTTGTTCCCTCGCTCAATAGTCAATACCCTATCTAGAGCTTGGCCATATGACATGTCTCCATGCCCTGCAATCTCCCTGAACAAGTAACTCTTCAAACCATCAACAAACTTTGAACCGGTAGTTGCTCGGTGGCTACCAAATGTGGCGCATATCTGGACAATCTCATGAACTGAATTTTATACTCCGTCACCGACATTTGATATGTCCGCACAAGCACCTCAAACTCGCGTGCTCCACTATCTCAAATGCTTTGTGGTAAGAAACGAGAAAATTCATCCCACACTATAGGAGGAGACTATAAAATGTGAACTTACATTAGTCACATTATCTCTTCGTTGTGATGAATGATATTATATTGTGATATAAAGTGCATAGGTTGCATTATCTGTTCGTTGCGACGAACGGTAAGTATGTGGCATTATCTCTTCGTTGCGACGAACGGTACATATGCCGCCTTATCTCTTCGTTGCGACTAACGACTTTCTAAAATATAACTCATCACATACTTTCAAACACAAGATTTGATAGAATATATTTTTAGGTTTAGCTCAATTTCAAAAATATATATGTATATATATCATGTGCTAACTTTTCAAATTTCAAATCTCATTGAGCTTTATCTTTCTTCTCATGAGTTTAAATTCTGAACTTTCACATAGCCGTCAAGCACATTCGTGAATCTTCTATCATCTCTCTAAAGTGTAAAACTTAAGTATCATAATACATAGAGTAAAAAAGAAAATAATAAGTGATCAAAAGTCAAGGACTTACATATAGAGAGAAAAGGGAAGCAACCAAAATTAGTTTAAACACTAATTATTTCATATGATTGAAACATTGAATAAACTCATGAACTTAAGATATCATATATGAAGAACTTGAGTTGAAAATGTCTTGCTTCCCCCATAAAATAAATTAAATATAAAAACTTGCCACTTTATAAATTATACACTCGCTACTATGAGGAGCAAGATCAAGTCCCTTCCGTGCCCTCCATTGGAACAAGAGAAGCGTCACCTCATGAATCTAAGCAACAATAACGGGTAACACAACTTAGGGTTTTAGAGACAGTCATGAAAATAAGACAAACCCTTGATTTCCTACTATGCTATAATAATACCCACTACAAATTCATGCCATAAAAGCAAATTTCTAAGTCTTTGGGTTGTAGAGTTTTCCTCAAAGAGCTCTAAATAACACAACCCAAGAGATGGATAATGTCCCAAATACCTTTCTCCAAGACCGAATATATGGTGGGATGGATTTCTAAGCACAAAGTGGTGGAATGATGAAGGAATTAGCGAAGAAGTTAGAGAAGGTGGGAATTGGACACAGAAGAGTGTTGGAGAGTGTTTTAGAGGATGTGGGTTGATGTTGTCGGGGGATACATCCTCACCCAGCTTTTGCCCCTTTCCTTATTTTTTGTTTTTTTTTACTGTTTTTTTTCACTAACTTAAACGGTGTGTTTCATCAATAGTATAATTGATGGATAGGCAATTATATGCAAAAAAAAAAAAAACAATTGTTAGAAGAGTTTTACATTCTTAATACTTAAACTAATTTTAGAGTCTTAATAGTCACACAACTGCCATATGTGAAGATATTGTTGCGCGAACCTGATAATACACATTCACACTAATTTTGACTTTCATCTCAATTCCACTCATTTTTTTTTATTTTTATCTCTTTTCTTTTTTACCTTATCACATCATTATTAAATCACACATTTCATTTCTCTCCGTTTAATTTAAATTTCTTTTGGTGTTATTTAAATTGTAGTTGTTCACACCTAATTGTGGTTTCCTTTCACCCCCATTTTAAAAAGAGAAGGTAATCCTGAAAATATACATTATTTGGTCACATAAATATGTTTAGTCCCTCATATAATATAACAACGGTTAGTTTTAGTCTTTGAAAAATTATTTAGTTTTTGATTCTGAAAATATACATTATTTGTTTTATTTATTGTTGTTAAACTTTGCTTATGTATGACTCATATAATGATTGTTTACCCTTCCTATCTAGTATTTTTTCTAATCTAATTTGGCACAGTAAGACTAACTCTGTAACACCCCGATTTTCAGGGGGTCATTTTAGTAACTCAAAATCAAAATAAAGCGGAAAAACAGGTATTTTTTTTCGTTTTTCTTTTTAAATAAAAGACTTTTCAAAATAAAGACTCAACCCAAAATCGATAAACATAAACTAATGTACAATATATTACAGCCCCCGCTGTAAGTAAAAGTCACGTCACGAGTAACCTCTAGTGACAGAAAGAAACGCCCGCAGGCAAATAAGTACACGCCATAGTCAGAGTGATAAGTTTATAAATACAGTCCTCCAAAAGCGCAAGTAAGCCCAAAATGGCCTCCACAAGACCTCCTACGTCCGACAAACTCCCTGTGATCCTCATGGAAGAGAACCACACAAAAGCTAATAGTCGGGGACCTACCCTGCCCCAAAATGAGAAATGACAATCAGAGCTAAGACAAAACCCCTACTCTAACCACCCGAAGAAGCGTGTCTCTCAACACTCCTCCTCCTCCTCGCTGGCGTAATCGTCGTCAGTGTTCGAATCCAAGATGATCAACTCTCCTTATCCACATCTATGACTTCTCTCCTCACTGTCCGAGTCACTGACCTAGAAACCCATGTCTCTGCATCCACTACGCTGATGAGCACATTCCCCTCCATCACGTGGACCAAGCGTACCACGCGATAGCCACAGGAGGAAGTAGATGCCCTGAAGCAAATGGTAGCAGTAGTTTCAAGCTCATCCTCCGGCTCAACATGCCTAGAAGAAGATGCCGCATCAGAATGGTCAGCGACGACAGGAGAACTCGATCCAGATGATGCTCCATCAGCAGGCTCATCCTCTGAAGGATCCTCGTCGTCAGACGACGGTGATGGTGGCACTCAAGTACTAGGTCCACAATGCATAGTAGGTGGCATGTTAAAGCTCACCGAGTAGCGTCACAAAATTCCTTTGGTCAAACGCCCAAACTCATCGTTCCTGTCCTCCATGATCCTCCCCATATAGATCGCCGGTGACTGGCGGGGTCAGTCACCCATGCAGCGGGGCTAGCCTGGTCCAACATCTCATACCCGGTCCCCCTGAGGGGTGAACCAACGTAAACCAATCCGCCATCGACATCTGGCAGCAGGCTGACTGCCCAATCACAAACATACGCACAAAGCCACAATGTGAGGCTCAACTCACAGAATATATATTTAGTACACACAACAGGTAAAGTGTACAGGAATAGATACTTAGGTTCAATAGGCTTATCATAGCATGTAAGTATCATATTCTCAAAAATGAAACATCAATAGACAAATACTGACAACTCAACCAGTTATCAAGTAATATAACGATGTTGAACAACATAAAATCATCAAGTCAAAAATGTATGATTAGATGCAATGACATGCTGCAAGAAATGCTCATGAATAGATGGGCACCAACGAGTTAGTACTAACACTGGCCTAGTGTTTAACCATTTCCGCTCAGGCATCTCTTACACCAAACAAAATGTAGTCAGATCAGCCGTAACCCGCAGGTCTGCCATTTTCGTTTGCTACTTAGAAACATACTCGGTGTTCTTATGTGAAAACCCGATCTTATGATCATTTTGGGATTCACCGAGGTCCGAGATCCCATTGCATTTAACCTAAATATGTATGCATGATGCAATATGGTTAGCCAAACAACGTATCGACCTCACCCGTCAACGTGTTCTAGCTAATATATTGTCTCTAAAAATACCCTAGGTAAATGTCGATTCTGCGACAAAATGAAATCAAATAAAAAAAGTGCAAACACCCTTGATGACTTCTCGAGTCATCTGACTCATCCATCGGATGGTCAAAAACTGCTCAGCGAGCAAAAGAGTACCAATGTACTTGGGAACTTATAGGTTCCCGACTTATCCTTTAGATAGCCAAACAACAAAACTGCTCATCGAGCAAAGTGCCAAAGCACACAGGGTTTCCCCAAAACTTGGATTCGGCGACACTTCTCTTTTTCCAAAACTTATTTCCAAGCCCTAAGCTTTCTTTAGAGATTATTATCATTATTTAAAGTGTTCGAATGTTGTTTAGTGTATTATGAATTTCTTTTGTAAAATAGTTTCCATTTATTTTTGTCCCTAACTCTATAAGTTTAAAAGATACCATCATCCTAAGTAATTCCCTGAGAAGGTCTCAATCCATTAAAAATAATGAGGACCCGAACCTCAGTTTGTCCCATCAAACATTCTCCCAAAATCTCGTCACTAGTATGGTATAACTTTCTGTTTCCCCACACTCTAACGTTCAACAGATATATGTATAATTGCACAATATAGTTAGTACAATCCAACAAAACATGGCACATATATCAACACATCCTATGATTAACCACTTAGCACATATAGCATGTGAATCAATCAATAACAATAACCAAGCAATAATACAAATGTCGGTCGAAGCCCAGAAAACGGAGACACACGTCTTTATTGATTACAACGGTTGAAGCCTCAGAAACATTTTCCAGATCAACTTAATCAGTCATAAGCATAAACAATAAGCAAGTCGAATTTATCGACGCCTAAGTCATTATCTAGCAAATTAAGTTGCCCTCACCTCTAGGTCGTCCAGTGTGACTCGGCAGGGTTCCTCCACTCACTTCATCTAAAGCTCCAAAGATTTCCTCAATCGAACCTTTGAGCAAACATAGCAGAATTCAACCAAAACAAGTCAGTACTAACCAAACAATATTCACTAACGTCAGACTAATCATTATAAGCTCCAGAGTACGATAACCTAACACGAGAAGACGAGTTTTCGCGAAAATAGAAGTTTTCCTCCCCCTTGGAGGTGCTCTCGGTCGTGACACTCAAAATAGTGTTCCGACGCTTTTTCTTTGATCAAACTTGATACTTAGGTTATCATGAGTCGTATATAGGGTAAATTAAAGCTCGGAAAAATTATCGGGTCGAAAACTAGAATAGGGATAATTTGGTCAAGGTTTTTAGCTTAGAAATTCAAAGTTAATGTTTTGAAAAATAAAATTGATGAGGTTGTTAACAACGACGTTTAAAGAAACTAATCCTACTGACGCTAAGCTAAGTCGAGAGTTTTTGATTCAAAAAGCAAAGCCTCAGTGTAAAAATGGGTATTTGGACAGTTTTCCATTCCTACGACGATCCGGCGAGAATCGGCGGACATCGGCGGAGTAATTATGATGTATGAATGGTAAGGATAAAGTTTTGAAAGAAGAATCGAGTTATTTGGACAGTTTTACAAAAAGCTCAAAAGTTTGAGCTCAGAAAGATATGTAGAAAAGCAACAGAATTGACGATCAGAGGTAAGAAGTAGTATCCATACCTCGATGCCTACTCGTAGCAACTGACAACACGACGATCGGTCAAGAATCGGCGCAAAATATCTTCTCTTCCTCCTTGCTCGTGGGTTCATGGTGCAAATGGTGAATATATTTTGATTTTGTTGCTATTTATAGGAAAGGGAAAACGTGGGAAAATAAATATTTCACGATTCCGATTTTTCCTGTACATTCCTCTGTGAATTCTAAGTGAGATCCTGGCGACAGAATTCCAGAACTCAAAACAGGTTTCTTGGATTTAAAGTAAACGATCCAATAACGATATGAAACGATTTAACCCGAAAAACTACTTTTTGCAGTTGATGTCGGATGAGGAAACTTCCTTCTAAAGAAAGGTTGCAATCATCGAAGAAAATAAGTTGGCGCGGATGGAAACTTCGTTAGAAGCTCCGAATAGAAAAAGTCTTCATCTAGGGTTCATTTTAAGGTTCTTGGAATGTTAGAATTTAGTTTCGATAAACTTCCGAGAAATGAAACCTATCGTGCATACAGTCCAGGGTTTCGTGTCGAAACACTAGTCATGGAAAGAATTAAGAGAAATTCTTATATTTCTCTGAAGATTTTGAATTTCGCTTATACAATGATTTAAGAGCAGATTAGCCTCTTACTAACACTCTCGCCCTAAGGCGGAAGTGAATAAGGCTCGTGCTATAACTAATAATGACTTTAGTACTATTCTTAGTCTTTCCTGACTCATTCATTAAGTCATCCAATTTAGTGAACACTTGTTCAGGTTTCTTTCCCGATTCATCGAAACCTAATCGTGAATAGGAATTTAATTATTTAATTATATAATTAAAAACTAGGGTTTCACAAACTCAATTAAGCAACTCATTGCTACATAGACTATATACATAGAAACACATGTGAGTGACGTAAGCAAAACCTAATGATTTTGACTGAATTGTGTAATGGCTTGGTCCCTCAGTGTCAAATCAGATCAAAAAACACCAAGTAAAAAGTGTGAATCATAATTCTGTGAGTCACGTAAGCAAAACTTAACCGCAAGACATAATACTATAACAATGTATATTTCTAGGGATTTAAAACTAAGAAATGTTTTTTAGCAACTAAAACCAATATTTTCTATATTTCTAGGGACCAAAACATATTTAAGACAAACTAATCTAGCATAATATCATAATTTAATAGGCGAATCCAAAAATTAAATTAAATTGCTCAAATTATCATAATAATAAATTACGAAATACTGATAACATAAAAAAAAGTAATAAAAAAAAACTTATGTATCACTCTGTTTACACCAAATTTTGGTAAACAAATAAGAGAATCCAATTATCAATCTGGGGACTGGATTCGAGTCCTCTTGGGTTCTTTAGTGAAAATGAATTCGATTTAATCACTGAAAACTAAAGAAATTTGATAACGAATTGGAAACAAAACAAATAGATTTGACTGAAGTAAGTGAAAAGACAAGTAAACTTTCTGAGTAATGATAATAAAATCTAAAATACAAAGTGTTGCATGAATCCCTACTTTTTCGCTCTAACTTGGCTTGTAATCATTGTGATAGATTGTAAGCACTTGAGAGTTTTTGAGTAAAGATTGTGAACCCTGATTCTCTCTACAAACCCACTATTTATAGACTTAAAAATATAACCAACTTCTAACGGTCAATTGATAAAACCATTACAAGTGTCTTCTGAATATATCTTCGTCCTACACGTGTCCTTTTGCTCCCTACGTGTCTTTCGTGAACTGTCTTCAAAACAACCGGCTTCCCTTAATGGATTATTCACATCTCGAAAAATACTTTTCAGCCGAAGTCACTTAGCACTTGGTAAATTTTCTTGAGTCTCCTTACTTTCGACTTAATAGGTCGAAATTATGCAACATCCAGTCGAATTATGCAACATAGGTCGAAATTATATAAAAATTGTGTAGTTAACAAACTCATAATCTAATTAATTAGTCAGGTTTTCTTTAAATTGTTACATCATTGATTAGTTTGGCCTTCTTTAAATTGATATAAAATCTGTTTCAAAAAAAAATTGATATAAAATCAGGATTTCAAGAAGGACAAATAACAGATAACAGAGCACAATCCAAACTTATTTATGCAAACCCTACACAACTTATTTTCCTTATGGACTACAACGAATAAAGTCAATAAACCTAAATGTGAATTGTGAAGTAACATATAAATATAACGCTCAGCAGCTAAACAGAGCATGCTTGGAACGAGTTGTGAGATTTTGTGAATCCTAGTTTTGTGTTTCATAGCTTCGACGAAAACAATGTATTTTTTACCAGAGGAGTGTTGGGAATGTGTCTTCAAATTCCTCAACAACAAACAGGACCACCATTGCTTGGAGTCTCTGTCCCTTGTCTCCAAGCAATTCCTCTCCATCACCAGCCGCCTCCGATTCTCCCTCGCCATCCACGACCACACACTCCCCTTCCTCCCTCGCCTCCTCCACAGGTTTCCCAACCTCACCTCCCTCGCCCTCACGTGCTTCCGCGGCGACCACCATTCCTATTCTCTCAAATACATTTCATTCAAAATTTTGAGTAAACCATCTACTTACCGAAAGCATTCCTGGGATTTTGCAAGAACTACTCTCTTCATCCTCCTCCTCTGCTACACTATTATGGTAAACTTCCTTCTCCTTCACCACGTTTTAGCACTTTCCACTTCTCATTTCTTCTTCTATACATGCTTTCTTTCGAAATCTTATGATTATACCCAGATTTTTCCGTTTTAAAATCCTACCCAGTCTACACTATCTCTTCTACCTAACATGATTTGTAGTGTTGAACTTGAAAAAAAAATTAAACTTCATCCGCACCCTTCAAAATTCACATTTCGTTTTAATTTCTGGAAGGTTTTCTCCAAAATGGTTGCTAAAAGTACCCGTAAGGCACCTAGAAATCGTAGAAACCCAACCCTCACTAACTCTATTTGGGTTTCCTGGAAAGTCACCCCTAAATACACATAATTTTATTCTACCCCAATAGTGATGGAATTGTTGACTGACTATACCTTTTGGGCTGATGGTAATGATACCTATTTAGATGTAGTGGCATGCGCCCCTGAATATCCTCCGAATATGGAATGGATGCGCCCTTTTGTCTCTCCTCCTGCTTGTTTCTTTGGTTCCGCCTCTTCCATCTCATTTCATGCTTCATCACGTTTTGCTGAGGTCCCCGCTCCATCAGACTCCTTTTGCCCTTCCAGCTGCCTCATACAACCAGCTTTTATTAAACGTTCAATTTCTATTCTAAGTGTATGGACTGATATGGGCGGATCAATGTATTTGATAATTGGGCTGACCGAACTTATGTACCAAATGGGCCGGGTAACCCATGATCCAACCGGATTAAAACCCAAGCTATAAATTACAGGCACCGCCCAAGCGGTGGGGGACCTATCATTTTACGCATTTTTACTTGTTTTGCTTATCTTGTATTCGCTCTCGATTTCAATTAGCCCGTTGAGTGGTTCCATACCGGAACATTGGCGCCCACCGTGGGGTCGAAGGATACTTTCCTAGGCTTCATTTTTTCACCGCAATGGTGACTCGATCCGGGGCGAACGGAGAGAGAAATCATGTTCAACAAAATGATGTTCCTCCCGATGTTCTTCAGCGGATCATGGATGATCTCAATGAACTTCGTCAACACAATCAACAGTTACAAAATCAACTTACTGATCTCAATCAGACTCAGGGGTTACGAGAGGGCGATCGAAAAATGGCTGAGACAGTGGTGGACTTTCAACCTTTTACAGAGGAAATAGCGAACACTGCCGTCCCAGATAATTTGAAGACGTTAAAGCTTGATTCTTATTATGGAGACTCAGATCCAAAGGACCATTTAGTGTATTTTAACACAAAAATGGTTATTGTAGGCGCATCAGACGCGTTGAAGTGCAAAATGCTGCCATCAACTTTTAAGAAGTCACCGATGATTTGGTTTACAACTTTGCCTTCAAGGTCAATTGTCAATTTCACGGAGTTATCAACAAAATTCTTGTCTCAATTTTCTACCAGTCGTGCACAAAAAGTGACTCCGGCGACATTATTCAATGTTCGTCAAGGACCAAATGAGACTTTGCAGTCTTACATGGGGCGTTTCAATCAATTATATGTTCATTTGGAGGATAAGATGCCGGAAATATGCATTGCAGCTTTTGAGTTGGGTTTGAAGCCGGGTGGATTAAACAGTAATTTAAGTAGAAAACTAGTGGAGACAATGGCGCATTTGCGCGAAAGGGTGCAAGGGTACATCAGGGAGGAGCAGAGCGACCAGATAAAAAACAACCGCCCAAATGCAGCGGTTACAGGACAGAAACAACAGTTTGAGGCGAAAAAGGGAGCGGTTGCGGATCAATATTCGAAGGGATGGACTGAACGTGGAAACGCAGGGTATAACAATCGCAACCGTTATGATAGCCGATTTGATAACCGTTCTAATTTCAAAAATCGTGCTCAACCGTATGGGGTGCGTGGGCCAGGACATTCGATGACGTGGACTCGGAATCAAAATGATCGTGCAGTACCTTTGGCGGTTAATTTGACTGAAGCTTTGCACACGTGTTTGGAGGCGAACGTTATCCGTTTTCCGCGGCAGCCAAAGCCGCCAACAGGTTATGTGGATAAGAAGAAGTGGTGTGAGTATCATAGGATTTCGGGACACAATACTGATGATTGCTTCACTCTGAAGAAGGAGATAGATAAATTGGTGAAGGCTGGATGTATGAAACAGCTTGAAGGACGAAGCAATTCAGATGAAGCAGAAACTTCAATGAAGCGAACTGAATATGGAAAGGAGATTGATAATGATGGTCAAAACAGACAGTCAGAAGGGAAAGCAAAGGGGCGAATTCATTCTATCTTTGGTGGATTCCGAGGTGGAGGAGTGACCAATTAAGCTCGTAAGGGGTATGTTCATTCAATCAATGCTGTTTATTCTAATGATTGGGGAAGTTGGGCAATCAACCAACCAGATATTACTTTTACTGTGCGAGATTTTGAGGGCGTACAGCCTCATGAAGACGATCTAATTGTGGTGATGTTGACGATCGCTGAGTATGAAATTGAGAGGGTATTGTTAGATCAAGGGAGTTCAGCAGATTTAATTTATGGAGATGCTTTTGAAAAATTGGGGCTAACTGAATCTGATTTGTTGCCTTATGATGGTTCTTTGGTGGGTTTTTCTGGAGAGAAAGTATTTGTTCGAGGTTATGTGGAGCTGAAGACTGTCTTTGGAGAAGGGAAAAATGCGGAGACATTTGCTATTAAGTTTTTGGTAGTAAAATGTACTTCGCCTTATAATGTACTCATTGGGAGGCCTTCACTAAACAGATTGGGGGCGATCATTTCAACACGACACTTAACAGCTAAGTATCCGTTGAGTAAAGGAGGAGTTGGAGTTTTAAAGGCTGATCAAGTGGTTGCCAGAAAGTGTTATTCAGAAAGTTTCAAGCAGTATGGACATTTGGGAAAGAAGGCAGTGAAAGAGGGGCATCGAGTATATGAGGTGAATGTAGATCAGACAGACGTTAGTTTGGATCCTCGTGACGGATTCATTGAGCACAAGATGACATCAGAAGAGGAAACTAAGGCGATCCAGATTGGTGAGCGAAACTTGAAAGTCGGTGTCAATTTAACAACAAGTCAAGAGAACATGTTGGTAAAGTTGTTATCTGAGAATATGGATTTATTGGCATGGAGTGCAAAGGATCTTCCGGGAATCGATCCGGAATTTATTTGTCACAAATTGGCTTTAAATCCCGGGGCGAAACCTATTGTTCAATTCAAAAGAAAGATGGGCGAGGAAAAGGCAGAGGCAGTGAAGGTGGAAACCAACAAGTTACTGGAAGCTGGATTCATTAGGGAGGTTAAGTATCCGACATGGTTGGCGAATGTAGTAATGGTGAAGAAGGCTAATGGAAAGTGGCGAATGTGCACAGATTATATAGATTTGAACAAGCATTGTCCTAAGGATTCTTATCTTTTACCGAATATTGATAAGCTTGTGGATAGGGCGTCTGGATTCGGAATGCTTAGCCTCATGGATGCATATTCAGGGTATCATCAGATAAGAATGTATCAGCCGGACGAAGAGAAGACAGCTTTTATGACGAATCAGGCGAATTATTGCTATCAGACTATGTCGTTTGGGCTGAAGAATGCGGGAGCAACATACCAGAGGTTGATGGATAAGGTGTTTGACAAGCAGGTGGGGCGGAACATGGAGATTTATGTGGATGACATGGTGGTCAAGTCAGAGGAAGTGATGGCACACTGTTCTGATCTTGAAGAGGCGTTTGGCGAACTAAGAAAGCATAACATGATACTTAACCCAAAAAAATGTTCATTTGGGATTCAAAGTGGGAAATTCTTGGGCTTCATGATCACAAAGAGAGGAATTGAGGCAAATCCTGATAAGTGTAAGGCGATACTAGACATGCAGAGTCCAACTTCAGTTAAGGATGTGCAGAAATTAACAGGAAGGATAGCAGCTTTGTCCAAGTTTCTTCCGTGTTCTGGAGAAAAATCAGCACCATTTTTTCAATGTTTAAGGAAGAACAAAACTTTTTAGTGGACTGTAGAATGTGAAAGGGCGTTCAAAAGCTTGAAGGGTCATTTGGCCAATCCGCCAATTTTAGCCAAACCAATTCCAGGTATTTCATTGTCAATGTTTATTTCCATATCTGATAATGCAGTTAGTTCAGTTTTGTTGCAAGAGAATAAGGGTGATTTGAGGATCATATATTTTGTGAGTCACGCTCTCCAAGGAGCTGAGGTTAGATACCAAAAAATTGAAAATGCTGCATTAGCTTTAATCATATCCGCCAGGAAATTAAGACCTTATTTTCAAGGCTTTCCAATTGTGGTAAAAACTGACCTGCCACTTCGCCAAGTTTTGCAAAAGCCTGATTTGGCAGGAAGAGTGGTCTCCTGGGCTGTTGAATTGTCAGAATTTGGAATCACTTTTGAAAGGAAAGGTTTGGTTAAAGCACAGGTATTGGTGGATTTTGTTAATGAAATGTCTTCCGGTGAGAAAACTATGGAGGTTGGAGAATGGAGTTTGTCCGTGGATGGTTCATCCAATGTCAAGGGAAGTGGGGCTGGAATAATTATAGAAGGTCCAGGAGGTGTGACAGTTGAACAGTCACTTAAGTTTGACTTCAAAGCAAGTAATAATCAGGCAGAGTATGAAGCTATAATTGCAGGTTTGAAGTTGGCAATCGAGATGGGAGTCAAGAGCTTAATGATTAAAACAGATTCTCAGATAGTCTCCAGGCAAATTCAGGGTGAATATCAGGCGAGGGATGCACAACTGGCTAAGTATCTACTGAAAGCGCAAGAGTTGATAAAGCATATAGGCAAAGTGCAGGTTAATTATGTTCCGATGGAGGAGAATACAAGGGCGGATATTTTGTCGAAGTTAGCAAGCACCAAGAAGCCGGGGAACAATAAGTCAGTCATCCAGGAGGTTTTGAACAGCCCAAGCATCGAACAGGATGAGACAATGATGGTGTTGACTGTAGCGGATTCAGATTGGATGGGGCGTATCAAAAAGTGTTTGGAAGCAGAAGGCTCTGATTTGCTGAAATTTTCTAAAGGCCAAGTTCGCGAGGCAAGTCATTACACATTGCTGGGCGAACAATTGTATATAAGAGGGATTGGAGTTCCTTTGTTGAGATGTGTCTCTAAAGATGAGGCGGAAATAATTATGTATGAAGTTCATGAGGGCGTGTGTGCAAGTCATGTAGGAGGCCGATCTTTGGCGGCGAAAGTACTCAGAGCAGGATTCTATTGGCCAACTTTAAGAGGGGACTATATGGATTATGTGAAGAAGTACGAAAAATGTCAAATCTATGCAGACTTACATAGGGCGCCACCTGAAGCTCTTAGCTCAATGAGTTCATCGTGGCCATTTGCAATGTGGGGAGTGGATATCTTGGGACCGTTTACTTCAGCAGTTTCTCAGATTAGATTTGTTTTGGTTGCGGTGGACTACTTCACTAAGTGGATCGAGGCGGAATCGATGGCGAAGATAACAGCAGAAAAAGTCAGGAAATTTTATTGGAGAAAATTGATTTGCAGGTTTGGCGTACTAGCAACTATCATCTCAGATAATGGAACACAGTTTACTAGCAGGAGTGTGAAGAATTTTTGTGCAGAAATGGGAATTGAAATGCGCTTCGCTTCAGTGGAGCATCCTCAGACAAATGGTCAGGTGGAGTCAGCGAATAAAGTCATTCTCAATGGAATTAAGAAGCGTTTAGGCGAAGCAAAAGGATTGTGGGCTGAGGAGTTGATCACAGTGATTTGGGCTTACAACACTACCCCTCAATCCACTACAGGCGAATCACCTTTCAAGTTGACTTATGGGGTCGATGCTATGATCCCAGTAGAGTTGCAACATGTAACTTTCAGGGTGGCGACTTATAATGAAAGCCAGAATGACATGAATAGATTGGTTGATCTCAATTTGGTGGAGGAAATGCAAGCAGAAGTTCGTCTGAGGCAAGCAGTGGTAAAGCAGAGATCTGAAAGGCGATACAATTCCAGAATGGTTCTGAGGCAAATGAAAGTTGGTGATTTGGTGTTGCGTCGAAAGGCAAGGGGACCTGATGATTCGAAGTTATCACCTAATTGGGAAGGACCTTATAGGATTCTTCGAGAGCTTGGTCAAGGGGCGTATCATTTGGAAGAGTTGTCTGGGCGAAGGGTACCGAGAGCTTGGAATGCACATCATCTCCGTTATTATTACAGTTGAAGTACAAGGTGTTCGTCCAGTTTGTTTTGTGTTGTACAGTTTGTTTCAGTTTATGTGTGTTGAAGACTATGTTAGTTGTTTCAGTTTGTATGCATCCAAGACTATGTTTGTTCTTTGTATGGTTTAAGACTACGTTTGTTGTTTAAGACTAAGTTTGATGTACTCTTTTCTCTACCCCAGGCGGGAGAGTTTTTAATGAGGCATCAGCTATTAATGAATAACAGGTATGCACTTTTTTCTCTACCCCAGGCGGGAAAGTTTTTAACGAGGCATAACCTTTTTAAAAAATGTTCAAGGGTGTAACATTTTATTTTTTCCCATAGCGGGAACTTATCAACTAAGGTCTATCAATTGAGCGACGTCAGACAATTGAGAAACGAGTAAGTCTCTTAAAACAAGAGCATTTGACCACGAATTCATAAGCACAACCTTAAATTGGATTTAAGCTTGTCCAAAATAAGCACAAGTCTCCACGCGAGCATATCAATGAAATCAAATATTGTGACTTTGATTTCCATGAATAACTTTGTCAAAAATGAAAAAATTTGACTAAGTTATATACACAAAGGCCTTATGATTCCAAAGTAGTTGATTAAGTTCAAACTTTCCAAAAATTTTATGAACAAAATTTTTGAGACCCAATCGAGGGTATTTTTACTATATACAGTAAATAAGAAAGCTATGTGCTTGAATGATGGTGAAGGCGGATCAATTCTGGTGAAAAGGTTAGTGAACGAAATTTCCATTAAGTTATGTTCTGAAATTTAATATAAGTTATATGATAGCTTTGGGGACTACGTAAGATAATGCTTAGTCATAGACTTAGTTATTTTAGTGTTCGTTGAGTGAATGAAGGCATAATATTATTATGGACGATATGAAAGTTATAGGCGAAACAATTAGAATACTGAAAGGAAATTCATTACGTTAAGGGAAAAGTTTGTTACATGAAAGCAAAGGAAATAAAGGAACGGGAAAACTAAGAGACCGGAAGTCTTTAACATAATTTATTAAAAGGAAAAGGAACAAGACTTGCAGCTAGTGGTTTTCTCCTTCTCCTTCTTTGGTGTTGACATTTTCCTCTTCATTCTTTTCTTCTTCTTGCTCTTCTTCTTCTTCTTCTTCTCATTCCCCATCCGCGTTATCCGGGCTGATCAGTTTACCATCCACGATACGAGCATAAGGGTTTGAACCCTCCAAGTTGATCGCCAGGTCAGGATTAAGGAAGGAAATTTGATTCAGTGCTTTGGCGAAGCCAGCTTCGAATTGGTCCAAAACGGAGCATTTTAGTTCAGCAATCTCCGTTTTCATCTTAGAATTCTCATTCAGAGTTTGGATGTGCACAGTAGTCAGTTGAGTGAGATCAGCCCTTATTTTTTCATTCTCCCCGCTTAATGCTTGAGCGGAAGCATTGTTCTCTTCAACAATCTTCTTCAAATTGGCAACTTCCAATGCCAAATCAGCAGCTTTTTTCTCATTTTCCTTGTTGGATTTGTCCAACAACTTCATCGTAGCCTTCATCTTTTCAATCTCTTTCTCCTTTTCTTCAATGAGTTTGGCGTTGGCAAGACCGTCAAACCCAGCAGATTCTAAGTCGATCATCTTAGAGATAGCAGCAATCTCTAAACCTTTAGTCATCATGGCCTGACAAGCTTCTTTCAGGCCAATCTTTCTCATCTTTTCTCGGTCCGCCTCAAACACTAAGTTTGTTTCCACAAGAGAGTTGAAGTCAATCTTCGAGTCCCACAGTGAAGTTACTTCAGTAGAGGATAATTCTTCAAATTCCTTCAATAAATTTTTCCAGCAAGGGGGCGGACCACTTGATGAACAACCTTTATTCGCCTCAAGAGCACCGCCTTTGCCCATGAATTGTTCCAGAGAAGTTTGGTTGATGATTTTTCTTTTGGCAGAAGCCAGATCCTCGTTCTTCTTCTTCTTAGTAGGGCGACCCGTTTCGGTGCCGAAATGGCTAGTGTCTTGATCAGCAAGTGATTTGGAGGGATTCCTCTTTTCTCGAGCAGCTTGTTGCTCACGACGGAAACGAAGGATGTCTTCCTCTGATAGGCGAGTCATTTTGCCTGCAACAAGTAGGAATATTAAAACATCAAGAAACATAGGGTGAAGCAGGAAAGGAAAATGTAAGTTAGGATGCCTTACCAATGTAGACACCCACTTGATTTTTAGAAAGGGCAGTCATAAAATCGTTAAGGTTTAATCCTAGGTTTGACAAGAATCGGCAGTCAACTAGTTCCTCAGGCGTCAAGGCATCATCAGGAATTTTGATGATTACCTCATATTGGTTCGTCCAATAAAAGGGGAATCGAGGGCTTCCGTCATCGAAGTAGAATATATCCTTACACCGATCAGACTCACGGAGTTTGAAAAACTTTCCTTTGAAATGTTTGTAATGACTTTTGAAAAGGGTAAACAGCCCCAAGCCTCTAGCAGTTGCAAGCAAAACATATTTTCCCCTAACATTGCGCCCACAGGTTTCAACAAAATAAAAGAATTTGTTGCTAGTGGGTTCGATGCCTAAGGTTAGGCAGAGGATTTCAAAAGCTTTCAGGTAAGCCCATGCATTACCATGAAGTTGGGTAGGGGCTACGTTTAGCAGGGTTAGAATAGAACAGGTGAAATCAGAAAATGGGAGTTCGTACTTCAAATCGGAAAATAGGCTTTCAAAGAGGTAAGTGAAGTTTCGCCCTTGGTTATCTGGTTGTCCAAAGCAACATGGTTCGTCAGGGGAACAGGGAAGTATGTCCAGGTGGGCATCTAGGCCATCTTTTCTAAAGTTATATTTGGTAATTAAATCTATGATAGCTTTTGGGGTATTGATTTTAGAAAACTGTTTTTTGATTTTACTAGAAACCCATAAAGAGTCTGCAGTGGTTTGAACATTAAGTGCAGAAGTTTCCCTACGTGTTCGTTTGGCAGCCATTTTTTCAGAAGGAATCCTGAAAGTGAAATTTTAGAAAAGTAAGATGAAGGTAGGAGTTGGGTTTAAGTTGTAGGACCGAACATGCAAGAGATTCATTATAAGTTTCTGGGTTGAAGAAAGTTCAAGTTTCTGGGTTTGAAAATGCAAAATGTTCATATAAAATGGTAAATATGCAGAAGGAAAAGGGAAGGAAGATTTACCTGGGAAAGGTGAAGACTTGAATGGTTTCTGGAGATGTTGCCACTAAATGTGGGTGGAAAATGGTGGATGTCGAGTGAACTTGGTAGGAAAGGACTAAAAGTTTGAATCTTTGTTAGCTATGGTAAGAGAGAGAGTAGGAATATGGGAGAATGAAGTGTAGAAGAGGGGTAGAAACTTTGAACTTTATATAGACAAAAGAATGAAGATGAAAGGGTGAGGTAAATGGTGAGTGAATGGACGCGTGCCTTCATACGTGAGCCCGAGGCACGGGTTCCGACGATTGGATCAAAAGGACACGTTGGTATGAGAAATTTAAAATTGAAGGGATGAGATTTGTTGAAAGGGTAGACTGAGGGGGTATTTCGGTCCGGGGGATGTGACGTTTCAAAATTGTTGACGTTTCAAGAAAGGATACGACTTTTCGTTTATAAATTCAATAGCAGCTTTATTACATTTACTTCCATCTTGATGATTATATTAGTGGAGTTTTAAAATACATGATAATATTGTAGCATCAAGTTCCCAAAAATATGCAGGATATCTACTCGATGTACTTATGGCAGGTAAGGCAATAATGACTTTGAAATCTGCCACGGTAAGGGCATATGAAGTGACAGCTGAGGAGAGCTGCTAAGTCTGATTCAACACACAAAGATGATTATCGTTATTTGTTTTGTCAAAATTTACAAGCATCAGAATTTACACGCCCTTTGTTAGCATTGTATGTGATTTAATGGCTGAGGGCTTATTAAAGACACATTCGCCTTATACTAAGCCTTAGTGTCTTGAGGGCTTGTGGACTGATATGGGCGGATCAATGTATTTGATAATTGGGCTGATCGAACTTATGTACCAAATGGGCCGGGTAACCCATGATCCAACCGGATTAAAACCCAAGCTATAAATAACAGGCACCGCCCAAGCGGTGGGGGACCTATCATTTTACGCATTTTTACTTGTTTTGCTTATCTTGTATTCGCTCTCGATTTCAATTAGCCCGTTGAGTGGTTCCATACCGGAACAGTGTAAAACAATCGTTTGTATAATGCCCCACAATACGATGGTATTCACACCACTTAGACCTATCCACGTTGCCGGGTGGACGTTTCAGTTGTTTCAGAAAACGGATCGTGTTCGCCTCCAAGCACATGTGCAAAGCCTCTGTTAAATTAACTGCAAGTGGGCGCCAATCTTCCGGTATAGAGCTCACCGATCAGGGCTAAGCAATTCGAGAGCAAAAGTAAATACAAGATAAAGTAAAAGTGTGTTCGATCCCCACCGCTTGGATGGTGTCCTTTATTTATATTTGGTTCTAATCCGTTTGGATCATGGGTCGCAAACCCAATGCTACAGAAGTCTTGAAGTCCACTAAATTACAAAGCTGATAAGCCTATCAGTACATACCCCAATCACAAAACTTATGATGTGTTACACTTTATTTGTTTTGCACCAAATCCCCTCTTCAATGAAAAAAATTAAAGCAATAGAAATTTAACCATGCAAATTGTAAAAAATAAATTAGAACCTCCGCACTAAATCAGACCTTTGCTTTTGGCAGTAAAGGACTTTAAAAGGAAAATA
This sequence comes from Lotus japonicus, assembly GCF_012489685.1. NCBI lineage: Eukaryota > Viridiplantae > Streptophyta > Magnoliopsida > Fabales > Fabaceae > Lotus > Lotus japonicus. The sequence goes on from NC_080043.1 coordinate 73,118,487, forward strand.
GTTCTATTTGGCTGTGCTTAAAAGTCATTCATTACTATTCATTATAGAAACATGGTACAAATAAGTTGGTTGACTGTGAACTTGTTTTTAAGATCAAAGCTGCACCAAAAACGATATAGGAGTGAGGTCAATTGGTTTGAATAGAATAATGATTCATAGACATAGGAATAGTAGAAACACCCCAAACACCCCTTTTTCCTGTGGATTTCGCTAAATAATACACTAAACTAACAACCTAAATACACATGACTAACCATAAAGCACATAACCGTGTAAAGTTGAAATTCCTAAATTAGGGATTTGGCCAAATAATACACTGAACTAACCACCTAAATACACATGACTAACCATAAAGCACAAAACCGTGTAAAGTTGAAATTCCTAAATTAGGGATTTGGCCAAATAATACACTGAACTAACCACCTAAATACACATGGCTAACCATAAAGCACAGAACCGTGTAAAATTGAATTTAGGAATTTCAACTGAGTTTACACGGTTATGTGCTTTATAGTTAGTCATGTGTATTTAGGTGGTTAGTTCAGTGTATTATTTGGCCAAATCCGCAGGAAAAAGGGGTGTTTGGGGTGTTTCTACTATTCCTATGTCTATGAATCATTATTCGTTTGAATATATCATTCATCATAGCAGATTATCATAATTTTCAGTTTGTTTGTTTGTTTGTCTTACTTAAAACTAGAGTGAACTGTGTGCCGCCTCTTTAGTACATCCAAAGCTGAATAGTATTATTGAAATCCTTATAATTTTAACTATCTAAGTCTCATCTATACAAAACTCTTTGATGTCAATTTCAGTCAATTACTTTGTTGCTTTTATTAGCACCCATGTTGAAATATGTTCAAGTAATAGCCCCTCTTTCCTTTTTCCCACTGAGAGGGATGCTGTTCTCACTATTAAACTTGATGATCACCATTTGTGGTTTATTGTTTAACAGTAATGTTTCATCCACATCTCTCTTTTGAGGTGAAGAGGTGGAATAGTGAGAGAGATAGGAAGAAAAGAAAAAGTAAGAGAGAGAAAATATGAGATGTGATAGATGATAAGATGAGAGAGATAGAAATAAAAAGATGTGGAAATAAAATGTTTAAAAAATGAGGTGTGTATATATCATTACTCAGGATTGATTCTTTCAATTCTATTCTCTGAGTTTTGTGATCAGGTAACTGGATGCAACATTTTGAACAAGCATGCAAAAAGTCATAAGAAGCCTATAACTAGTTATCTTTAAGCGGGAGGAGAGGTTTGGGAGTCTCATATATTTGTGCTATTTACATGGATAAAGGCTTGGTGGAAGGAATGTCCATATGGGGCGGATCAGTTTGCTCGGGGATTCACCAAAATAGATATACAGGAGAAGGTGAGTGTTCGCCCAGTTGTGCCTTGGAAGCCTCCTATGGGAATGAATTTAAAATTTAATGTAGATGGGTCTTTCCAATCGGGTTGTGCCGGCATTGGTGGTATTTTGAGGAATGGGGCGGGGGATGTGCTTGGCAAATTTGCTAGAAAAGTAGAAGCTCAGAGAGCAGATGAGGCGGAGGTATTGGCTATCCTGTATTCTCTCTTGTTTTGTCAACAATTCATGGTGTCCTTTGTGGAGGTTGAAAGTGATTCTACACTAGCGGTGGGCTGGGTAAAAGGTGAAAAGATGAGACCATGGAAGCTCACAAATGAGTTGAATATGATTGATTATTTGATGCCGCTTGTGACTTGTCCTGGGGTAAGTCATATCTTGAGGGAAGGGAATGCGGAGGCAGATGAGCTGGCAAAACAAGGGTGTTTTTGTGTGGAGCCGGTTTGGTTCTATTCATGGCATTAATTTTTTGGTTGTTCCCTGGTGGTGCCTGCTGTTTTTTATTTTTGTTTGCAGGTTAAAGATTGGCATATGGTGTTGGGAAGCTATTTCCATGTTTTATTGGTGCTGGCACTGGTTATTTGTTGTTTCTTGTTGTTGCTGAAAGCATAATGCTGGTTTTGCTGTTGCTGGTTTATTACCTTCATTGTTGCTGTCACCGGTTATTGTTGCTGTTGCGTTTCAAAATTACCTCTTGCTCCATGCTGCTGTCGAGTGATGTTTTGATGATGGTGCTGTTATGTGGTGCTGATTTGCTGTTGCTGGTTTTTTCTGTTGCTGTTGTTGCTGAAATAAAACTGCTGGTGTTTGCTGTTGCTGTTTTTTCTGCTTGTTGTTGGAGCTGATGTTTTGCCGTTGCTGTCATTTCTGGTGCTGTTATGTGTTGCTGATTGATGTTGCTGGCTTTTTTGTTGCTGTTGTTGCTGAAATGATTACGCTGGTGTTTGCTGTTGCTGTTTTTTCTGCTTGTTGCTGGAGCTGCTGGTTGCTGTTGCTGTCATTTCTGATGCTATTATGTGTTGATGTTGTTGTTGCTGTTGCTGGTTTTTCTGTTGCTGTTGTTGCTGAAATAGAACGCTGGTGTTTGCTGTTGCTGTTTTTACTGCCTTTCCTGGAGCTGCTGTTGCTGTACGAAAATACACCGTGTTTGATGTTTCGCAATTTGGATTTGCTGATCGGTTCCTTGGGCTGAGCTTCATTATTTTTTTTACATATATTTTTTGGGTCAGTTGTAGAATGGCTATCTCAAGATTGTGGTACTCTTTTTCCTTGCTTGGTTTTTATCCCATTGGGTTTTTCCAAGTAAGGTTTTAATGAGGCTCTTCCTTGGGATTTTCTCTATGCCGTTTTGCGGGTTGGTGGTGGGTTCTTTTCAGCTCAGTTTGTATCCGATGTTTATGTCTTTGTGAACCTCAGACTGTATCTGTTTCTTGCCTTGAGTTGGTTTTACACTCGGGCTATTTATAATAATATTCATTTCATCTTTCAAAAAAAAAAAAAATTGCCAACAAAATTTTAAGGCTTTGTTACTAGCCTGTTTACAAGCTTACTTAATAGAAAATGTCTTCTTAGAGGCTAGTGGAATAATAGATCTTTCTACATATCATTCCATTTCTATTTATTTATATTATCAGTTAATAATAAAAATAATATTATGTATAAAGGCCAACCTATAAGGCCAAACAAGCTATTTTGATAGTCGGAGCCTAACATTTTTAGCTAATCAAGCTTTTTAATAAGTCTAAGTCTAACCCAGTTTAAGCGGGTGCAAAAACCCAATTTTGTGCGAGTTGGTTCGGTCGGTCTCGGTTTGGGCTCAAGTCCGACAGAACCTACTCAAGTAACTATGTATAAAAAATTTCAGTCCATGAGTCCATATCTGAAGCAACATGAAAACCCTAGCTTTTAATTTTTAAACCCCTCTCTCTCTCTCTCTTTCTTGCCGTCACACACACTCACCTTCAACCCTCTTTCTTTCTCTTATTTTCTTTCCACCTCTCTTCAACCTACAAACCCTAGGCACCACCCAAACCAGCGCCGCCACCTCTTCCTTTCAACCCCAGCTGCCAGCGTCGCGCCTTTGCCATCGCCTCTTTGCTAAAACGGATTAGTTGAACGAAAACCCAAGGCATCACTATCATTGAATTTTACACGTATTCACTATTGCTACATCGACATATTTTTGTCAAAAACAAACAACTCTAAAACTGAAATTTATTTATTTTCCAAACTTGCAAACTTTACTTTAGACTTAAACCAAGGTTTTTCACTCACAATGCTTGTGGATTCGATAATTAAAATCGGGCTAAATCTGTACACTTGCGGATTACCCATCAAGTCCACATGTAATCTTTACATCAATTTTAGTTCTTCAATTTTTCTTTTATCATTCTTCTCCCTCATTCTTCTTCCTCTTTCCCCTATCTTTTTCAGCCACCACATTCCCTCCCCTCTATCGCATCTCCTAACCCCAACCTCCTTCTTGGTGATATGAAGGACTATATAATTAATAGCATCTTTAATGCATATTGGCTAGTTGAGTTGCTTAAACACTATTCTGGTAGCTCAAACTGTCACATATGATTTAATCAACTCATGCAAAATTCGCTCTAGCCACAATTACTTATTTTGCATTTAGTTGGGCCTCACTATATCTTATGTGTTTCTATTATTTCAAAGTCATGACAATATTTAAGTTCATGAATGAAAGTGAAAATATAATTTTTTAATCAAAAAAACAAGTAGAAAGAGATTAAGTAACTGTTGTTTAAATAAGCAACGTTGATAAAATTGAAGCAACAGTAACTGTCATGTCATGTTACTCCAATGGTTGCTCAAAATAAGCAACATTACTTAGGTGTTCCAACTGCATTAAGCAACTTAATTGCATGAGAGCTAATGACTTAGTAAATAACATTTCAAGAATGTTTTATGTAACGTGATAAATTCTATTTTAAAACAAACAAAATTTTTAGATTTATTTTTTCAGGAATTATTTCACATTCATATTTAACCCAATCCAGATATATGAGGGGATTTGGGTTTGGCACCCCACCCTTTAGGCTACGCGCCCCAGCATTTTTTTTTTATTCCAAAATTACCCATCGGTAAATGATTTGCCGATGTAAAAATACCAATCAGTAAATCATTTACCGTTATTGTTCCTCAGTATGAACACCTTTATCTCATTACCCAGAACACGAAGAACAATATCGGTTAATCATTAACCGATTCTTATATTGATATCGGTATATCATTTACCGATTGGTAATCTGGCAGTTTGATCACCTTTTCACCATTACTCCTCCCTCCACCAACCCCTCCACCATTACTCCTCCCTCCAACAACCCCCCACTAGCCCCCCATAACTCGCCCAAACTACCTTATTCTACCATTACTTCACTCCTCCCTCACATTTCACCTTCCCACCACCACCACCATCTCCACATTTCCACCACCACCACCACCAACACCACCACCACCAAGGGAAAGCTTTTAACTTCTGGTAAGTGTTGTTAGCTTTGATACTTTATTTATAGTTAGTTTAAGTAGTTAGTTGTTAGTTTAAGTAGTTAGTTTAGTTAGTTAAGTTGGTAATTTAGGCTGCTGAATCGTGAACTGAATCGGTAAATGAATTGCTGTTATTGTATCGGATTATGATTTACCGTTATAGTACCGGAATTTTATTTACCGTTATAGGGTCGGTTATTGATTTACCGGTTTTGTTCCAGGGATGACAGAGTCCTTTTTCTTTGGTGAATCACAATTGATACATGCTGCTGGATTGGAAAATGATAATCCAGACGAGCAACCTTCACTAGCTGAACCTCCGATTATATCTATAGATGTCTCTCATTTGTATCATACTGATCAGGTACTCATTGCACAAATTTTTGCATGCTTTGTTTGCTTTGTTTATGCCTTGTTTTATGCCTTATGCCTTGTTTATCCTGAAACAACGTTTCCTTTTGAAAGATGATCTTATGAAATGGGTTCGCGACATTTCTATGGCAAATAATTTTGTTTTGGTGACAACAAAGTCTGATAGTGGTGCGAAGGGAATAAAAGAATATGTCATTCTGGGGTGTGAGAAGCATGGTGCGTATATTCCCTACAGAGAACCGGATCTTGTTGAAGGAACGTCAACACAAAAGACAGGTTGTCCTTTTAGGCTAAAAGGACGACGTACGAAAGATGATAAAGGTTGGTGGTTGAAGGTGATGGACGGTAGACACATCCATCTCGCAGCTGAGTCACTAGTTGGCCACAATTACGCTGGTCGACTGAATAGTGAGGCGAAGGAGTACGTGATAAATCAGGCTAAGACTTGGGTTCCACCTAGAAAGATGTTGGCGTCCTTGAAGGAAAAAGATCCTTCAAACTTGACTACCATCCAACAAATTTATTGTGTTTGCAAGCGGTTCAGACAATCCGTTCGTGGGTCACTGACAGAGATACAATACTTGCTGAAGAAGTTGGACGGTGAGAAGTATGTTCACTTCGAACGAAATGAACCCGGATCGGAAGTGATTAGAGATATATTTTGGGCTCATCCGAATGCCGTCAAACTTTTCAACACATTCCCATATGTAGTGATCATGGATTGCACATACAAGACCAGAAAATACAAACTACCCTTGCTCGAGATTGTTGGCCTGACCTCCACGGATAAAACATACTCAATAGCATTCTGTTACATTGGCAGTGAGACCACAGAGGACTACATTTGGGCATTGGAGTGTATGAAGTCTCTGATTTCCGACCAATCCAGGTTGCCTAGAGTGATTGTGACGAACAGAGATCTTGCCTTATTGAGTGCTGCTTCACAAAGCCTTCCCACCACCACCCATTTACTATGCTTGTGGCACATCAACAAGTGTGTTTTGGCAAAGTGCAAAGAGTATGTTGGCACGGATGATTTTGCTCAAGAGGTTATGGACAAGTGGGCCGAATTGGTAGATGCTCCAACAGTTCCAGAATTTGAAGCTCATTGGATTGAATTGTTTAACATGTGCAAGCATAAACACAAGTTGAAATTTGCCACTTATTGTTCTACTACATGGTTGGTCCACAAGCAGAAATTTGCCAAGGCATGGACAAATCATGTGATGCATTTTGGAACAACAACAAGTAACAGGTACAAAAATTATGTTATGACTTGTTATATGTATTTCATTTCATAGATTATTACAATATTAATTCTTATGTTGAAGGTGCACATGCCAGCTTGAAGTTGATGTTGCGGAACAGTAAGGGTGACCTGGCCACATCATGGGATGCGTCGCATAGTTTGACCACCAATGGCCACACTAAGATAGTAGCATCGTTTGAGCGCAGTATGAATAAAATTGATCACCTTTTCAAGACCCCTTTCTACACAAATATTAGGGGATTTGTGTCAATCAAATGCCTGAAACTCATTGATGCTGAACTGACAAGAATGCGAGCCTGCGGCGGCAGATGCGATTGCTTAATGAGAGAGACTCATGGACTACCTTGCGGTTGTCAACTTGCAGGTTACCGGTCACCCACTCTCCTCTCAACTACTTCCAATTATTTATATTTGTAATTCAATGTAACATGTCTGTGAACTTACAGATTATGAGAGGATTCTGTACGAGGCCATTCATCCATTCTGGAAGAGCCTAAGTTGGGAGCATGTACCTGTTGCAGATACTGGCAGCTCAGATATTTGCGGACTAAACCATGGAGAGATGCACCCAGAAGTTGAGGCACTGACACGTTATTTCCATTCTTTGGATACTGGAGGGCAGAGTATGGTAAGGAGGAAGCTTCAAGCGATATATTGTCCTGAAAGGAGTACACTATGTACTCCTGAGCTTCGGATAAAGTCCAACCGCACTCCTAAGTTGAAGGAGAGCAAACAACCCAAGGGTCGAGCAATAGGATCCTTGACTCGTGATCCTTCAGCGTTTGAACTTACTGACAAGAAGATTAAAGAGGAAAAGAAGTCTTCACAACCAGCAAAGAGGAAGAAGCGTGTGAAGAAGTCTGATACAAGCCATTTCATGTGTAACTTTCCAGCCTTTCTCCATCCATATATTGGCACAATTACAGATGTTGAGGATGATGGTAACTGTGGCTATAGATCCATTGCTGCATTAATGGGGCATTCCGCCGGTCAGGACGGTTGGCCTTGGGTTAGGGCTACATTGATACAAGAACTTGAGACCAATGTGTTAATGTATAATAGGATGTGGGGCACAGATGTTGTTAATGGCTTACATAATCGTCTCACTCTTCCTATTGGTGACCCGGCCACCCCTGACAAATGGTTTCAACTGCCAGAGATGGGATACCTTGTTGCCACAAAGTACCAATTGGTTCTCGTATCCTTATCCTCTATGGGTTGTAACACATACTTTCCACTGATAGGAGCCGGCCCACGAGATGAGCATTCTGTTATAGCTATTGGACATGTGATAAATCACTGGGTACAGGTATATTTTGACCAAATACACTAATATTTTAGTTGCCTACTAGCTTGTCGATTAATTTTTGTATGTGGAAGTTATCTAATTTTATGGTTATTCTCTAAAATGCAGCTCCAATTAACTCCTGGACATCCTATGCCGACTATTGCTCCCCAGTGGGATTGGCACGCTGATCTTGCCTCCAAATACTGGCGCAACCTATATGGTCCACGTTTAGGCATGTATGATGCACAATTCCAAGCTTGGCTTGGTGCTTTTAGTGGTCATGCGGACTATGTGGACATCACCACAGATTGAATGTTCTTGTATTGTGTAATATTAATTTGTAAACTCTCTGTAATTTGGTAGAATGTGGCCCTTATCACAGGTTGTTGTTAATGATGAAAACCTAGACATCATTGTAGATTGGCAGGTTCATGCGTGTACTTTTGGTAATGTTAATTTGATGTACTTTTGGTAATGTTAATTTGATGTACTCTTGTCATTTTCATTTTCATTTCCCTCCACCACCAACCCTGACATTACTCTCAACCACCAGCCCCAACCACTCTTCTACCATCCACCAGTACACCTAAATGTTTTGACCGCACTCCTGAGCTATAAATCTATGTTGTGTCTTGCCTCTTCTTCTCACTCTTCATTCCTCATCTTCCTGTCTATTGTGTCTTGACTCTTCTTCTTACTCCTCATTCTACACAATGGAACAAGACCCAAATCCATTCCTCCGCCATTGCAAAGGTCAAAGCAACAACTCTGGCAGCTCTCGTCCTCTCATTCCTGGCCCGGCTGGCGCCATCCAGGCTGCCATGTATGCCCGTAGATCCACCCCTAACACACCACTCATTCCGACCCAGGAAATCGTGAGGCGTGTGCTAGATCATGGATCAACCGAAACCGATCCTGATTTCAACTCACATGCTTGGCTATCAGCCCTGCAAGAGTGGGGAATAGCCACTCCGCTGGGCTCTCTGACAGCGAACGTTGAGAGGGTGGAGAATGTTGTTGCTGTTATCAAATCTTGCACTCCCAATGGGTTTGGAGATGCGAAAGTTACCCTCAAGGTATGTCTTGTCCTTGCTTTTGTAAGGCCTTGTTTTTGGTCCCCCTTGACTAACCGTTCTAATTTACTTCTCAAACGATTTCAAAAATTTAGGACCCCACGGGTGCTGTTGATGCTAGCATCCACCGCAAGGCATTTACTCACAGTGAATTTGCGAATGACATAACTGTTGGATCTGTTCTCGTTCTCCAAAAGGTCTGAAACCTAAACATGAAACTTGCTTCATTTTTTGGACAGTTAAGCATGGTTTAATTAAAGTATACATTTCACTTGCAGGTTGCTGTGTTTGCACCTAGAGGAACTGTTTGTTATCTTAATATAACATTGCCCAACCTAGTGAAGGTATTCCCAAAAGATTGCGGACCCCATGACTTCATCGATATCACAGAGGAATAATTTTGTTTTCGGTGTTGCTTATGTATGTTTAATTTGGTTGTGTAACCGTTTAACTTATTGTCATGGATTACTACATGCTTTGAATTATTTATGTTGTCGTTGTTTCTGTTTTTTTCATTATAAGAGTCATAATATTAAGACTAAAAATATAACACATGTAAATAAAACGAGGCAAGAGTCAAAACATAACATAAAAAGTCCTAACATATACATAATAATGGATCCCACATAACAAGTGTAATAAAATCACTCTCCCCGACCCCGCCCCCTGCGACCTCTGGGTCCACGAGCTCGACCTCCACGAACACCCTCTCCAGGATCACCCTCTCCACGAGCTCTGCCTCCACGAGCTCCGCCTCCACGGGGTCTTCCTCCACGAGCTCTGCCTCCACGAGCTCTGCCTCCCGCAGCTGCGGCTCCTCGAATAGCAGAAAAGGCAACTCCCTGGGTACCAAGGAAGGAACTCCGTCGAAAGAGATCGAGCGCCCTCTCCGTGAGGACCCGGGGCTGTGTCCCTGGAGCATAAGCACCTGGCACCTCCAGGGACTGCTCCAACAACTCCACACCCCTACGTATGACAGACTGCATAAAAATAATATACAAAAATAATTTCATTAACAAAAATCACAATTGAATGAATAAAAATAATATACAAGTTTAGAATCCAAACTTACCACGGCACTAAGCCCCTCCCTCCTATCCTCAGGGATGATGAACACATGTGACACTCTGCTATACCACCTCATGTAACCCTCCACCGCCTCTCCCGGATATGTAGCAGGTATCCCCTGAGGGCGGAGGTGCGGCTCAAACTCAGCATAGGCAGCATCTGTGGTCTCAGCAAGGGACCCCGTCGTCTGGATCTCAGAGGGGTGTCGAGGGATGTCCTGTATGAAGCCAAACTGGCGCATAACCCGCTCTGGTAGATGTCGGCTCACAGACCGGCCGTAATGTGTCCTGATGTAGCCGGAATAGAGGGCCCTGGGATCCCGCGGTCGAACATCTCGATGGTCCTCAAAAGGGGTCCATGTGATATCATCCACTGTAAGCTCATCAAGCATGACTCGTCTCTCATCGAGTCCGGAATGCGCGATCCGAGACGTGGACCACCGCTGCGCCCTAGGCTGGTCATGTGTGTAGCCGGGGACCTCCGTCCTGATAATGACGCTGCTGGATATGTACTCATACGCCCATGACAGCACGAGGGAGGTGAACCCACCGATCTGCGCTGTCTTCCTGCGGGAAGCACGACTCAGCTGTTCGTACAACGAAGCCAGCGCAATCGCACCCCACGCGTACTCCGACACGCGACCGAGGTCCTCAAGCATCCCGATCCAGTAGACAGTAGTGTGGTAACCACCACTCTTGCTGGCAAAGAGGGTGGCACCAAGCTGGTTCACCAGCCAGATCCTAGCAGCATCCTCATAGCGTCCCCCTACAATGAAATTAATTAAGTTAACAGTTATTAATAATACTCTAAAAATAAATACAACTTAATAAAGTAATTATTAAGACATACCATCCATAGCAGACGTGTACATGGTCTTCAGAGTAATGAACCGAATGTTCTGGCCACCCGCCGCCTCAAACTCAGCCAGATAAGCAGCAACAGATCCTCCCAGGAGCTGGGCGCAGAGCGCTGCAACCTCGTCTCGCTCCCCTCTGCCCGGAGTGTAGAACCTCGACCCTGTGGGAAGATGGAGAATAGCCGACACATCGTCCAGGGTGATAGTCATCTCCCCGAACGGCATGTGGAAGCTACTCGTCTCCTCATGCCATCTCTCAACAAGGGCCAGTATGACAGCTGGGTCTGTCTCCGGTAACCCGCACCAAGGCAGGTGATACAAACCCGTCTGCTGCAGCAGCTGTCGCACATGTGTGTGGGCCTCTGAATCGCCATCACAGGGGAGGTTCCATACCTTCCCCCCAACAGTGGCCACCCTCAATGTCCGACGGTCCATGTACCGCGGGTCTGTGCGAAGAAGTGCCTGCCACGTCCAAGGAGCCTTGTGGTCAGGATAATGCGCAAGAAGCGAAAGATCCTCAGGCCCCCCGGGAAACGGTGCCACCCTCTGGATGAGGTCGTCATCCGCGCCGCCCTCTGCCACCACATCTGGCACAACATCAGCAGCATCAATCTCCTCCTGGAGAATAAGAGGCTCCTCCTCCTCACCACTGGCCTCAGAAGCAGTCTCAGAAGCAGACTCCTCGCCACTGGGCTCCGAAGAAGACTGCTCGCCAGATGTCTCCTCAAGAGGTAACTCAACCATCGGAGAGACCGGAGTAGGATGAGGCTGAGGCTCAGCCGGAGTACCTGACGGAGCTGTAGTAGATGGACCACCTGACGGAGCTGTAGCAGACGGACACGGAGACGGAGCCCCGGCCGGAGTAGCAGACGGAGACGGAGACGGGGCCGAAGCCTCAACCGCCTGACTAGCTGCTCGATGGTCGCCGCGCCGCGTAGAAGCATGCAAGCGCTCGTGGCGATCCTCTGCATCATCGACTGTAGAAGATCGAGACCTCTTCCTCCCGCCCTTCATTCTCCTATGAAAAGCAAACAAATTTAACATCAAATTACAACTTGAACAACTTTAACAGTTACAACTTGTAAAAACATCTCTCATATAGCAACAAACATCTCTCATATAGAAACAAACATCTCTCATATAGCATCAACACCCTTTCTAATTTGTCAATCTAGATAACTAAAATGCAACATTAAGGAAGTTCCCTAGTTCTAATAAGCCGATACCATCAACACCCTTTCCCAGTGTCATGACACTAAAATATTTGAAAATTTGTACAAAATATTCAGCCCAATAGATGGGGGAAAACTAAAAAAAACTGGCTTAAAAAAACTGCCTTAAACTGCCTTAAACTGGTTTAGAATCGGGAAATGTTTTCCCATTATAGAATCGGAAAAACATTTTCCATTACAGAATCGGAAAATGTTTTTCCGATTTTACAGTAACCCAGAAACCAGAACTGGAAACGACCCACTCGTGCCCATGACCGTTTCATGCCATTTCAGTCAATAAAACCTACCTCTAATCAATAATCAACTACCCTAGTGTTCAACATTCACCTAATAATCCATCAACTACCTCTAATCATCAATCAATGTGAGAGAATCAATAAAAATCAAACTTACCTTTTGAATGTAATGGAATGGGAGTTCCGGTGCTTTGAGGAAGCTTTGATGATGATGGGACCGAAGCTTGGAGTGGTGGAACGCAAGTTTGGGAGAGATTTGAAGAGGGAGTGATTTGGGGAGGGAAATGGGTTTTGAAAATTATGTTTCAAAACCTATCTGATGCTGTTATATCAATACGAATCGGTAAATGATAAACCGATACATATCGGAAAATCATTTACCGATATTAATCATGAGGGTTTCCGGTAATTTCCCCACTTTAAGTGGGGCGGGAAGCCTTAAGGGCTGGGGTGTTAAACCCAATTCCCATATATGAGGAGGCTCCCCTGTTAATCTAACAGAAACAAATAAACCTAAAATTATATTGAAGCAACATACTCCTATATATAAAGAAAACGCTCAGCATTCAGCAACAAGAAGCAATTGCTTTGTGAATCCTAGTTTTGAGTTTCACAGCTTCAACGAAAACAATGTCTGCAGCTACATATTTACCAGATGAGTGTTGGGAATTTGTGTTGGGATTCCTGAACAACAAACAGGACCACCATTACTTGGAGTCTCTGTCCCTCGTCTCCAAGCAACTCCTCTCCATCACCAACCGCCTCCGATTCTCCCTCGCCATTCACGATCCAACTCTCCCCTTCCTCCCTCGCCTCTTCCACAGGTTCCCCAATCTCACCTCCCTCGACCTCACGCACTTCCACGGTGACCTCGACGCGCTTCTCCTCCAAATCTCGCGCTACCCCTTGCGCCGCCTCACATCCCTCGACGTCTCGCACCATGAAACGTTTCCGGCAAATGGGTTGCGAGCTTTGGCCGAAAACACGAAAACATTGACCTCCCTCACCTGCTCCCACATGGGTTCTCTCGCCAACGCCGACCTCCGCCTCATCACCGATTGTTTCCCTTTCCTCCAAGAACTCGACCTTAGCAGCAATGTCCTTAGTCGTACTCGTACGGTAGAGCCTTTGCCCAAGCTCCTCCGCAAGGTTAATCTCTTTGGTGACGAGAACTTCATTACCGAAGAAGCGCTTGTCAGTGTGTGCAAGAACTGTGAGTTTCTCGAAGAAGTGACGATCTCTGATTGCACTTCCATAACCGCATATGGCATTGCTTCCGCGATCCGCCAGAGACCCGGTTTGAGGTCTTTCTCTGTTGACAGCTTAAGGGGATCTGTCACTGCTAGTTCTAGCTTCATTGATTCGTTGGTGAGTTTGAAGAGCTTGACTTGTCTTCATTTTAGGTATTTATCTATCTCGGATGAGTTGCTCTGCTCTGTTGCAGAGGAAGGTCTTCCTTTGAGGAAGCTTGTCCTCCATTGTTGCAGAAACTACACCTATTCTGGAATCTTGTATTTGTTGTCAAGGTGTCAGTTTGTCCAGCATTTGAATCTTCAATATACTGAATTTCTGAATGATCAGCTTCTCACCGAGTTGTCAGTGTTTCTGGGTAATTTGATATCTATAGACATTAGTTTTTGTCAGGGGCTCACAGAGTCAGCCCTTTTTGCTCTTATCAGGAACTGTTCTTTGCTCAGTGAGATCAAAATGATGTTTACAGGGAATGGGAAAGAGAAGGTCCAGTATTCCAATTCTTTCATGAATGGTTGTGTGAACCCTCAGGTGAAGTTTCTCCATTTGCCTTTTAATTCATGGCTGGGAGGTGAAATCATCAAAATTTTGAGTTTGATCTGCCCCAATTTGGAGCTTCTTGACTTGCGATCTTGCGGTACTGAAGATGTTGTTGAAGTTTTAAGGAGATGCTGTAAAATTAGGCATTTGAGGGTAGACCATTGTTCATCAGTGAAGCTGCATGGGATGAACTTTAAAGTTCCCAATCTGGAGGTGTTGAGTTTGGCGTATTCAGGAATTGATGATGAAACACTCTCTGTGGTCTCAAAGAGTTTCCGTGGGCTTCTGTACCTGAATTTGGAAGATTGTCCAAATGTCACAGACAAGGGTGTGAGGCAAGTAGTAGAAAACTGCAAACAACTAAGAGAGATAAATTTGAGTTACTGTAAACAAGTGGTTGGTAGTGATGTTGCTTGGATGGTATCTTTAAGGCCAACATTGAGAAAGATAATGGCTCCGCGTTATTTCCATCCTACCCGTATCCGGAATGAACTCTTCTTCTTGCGTCATGGATGCCTTGTCTTGGCATGAGGTTCTTGTTGGAGATTGATGAAATGTTATAGAAGCTTATAGAAAGTGATAAAATAATAGCAGCCGTATCTATGATGATGAATTTAGAATTCTTGAGAAAGCTTTAGTTCTTATGTATGCTAGAATTAACTAAGTTATAATGTCTAGATAGTTCATGAGAACATATGTAGTAGAATTAACCGACATACTCAAGCCTATTAATTGGCCAAATGTATTAGCCCTTGGAGGTGTGGAGAAATCACTAATTCATTTCCACCATCATGTGTACATGCCCTGCACCATGAATAAAAGGCACACGGCTAAATTCACAACCTCTACTATTTGCTAATTCCAACAGTTCTTGAGAGTGCTGTGATTGTGAACACTAACAATCTAAGAACTGAAATTTTTTGTGTTTGCAAGTCAATTGATTCCATGTAATTAAGCAGACTTAGCTTATGGTATTATTATTTTTTTTTTTTGCTACAAAGCAGACTTATATTTAAGTGATGATAGTATGAAACTCATGATAGTAACTAAAAAAGGAACACAGAAGTTGATTTGATGGACGGCTTAAAGTATAAATAAAGCCTTATTTTGAATCTAAGAGAGTCATTGTTGGCCCAAAATGTTTGGCCCAAAACGCATGGGGCAGTCGAAAATGGATTAGGAGAGGTGAGGAAAAATGCCAAGTTAAATGGATAGCAGATTTCGACGAGGGGGCGTTGATAACCGTTGCTACAAACGCGGGCACACTAAACACGTGCAACCATTGACTAAGTCAATAAAGAGAACGTGCGCTTCCCATGACGTGGCCAAGAGGAGGTTGAAGAACATCATCTCCACCACTACGCATGGAACTTCCGGAGCAAGCAGCAGATCGTGGGGGTAAGACGCACTAACTCGTCCAGCAAGGAAGAAGAAACCGCCAAGTTCATACAGGACATAGAGCTCTATAAATAGGGGAGTTTAATGCAGAAAAAGGGTTCCCAACTCAACTCTAAAAATCACTACAAAGCTCTCATGTCCGCATCAAAGAGACTCAACGAGCCTAACGTGATCATGGAGGAGTATGTTGCCGAACCAGCCGTTTATGATTCCTGCACTTAGATAGTTTCGAACTTGTTGTCATTGTTGCTTTTGTTAGATTTCCTGTCGATTTTATGGGTTTGGATTGATGTAAAGCTTTTTACTTAGTGAATTTTATTTTCCAGCACTTTTGATTGTCTTGCGTTTTGCTTTCGAATCCTTATTTCCTTTTATCCTTTGACACACGGTTGTCGAAAAACCCGATTTCACACGCGCTTTGGCAAGACGTTTTCCCAAAAGAACCCTTAATTCGCAAAACTCTTAAACTTTTTCCAATCGAATTTGGAAGATGTTTGTTTACCAAATATCACGGCAAACAAATTGGCACGCCCAGTGGGACCGTTTTTGTGAAAACCAAGTTTTACAGAAGCGTTTTGTGTGAAGTTTTATTGTTTTTTCTACTTGTTTTTCGTCCTTGCTTGCGTGAGTTAGTTTTATGCACTTGAGAAGTGGTAGGACAGTAAGTATGGCGAATAGTCGAGGTAGAACCTCCCCGCAGGGATCCAATGTGGTGAATCAGAATAGCCCTGGTGGGAGCAGTAGTAACAATGAGGAGGAGTTGCCTCCTGGAACGAATCCTGGCGTCATAGCACCACCCCAGGGTATAGTAATGTCGGTCGTGGCCGAGATACCTATCTCCACCACGGTTCAGGCCGTCACACTGCCAACTGTGACAAGGGGAGTGGCCAACGTGGCCCAAACATCCTTTATGCCGAACCTTCCTCCGCCTGCGAGAGATATGCCCTTTGGCATGCCTACATCGTTAATGCATGGCTTGCAGGGCAATTATTCGACGTTCTCTGAGAATGTGCCCCCTTTTGGGATGCCTCCATTCGGGGCAAATGACACAATGATGAACTTAGGAAATCGAGTGAGCCCTCCCGGCTTTGCCACGGGGTAAAGTTCGCAAATGTACTTGCCCACGGGCATGAACTCAGGGTCACTTCAAGCTATCCGGCAACAGTTTGACGATAGCCAGCACGAGATGGTTAATATGTTATCTCGATATATGGGAGAGATCTTCAATCCCTTGATCCAGAACACCAATGCCAATAACAAAGAGTTAGCCCATCAGATGGAGCGTCTGGCAACAGTGTTAGGAGCACAAAACGAGATAGCACCTCTGCCGAGGATTGGACCAATTCCACCGGTCGCAATCCCAGCTCGCGGGCCCGTACAACCCTACCAACACGTAGGGAAAAACCCTTTATTCGAAGAAAATGAAGGGGGACAACCAGGGCCGCAGAACGTATACATGGTAAATAGGAATGAGCACGCCGATGGAGTGTTGGAAAGAATTCGACACCAAAATGCTGGGGGGGCAACAAAACGTTGCTGCTGTTGTCGAACAATTGCTAAATCAGCACGGTTTTAATGTGGGTTTTGCGAATAGACCCCATTTTGTTTCAGCCTTCACTGAAGAAGTTCTCGAAGCGGAACTCCCCCGAGGTTGGAAAGTCCCAAAGTTCACTAAGTTCTCTGGGACTCAGGGGAGTCTACTGTGGAACACGTGGCGAGATACCAGATTGAGGCTGGAGACCTGGCCATTAACGAAAATTTGAAAATGAAGTATTTTCCAAGTTCTTTGACTACGAACGCGTTTACATGGTTCACAACCCTTTCTCCTAGGTCAGTCCACACTTGGGCACAATTGGAAAGGATTTTCCATGAGCAGTTCTTTAGAGGGGAGTGCAAAGTGAGTCTAAAGGATTTGGCTAGTGTCAAAAGAAAGAATGCTGAATCCATTGATGACTACCTGAATAGATTCAGGATGTTGAAATCTCGATGCTTTACTCACGTCCCAGAACATGAACTGGTTGTTTTGGCCGCAGGTGGTTTAGAGTATTCGATTAGGAAGAAACTCGACACGCAGTATATTCGAGATATGTCTCAGCTCACTGATAGAGTAAGGCATGTCGAATTACTCAAAGCGGAGAAGAACGACGAGAAAGCTAAGACAACTCACAAGTGGCCTAAAAAAGAGAAAGTGGCCTACATAGATACAGAATTGGCGTGTCCAACTCAGTACGCATACCACGAGGTCACCCCCGAAGTCGACATTAATGACATCAATCTGGCTGAGCTCCAGCCATGAGACCCTTATGTGTGCAAGGCACTAAAGCCTTATGAAAACAAGTTAGGAGAAGAATCTCCCAAAGACAGTATTCCTACTGTTAAAACTTATACTTTTGACGTGACCAAATGTGATGCAATTTATGACATACTTGTATCTGATGGTTTAATTGTGGTCCCTAAAGACCAAAAATTGCCTGGACCTCACAGTGTGTTCGTTTCAGGGACCTTGTTCAAGGAGCACTGGATTCTGGTAGGCTCAAGTACGGCGAAAAGACTAAAGGCCAAGCAAAGGTCGACTCAGATCCACTCCAGAAAGCTGAAGCCAATTATGTGGAGCCCCTCCACATTTGCATGGTAGACATCACAGAGAAGCTCGACTCGGGTTTGATTCTGGAAGAAACAGAAACTAAAGAAGCGGCAGTCGAAGCGCCAGGTGGAGAAGCTAGCTTGGAGGAGGTCTACCCCAAAGCTGGAGAAACTCTTGTCAAGTTCCTATCTCGAAGCCAAGATGGAGAGAAGGAAGTCATGATGTGCCCTAGATGCAGCGCTGTTTTCGACAAGTCAGCAGCAAAGGCTTACCAAGACTCTGAAATGAAGAGGCATTATCAACAGAAAGCGCCTGTGGCCAGAAGATTGACTTACCCTCATGAAGAGATGGCCACCCAGGAGCACTACGGCCATATGGGCCAAGATCGAAAGGGGAAGAGCAAAACCTACCTCCCCAATGCTGAGGTGCCCAAAAACCAATGGTTTAGGTCAGCACCACCTAAACCAAAGCCAAGGCAGAAGTGGCAGAAAATCGACTTAGGCCAATGATCTTCATACGTTAATAACTCTCAGGTGTCAAGGAACTACTCCTATGGCTCGAGGAACTACTATGGGCCAGAACAGATGACCAGGACCCAATTTCGACACTTCCTAAGGAAAAAAAAGGCGGAGCGGGAAAGGGGTGGCAAATTTCGATCTCTGTGGGATGTCAAGCCTTCAGATGCCCCAGAAGACAAGTCAAGCGTGGCGTCCATCATCAATCATCTGGACCAAGCCATTAAGCAAGGAATGACCCTGCCAAACCCCACACAAGAGAAGGTAAAGGTAGCTGCTGGAAATGAAGATGAAGATGAAGACATGCTAGAGGACTTCGACGAAAGTGATGGGGAAGACCTCAACATCATCTACATAGTTTCCATACTCCCGGCTGATTTCGACCGAATATCCGAGGTCATTGAAGGCGACGAAGATTACTATGTCGAGGAAGAGGCTGATGATAACCCTTTATGCTATTATGTCATGCATAGGGGAGCTGTTGAAGACGACAGGGCCATTTTCCAAAGGCCTTCAGAGCATATGAAGATACTTGTCGACGGTGGTGCTGCTATCAACCTAATGCCCAGGTTCACGATGAAGAGGTTGGGCAAGACAGAGACAGATTTGATTCCCCATGACATGGTCTTATCAGACTATGAAGGTAAGACCAGCACCTCCATGGGTGCGATCATGCTGAATATAACAGTGGGGACAGTAAGTAGATCGACCTTGTTCATTGTTGTGCCTTCAAAGGCCAACTACAACCTTTTATTGGGCAGAGAATGGATCCATGGAGTAGGGGCAGTGCCTTCTACCCTACATCAGAGAATCTCCATATGGAAAGCAGATGGAGTTGTCGAGAATGTGCAAGCTGACCAAAGTTACTATTTGGAAGAAGCAGGCTATGTCGACAAGAAGAATTTTGAGAAGAGATTGGCTACAATTGCTCCACTTGACACAGTGGCCAATCAATACTTCAACCCTTACTCAGAATACTCAGTGACACTAGACCCAATTCGAGGATTGCACCTCAATGAGTCCTGCAAGGCGGATGCTATGAGTAGATGGCACAGTGAAGAAGAAGAAGTTGCCGCTAAAGAAGTAGCAAGTGATGAGGCTGCCACCAATGTGGCAACACAGCATAATGATGATTAATTCGAGCTTGGCTCGGATTTCGGCTTACGCAGCCGAAAACAAGATAAAAACGGCTCTAGAGGCCGACAAAATGGCTAAAAACATGGCCATTAAAGGAAAGATTGAAGTTGCAGTTTCACCTGTCGAGATGCTATCTTGGAATGGAAAGGATAGTGCACGTGGAGATGAGCCAAGTGAAGAGGGTAAACAAGACGTGTATGATCTGAGGTTGGATTGCATTTATGATGATGGTCTGTTGGGGTTCGAAAAACCTTTAGTGGACGCCATGAAAATGGAGGCTCAAGACCCTTTGGAGGAAATAGATTTGGGAGATGGCTCGAAGAAAAGACCAACCTACATAAGTTCCTTGATCGACCCAGAGCTTAGAGGCAGAATGATAGAGTTGTTGAAAGAATTCAAAGATTGTTTCGCCTGGGATTACGATGAGATGCCTGGTTTGAGTCGAGACTTGGTACAACTGCCAATCAAAGAGGACAGAAAGCCAGTAAAACAACTGCCCAGTAGATTCCATCCAGACGTTCTAGTAAAAATCAAGGAAGAAATAGAAAGGTTGCTACGGTGCAAGTTCATTAGAGCGGCCAAATATGTTGAGTGACTGGCCAATATAGTCCCGGTAATCAAGAAAAATGGTAAGATGAGGGTCTGCATAGATTTTCGAGACCTGAATGCTGCCACACCCAAGGATGAATGTCACATGCCCATAGCCGAGATGATGGTAGATTCAGCAGCGGGCCATGAATACTTAAGTCTCTTAGACGGATATTCTGGCTACAACCAGATTTTCATTGCCAAGGAGGATGTGTCGAAAACAGCATTTCGATGTCCTGGTGCTTTAGGGACATATGAGTGGGTGGTCATGCCATTTGGTTTGAAAAACGCTGGCGCGACCTACCAGAGGGTAATGAATACTATCTTCCATGACTTTATTGAAACTTTTATGCAAGTTTATATTGATGACATAGTGGTCAAGTCCCCATCCAGGGATGAACACTTGTCGCATTTGAGGAAGTCATTCGAGAGAATGAGGATACATGGCATAAAAATGAACCCTCTTAAATGTGCATTTGGTGTAATTGCAGGTGACTTTTTGGGTTTTGTGGTGCACAAGAAAGGCATCAAAATCAACAAGAACAAAGTCAAAGCTATTCTCGACACAAGTCCACCACGTAGGAAGAAACAACTGCAGTCGCTATTGGGCAAAGTCAATTTCCTTAGAAGGTTTATTGCTAACCTTAGCGACAAAACTAAGCCTTTCTCATCCCTTCTTCGACTAAAGAAGGAAGACATTTTTTCGCTGGGAAGCAGAGCACCAAAAAGCATTTGATTAGCTCAAAAACTATTTGGCAAGCCCTCCGGTGATGATTCCTCCTATAAAAAGGAAGCCAATGAGGTTATATATTTCGGCTACAGATGAAACCATTGGCAGCATGTTGGCACAAGAAGATGAAGATGGCATCGAAAGAGCCGTATTTTATTTGAGTCGTGTGTTAAACAATGCTAAGACTCGATACACTATGATCGAGAAATTGTGTTTGTGTTTGTACTTTTCTTGTACCAAGCTGAAATATTATATGAAGCCAATTGATGTAATGGTTTTTTCTCACTTTGATATAATAAAGCACATGTTATCCAAGCCTATTTTGCATAGTCGAATTGGTAAATGGTCTTTAGCATTAACCGAATATTCGCTCACTTATGCCCCTTTAAAGGCAATTAAGGGGCAAGCAGTAGCTGATTTCTTGGCAGATCACACTTTGCCTGAAGAGATAGCTTATGTAGGATTACAGCCTTGGAAGTTGTTTTTCGACGGCTCAAGCCATAAGGAAGGATCAGGAATCGGTATGTTCATAGGATCCCCACAAGGCATCCCAACCAAATTCATGTTTCGAATTCGAGAAAGTTGCTCTAATAACGAATCTGAATATGAGGCCTTAGTCTCGGGCCTCGAAATATTGTTGGCCTTGGGGGCAAAGAACGTCGAAGTTAAAGGTGACTCAGAATTGGTTGTAAAGCAACTTACCAAGGAATATAAGTGCATAAGTGAAAATTTGGCAAAATACTACGTAAAGGCCATGAGTTTACTAGCCAACTTTGACCAAGCAGGAATTAGCTACATACCTAGGGTAAGCAATCAAGAGGCTAATGAGTTAGCACAAATTGCTTCTGGGTACATGATAGATAAACAAAAATTGAAAGAGTTGATTAGGATTAAGGAGAAATTGAGTCCTTTGGATCTCGACGTTATGGCTATCGATAACCTTACTCCCAATGATTGGAGAAAGTCAATCGTCGAATACTTGCAGAACCCTGTAGGGTCAACCGACAGAAAAGTCAAATATAGGGCTCTAAATTATACCATCATAGGCAATGAATTGTTCAAGAAGAATGTCGACGGCACTTTGTTGAAGTGCTTGAGCGAAGACGATGCGTTCATAGCTGTGTCAGCCGCTCACGACGGCCTATGTGGCGCTCACCAAGCAGGGGCAAAGATGAAATGGATTCTTTTTAGGCAAGGGATGTATTGGCAAACTATCATGAAAGATTGCATCGAATACGCAAAAGTTTGTCAAGATTGTCAGAAACATTCAGGAATCCAACACGTGCCAGCTAGCGAGTTACACTCTATTATCAAGCCATGGCCCTTTAGGGGATGGGCTATAGATTTAATTGGCGAGATTCACCCAGCCTCGTCAAGGCAGCACAAGTATATAATTGTAGCAATAGATTATTTTACTAAATGGGTCGAAGCCATTCCACTACAGAGCGTGACGCAAGAGACGGTAATCGAGTTCATACAAAATCACATTGTGTATCGTTTTGGATTGTCGGAGTCACTCACAACGGACCAAGGTACAGTGTTCGTAGGACGAAAAGTAGCAGCCTTTGCAGAATCCTGGGGCATAAAGCTTCTAACCTCGACCCCCTACTATGCTCAGGAAAACGGCCAAGTAGAGGCCGCAAATAGAACTCTAATAAGCTTGATTAAAAAGCACGTGGGTCGAAAGCCGAAAAGTTGGCATGAGTCTTTAAGCCACGTCCTGTGGGCCTACAGGAATTCACCAAGGGAAGCGACAGGAACAACACCTTTTCGACTGGCCTATGGCCAAGAAGCGGTGCTACCAACAGAAGTATACTTGCAATCGTGCAAAATTCAAAGACAAGAAGAAATCCCTAGCGAAGTCTATTGGAACATGATGCTAGACGAATTGGTAAATCTCGATGAGGAAAGTGTCTTGGCGCTGGATGTCTTAATGAGGCAGAAGGATCGCGTAGCTAAAGCATACAACAAGAAGGTTAAAAATCGATCTTTTGTCACAGGGGACTACGTGTGGAAGGTTATCCTGCCAATGGACAAGAAAGATAGGGCTTACGGAAAATGGGCCCCCAATTGGGAAGGGTCGTTTAAAGTCGAGAAAGCACTGTCTAATAATGCCTACTTGATTAAAGAATTAAGCGGTCAACGTCAATTTGTTACAATAAATTGCAAGTACCTAAAAGCGTATAAGCCAATGCTGCATGAAGTCAAAATCGAATAAACGAAAGTGTCGAGATTGCCAAAATATAAATGTTTCATTAATCAAAATAGGACATTACAAGTATGGCGAGATACAAAAAGAAATTAAAAGCCTAAAACGGAAGATTGGCTCTATAGCCATCATATCTAGCTTGCATAGGTTCCAGTTGATCCACCAACGCTGCCATCTGGCCCTCAAGTTGAGCCTTCTTCTGACGAGCAGCCAGGTCTTCAAGAGAGACCGCAGATATCTCGACAGCCAGTCGAACGAGACCTTCTGGGTCTTGCTGGTCCAAGGAGGCTTGGAGAAAGTCGAACTTCTCCTTCAACTCATCTATTTGATACTCCTGGAAAAACACCATCACGGAAAGCTCCCTGAATTCTTCAAACAGAGGCTTGGCTTCGAAGAGTAGCCCCCGGAACTCATGAAGAGGGATCCTAACGCGTGCAACGATGGGCCTTTGGAGCAGTTGATCAATGAGCCATAAAAGCTCATCGAGACGACAGGAAGACTCATACACGCCGTGAAAAAGGTTACGGTGAAAGGCCATGTCTCGGATGCGGTGAAGGATAAGTCTGCTATCCATAATCAGAGATGAAGGTTGCAGTGGCAGGGAGACGATGAGAATGGAGAGGAGAAGTTACTGATTAGAAAAGGTAAAAAACGGCTTTATTTATAGCAGAAATGAACCAAACAGCCGTATTAATGCATGGCATGCAGTTGCCAAATCGTTAACCAAGCATAGTTAGCCACATCAGCCACTACCGTGAGTAGAGTAAGTTCTTTCGTCGTTGAACAAGAAAGTGGTAAAAGAGCGTCATAAATTACCCTATTTTCCAAGAAGTTGGTTAATGGTTTGGAAGATGGAAAGTTAGATTACCGCAAAAGGTACCAAGCTAAATGGTATGAAACTCAGAAATACTACGCAAGGAGTATTTTAACAAGATAATGTGAACTCGACAATAAAAGCTTAGTCAGAAGACAAATTATGTCGACATCATTAATGCAAATTCATTGTCGAACAACGTCATAAAGTACGGGCATTACAAACATTGGCAACAAAGGCCATACAAACACATGGCCATTACAAACCCAAAGGCAATGAATGGAAAGTAAAGAGTCCTAAATCCTCGATTTAAAGGCTTCGAGTTGAACACCGGCAGCAGTGATCCTGGCATCCAAGCTCTTCTTAACACCCTGCTCTACTGCAACCTCCTTGGAGAGTTGAGATGTCGACAACATAACACTTGCACATTCAGCAGCTAGAGTAGTCAGTCGGGCATTCACGACTGGACTTTCTTCGACCAGCATTGTCTTCTCCTTCTCAAGTCTTGCCATTTCCCTCTGAAGCTCATCCAGCCGAGCATCAACACTTGACAGATCAGTTTCTATAAGAGTCTTCCAGGCAGTCACCTTAAGGATCTCATCTTTTGCAGTCAAGAGCCCATTAGTGTTAGAAGCCACCTGTGCCTCTTTAGTCTTGATGAGCTGCTCCACAGTGTTGGCCTTGTCAAGTGTGGCCAAAAGGTCAACCAGGAAAGTCTGAAGCTCGACAAGAGCATCTGCCTGAACTTGGTCGAGCCGCTGGCCCAACAGGAAAGTAAGCAACTCCTTGATGTCATGGCTTGGTTGAGGGTTGGCCCGGACACTGTCGATGAAACCTCCGTCGAAGATTAACCCCTTCAGCTTACTCAAAGCTTCTTCAATCTGGCCAGAACTGACTACCCAGCTAGATTGAGCAGTCTCAGTAGTTTCAGTATGATGTGGCGGAGAGTCGAGATTCAGAGTGCCATCAAAGAAACTTTGAAGAGTGGCAAGTGGGTCTTGGACTGAGTTCTTGTACCTCCTCCACGAAGGCAAGAAATTCCTTCAGGTCTCTCTCCAACTCTGGACGCAGGTCCTCTTCCAGCAGTGTCCGTGTCAGCTCCGCGATGGTGGTTGCACCCTCTGGATGCCTGATGTTCAGGAACAAGTCCTCTTCAAAGGCCTTCTTCCTCAGCTCTTCTAGTGCTACGTTGTATGATGCCATTTTTTTTTTACTGAAAATTATTCGAGGTGTGAAGCTTACCTTTCTCTCCAACGTTTTTTATAGGCTTCACTTTCTCTCTGAAAGTTAATGCTCTTACAGTTTCTCGAGGTTAAGTTCTTGGTAACTGACCCTTCTATTTACTCCCTTGACCGGTGGTAAACGTTCATCCCTTGCATTAACTCTTCTATTTATTTTCGCCTAACTCTGATTCTTACATCGTTTTCATTTTCTTTTCAACTTAGACCTTCTCTAAGGGGGAGTACCTTGTACTTCAAGCTAAGTTTTTCACACCCCAAGCTTTTTGCTTATGACAAAAAGGGGGAGTAAACCCAGTTTTTGATGTGTAAGATGTGTTAGTGTGACTTATTTTTCTTTTGGAGATTTTAAGAGTTCCACCTTCATGACCATAGATGTGTCACTGGGCAAATACAAGGAATACATTTCACTTCTTCTGAAGTGATTCTAAGTTGACTCTGATACCCAAGACTCTCATACCTTGTCCATGACTCTGATTACTTATGCGCTCTGATTATTCGTTTTTCATCTATGTCATAAGCTTTTCACTCTGAACTCTTATATTTTTTAGCTCAGAATCTAGACTTTACTAACGTTTTCATCAAGTATTAGATTCAGGGGGAGCTAAGCTCAGAATCAAGCAGGGACTTGAATTCAGAATGAGCAAGATAAACTATTCACATCAGGATAAGTCCTATTCTATATCTCTAAACTCTGAGTGAATTCAGTTTAATGTTTAAGAATTGTTCATCAAAAATCTTAGTTTTGTCATCATCAAAAAGGGGGAGATTGTAAGATCAAGTTTTGATCTAGTAGTACAACTCTATGTTTTGATGATTACAAGTTAACCTTTTGATATGAACAATTGTGGTACTCTAACGTGTTTTTCTGAGTGTGCTATTTACAGGCTCTGACCTCAACTCAATCTCACACAAATCAGAAGCACTGTGTATAAAGAGTGACCCAAGCAACGCTTTCGCATTCACCATGTTCAGTATGAACAGTGGAAAAGCTTCAGAAGTTCTGAAGCTATACAAACTCTGATGTGGACTCAGTCGCTAGAAGCTCTGAAGATCCAGAAGTTCTGATAACCAAGAAACACTGAAGGTTCAGATGTTCTGATGGTGTAGAAGACTCTGAAGATCCAGAAGCTGAATAGTGGAAACTCTGAAGTCCAGAAGCAAGAAACTCTGAAGGCCATGTTCTTCCCTCTGAGTTCAGAATCAGAAGATACAATGGTCAGAGGATCTGTGCTTTCCCTCTGACTCTGATCAACCGGCTTCACAAGTTCCAATATGAAGTATTCCCCTGATCAGAAGTCTCCTAGGTTAAAAGGTCAAGTCGCTATCCAAGTACAAAAGCAAGTGTACCTTCCTGACGACCTACCTAACGTTCTCAGCCACAGCAGAAGCTGGATTTTCCAGAACTGCCCTCCAACGGTAGCATTTCCCATGCAACGCTCAACCCTAATCCTTGGAGTATATATAGAGGCTGAAGATTGAAAGAAGCGGCTAGAAGAAACTAACAAGAAAGAAATACACACGCGCAAGACACATTCAAAATATTCTAAGCTTTCTTTCATCTGAAATTCATTGTGTTTACTATTAGCTTTTTAGAAGCAAATCTCTTGTAAACATTTCTTTGATAAACAGTTTGTTTAGTTCCTTTAGGAGATCAAGGTTGATCGGATCCTAGAGAAGACTAAGAGAGTGAATCTTAGTGGTGATTCCTTTAGGAGATCAAGGTTGATCGGATCCTAGAGAAGACTAAGAGAGTGAATCTTAGTGTGAGCTAAGTCAGTGTATTGTTAGTCACTTGTAGGTTTCAAGTGCAGTTGTAACAATTATCTGATTAGTGGATTGCCTTCATTCTAAGAAGGAAGAAATCACCTTAACGGGTGGACTGGATTAGCTTGAGGGATTTATCAAGTGAACCAGGATAAAATACTTGTGTGCTTTTCTATCTCTTATCTTTAGCACTTAAGTTCTCGAAAGATTTGTCAAAATCTTTAAGGTGGAAGTTTTGTTCTGAAAACGTTATTCAAACCCCCCCTTTCTACCGTTTTTCATACCTTCAATTGGTATCAGAGCGCAAGTTCTGATTACCACACCTAACAGTGTTCAGTGATCCGGGCCGGTGTGAAAAACAATGGCTGCCACCACCAGTGAAACTCAAAGAGATGGTTACAACGCAAAGCCTCCTATGTTCGATGGTCAAAGGTTCGAATATTGGAAAGATAGACTAGAAAGTTTCTTTCTGGGTTTCGATGCAGATCTCTGGGATATTATTGTGGATGGCTATGAGCGTCCAGTTGATGCAGATGGCAAGAAGATCCCAAGGTCAGAGATGACTGCAGATCAAAAGAAGCTGTACTCACAACATCACAAAGCAAGAGCAATTCTTCTAAGTGCTATTTCCTATGAAGAGTACCAGAAGATTACAGATCGTGAGTTTGCTAAAGGCATTTTTGACTCTCTGAAGATGTCTCATGAAGGAAACAAGAAAGTCAAAGAATCAAAGGCATTGTCTTTGATCCAAAAGTATGAATCCTTCATCATGGAGCCAAATGAGTCCATTGAAGAAATGTTCTCCAGATTTCAATTGCTTGTAGCTGGCATACGACCTCTCAACAAGAGCTACACAACAAAAGATCATGTCATAAGGGTCATCAGGTGTCTTCCTGAAAGTTGGATGCCTTTGGTGACTTCAATAGAGCTCACGAGAGACGTTGAGAATATGAGTTTAGAAGAACTCATCAGCATTTTGAAATGCCATGAGCTGAAGCGCTCAGAGATGCAAGATCTGAGGAAAAAGTCCATAGCCTTGAAATCCAAATCTGAAAAGGCTAAGGTTGAGAAGTCAAAGGCTCTTCAAGCTGAAGAAGAAGAATCTGAAGAAGCATCAGAAGATTCTGATGAAGATGAGCTGACTCTGATCTCCAAGAGACTCAACCGCATCTGGAAGCACAAGCAGAGCAAGTTCAAAGGCTCTGGAAAGGCAAAAGGAAAGTATGAGTCCTCAGGCCAGAAGAAGTCTTCAATCAAGGAAGTCACATGTTTTGAGTGCAAAGAATCTGAGCACTACAAAAGTGATTGTCCAAAGTTGAAGAAAGACAAGAAGCCAAAGAAGCACTTCAAGACCAAGAAGAGTCTGATGGTGACATTCGATGAATCAGAATCAGAGGATGTTGACTCTGATGGTGAAGTCCAAGGACTCATGGCCATTGTCAAAGACAAAGGAGCAGAGTCAAAGGAAGCTGTTGACTCTGACTCAGAATCAGAAGGAGATCCTAACTCAGACGATGAAAATGAGGTATTTGCTTCTTTCTCTACCTCTGAACTGAAACATGCTTTGTCTGATATCATGGATAAGTATAACTCTTTATTGTCTAAGCATAAAAAGTTGAAAAAGAACTTATCTGCTGTCTCCAAGACTCCTTCTGAACATGAGAAAATTATTTCTGATTTGAAAAATGAAAATCATGCTTTGGTAAATTCTAACTCTGTGCTTAAGAACCAGATTGCTAAGTTAGAAGAAATTGTTGCCTGTGATGCCTCTGATTGTAGAAATGAATCTAAGTATGAAAAGTCTTTTCAAAGATTCCTAGCTAAAAGCGTGGATAGAAGCTTAATGGCTTCAATGATCTATGGCGTAAGCAGAAATGGAATGCATGGCATTGGCTATTCTAAACCAATTAGAAATGAGCCTTCTGTGTCTAAAGCTAAATCCTTGTATGAATGCTTTGTTCCCTCTGGTACCATATTGCCTGATCCTGTACCTGCTAAAGTTGCTAAACATCCTCTTAAAAAGGGATCTTTCTCTATGACTAAATATCATGCAAGTATTCCTTTAAAATATTATGTTGAGACACCCAAGGTGATCAGAACCTCTGGGGTAACTAACAAAAGAGGACCCAGAAAGTGGGTACCTAAGGACAAAATTATCTATGTTGCAGATATCCTTGATAGCTCCACTGAAACACCAATCATGGTATCTGGACAGTGGATGCTCGCGTCACATGACGGGAGAAAAGCGTATGTTCCGAGAGCTGAAACTTAAGCCTGGAGGCGAAGTTGGCTTCGGAGGAAATGAAAAGGGTAAAATTATTGGTACTGGTACTATTTGTGTAGATAGTAGTCCATGCATTGATAATGTTTTATTGGTAGACGGCTTAACACATAACTTATTGTCTATAAGTCAATTAGCTGACAAGGGTTATGATGTTATATTCAATCAAAAGTCCTGCCGGGCTGTAAGTCAGATCGATGGCTCTGTTCTGTTTAACAGCAAGAGGAAGAACAACATTTATAAGATCAGATTATCTGAGTTGGAGGCTCAGAATGTGAAGTGCCTTCTGTCTGTTAATGAAGAGCAGTGGGTATGGCATAGACGGTTAGGGCATGCCAGTATGAGAAAGATTTCTCAGCTGAGCAAGCTAAACCTTGTCAGGGGCTTACCCAATCTGAAGTTCGCTTCAGACGCTCTTTGTGAAGCATGTCAGAAAGGCAAATTCACAAAAGTCCCTTTCAAGGCAAAGAATGTTGTCTCAACCTCAAGGCCGTTGGAACTTCTGCATATCGACCTTTTTGGACCAGTGAAAACTGAGTCTATAGGTGGCAAGAGATATGGGATGGTTATCGTTGATGACTATAGCCGCTGGACATGGGTAAAGTTTCTAACCCGCAAGGATGAGTCTCATGCTGTGTTCTCTACCTTCATTGCTCAAGTGCAAAACGAGAAGGCTTGTAGGATTGTGCGTGTCAGAAGTGACCATGGTGGAGAGTTTGAGAATGATAAGTTTGAGAGTCTGTTTGATTCCTATGGAATTGCACATGATTTCTCTTGTCCCAGAACTCCTCAACAAAATGGTGTTGTTGAGAGGAAGAACAGAACTCTTCAGGAGATGGCTAGAACCATGCTCCAAGAAACTGGCATGGCTAAGCACTTTTGGGCAGAGGCAGTAAATACAGCATGTTACATTCAGAACAGAATCTCTGTGAGACCAATTCTGAATAAGACTCCTTATGAATTGTGGAAGAACATAAAACCCAACATTTCTTATTTTCATCCTTTTGGCTGTGTTTGTTATGTTCTCAATACTAAGGATAGATTGCATAAATTTGATGCTAAGTCTTCTAAGTGTCTATTACTTGGTTATTCTGATAGATCTAAAGGTTTTAGATTTTATAATACTGATGCTAAGACTATTGAAGAATCTATTCATGTTAGATTTGATGATAAGCTTGACTCTGACCAGTCAAAGCTAGTTGAAAAGTTTGCAGATTTAAGCATTAATGTTTCTGACAAAGGCAAAGCTCCAGAGGAAGTTGAGCCAGAGGAAGATGAACCAGAGGAAGAAGTTGGTCCCTCTAACTCACAAACTCTGAAGAAGAGCAGAATCACTGCAGCTCACCCTAAGGAATTGATTCTGGGTAACAAAGACGAACCAGTCAGAACCAGATCTGCCTTCAGACCCTCTGAAGAGACCCTGCTGAGTCTGAAAGGATTGGTGTCCTTAATTGAACCCAAGTCAATAGATGAAGCTCTTCAGGACAAGGATTGGATTCTGGCCATGGAAGAAGAATTGAATCAATTCTCCAAGAACGATGTTTGGAGCTTAGTGAAGAAGCCTGAGAGTGTCCATGTTATTGGAACGAAATGGGTATTCAGAAACAAGCTAAATGAGAAAGGAGAAGTAGTCAGAAACAAGGCAAGGCTAGTTGCTCAAGGCTACATCCAGCAGGAAGGAATAGACTACACTGAAACATTTGCTCCGGTAGCAAGACTGGAGGCAATCAGACTGTTGATCTCCTTCTCAGTAAATCACAACATAGTTCTACATCAGATGGACGTAAAGAGTGCCTTCCTAAATGGTTATATCTCAGAGGAAGTCTATGTTCATCAACCCCCAGGTTTTGAAGATGAAAAGAAACCAGACCATGTGTTCAAATTGAAGAAATCACTCTACGGTCTGAAGCAAGCTCCCAGAGCATGGTATGAGAGACTTAGCTCATTCCTTCTGGAGAATGAGTTTGTAAGGGGTAAAGTAGATACAACTCTTTTTTGCAAGACTTATAAAGATGATATCTTAATTGTGCAAATTTATGTTGATGATATTATATTTGGTTCTGCTAATCAATCTCTATGCAAAGAATTTTCTGAGATGATGCAGGCTGAATTTGAGATGAGTATGATGGGAGAATTAAAGTACTTTCTGGGAATACAAGTTGATCAAACACCAGAAGAAACATATATCCATCAGAGCAAGTACACTAAAGAACTTCTGAAGAAGTTCAATATGCTGGAATCTACAGTGGCCAAGACTCCAATGCATCCTACATGCATTTTGGAGAAAGAAGATAAAAGTGGTAAAGTATGTCAGAAGCTCTATCGTGGAATGATAGGTTCACTTCTATACTTAACTGCATCTAGGCCAGACATATTATTTAGTGTTCACTTATGTGCTCGTTTCCAATCAGATCCAAGGGAAACCCACTTAACTGCTGTTAAGAGGATCCTAAGGTATCTGAAAGGCACCACTAACCTTGGCTTGATGTATAAGAAAACATCAGAGTATAAGCTTTCAGGTTATTGTGATGCTGATTATGCTGGAGATAGAACAGAGAGAAAAAGCACTTCTGGAAATTGTCAATTTCTGGGAAGCAATCTAGTCTCATGGGCAAGCAAGAGGCAATCAACCATTGCACTATCAACTGCAGAGGCAGAATATATCTCAGCAGCAATATGCAGCACACAGATGCTCTGGATGAAACATCAGCTGGAGGATTATCAGATCCTTGAGAGCAATATCCCAATTTATTGTGATAACACTGCTGCAATCTCGTTGAGCAAGAATCCTATATTGCATTCAAGGGCAAAGCACATTGAGGTAAAGTATCACTTCATTAGAGATTATGTGCAGAAGGGCGTACTTCTTCTGAAGTTTGTTGATACTGACCATCAATGGGCAGATATCTTTACAAAGCCCTTAGCAGAGGATAGATTTAATTTTATTCTGAAAAATCTAAACATGGACTTTTGTCCAGAGTGAAGATGGATCAGAACCTCTGACTGTGATACTTCTTGATCAGAAGATGTCAAGTCCAGAAGGTAACTCAATCAGAGTGTGTGTGCCCACTGGTACTGACTCTGAAGCTGAGACAACAACACGTGTGTCAGAATTTCTGATGCATAATTCCTTGTGCCCGTGTGACAGTCTGTTATGATTGCGTGTAGATATGCTTATCTCCTGCGTGTGATTGTGTATTTTACTGTTACTATCTATCTTTAATTTTCAACCGTTGATCTTAAAGTGCTTTTTGAATCAACAACGGTTATTTGATAAAACCCACTATACACACACGTTCTCGTTCACTTCCGGCTTTCACTCTCGCACTCTCTGCTTTTCAAAACCGCCTCTTTCTTGATTTCTCTCTCGATCTCTCTTCATCTTTCAAACTTCATCTTCTACCTCAAACCTTCAACCTCTTCAAGATGGTGAGACAAACCAGAAGATCTACTGCAGATGCACCTCAGTTCCCTCACATGGAAGTTGGTTTGGCAACGGGTCAAAGGGGCTCTGAGAACCCGGCACAAGAACAAGTTCAAGCTCAAGAGCAGTTTGTTCCAATTGCAGAACGGGGCTGTGCCGTTCACTGTGTTTATCCTCCTGAGGAACTCCAAGTCCTGGCAGAATGGAGATTCAACCTCGACAACTTAGCTGCAAATGGGTTTGATCTTCGTCCTGAAGTCCAAGCTCAAGGTTGGGGAAACTACTTCAACCGACTTCAAGGACCGGTGTATGAGAAGTTGGTCAAGGAATTCTGGAAGCACGCCGACTGCGATGATACTCTAGTGGTATCTCATATTCTTGGCAGGAAGATCATCATCACGGAGAAGTCATTCGTGAATCTGCTAGGTGCAGAAACTGCTTATGGGTATCGGTTCCAACTGACGGAATCGAAGCTGAAACCCAGCACCAAGGACATAGTCAATCAGGCTCTGTACACCACCTTCAAACCAGGCAAGACGAGTTACAAGGTGATGGATCTTCACCCCAAACTCAGGATCTGGCACAAAATCCTGCTCAACTGCATCAATCAGAGACCAAAGGGCAGTTCCCCAGATTACATCAACTTCAACCAGAAGGCGATGTTGTTCTTCATCCAAGATCAGGAGAAGATCTGCCTTCCCTACTTCCTGTTCTCTTACTTGAAGGAATGCATCCGGAAGTCTCGCACCACCGCCTCCATCAAGTCTGCAATCAAATATATCCCTTTTGGGAGGCTGCTCTCAGACTTTCTAATTGAAAGCAACTTGGTGCAAGATTTGATCAATGCTGGTTGCACAGAGGATTTGAGCACAATTGTCAGTGATGTCTTCACTGCAAACTCCTTGAAGAAGATGGGCTTAATCCAGAAGAAGATTGCTCCTGCTCATGAAGACACATCTTCTGAGATCAAAGGAAGAAGAATGCCTCTGAATGACTACCCTCTGTGGACTCAAGCGGACAATCCTGACGCCATCAGATGCTATGTTGAAGACCTCAGGGCTCAAGGTTTCGAAATTGACCTTGATGATTTCGTCAGCAGACTACCGCCAGCTCCAGAGTTTCCTTCTCCTCCCAAGAAGAAAGCTCAGAGGAAGATGGTTCTGGACGAATCTTCTGAGGACTCTGATGTCCCTCTGGTCAAGAAGACAAAGAGAAAGCCTGATGATGATGATGGTGATGATAGTGAGGATGGTCCTCCTAAGAAGAAGCAGAAGAAGGTCAGAATCGTGGTGAAGCCTACTCGGGTGGAACCAGCTGCTGAAGTGGTCAGAAGGACTGAACCTCCTGCCAGAGTGACTCGATCATCAGCACATTCAAGTAAGCCTGCACTTGCTTCTGATGATGATTTGAATTTATTTGATGCACTTCCTATTTCTGCCTTGCTTCAACACTCCTCAAATCCCCTCACTCCTATTCCTGAATCCCAGCCAGCCGAACAAACCACCTCTCCACCACATTCCCCACGATCCTCCTTCTTTCAACCTTCTCCTACTGAAGCACCTCTCTGGAATTTGCTTCAGAGTCAACCCTCTAGGTCAGAAGATCCAACCTCTCTCCTTACCATTCCATACGACCCATTATCTTCTGAACCAATCGTCCAAGACCAACCTGAGCCCAACCAAACAGAACCACAACCCAGAACGTCTGATCACTCTGCTCCCAGAGCATCAGCACGTCCTGCTGCCAGAACCACGGATACAGACTCTTCAACAGCCTTTACACCTGTATCCTTCCCAATCAATGTTATTGACTCTCCTCCCTCCAACACCTCTGAATCAATTAGAAAATTCATGGAGGTTAGAAAAGAGAAGGTGTCTGCCTTGGAAGAGTATTACCTTACCTGTCCAAGCCCTAGGAGATATCCTGGCCCTAGACCTGAACGTCTAGTTGACCCAGATGAACATATCTTGGCCAATCCTATCCAAGAGGCAGACCCCTTAGTTCAACAAGCTCACCCTGTCCCTGACCAACATGAGCCTATTCAACCAGACCCTGAACCCGAACAATCAGTGTCTAACCAATCCTCGG
Source organism: Lotus japonicus (assembly GCF_012489685.1). NCBI lineage: Eukaryota > Viridiplantae > Streptophyta > Magnoliopsida > Fabales > Fabaceae > Lotus > Lotus japonicus. Next base: position 73,153,328 of record NC_080043.1, read on the forward strand.
TTAGATCACCTCAACCTCTGGTTGAAACTTCAGACCCTCACCTTGGAACCTCTGAACCCAATGCTCCCATGATTCACATTGGTTCTCCACAAGGTGCCTCTGAAGCTCATAGCAGCAATCACCCAGCCTCTCCTGAACCCAACCTCTCCATAATTCCCTATACTCACCTTCAACCCACATCTCTCTCTGAGTGCATCAATATTTTCTATCATGAAGCCTCCTTGAGGCTCCGCAATGTGCACGGTCAGACTGATCTCAGTGAGAATGCTGAAAATGTGGCTGATGAGTGGAACAATCTGAGCACTTGGCTAGTGGCTCAAGTTCCGATTATGATGCAGCTCCTGCATGCAGAGGGCAGTCAGAGCATTGAGGCAGCAAAGCAAAAGTTTGCTAGAAGGGTGGCTCTTCATGAACTAGAACAGAGAAATAAGCTTCTTGAAGCTATTGAAGAAGCCAAGAGAAAGAAAGAACAAGCAGAAGAAGCTGCACGTCAAGCAGCAGCTCAGGCTGAACAAGCCAGACTTGAGGCAGAGCGTCTTGAAGCTGAGGCTGAGGCAGAGCGACTTGCACCAGTTATGTTTACTTCTGCTGCCTCTGCTTCCATTCCAGATCCTCAAGCTGCTCAGAATGTTCCTTCCAGCTCTACTCAGACAAGCTCATCCAGACTCGACATCATGGAACAACTTCTTGACACTCATGAATCCATGCTGATTGAGATGAAGCAAATGATGATGGAACTTCTGCGACGCACTGACAAACCTTAGTTTTAGGATCTCTTCTTTTTCTTCTTTCGTTAACCTTGTTTTCCTTTTGTTAAACTCTGTTTCTTTTTTATTTACTTATTTTACTTTGTTCGTTTGTGATTCTATATGCATATATATATATATATATCTTTGTGTCACATATGCTTGCTAAACTCGTTTTATTTATAACTTGTTTTGTGTTTACATCATAATTCTTTACATCATATAATCTAGAATGGAGGATCTCTCCTCATTCTTCTGCACTCCTGGCGCTGCTCTGACCTATCCTTCTCCAGACGATCCAGTCCATGCTGGATGTTGTTGAGCCTAACATTTAGCTCCTCTTTCTCCAGAATCTCTTCTGAAGTCCTGAGCTTCTCTTCCAAGACTTCTTTTTCTTCCAGCAGCTTGAGTTCAAGCCGGCTGAGTTCTTGTACCTCCTCCACGAAGGCAAGAAATTCCTTCAGGTCTCTCTCCAACTCTGGACGCAGGTCCTCTTCCAGCAGTGTCCGTGTCAGCTCCGCGATGGTGGTTGCACCCTCTGGATGCCTGATGTTCAGGAACAAGTCCTCTTCAAAGGCCTTCTTCCTCAGCTCTTCTAGTGCTACGTTGTATGATGCCATTTTTTTTTTACTGAAAATTATTCGAGGTGTGAAGCTTACCTTTCTCTCCAACGTTTTTTATAGGCTTCACTTTCTCTCTGAAAGTTAATGCTCTTACAGTTTCTCGAGGTTAAGTTCTTGGTAACTGACCCTTCTATTTACTCCCTTGACCGGTGGTAAACGTTCATCCCTTGCATTAACTCTTCTATTTATTTTCGCCTAACTCTGATTCTTACATCGTTTTCATTTTCTTTTCAACTTAGACCTTCTCTAAGGGGGAGTACCTTGTACTTCAAGCTAAGTTTTTCACACCCCAAGCTTTTTGCTTATGACAAAAAGGGGGAGTAAACCCAGTTTTTGATGTGTAAGATGTGTTAGTGTGACTTATTTTTCTTTTGGAGATTTTAAGAGTTCCACCTTCATGACCATAGATGTGTCACTGGGCAAATACAAGGAATACATTTCACTTCTTCTGAAGTGATTCTAAGTTGACTCTGATACCCAAGACTCTCATACCTTGTCCATGACTCTGATTACTTATGCGCTCTGATTATTCGTTTTTCATCTATGTCATAAGCTTTTCACTCTGAACTCTTATATTTTTTAGCTCAGAATCTAGACTTTACTAACGTTTTCATCAAGTATTAGATTCAGGGGGAGCTAAGCTCAGAATCAAGCAGGGACTTGAATTCAGAATGAGCAAGATAAACTATTCACATCAGGATAAGTCCTATTCTATATCTCTAAACTCTGAGTGAATTCAGTTTAATGTTTAAGAATTGTTCATCAAAAATCTTAGTTTTGTCATCATCAAAAAGGGGGAGATTGTAAGATCAAGTTTTGATCTAGTAGTACAACTCTATGTTTTGATGATTACAAGTTAACCTTTTGATATGAACAATTGTGGTACTCTAACGTGTTTTTCTGAGTGTGCTATTTACAGGCTCTGACCTCAACTCAATCTCACACAAATCAGAAGCACTGTGTATAAAGAGTGACCCAAGCAACGCTTTCGCATTCACCATGTTCAGTATGAACAGTGGAAAAGCTTCAGAAGTTCTGAAGCTATACAAACTCTGATGTGGACTCAGTCGCTAGAAGCTCTGAAGATCCAGAAGTTCTGATAACCAAGAAACACTGAAGGTTCAGATGTTCTGATGGTGTAGAAGACTCTGAAGATCCAGAAGCTGAATAGTGGAAACTCTGAAGTCCAGAAGCAAGAAACTCTGAAGGCCATGTTCTTCCCTCTGAGTTCAGAATCAGAAGATACAATGGTCAGAGGATCTGTGCTTTCCCTCTGACTCTGATCAACCGGCTTCACAAGTTCCAATATGAAGTATTCCCCTGATCAGAAGTCTCCTAGGTTAAAAGGTCAAGTCGCTATCCAAGTACAAAAGCAAGTGTACCTTCCTGACGACCTACCTAACGTTCTCAGCCACAGCAGAAGCTGGATTTTCCAGAACTGCCCTCCAACGGTAGCATTTCCCATGCAACGCTCAACCCTAATCCTTGGAGTATATATAGAGGCTGAAGATTGAAAGAAGCGGCTAGAAGAAACTAACAAGAAAGAAATACACACGCGCAAGACACATTCAAAATATTCTAAGCTTTCTTTCATCTGAAATTCATTGTGTTTACTATTAGCTTTTTAGAAGCAAATCTCTTGTAAACATTTCTTTGATAAACAGTTTGTTTAGTTCCTTTAGGAGATCAAGGTTGATCGGATCCTAGAGAAGACTAAGAGAGTGAATCTTAGTGGTGATTCCTTTAGGAGATCAAGGTTGATCGGATCCTAGAGAAGACTAAGAGAGTGAATCTTAGTGTGAGCTAAGTCAGTGTATTGTTAGTCACTTGTAGGTTTCAAGTGCAGTTGTAACAATTATCTGATTAGTGGATTGCCTTCATTCTAAGAAGGAAGAAATCACCTTAACGGGTGGACTGGATTAGCTTGAGGGATTTATCAAGTGAACCAGGATAAAATACTTGTGTGCTTTTCTATCTCTTATCTTTAGCACTTAAGTTCTCGAAAGATTTGTCAAAATCTTTAAGGTGGAAGTTTTGTTCTGAAAACGTTATTCAAACCCCCCCTTTCTACCGTTTTTCATACCTTCAGCACTTAGTCCAGGTCACCCGCTTCCGAGGAGGCAACGCGCTATGGTAAAAGTTCTTGATACTTACATGGTCAACCCATTTAGGAAGGACCAATGGAAAGGCCAAAGCATACTTACAAGTAGGCAATGGTGGGAATTTAAAGCCCGTTTTTCGAATAATAAAAGAAAGACCATCCTCATTAGGAGGAATGATCAATCGAGTTTTCTTGGCTTTAGATTCCCACATTTGCCTGAGAACTTGAGCCGCTTTGGCAACAGTCTCTTGAAGTCGAGGACCCGGAAAATATACTACACCGAAGAATCGCTGAAAGGCGTTGATCTCAGACGTATGCATACCTTTGGTCTTCTTAGGAGCTTGTTTCTGCAAAAGAAAAACATTTGTTATGCGCTGGAAACAATCTTCAATCGGCATCGAAATGTCGCTCCAATAAGTAGACCACCAAGTTTTAAATGCCTTGGTGACATAAAAGGATGGAGCAAAGCTTAAAGGGCTAAGGCCGATCAGCTCCTCATTGTAGTAGTTGATAGTGGTGTCAAAGACACTACGTTTGGTGACGGCGCCAGGATAAAGGACAAGAGATTGATCGAACAATGTGTTGGGCAAATCTTGACTTAGCCCAAATTGCCGAGAAACAAGCTGAGGGTTATAACCACACAAGGTGAAGTCATTACTGGCAAAATTGATAGTCAGCACCCTAGGGGATAGTATGGTTTGCCAGATTTCGAGCTGATGTTGAGAGAGATCCTCTGAACCAGGAAGGTTGGGGTAGGAGTTTCTTAGCCACCGAGGGCCATAAGAGGGTTTGCTGTATGGTGCAAAACTGGAACGGTAGCGTTTCAGTTCGAAGAACATGGTGAAATACTTTTTGAAGTCGGCTTCAAAGGTAGAAGCATCATAAGGAGGAGTCAGGGTTTCAAGCCTGTGAGCGTCAATCCTTGTGTTGGACACCATGGAAGGAGTTTTCTTGGCTGGGAGAAACGACTCGAAAACCGCATTCATCCAAAACTGAAGCAACCACAATGGATCGGCTGCGTTCAGAGACACAACTTTGGGATCTCGGATATCGGCTACTGCTTCATTAATCATCTGATAAAGGTTGCCAAGCACAAGTCTAGCCATAGCAATTTTTCGACCCTCATGCAACAAGTTAGCCAAAGGAAGAAGCTTAGAAGGAATCCTCAGAGACTTGGTACATAATACATAAGCAGAAAGCCAATATAAGAGAAACGCGACATGCTCAGCATCAGAAACTTCACCGTCTTCGACATAATGATCCTTAATGAATCTGCTCAAGGCTATGTTGTCCGTCGAAATGGCGATGGGTTTCGTTGGGGCAGCAGAGGAATGACAATCATCACCCACAACCCAAAGGCCAGTGATGGCAGCGACATCGAGAAGAGTGGGAGTGATCATGCCAAAAGGAACATGGAAGCTGTTGGTAGACCTTTCCCAGAAGAAGAGTGAGCTCAAGAGCATAGCAGGGTTATAAGAGATTGGCGATCTCGACAACTGAATTAGGTCGAAAATCCCGGTAACCTTCCAGTGCCCAGACTTACTGGCTTCCACCCTATCAAGCCATTTCAAATAGGCTCCGTCACCATCAGTCGGATTGGGCGGGGCAGATCTAAAAGCCCTTTTGGGATCTTTCAGAAAGGGCAAGCGATAGGAAGGTCGAAAAGCGAGAATAAGCTCTTCCCCTCGAATACTGGGGTGAAATTGCTCATAATCGTCAGGAAGACTAGTAAGCCTATCCTTTATCGCTTTCTTCAAGGGACCTAAGATGGCACGTAAGGTACCATTAACAGAGATAGGGATGAGTACCTGAGATTTCCAGATAGCCCTCTTCTCTGCCTCATACGGTGGGTCTGGAATAGGGACGCGTTTGGCTTCGTTCATTTCAAAAGCAGCAGCCAATGGAATGATGTTGTCGGAATCAGAAGCCATGAAAGCGGTCAGAGAATGCACCAGAGAGAAAGGAAGAAGCAGAAACCAGACGGTTGCAGATGATCGCGGGCAAAACCAGATGAAGCTTGGATGATTCAGAAGTTGTAAAGCTTGCAAGGAAGCAACAATGACGTATTTATAGGCAAACGAAGAGACGGACGTGAAGCTGCATTACGCGATGTTGCATAAAATTTGAAATCCAACGGTTATTTTATTATATAATCGTAGAGTCCTAACATGTAGGCTAAAAAGGAGCCATGATTACTCTAGTGAAGAGACGGCGAACGGGCAGGCGAAGTCAGACGCTAGAGCTTCTGATTGGGGCGAAGTCAGACGCTATGATTTCTGATTGGACATGGAGGCAAAAGGCAGAGGTTACAAACGAATGACAGTTCCATTCGAAATTCAGATTCAAAAAATGCTTGATCCCTCCAAGGCCTGGTAGTCGAGAATCAACATTTTTGGGGGGCATTTGTTGGCCCAAAATGTTTGGCCCAAAACGCATGGGGCAGTCGAAAATGGACAAGGAGAGGTGAGGAAAAATGTCAAGTTAAATGGATAGCAGATTTCGACGAGGGGACGTTGATAACCGTTGCTACAAACGCGGGCACACTAAACACGTGCAACCATTGACCAAGTCAATAAAGAGAACGTGCGCTTCCCATGACGTGGCCAAGAGGCGGTTGAAGAACATCATCTCCACCACTACGCATGGAACTTCCGGAGCAAGCAGCAGATCGGGGGGTAAGACCCACTAACTCGTCCAGCAAGGAAGAAGAAATCACCAAGTTCATACAGGACATAGATCTCTATAAATAGGGGAGTTTAATGCAGAAAAAGGGTTCCCAACTCAACTCTAAAAATCACTACAAAGCTCTCATGTCCGCATCAAAGAGACTCAACGAGTGATCATGGAGGAGTATGTTGCCGAACCAGCCGTTTATGATTCTTGCACTTAGATAGTTTCGAACTTGTTGTCATTGTTGCTTTTGTTAGATTTGCTGTCGATTTTATGGGTTTGGATTGATGTAAAGCTTTTTACTTAGTGAATTTTATTTTCCAGCACTTTTGATTGTCTTGCGTTTTGCTTTCGAATCATTATTTCCTTTTATCCTTTGACACACGGTTGTCAAAAACCCAATTTCACACGTGCTTTGGCAAGACGTTTTCCCAAAAGAACCCTAATTCGCAAAACTCTTAAATTTTTTCCAGTCGAATTTTGAAGATGTTTGTTTACCAAATATCACGGTAAAGAGTGATACGATGTGGCCACATATTGCAATGAAAGCGTGTTTCTGGGAAAAAAAAAAAGAAGGGAAAACAATGTCAACTCATCTTGCGTTTCGAGAAGATCAAATTCGGCCTATATAGCACCGGAGTGGTGAACTGAAGAAGAACAAGCTTCGAAGGCGGAGTTGTGAGCTTTTGTGAATTCCATTCGAGGAAAACAATGTCTGCAGATATAGATATTCAGTTTTTACCAGAAGAGTGTTGGGAATGTGTATTGACATTCCTGAATAAGCAGAAGTATCATCATTACATGGAATCTGTCTCCCTCGTCTCCAAGCAATTCCTCTCCATCACCAACCGCATCCGATCCACCCTCGCCATCTCCGACCACACACTCCCCTTCCTCCCTCTCCTCCTCCACAGGTTCCCCAACCTCACCTCCCTCGAGTTCACGCACTTCTATGATTTCCTCGACACGGTTCTCTTCCAAATCTCGCGCTACCCCTTGCGCCGCCTCACATCGCTCAACATCTCGCACCGTGCACCATTTCCCACAGATGGGTTGCGAGCTTTGGCCGAAAACACAAAAACTTTGACCTCTCTCAATTGCTCTGACATGGATTATCTCTCATACTACGACTTCCTCTTCATCACCAATTCTTTCCCTTTCCTCGAAGAACTCGACATTAGCCATCTCAAAAGTCGTGGGATAGAGCCTTTGCCCAAGCTCCTCCGCAAGGTTAATCTCTCTGGCGGATCCTTCATTACCGACGCAGAGCTTATCAGTGCGTGCAAGAACTGTAAGTTTCTCGAAGAATTGGTCATCTTTCAATGCCCTTTGTTAACCCAGCGTGGCATTGCTTCCGCGATCCGCCAGAGACCCGGTTTGAGGTCTTTCTCCGTTGAACTTACCAAGAGCGTGATTGTCACTAAAAGCTTCATTGGTTCATTGGTAAGTTTGAAGAACTTGACTTGTCTTGATTTTAAGGATTCGTGTATCTCGGATAAATTGCTCTGCTCTGTAGCAGAGGAAGGTCTTCCTTTGAGGAAGCTTGTCCTCAATCGTTGCCGCAACTACACCTATTCTGGAATCTTGTACTTGTTGTCAAGGTGTCAGTTTGTCCAGCATTTGGGTCTTCAATATGCTGAATTTCTGAATGATCAGCTTCTCACCGAGTTGTCTATATTTCTGGGTAGTTTGATATCTATAGACATTAGGCGCTGTGGGATTCTCACAGATTCACCCCTTTTTGCACTCATCAGGAACTGTCCTTTGCTCAATGAGATCAAATTGGAGGGAACAGATATTGGGAAAAAGAAGGTCAAGTATTCCAATTCATTCATGAATTGTTTTGTGAACCCTCAGGTGAAGTCTCTCCATTTGGCTTGGAATCCATCGTTGAGAGATGAAAGCATCAAAATGTTGAGTTCCATTTGCCCCAATCTGCAGATGCTTGACTTGAATTATAGCGGAGGGAATCAGATATCTGAAGCTGTTGTTGGAGTTTTAAGGAGATGCTGTAAGATGAGGCATTTGATTCTAGGCTACCATTCACGAGTGAAGTTGCATCAGATGAACTTTGATGTTCCCAATCTGGAGGTGTTGAGCTTTGCTAGTTCAGGAATTGATAATCAAACTCTGTCTGTGGTCTCAAAGAATTTCTGTGGCCTTCTGTACCTGGACCTATATAATTGTCGAAGTGTCACAACCAAGGGAGTGCGGGAAATAGTAGAAAACTGCAAAAACCTGAGAGAGATAAACTTAAGTCATTGTTATAAAGTGAATGGCAGTGTTGTTGCTTGGATGGTATCTTCAAGACCATCATTGAGAAAGATAGTGCCTCCACCTGATTTTAAACGAAGTGCCAGCCAGAGTGAACTGTTCTTGCGTCATGGATGTCGTGTCTGCTGGTGAGATGGTGTGAAGTGAGGGGGGAAGATAAACACTGAGGAGGTAAATTTTGTATTTTGAGTGTTTATTTTGTCAGGATAATTTTAATGTTTGTGAGCTGTAAAAATATTTACATATATTTATCCAAAGTTTTAGTTTGGATTGGATTTACAAGTATTTCTCATTTGTACACAAATCCATATTTTATAACACGAGTTCTATCCCATTAATGACACATTGGTCTCAATACTGCATACATCTCACTCAGTCACTGCTATCTTTGGACTTCAGGCAGTGGCAGAGCTTCCTTCAGGCACATAGCAGATTATCTTAATTTGCAGTTTGTTTGCTAGTCTTACTTAAAACTACAGTGAATTATGTTCCCTCTCTTTAGTGCATCCAAAGCTGAATAATATTATTGAAATCCTTATAATTTAAATGATCTAAGTCTCATCTGTATAAAACTTTTTGATGCCAATATCAATCATTTACTTTGTTGCTTTTCTTAACACTATTGTTGAAATATGTTCAAGTTACAGGCCCTCTTATCTTATGAGTCTGCTTATGATTATGGAACGGTTGAAGGCATGCCTGCCGTCTACGCCGGTGAAGATATACAATTCTGAGGATGACTTGATTTCAGAAGAGGATCCTGAGAATGATGATGACAGAGACGCTTATGAAGTACTTGTTCCAAAACTTTCTTTGGAAAAAGACTTTGAATCTGCTCATGAAGTTGAATCAGATGAAGAAGATGAAGTCTATAGGAATGACATATTTGAAGGGCTTCAAATTAGTCACACCGAGATGTTTGCAGATTTGGACGACGAAGAGAAATTTTTGCATCAGGGTGGCGGCCAGGAGCATGTTCACGATTCTGCCTCTACACCGGCAGTGGTGGTGGTTGAGCAGCAGCGGCCAGAGACGGAGCAGCCATGAGGGGTGGCCATGATTTCAAATTCAAACGTCATCAATGCATCCTTCAATACATAAGAGAAACTCAAGGAGCAGTTACAGGTGTTATTGGCACCAGGTTATACGTTGAAGGAGTTAGAGGGATGGAGGAGCAACTTAAATTCAGAAGGAATCTTGATAAAAGAAAATCAACCTTGTATTAATGAATTTCAAAATCCTGTTATTAACTTTGATAACAAATTTTCTGTTACAGATTACTCTTTTAAACTCACAGGATTTGGTTCAAAATTATAGATGACCTTTTCATGCAACTTATTGGGACCCACAACATATTCAGCAGCAACAAACACCAAGGCCATGTTTGCCTCCCCTCTTTAACAGTCAAAACGAGTTTTTGAGGCTTGCCACAACTTCCACAAACTCGCCAGCTTCTGCACCTCAGGAAGGAAATCACGTAACACGTGAAACATTCATCAGAACCTCATCTCATCAAATTGTTCGGAAAATTTCTTCACCTCCATCAACAACCCCTCTGTTACGTGAAAACAAAGAGCCTAAGACGCCAAAGAGAACTTTATCGCTCATATCCTCAGTGCCAAGCGCTCTGACGCCTCTCAATTCCCCAAATACAAATTCATCTCAAAAAAAGTTCGCAGATGGGGCGTCCAAAAGGGAGTAAGAATAAACCCATAGCCTTGCTAGATGATTTCTTAGAGCCAATTACAAGAGAAGACGGGGTGACAACGCGCGCGCAAAGAGCATGGTTGATTGGAAAGCAGCTGGGACTTAAACCACGCGGATCAAAAGCTTTGATGCTGAGAGGTTTGAAAGCTCAAATACGTGAAAATCATCCCCACCTCAATTGATATGTCGGGGCCTTGGCTCACCTGGAATGTGTGTGGGCTAGGCGGAACTACAAAGAGGGAGGCTGTAAAAAAAGCACTTCAGCAACTGAAACCAGAATTGCTTCTACTACAAGAAACTAAGTTGAATGAGCAGGGACAGAGGACAATTGAACATTGGACGCAAAGTATGCAGATGAATCAGGTTGAGGTTTAGTCAGTAGGAGCAGCAGGTGGCCTCATGTGTCTGTGGAGGGAGAACAGCATTCAAGTTCAGTCAGTGGTGACAGACACTAATTTTATCTTTTTGTCTATAAAAATTTCCAAGTTATGAACATACAGTTCTGGTGGGGAATGCTTATGGACCACATACTTTGGTGGAGCGTAGAGTATTTTTTGAGGCTTTGAAAGTGCATGTGTTGGGCCATGTTGGTATGGTGTTTCTTGGTGGCGATTTTAACGTTGTTCTACTGGGTTCGGAACGCTCTTCAGGTGGAGTGCTTGATGTAGGCGATGCGGTTTCAACAATTTGTCAAGGATACTAACTTATCAGACTTGCCTCTTTCGAATGGCGAGTACACTTGGTTCTCGAGCCGCAACGATGGCCAATGGAGTCAATTGGACAGATGGTTAGTGTCTGACGAGGAAATCTAATATAAGTTGAAGACCCAATGGGTGCATCCTATAATTCCTGTTGCTTTCGTTGCTGCTGTTTTTGTTGCTGCTGTTATTGAGATGCTGAGTCGGTTGTTGCTGATAATTTTTAGTGAATGTTGGTCCTGGTTGTTGTTTGCGTTTGTTGCTGGTACTGGTGCGGTTTGCGGTTGCTGGTTGTTGATTGCTGGTGCTGATTCATGTTTGTTGTTGCTGTTTATTTCGCTGCTGTTAATTTTGTTGTTGTTTATGCTGCAGTTGAGTTCGTTGTTTGCTGTTTGTTGGTTACTGGTTGTTGTTGTTGTTTGCTGGTTGATGGTGGCTTTGTTGCTGTTTTTTGGGCTTTAAATTTATATGATGCTTCATAATTAAGCATGGAGGATTTTTTAGATTCGATTTCCATGTTTCATGTCTTTATTGTTTTTATTTGCAAAGTGACTATCCCAAGCTTGTGGTACTATTTTTCCTTACTAAGTTTTTATCCCATTGTTTTTCCTAGTAAGGTTTTATTGAGACTCTTGCTTGGGATTACGTTGATGCCATTTTGCGGGTTGGTGGTGGGTTTTTTCAGTTTATTGTATGCTGAACTTCGCTGGTTGCGTGTTTTGCACTAGTCATCTATTACTAATATATATACATCTTTCACTTTCAAAAAAAAAGCAATAAGCTTCTCATGTTTCCAAGGTTCAAACAAACAACAAACTGTGGGGTCTCTTTGTCTATCTAAAAAGCTTGGTCTTCTTTATTCAGGTCTTGAAATTCTAGCATTCTCATGCAATCAGTTTTGGGCACGGGAACCTGGATATAATGAATAGATACAAGAGTTTGTTTGAACTCGCTTCAAAACCGAGTTCCCTGTTTTTAACAAGGTACAACCTTTGCTCATACTTGCTTATTATTTCATTCTATCTATAATTATCAAACTTTATGATGTGTATATAATCATATCCCCTGGATCCCAAAAAATTAGTACTAAATATTAATTATTCCACCTAAATTTTGATGAAAATTTTAAAACCTTATTTGTATTAATGGAAAAAAAAATTGAATGAATATCAAAGAAGAAATATTCAAACAGTTTTTAAAAACATTCCAAGTTTAAGTAATCAAATGGTTGCATCTATTATTCAAACAGTTTTTAAAAACATTTCAAGTTAAAGTAATCAAATGGTTGCATCTATTATGAGCTTAAATCAATCAACCATAAATAATCTTCCTTTTTTCAGTATTTAAAGCTAAATTATGCAAGATCTGATCTACTTTTGATCAACCAATAGTAAATTTTACCTTTAATTTTCTTAACAACAAATTAGGAATAGTTGTGTTTTTCCAATTCTATTTTTGGGTTAAAATCCACGTTTTAATGGTAAATGAGAGAATGTATATTCGAATAAAATATAAACAATTACTGTGAAAATTTATACTTTGTATGAAAATAATTTGGAATAACATAAATTTCGTAGATTAAGGAACCTAATTCATTTATTATTTTTAAAATTGTAAAAAATAATTTTGCAATTTGAGTTTGAAACTTAAAATGAGTACTGAATAATTGTAATTTGATCCAAATTTTCACTCAGATTTTAAATTATTTTGCTTAGACACATAACACGTTCTTTTTCACTCTAAATCATTGTCAATTCATTCATAATAATTAATTGAGTTTCTTTTATTTTTTTAAGAAATAAATATAATTTATAGAATCGTCTCATAGTTTAATGAGTCAATATTTAATTTAAGTTAATGTGTTTCCTTTTTTAAAAATTGTAAAAAAATACAATGTAATTTTAGTTTGAAATTTAAAATTAGTACTATATACTTATACTTAGATCACATAGTAAAAAACTTCCACGGGGAAAAACATTTTACATAAAAAATAATTCATGTTAAAACTAATAATTTTTTCTCACTCTTCATTCCCCTTCAACCCTTATGTCTCATAACTCTTACCACTTTTGCAACTCTCAAAAAAAAAATCATCTTATTTAAGTATCTTTTTCACAATTTTAAAAATATTTATGATTAAATTTATATGAAGCTTTTGTCAAACTTTGCAAGTTGTGTGATACTCATTGTGATTTTGCTTGGTTGAATGCTCATTTTTGGGAGATTGCCGATTCATTATTACATGCCTAAATAATGAGATCAATATTCTTCGTGCAACGCACGGGGTAAAAATGCTAGCGTTAATGATAACTGAATAAAAAGATGTCAAGCAGTTTATTGATCATCTAATTCGAAAGATTATCGGCGTTGATATATGGTTTGTTTAACATTTTCAAATTATATTAAGTTTATCTTTGTATTGGTTACTAATTATTACTCTTATATATATTTTTTCCTTTGTAGGTTCTATTGTTCAAATATGTTTGCTAGAGTATAAGATCGATTTTTTTGAAGTTTTTATCATTAATCATGTACTACAAGTTCTAATAAGCGTTCATGTTGTTGTTATTGCTATGTTTATTTTATTTCGATTTCAATGTAATGCATTCCTTAAAAACTTGGTTCTTATTAATATTCACATGTTGACATTGTGAGGTCTATACAACCTCATCAAATTAATATTTTTACCGTGGTCTATTCATCTATATGTTTGAAATATATTTTTGGTTCCACATTTGTTCTACTTATTAAAAAGAGTCTAAACCAATTAAAAATATATTTCTACTAATATATCTATACAATAAATTAAATCACCGTGCACGGGTAAAAAGCATTAGTTTACCATAATATCATAATCATAATCTAATTAATGAATCCAAAATCTGAAATCCAGATTCATGAGGCTTCCCTATTAATTTAAATATGAATATTGAAACCTAGCGATAATGTTTCCTATATAAATAACGCTCAGCAATCCAGAACAAGCAAAAGCAAGGAGTTCTGATCTTTTGTGAATCCGAGGTGTGAGTTTCAATTCCATTCTAGGAAAACAATGTTAGCAGATATACACTTACCAGAGGAATGTTGGGAATGTGTCTTCAGATTCCTGAACCACCACCATTACTTGGAGTCTGTCTCCCTCGTCTCCAAGCAATTCCTCTCCATCACCAACCGCATCCGATCCACCCTCGCCATCCCCGACCCCACACTCCCTTTCCTCCCTCGCCTCCTCCACAGGTTCCCCAATCTCACCTCCCTTGACCTCACGCGCTTCCGCGGTGACCTCGACGCGCTTCTCCTCCAAATCTCGCGCTACCCCTTGCGCCGCCTCACATCCCTCGACGTCTCGCACCATCCAACGTTTCCGGCAAATGGGTTGCGAGGTTTGGCTGAAAAGATGAAAACGTTGACCTCTCTCACCTGTTCCCACATGGGTTCTCTCTCAATCGCCGACATTCTCCTCATCACCGATTGCTCCCCTTTCCTCCAAGAACTTGACCTTAGCTTCCCCAAGGAGGTTGTTCACCGCGGCAATAATCTGCCCCTGGCGCTTCCCAAGCTCCTTCGCAAGGTTAATCTCTCTGGCGAATCCTTCATCATCAACGACGAAGAGCTAATCAGAGTGTGCAAGAACTGTGAATTTCTCGAAGAATTGGTGATTTTCGAATGCCCTTTGATAACCCAGCATTGCTTCCGCGATCCGTGAGAGATCTAATTTGAGGTCTTTTTCCGTTGACTTTGCGAGGCCCGTTGTCAGTGCAAGCTTCATTGATTCGTTGGTGAGTTTGAAGAGCCTGACTTGTCTTCATTTTAAGGATTCGCGTATCTCGGATGAGTTGCTTTGTTCTGTTGCAGAGGAAGGTCTTCCTTTGAGGAAACTTGTCCTCGATGATTGCCGCAATTACACCTATGCTGGAATCTCTTGCTTGTTGTCAAGTTGTAAGTTTGTGCAGCACTTGGATCTTCAAAGTGCTGAGTTTCTGAATGATCAGCATGTAGCAGAGTTGTCTGTGTTTCTAGGTAATTTGATATCTATAGACATTAGTTACTGTAAGGGGCTCACAGATTTAGCCCTTTTTGCACTTATCAGGAACTGTTCTTTGCTTAGTGAGATCAAAATGAAGGTAACAGGGATTGGGAAAAAGAAGGTCCAGTATTCCAATTCTTTCATGAATTGTTGTGTGAAGTCTCTCCATTTGGGTTGGAATCCATATCTGGGAGATGAAAGCATCAAACTGTTGAGTTTGGTTTGCCCCAATATGCAGCTGCTTGACTTGAGATGTTGCAGTCGGATATCTGAAGGTGTTGTTGAAGTTTTAAGAAGATTCTGTACGATTAGGGATTTGAGCATAGGCCAATGTTTAGGAGTGAAGCTTCATGGTTTGAACTTTAAAGTTCCCAATGTGGAGGTGTTGAATTTGGCGCATTCAGGAATTGATGATGAAACACTCTCAGTGGTCGCAAAGAGTTTCTGTGGGCTTAAGTACCTGGACCTGGAATATTGTCGTAGTGTCACAGACAAGGGAGTGAGGAAAGTAGTAGAAAACTGCAAACAGCTGAGAGAGATAAATTTGCATGGTTGTTATAGAGTGGCTGGTAGTGTTGTTGCTTGGATGGTATTTTCAAGGCCAACATTGAGAAAGATAGTGGCTCCGCGTGATTTTCAATCAAGTGCCCGCCAGAGTGAACTCTTCTTGCGTCATGGATGCCGGGTTTGATATTATCAGTATTATGTTAACAGGTACTTGAGGTTGAAGTGCTGTGAAGTCTAAAATCTAAGAATGATTTTGTTTTGGTGAGTTACCATAACAGCTTAGCTTGTGTGTAGATATCAATTGAGTTATTTGAACAGATTTTTATTTCAATTTATAAGAAAAATACCGATCATTTTTCATGGAAGTATGTGTTAACTTAGAATATCCAAAAATAGCTTTGCACTTGTATTTGCTTAATCAGTTTGTGAATGATAATTGCTGTTTGGTTGTAAATAACAACAAGAGCACAAAAAAATGATATGCAAAAGCCCCAGAATTTGAGGATAGGTACCTCCAGCAAGGAAAGGGGGAATAGCTTTTTTAGCTGTAATTTTTCTATTTCTTTACTCTCATGCTGCTTAATGAAGCATTGTCAGAAGACATAACTAAGTAAGATTGCTAATTACACATTCACACTCAATGGACAAATTCCTCCCAGGTCTTACTTAACAACTTTTGGGGGGTTTTCTTTGCACTCGTTCCCTCTAGCTGCACCAATCACATGCTTGGTTGGAGTTTTTTGTCCAAAGTAAAAAGATATTAAGTGCTAACTTACTCCTTCATAAAATCAATAGGGAGTAGTAAGTTAGCATATCCCTATAAAGTAATGTTGTAAGAGGAAGATTTGGAGGTTAAAACAATTTGAAACTTAGGCTATGTTTGGCATGTCATTTCAGCTAGCTTATAGCTTATTTGACTAGCTTAAAGCTTATTTGACTAGCTTAAAAGCTCTATAAAAATGTTTGGTGAATGAGCTTATTTCAGTAGCTTAAGGCCCAGTTTGGAAAAGCTTATTTGAGCTTATCTGACAGCATAAGCTCTTATGCCAGTGTTTGGGAGAGCTTATGCAAACAGCTTATGGTCTGCCATAAGCTATTTTCAGCTTATTTTCATAAGCTACTCAGGATAGCTTATGAAAAACAGCTTATGCTTATACACAGCTTATTTTTAATTTATTTCAATAAATTTTTAAAAATAGCTTATGAATAAGCGTTTATGTCATAAGCGCTTATGACCATAAGCGCTTAATTAAGTTGTTTATCCAAACGGGGCCTAAAGCTTTAAGCTATAAGCTATCTCAGGTAGCTTAAAGCTTAAAGCTTATTAAATATATTCTCATTTTTATCCTTATTATTTTATCAAAATTTCACCTTTAACCTTATATGTTTTTTACTAAACCTATTTGCCTACTCATTTTCCGATGTACCAAGAAAAAAACTTATTTATTTATTAGTTATCACACTTGTCTCATATTACATCGTTCCCGCACAGAAATAATTACTACTTCAGAATAAAATAAATAATTTTATATTACAAATTATTTATTTTATTTTATTTAATTTAATAAAAATATAGAAAATTAGATAAGTAAAAATGAATATTATATTTTTAAGATGATAAATTATTTGAGTGAAATTAAAATATTTATAATAATTTTAATATTAATATCATATAGGTATTAATGTGAAAATAAAGTAATGTTAAATATAAAAAAAATTATACAACTATGTCTTTTTATGTCATTTTACAATTTCAGCTTGTTCAACGACTAGTTTTACCAAACACTTTTGTTCAAATTACGTAGCTTTTCAGCTATCAGCTATCAGCTTTCAGCTAGCTTATCAGCTTTCAGCTTTCAGCTAGCTTTTCAGCTATCAGCTAGCTTTTCAGCTTTCAGCTAGCTTATCAGCTAAACGTGCCAAACATAGCCTTAGTATTGCAGATTTGCAGTTACCATTGTTTGTCTATTAAAATTTGGGTTTTGCCTACTTGCCAAGAAGGATAGAACACAGTTCTGTATCGTTTCCTGTCTGTGTTTTGTTGGGCTCTATCAACTTTGAAATATCAACTGTATGTTATTTATTCTTTTCTTGACCAATTAATTCGTGTGTTTGTTTCTCAGATGAACATAAGTACATCCTCTCAATCCATTACTTTGAATCTTTGATCCAGTTGGCTTTTATGTCCAGGAATTCATGAGAATGTAAACAGTTATTGAAGTTGTCTCGCTATTTGGACGCATAGTTCACGCCGTACCCTTGGAGGTATTATTTCCTTGGAGATATTATGGTTGCTCATTTTGTTTGTGTAATGTTAGTCATGCAAACTAAAAACCCTAATTTGAAAAGGGAAATGGCGAGTAATGTTTTTTTTATAAGCGAAATGGCGAGTAATGTGTCATAACTCACGCGACAATCATATCTAGAACATATGACTATTGAAGAACGAAGCAAGTTCTCATTTCGCTCTAGTTCGATGCTTACATTAAACTCTAGAATATCACTGCATTGCTCTCAATTTCCGGTCAATTTCATTTCTCTTGGCTTTTTCTCAATGGAGCGTTCCTATTCCGACTCATCTTTGCGTGGCTTCTTAGATTTTCCCGGTGGAGATGGATTTCTAACATAAGGTTGAGTTTCACATTTCAGTTTTCAAATATATAGGCTTAATTGCACTTTTGGTCCCCCAGCTATTGCCTTCCTGTGAAAATCGTCCCCAAACTTTAAAATTAGCAAAAAAACGTCCTCCAACTATACATGCCGTTGCACTTTTGGTCTTCAGTTTGCCTTTCGTGAGAAAACCAACGTAAGAAGCTGATGTGACTTCCTTACGCGTGTCTCACGTGACTTTCTTCAGAGAGCTTGATGACTGGACAAGTCACATGCTTCTCACGTGACTCTAAAAGGGTTCTATGGTGAAGAAGACGATGGAGGAGGGAGATGACCGTTGGAGCCTTTCAGAGTCACGTGAGAAGCATGTGACTTGTCCAGTCATCAAACTCTCTGAAGAAAGTCACGTGAGAAACGCGTGAGGGAGCCATATCAGCTTCTCACGTTAGTTTTCTCCCGGAAGGCAAACGGCGGACAAAAAATTCAACGACATGTATAGTTGGAGGACGTTTTTGCTAATTTTGAAGTTTGGCGACGATTTTTTGAAGAAGGCAATAGTTGGGAGACCAAAAGTGCAATTAAGCCAAATATATATATATATATATGAACGTTTGCAACACTCTATAAAGTAGTGTCGTCTGGAATTACGTAACTGATCTCAATTGTCGTCGTTGCTATCACTAGTTCCTTTAAAGGTTTTGTACACACTCAGTCAAGCACAAATAATATCATTTAAGCCCCATAACCTTTCCCACTCATATCTTGTTGTTTCCAGCTAAAATATCTAACCCAAATTTTTTTTTACATTGGAAAGATAAATTGCACCCTCTAGGGAAGGATTGATCCATGTACCTTCCTCACTCTACTCATATGTCACCTAGTTCTTACCGCTTAAGCTATCATTCAGAGACCATCTAACCCAATTTCACTGAATATAAAGAAAAAAATATATAAAAATTCTATTTAAATTTGTTTTTGAAAGTGGACTATTTAAAATTTTTAAATCAACAGAAATAAGACATAAATTAATCAAGGAAAATAAGTTTTAGTTTATTAAATTGCCACGGTAGTAAAAATATGGAATATATCAAAATACCATAACAAAATATTACTAAAACTAATATACCATAATATCATAATTTAATTAATGAATCCAAAAATAAAATTTAATTCATTAAATTATAATAATAATAAATTAGGAAATAAATTAAAATAAATATTTTTTAATGAAACTATTATAGAATAAATCATAATCTAATTAATGAATCCAGAAATAAGTTTTTCTTTATTAAATTAGCTTAGTGGTAAAAATAAGAAATATATTAAAAGAGCATAATTTTTACAAAAAGTAATCTAATTAAGGAATCCAAAAAATAAATTTTAATTTATTGTTTTTCTTTTGTGCTTTAAATTTACTATATTTGCATAATATTAAAAACAATAATTATAATAAAATAATAAAACAAAAATTTAATTTATTAAATTAGCATACTACCATTGTAAGTGTGTGGAAAATGCTACTAAGAATCCGAACCTTGCCCCTTAGAGCTGGGCAGATAGTTCCATGGTGAAGTCTCAACTAGAGATGGAACTAGGTCAACCCGCTGACAGGGGCTTATGGCCTAGTCTACATTAGGATCAGGCCAGAACAAACCAAAATAATAAATAGACAAGGCTAAGGCTTTTTGAAAAGCCTTTTTAGTTAAAAAGGTCAGGCTTAGGTCACTCAGAAAGTCTTGTAAGCCTAACAGGCTGGCCTATTGAAAAAAAAATACTATTATTTTTACATTACATTGAACTTCTATTATAATATCTCAAAATTATATACTTATTGGCTTATTTATATCTTTAAGCGTGTTAGACTATATAATTATTTAACCATATAAACCTCTATAGATAGAGACTGATGACTTTGACTTAGACAATATAATGATATTATTATATTTTTCTCGTTAGTTATAAATTTGTTGACATGTTTACAAATAGATTTGTTGGTATATATACTTGAATGTTATATGATAAATCAGCCCTTTAAATAGGCTACCAGACCAAGCCAGGGTTTCAACACGTCAAGGTTTATGCCGAAAGAAAAAAAGCATATGACAGATAACAAGCCAGGCTCAGACCTTGAATTTTTGAAACAGGTCAAGCCTATTTAAGAAAAGCCTAACTTATTTCCACCCCTAGTCTCAACGATGTTTGAACTCTAACCACAAGAATCCTTGTGTAGATCATCTAAAGGTGTGTTTGATAGTCGAGATATGATAAAGACTTGGATAAAGGCAGGATAGGATGAGAGCATGATAGACTCTAATCTTATCATGTGTTTGAGGTGGACAAGATATTGATAGGATATGATATAAATAAGGAAAAATACATCAAAATTTTCCTTTGAAAAAAATATATATAATATTTTAAAAAAAATTAATTTTGTAAATATTTTTTTCAAAGAGGTGATTATTCTATTAAATTTAATTTGTTTTTATTTTTATAGTTTTGTTTTAGAAAAACAAATGTTAACTAAATTAGTAGTAGCAAGTGATAATGATAATTTAATTATTTTAGGAGTAAATTCAATATTTTTCACATATAATAAATTAGTTCATTTTTTTAATTAAATTTATGAGTAACTGAATAATTTTAACTTAGCAATACTAGTAATTGATAAATAATAAAATTAGTATATTACTAAAATTAATACTTTTATTTTTTTAAAATGAAATATGATTTAATATATATAAAAAATTGAGAAACAACCTCTCTCAACAACATGGGTGTAGTAACCTAGTCAGCCACTACAGCATAAAAATCTTAAAAGCCTCGAAAAAACCAGGGACGCGCACATGTGTGCTTTTAGTGTGTTTACCCACAAGGTTCCCATTAAAATCGAAAAATAATAATAGGATCAACCGACAAGGAATACTATTAAGTTGCTCGACACCTGCACAATGAAAACCAGCTGAGCAAACTAAAACCCTACCAAAGTTGTAAAGCTGTGAACAACCTAAGGAAAAACAACACCAGGCAAGAAACAAAAAAAGAAAACATAAAACAGACCCCAAGCAGCAACTTCCAGCCCCACCACCAAAAACTCTCCACCAACTCCACAACGTCTACTGCAATACCCAAAGAACCCGAAGAAGAAAACACAGCTAGAACTCTCTGCATAACTTAAGGTCATAGAGAGCAAGCCGATCGAAACGCTAGCGCAGAAATAGGCATATTTCGTCACGGCAGCTCCACGAGCATCAAAGGCGGTAAGAGTCCAAATTAAGAGTCGTCGATAACCACAATCAGCACACAGGCAGTTAGATCCTTCACTTTCGACCTCAAATCGCACTCTGAAAAACCCCAAACAGCATCACCCGTACCAGATCCAAGACAAAACGATTGTTAAGTTCAAACGCATCATAACGTTTTTTTAAATCTTATTTTGATCATAACAATTTTATATAAGAAGTTTCACTGGAAATTAAACTATTGATAACGTTTCTGATTTCAGGAGAAACTCAAAAGTATACTACACGCTTCAACGTTCTATCACTTCTTTAAAGAAAAAATATCTCAGAATGAAGAAGAGTCCTGTTGCTATAGAACAGTTTTGTAAAGTAGAATCAATCGCTCTTCAGCCTCAAGTCTCTGATCGTTCAATGTCACGTCATCAGTCAGATCTAACAAAGACAAATTTTGAGCGCCAAAAATTTAGTTTGATTACAACCGGTTGTCCCATACTCAAATCAAATGACAATCATTTATTTTGCATTCAAACAGATCACATGAAGACAAGTTTGCTTCAGCAAAAGGCACGCTGACCAACAAGGAAAAGTACAAGCCGTCAACATCAAATTGTCAAATTGTCTCGTGTCTGAAAAGTAGCCCAAAGTCTATCACCACCTACTAGCTGACAAATATTATCTTTTTAGCTAAAGGATAGACTTGCTTCTGAAGCAACATTTAATGAAGCTACCAACCAAGCCTTTTGAATCAACGACTCGATCTCATTTTACAACGGCTCTCTCAACGGTTGGATATTGTCTCACAACGGCTACAACACTAGCAAGCAAGTATTTAAGCCACTCTTGAAGATTTGAAGAGAAGAAGAATCAACTCCGAGAATACAAGCATTCAAGCATTCATTTTCAAACTTCTCAACAGCATTCAAAGCTCAAGCGGAAATTCCTAAGTGTCAAACACAAGCCATTAAATTCTGCAAGTGAAAGAGAAAACCTCGTACCTTAAAAGAGTCATATCTCTTTATTCTCTTTACACTTTTTTTAGAACTCTTAAGTGATCCAAAGTCATGTCTGAAACCAAACACTTAGAGTTTCAGTGCCATAAATTCTCTACCACTACTCTTGAAAGAAGAGAATCCTTGTAGAGTGATTTAAATCTTTGTAAGATTTTGGAGAAGTCCTGAACAATACTTGTAGGAGGAGTCCTGTAGAATACTTGGAGAAGTCCGTGATAATACTTGGAGAAGTCCTGTCGAATACTTGTATTGGAGAAGTCCTTGATACTTGCTAGTGAAAATCTTGGTGGTGGCCAAGTACTGGACGTAGCCCAATCGTTTAGGGTGAACCATTATAAATCTTTGTGTGCTTATCGTTTTGTCCTATTTACTGTTTTACTTCCGCTACACTAAATAGTTTGTGAAAAGTCATACTTAAACGTTTTTACAAAAGAACTTATATTCTTCTCTTAAAACAAAGTTTAAAAAGTAAATTTCAAGAACACAATTCAAACCCCCCCTTTCTTGTGTTATTTATTTGCATCTCAATGATGAACGGCGGCACCGGCTGCACCAAGCCTTCAGCCATAACACCACCATGCAACACCACGCGAACATGGGGAAGAAGCACCCCCATAGTTGCAGAAAGGCAGAGTAGACAAACAATAAACAGCACTCGGAAGGCATCAAATCCGAAACTAAACTCAAAAACACAGCGCAAAGATCTGGAACAACAAGAATGGCGGAGGCGTCGACAAGGGGATGAGACCCCACCACGCAACAAACAGAAGAAAGTGGCAGATCATGGAATCGAAAAGCATAGAGCAGAACAGGGGATGCGGAAAATGCGAACGGTGGTCGTTGATGGCGGAGCGAGGTAGCGAACAGCCGGAAAGTGGAGAGGCAAGTCTGACAACTGGGCTACACGGAGAAGGAACCACAAAACATGGGAGAAAACAGAGCGTCAAAACAGAAATCGGAGAAGGAGTAAACAGACATGAGAAGAAGCAAGCGTCGTCGTGGACTAGGTGGGGGAGGCGCCCCCTCCATGTAAGGAGGGGAGGCGGCGCCGCCGCTAAAGAGAAAGAAAGGGTGAACCTTAGCAGAGGTTGCAAAAAGTCGTGTGCCTATTCAGGTAAATATAAATATTGAAATAATTTAATTTTGAGTTAGGGTACTAAAAAAGAGAGTCGCGTGCCATTGTGAAATTATAAGTTGTATGGTTTCCATTGTGAAATTATAATAACTAATTACAATTGGCTAAGTTACTTGAGGCCCATAAGAGATGCAACTTTAGAAGTCCATTAAGGATGCAACCCTCTACTAGTAGCTTCCATCAGAGTGTTTCGAACGCCCCCCAGGAAGGTGAAAATGCGAAGGAAGAGGTAGACGACCTCATGGACTATGTTGGAGATGATGAGGTAAGTTTTTGTATGAGATCAAGTTTTATCCCTCCACATCAGTGCTCACGTGTCAATAGTAGCTTCCATCAGAGTGTTTCGAACGCCCCCAAAAGGCAGGTGAAAATGCGGAGGAAGAGGTAGACGACCTCATGGACTATGTTGGAGATGATGAAGTAAGTTTCTATATGAGATCGAGTTTTATCCCTCCACATCAGTGCTCATGTGTCAATAAACATTGTTAAGTCATCATTAAATATTTAAATGCTAATATTTTGGATGGTAAATTAATAGGAGGACTAATTTTGTTTGGTTTTAAAAACAAAAGGACTTAAATTAAGCAAAAAACAATACTAGGGGACCAAAATCACCCATACACAATACTAAGGGACTAAAAATGCATTTAAACCTAATTATTATTATTATTATTATTATTATTATTATTATTATTATTATTATTATTATTATTATTATACACATATTTGATCGTATAGTTTTTTTTTTTTTATAAGCATATTTGATAGTATAGTAACAAAACTTAAAGCTATAACTTTCTAGCTTACTCATTTTTTTAAAAGAAAAGTGAGTAATTAAATGTATTAATATTGTATTTATCGTTGCTAATTTACGCCTACTTATTTTTAAAATTAGAAAGGTAGTAGTAACATTTACTTTAGTACCGTATGAATGATTTTTTGTATTTTAAATTTATATTTTTTATTTCGTGATAAAAATTATATTTTTTTCTATTGAAATGAAAATAGAGAAATTTATATCTGGTTAGCTAAATCACAGGTAATGAGCATAGGTACGGGCAAACAAGTACCCAGAAAGTACAGAGACAGGCACTCAAGTTACTACCCATGTAGGCATAAAGACAGATATGGGTAATTTTTTAAAACGCGAGTATAAGAATGAGTATGATAGAACTCAACCCAAACCCTCCTTATTGTCGTGCGCTGCCACTACCAGAACCAGGACCAACAAGCAAACACCATTCCACATGCAATCTCTTCCACAACATTTCCTTCCTCTTCTTCTTCTCCCATCTTTAGCACACCCTTAAGTATGATATGATTGGACTTTTTTGTCCGCTAAGAACCTAAAGGCCCTTTAATAGATGGAATTAAAATGAGATTGAAAAGCAAAACACTATTTTACAAGACAAAATTCAAGCAAGCACTTACTTAAAATTTGAAATCCAGTTTGATAGGGCTCCCCTATTAGCTTACATTTGAATTTTGAAACCTAGCGCTAATTTTGGCTAAATCCTCAAATTAGTCCATATCTTTGTCTCGTTGTCTGATCTAAGTCTCTCTTCTGAAAAATTTGTGAAAAACGTCATCATCAATCATCAATGCAAAACGTTTGGAGCAGGTCCACGCCGGGGCCTGGAGCTCCGGCAAGTGATGAAGTGTCACGCTGACTAGGTTAAGTGAGCTGACATGATTTTTTTTTTTTAAATAATAAATAACACATCAGAATTTTTATTTTAATTAACAAAAATAAAACTAATTAAATTAAATTAGGGTTTAGTTTTGAGGATTAAGCGGATAATTTTTCCTAAGAGATAACATTAGCATACTCTTTTTTTTAAACGTAACATTAGCATACTCTTGTTCTTGTATATATAACACTCAGCCGCAATGCAGAACAAGCTTGGAGTTCTGTGAATCCTAGTTGTGAGTTTCGCTTCGAGGAAAACAATGTCTGCAGCTATATATTTACCAGATGAGTGTTGGGAATGTGTCTTCAGATTACTCAACAACAACCAGGACCACCATTGCATGGAGTCTCTGTCCCTCGTTTCCAAGCAATTCCTCTCCATCACCAACCGCCTCCGCTCCTCCTTCGCCATTCACGACGACTACCCAGACACATTCCTCCCTCGCCTCCTCCACAGGTTCCCCAACCTCACCTCCCTCGACCTCAAGCGCTTCCGCGGTGATCTCGACGCGCTTCTCCTCCTAATCTCGCGTTCCCCCTTGCGCAGCCTCACATCCCTCAGCCTCTTTCACGATCACACTTTTCCGGCAGATGGGTTGCGAGCTTTGGCTGAAAACACGAAAACCTTTACCTCTCTCACCTGCTCCGAGGGTTCTATTGCAACCGCCGACCTCCACCTCATCACCGATTGCTTCCCTTTCCTCCAAGAACTCGACCTTACCTTCTCTAAAAAGTTTCTTGGAAACAGGCTCAGGGTAGAGCGTCTGCCCCTGGCGCTTCCCAAGCTCCTCCGCAAGGTTAATCTCTCAGGCGAATCCCTCAACATCAACGACGAAGAGCTTATCAGTGTGTGCAAGAACTGTGAGTTTCTTGAAGAATTGGTCATCTTTAGTTGCCCTTCCATAACACAACATGGCATTGCTTCCGCGATCCGCCAGAGACCTGGATTGAGGTCTTTCTCCGTTGACGGCTTAGGGAGAGGGAGCAAAAGAGGGGATTTTGAGAGGCGCTTTGTCACTGCAAGCTTCATTGATTCGTTGGTGAGTTTGAAGAGCTTGACTTGTCTTGAAATTAGGGATTCGTGTATCTCGGATGAGTTGCTCTGTTCTGTTGCAAAGGAAGGTCTTCCTTTGAGGAAACTTGTCCTCGATGATTGCCGCAATTACAACTATGCTGGAATCTCTTGCTTGTTGTCAAGGTGTAAGTTTGTCCAGCACTTGAGTCTTCAAAGGGCTAAGTTTCTGAATGATCAGCTTGTGGCAGAGTTGTCTGTGTTTCTGGGTAGTTTGATATCTATAGACATTAGTTCATGTATGATGCTCACAGAGTCAGCACTTCTTGCACTTATCAGGAACTGTTCTTTGCTCAGTGAGATTAAAATGAAGGTAACAGGGATTGGGGAAGAGAAGTTCCAGTATTCCAATTCTTTCATGAATCATTGTGTGAAATCTCTCCATTTGGGTTGGAATCTATTTCTGGGAGATGAAACCATCAAAATGTTGAGTTTGGTTTGCCCCAATTTGCAGGTGTTTGACTTGAGATATTGCAGTAGTATATCTGAAGGTGGTGTTGTTGAAGTTTTAAAGAGAAGCTGTAAGATTAGGCATTTGAACTTATCCCACTGTTCACCAATGAAGCTGCATGGGATGAACTTTGAAGTTCCCAATGTTGAGGTGTTGAGCTTGGCGTATTCAGGAATTGATGATGAAACACTCTCAGTGGTCTCAAAGAGTTTCTCTGGGCTTAAGTACCTGGACCTGGAACTTTGTGGTAATGTCACAGACAAGGGAGTGCGGCAAGTAGTAGAAAACTGCAAACAACTGAGAGAGATAAATTTTTAAGTAACTGTAAACAAGTGGCTGGTGATGTTGTTGATTGGATGGTATTTTCAAGGCCAACATTGAGAAAGATAGTGGCTCCGCCTGGTTTTCAATCAAGTATTATGTTAACAGAGGTACTTGAGGTGGAAGTGCTGTGAAGTCTAAAATTTAAGAATGTTTTTGTTTCGGTGATTTACAAAACAGCTTAGTTTCAATTGAGTCTATTTGAACAGATATTTATTTCAATTAATAAGAAAAATAACAATCATTTTTCATTATGTGTTAACATAAAATATCCAAAAATAGCTTTGTACTTGTATTTGCTTTATCAGTTTGTGCAGGATAATTGCTGTTTAGTTGTAAATAATGTGCATTTTACTTTGAGCAGTTGGGTGATATATGCAGCTGCAAACTGTACTGTGCAAAGAAAAACACCCACAGGCCACAACCTTTAGGGTCTAGATTCTGCTGCTGGATGAAACTGTGGCCAACTGCAAGTTGCACCTTGAGTATGTGCCCATTCACCATATTTAGCTCCTATGCCCTGTTGAAACTTTACGTCTTTAATTTTCTTAGCCACTCCTTGAATTTTATTCTTCTGTGCAGTATTGGGCATAGTTTCATGATTCATTTTATAAAGTAATGTTATAAGAGGGAGTTTTGGTGGTTAAAACAATTTGAAACTTAGTAAAATTAAGAGATATGGCTCATATATGAAATTTCCAAACATGAATTGTGTTATTTCTGTGAGAAATATTTCCAAAATATATAAACTTGGAAATATGTATTATATTTAATGGTTATAAATATTGATGTTCGAAATAGTATCACAATAAACAAAGTGATTTAATGGTTATAAATATTGATGTTCGAAATAGTATCACAATAAACAAAGTGATCTAGTGGATGTGCAATGTGGTATCTACATGCATGTTGATGAGCAAAAACGCTAAAGGCTGGATTTGAACCCACGAGGCGCGTCCCATGTGAGGGGGCGTGTTTGCCAATTGAACCAATGTGACTATTGGGAATTATTTTGAACATTAATACTATATAACGGTTTTTGGCAGTTGTTTCTCCAAGTGATGTTTCTCTTCACCAAAGGATGTTTATATCTCTATATAAAGAGATACTTGGGCAGAAAAACTGACAATTCTGATGCACGAAATTGGACTTCCTTTTGGTCAATTTCTCATCCATTTACTATATTCTAAATCATCCTTCACTTCACTAATGCATGAGTGAAGTGTGGGAATCATACTTCTGTAAACTATTATCAAAGATACGCTTGGTGTGTTAGTGCAAACCACATCAAGGAATTCAAAGTATCCTGGAGGGAATTCGCCGGTTTTCTCATTTGCATCCAATACATATTAATTGGTGGGGGTGAATTGAACCTAAAGGTTAGTGCTTATGCACGCTTTGAATCTTCAAGTGCTTCCGTCATCAAGATCTTCATCAATCCAAGAGTTGCAGCATCTTTCCCAACAGATTATTTTCCAACAATCTTTAGGTTCAATTATTCGTAATCAATGGCTGCATCACTCAAAGACATGACGTCTAATTTTGTGAAATTGGACAAGTTTGATGGAGGAAAGTTCAACCGATGGCAGAAGAAGATGCAATTCCTTCTTACAATCCTGAAAGTGGTGTATGTTTTGAACACTACAAGATCATCAAAGCATGAGTTAGAGAATTTGTAGTTTTTCTTTAATGGTGATTTGATCCATGAATGATATCTTTTTGAAAGTTGGAGAATTAAGTAGAATTGATTTTTGTTTCATGGAAATGATAATATAAATCTATGATTATGTTTTTGAAACTCTTTGAGTTTAAGTAATGATTTCGCTGCATGATATATGATTATGTGATTAACATTAATATATGTAATTACTGGATTTGAATGAGAATTAAAGCATGATGGTTTGCACTCATTGAATGTATTATTGTGTGAATGTTTCATATGCTCGTATTGTGAAAACTATATATATTATGAATGCATTTAATAATTTCCATGATGCACGTTGTATTGAACGTTGGCCATGAATTGTGATTCAACGTTGACATTTGATAATACTGCAAGTTTCACCAGAAATTGAAAAAGTCGTGAATAAAGGTTAAAAGAATTTCATTGATAAACAAAACAACATGAGAAACTGTGTTTCAGCGGCAGTGGTTCCGTTCCAGGCACCTTTTCTTTTGTTTTGAATTTGAAAGTTAAAAACTTAAATTTTTTTATTAAGGTGTGGATTGGATTCGAACAAGGGACCTGTAGCAAATAGTGGAACAATAAAACCACTGAAACAGATGGCATTTAATGTAATGTACTCCGTGTTAAACTAACATATCATAATGGGGGATGAGTAATCTTCCACCAAGATCCAAACTAATAGGTTGTAAATGGATCTTCAAAAGGAAAATGATAGTTGTTGGTATCATTGATAAATTTAAGATTGGACTTGTTGCTAAGTGATTTACACAAAATGAAGGTATTGACTATTTTGATACCTATGCACCTGTTGCAAGAATTGCATCAATTAGAGTGTTGTTGGCTCTATCTTCTATTTATAAGTTTATAATCCATCAAACGGATATTAAGACAACTTTCCTAAAAGGAGAGTTGGATGAAGATGTGTATATGAAACAACCTGAAGGGTTTGTTGTCAAAGGTCAAGAACATAAAGTGTGTAAATTGACTAAGTTGTTATATGGGTTAAAACAGGCACTCAAACAATGACACCAAAAGTTTGATCAAGTTGTGTTTGCTAATGGATATAAAATAAATGAATCTGACAAATATGTTTATAGTAAATTTCACAATGAAAAAGGTGTTATGATTTGTTTATATGTGGATGATATGTTAATCTTTGGCACTGATCTAAATGAGGTAGAAAAGACTAAATCTTTCTTATCGAATAGTTTTGATATGAAAGATCTAGGTGAAGCAGATGTGATTTTAGGAATTAAAATCATAAGAGATGGTGAGAGTATTGGTTTATCTCAATCTCACTATATTGAGAAGGCGCTTAAGAAATTTGATTATTTTGATTGCAAATAAGTTTCTACCCGTTTTGATCAAATACTAATTTACAACCACATAAGGGATGTCATGTAGCACAACTTGAATATTCAAAGGCAATCGGATGTTTAATGCATGTCATGACCTATACTAGACCTGATATAGCATATGTTGTCGGTAGGTTAAGTCGGTATACATGTAATCCAAGTAAAGACCATTGACATGCTGTTAATAGAGTATTGAAATACTTGAGAGAGACAATTAATTTTAGTTTGACCTATAATGGTTATCCTTCAGTTTTGGAAGGATATACAGATGCTAGTTGGGTAACTTATGTAGAAGATCATGCTTCCACTAGGGGATGAATCTTCAACCTTGGTGGATGTGCAGTTTCTTGGGGTTAAAAGAAACAAACTTCCATTGCCGACTCCACCATGACTGCATAGTTTATTGTTCTTGCTGCATGTAGTAAAGAGACTGTATGACTAAGAAATTTATTGTATGAGATACTTATTTGGCCAAAACTAATGAGACAAGTATCCATACATTGTGATAGTCAGTGCACACTATCAAAAGCATACAGCCAAGTATATAATGGAAAATCCAGACATATTGGTTTAAGACATAGTCATGTGAAGGATTTAATTTCAAATGGAGTAATCTCCATAGTGTTCATAAGAACTGAGAAGAATCTTGCAGATCCTTTGACGAAAGGTCTGACAAAGGACATGGTGTTGAAGACATCATTGGGGATGAGTCTCAAGTCCATATCGAATTGATCACCAATAGTGGAAACTCAACTCACACTTAAGTAAAATTAAGTCTTGAGTTCAATGATGAAAGTACACTATAAGAGTGATTGCAAGTACTTAATTATCGATACATCCCAAAGAGTAGAAGTACTTGGACCATAAGAATAAAGTGGTAGGGTGAAGGTTTCTTCTTAATGGACATATAACATATATTTGTTGGAATGCATAATTATGGGTGCATTTCTGATATAGTCTACCTATATGAGAATGAAGTGTGGCCGCTTCATAGAGTTAAAGGGCTTGACTCTTAAATTCTCATGAAAATGATATGTGACACAAGGCCTTATTGAATGTGTCAAATTTAAATTCTTTTGATAATACCGAGATTTCATGTGTAAGTTATGCACACTTGTTCCATTGAATAGTTGGTTCAAAGCTTGTCTACCAATTTCTATTCGGGATAAGTGGAACCCATTTCTTACTAAGTAATGGTTCAAATCGTAAGATACCATTATCTGAAGCCATGATATTTCCAGAAATATGGATTTAGATATATTTTGTAAATGATGGGGGATTGTGAGAAATATTTCCAAAATATATAAACTTGGAAATATGTATTATATTTAATGGTTATAAATATTGATGTTCGAAATAGTATCACAATAAACAAAGTGATCTGGTGGATGTGCAATGTGGTATCTACATGCATGTTGATGATTCGAATCCTGGTTTCTCCTTTTTTCGTGAATTAACGGAAATAATGCAATATTTTAGCAAAAACGCTAAAGGCTGGATTCGAACCCACGAGGCGCGTCCCATGTGAGGGGGCGTGTTTGCCAATTGAACCAATGTGACTATTGGGAATTATTTTGAACATTAATACTATATAACGGTTTTTGGCAGTTGTTTCTCCAAGTGATGTTTCTCTTCACCAAAGGATGTTTATATCTCTATATAAAGAGATACTTGGGTAGAAAAACTGACAATTCTGATGCACGAAATTGGACTTCCTTTTGGTCAATTTCTCCTCCATTTACTATATTGTAAATCATCCTTCACTTCACTAATGCATGAGTGAAGTGTGGGAATCATACTTCTGTAAACTATTATCAAAGATACGCTTGGTGTGTTAGTGCAAACCACATCAAGGAATTCAAAGTATCCTGGAGGGAATTCGCCGGTTTTCTCATTTGCATCCAATACATATTAATTGGTGGGGGCGAATTGAATCTAAAGGTTAGTGCTTATGCACGCTTTGAATCTTCAAGTGCTTCCGTCATCAAGATCTTCATCAATCCAAGAGTTGCAGCATCTTCCCCAACAGATTATTTTCCAACAATTTTCACATGAATTGTATTATTTCCGGTTCGATGTTTGTTGAATATTCAAGCCAAGCTGTTACATGTCATACATTTTGTCGCACGTCAAGAAAGATGTGCTTGTTCATCAGAGGTTGCACCCCACACCATAGATAGATACACAATTAATATTTTTTACACAAAAATTATTCAAATCGGCATTATTTCTTATAACAAATAGTATTAAAAATGATCCACATGAATAAAATGCCACTGGCTGTGTTTTTTATATATATCTTTTTAATTCTAATGACAAATTTTCAATTTTAAGCCACCATATGTAAATCGTGAGTGCATGACTGATTTTGGAATTCAAACTTCTGAACCCTGGATGAATTGAATATTCATGTAGAAGTTGTGCATTGCACATTCATACGAAATCCATGTCAGAAACGTCATCATCATGTCAATGCAATTTATAGACGCTTAATTTCACCTTCATCTAAGAGTGAAATAAAAATAGATGAGAGAAGTTAGAAATATGATTCTCATGTCATGAAAATAAGAGATAGATGAAATGAAAAATATTTGATGAAAATAAGGCAGAAGAAAAAGTGCGTTTGAATGTAAAGAGGCATCTGATCATGTCTGTGAGACAGAACTAAAAAAGAAGTGAAAAAGTTCCACACACATGTGGAAATATGACTAGAAGACCTAAAAATGAAAGATATGATGTGTGCTATGATAAAAAAAAAATAGAGAGAGAATGAAGAGAAGTTGAGTAGAAA
Source organism: Lotus japonicus (assembly GCF_012489685.1). Taxonomy (NCBI): domain Eukaryota; kingdom Viridiplantae; phylum Streptophyta; class Magnoliopsida; order Fabales; family Fabaceae; genus Lotus; species Lotus japonicus. The sequence continues at coordinate 73,186,042 of NC_080043.1, forward strand.
TAAGATAAAAGAAAAATTGGATTTGAATGAATAAAAACCCTTAAAAGAAAGGGCAATGCATGAGCTCTTCACATTGGATTCATGCAGTATACCCCTATAAGATGGTAACTTTATAAGTATTTGGGAGATGCGTTTGAGTTCCATGTAACACACATCAAAATTTGAGCACTTTTGGACTGGGGTACTTCTTGGCACCCCACAGCAATTAAAAAAAGTTAAATGAAAAGTAAAAGCATGAAAAGTGAAGGTTACAGATCACCATACCAGAAGCCAACCTAACAAGCAAAAGACTTTCTAGAGTTTCATCATTTGAAAGGGTCCCAGTCAAATACAAGCCTCATTCAGGAGTTTCATTTTGTCATGTTGATCCTCCCGGTAGCTAATCTGACCATAGTCCAAGATCCTCTCTTTTTGACACACCCTGAACTTGTTAAATATCCATTGCATTGGGTTGATTTGTCACTTTTCTGTGTTGATAAATCATTAGCCATCAATTGAACTTTGGCTCCAAGTTCCAAACTTGTTCTGCCATTAGTCTTTTTTCTTACTATTCTTGTTAGATCAAATACCAAGATGTCAGTGAAAGATTTCCCTGAAGAATGCTGGGAATTAGTCTTCAGATTCCTCAGCCACACTCATGATTTGGAGTCTCTATCTCTTGTCTGCAAGCAATTCCTTTCCATCACAAACCACCTTCAATCCTCTCTCAAAATCTATGACAAAACCATCCTCCTCCTTCCTAATCTATTCTCAAGATTCTCAAGGCTCAAAACCATAGACCTCAGCAACTTCAATGGTGACCTCAAGGTCTTACTCCATCAAATTTCTCAATCTGGATTGGACCTTGATTCGCTCAATCTTTCCAATCAGAGAACAATTCCCATTGATGGGTTGAGAGAGCTTGGTTCAAAGATGAAAAATTTTAAGGTTTTGACCTGCTCCAACATTGGTTCTCTGCAAGATGGCCACCTTGTGGTCATAGCTTATTGTTTCCCATTTCTTGAAGAGCTTGACATAAGCTTTCCATTGGATTCTCAAGCATCTGATTTTGGGATACTAAGGCTTGCTTCATTGCTTGAGAATCTTCGCAAGATTAACCTCTCTGGTAATCACTTAATCACTGATAAATCTCTTTTCTCTCTGTGCCAAAACTGTACTTCAATGGAGCAAATCTCATTCTTCACATGTTTCAAGATAACCCAAGTTGGCATTGCTTCTGCAATTCGCCTCAGACCAAGTTTGAGTTCAATCTCTTTCAATATTGAAAAGAAAATAATTCATGGACCTGGTTTGACACCTTTACCTATCAACCTTGATTTGATTGATTCATTCAAGAGTTTGAAAAGATTAACTGCTGTTGATTTGTCAAACTCTTTTATCTCGGATGAGTTTCAAGTTTCAATTGCTGAGGGAAGTGGAGGTGGTAATCTGCTGAATAAGCTCATCCTCCAAGACTGTTGCAACTGCACATTTGAAGGAATCAATTGTTTGTTATCCAAATGTCAATCTGTTCAGTACTTGGATCTTAGTAAAGCTGATTTTCTAACAGACCAATGTATCAGTAAATTGTCTGTGTTTCTTCATAGTTTAACCTCTATTAACCTTAGTGGTTGCTGCCAGCTGACAAATTCTACTTTTTTCACACTCACAAGAAACTGTCCTTTGATCAGTGAGATCAACATGGAGAGAACATATCTGGGGGTAGAAGGGGAAGAAGATTCCCATTCCATGCTGGATTTTGTTGTCAATGTACAAGTGAGAAAAGTTTATCTGGGTGATAATGTTTTACTGAGAGATGCAAGTTTGATAAAATTTGCTTCAATTTGCCCCAATTTGCAGCTTCTTGACTTAAATGCTTGTGAGGGTGTCTCTGGAGGGTGTATTGTGGAGGTTTTGAAGAAATGCTGTGACATGAGGCATTTAAACCTGGCCTATACAGGAATTAAAGAGTTAGAGATAGACTTTGTAGTTTCACAATTGGAGATTCTGAACTTGTCAGGGTCAAGCATTGAGGATGAAGCACTTTCAATGATCTCAAGGAGGTTTCCTGGACTATTACTTCTGGACATTCAGAATTGCTGGTGTGTGACAGCCAAAGGGGTGAGGGAAGTAGTGGAAAACTGCAGAGCAATGAAAGAGTTGAATTTGAAAAATTGTGATTTGGTGGATGATGATTTTGTTGTTGGGGTGAAGAGTTCAAGCCCATCATTGAGAACAATAATCACACCTTCTGGTGTTGGTGTTTATTACTGATCAGAAGCAGGGGAAATTCAAATTGATATGGATCCTGTCTTGTTTGCTAGTGTTGGACCTGCCAGTATCAAGAATCCTATGTGTGCTGATAGCATTCTTGACAGAAAAAGAAAGTTGCAAGCGGTGTGTTTATGCTAGTGCATATGTGTGTCTTTTTTTTCTAATGAGTGTATAGATATTGAATTTATTAAGTGAGGCAAAACCATTATGCTTTCTTTGGTTTTAGAGAGAGTGAGAACAGAAAAGATGAGTGAAGAGAAATTGGTGAGGAAAAAGAAGAGATTTTATAGGTTGTGTGTATAATAGAAAAATAGAAAAACGAGAAGAGAAAAAATGAAGTGTCTCTTCTCTCATTTTGTATTGTAGAATAGAGAAATGAAAGTGATAAGATTTCTTTTGTATGAAATAACACGTTAACCTTCAATATATCATCAATATCAATATCAATATCAATATCATCAATATCAATATCATCAATATATATTAGAAAAGAAGAACTTTCATAGTGACGTGTCAGCACCAGATTAATTCTTAGTGACGTGTCAGCACCAGATTAATTCTCATAAAAATTATTCCACGTGTCAATTTGTTAGATGATATAATTTTCAATTGATATATGTTTTAATTTTATATATTCTAACCTAATTAATTGATATTATTTTAGAAGATATAATTTTCAATTGATATATGTTTTAATTTTATATATTCTAAAATAATTTATTGATATTATTTTAAAAGATAAGATTTGGTCTTTTAATTTATTTTAAATTTATTTTTAGAATATATTGATTAATTTTTATTGAATTTTCGAATTTTTTATTAATTCGGGATTTTATGAGTTTTTATTGTGATTTGCTAGATTTTCTTATTTTTTATGTATCTTTATTTAATACCTTTTTTAATATTAGATTTGATTGGGATTTAGGTTGTTTATTTCTTAATTTTATTTTAATTTATCTTATTATTTATTTTATTTTAAATCCAGGAAATACTTTATTTTATTTTAGATTTACTTTTAGAGTATATTAATTAATTTTTCTTAATTTTTCGGATTTTTAATTAATTTAGGATTTTATGAGTTTTTATTGTGATTTGCTAGACTTGGTAGTTTTTATCTATCTTTATTTAGTACCTTTTTAAATTTTAGATGTGATTAAGATTTAGGTTGTTTATTTCTTAATTTTATCTTATTATTTATTTAATTTTACTTCCAGGAAATATTTTATTTTATTTTACATTTATTTATAGAGTATAATAATTAATTTTTAATTTATTGAATTTTCGAATTTTTAATTAATGCAGGATTTTATGAGTTTTTATTGTGATTTGCTAGATTTTGATAGTTTTTATCTATCCTTATTTATTGTTTATTTTTAATTTTAATTTCATGAATTTTTTTTAATACATCGGAAAAGTATTTTATTTTATTTTTGAGTTACTTTAAGAGTATAAATGAATTTTTATGGTATCTTTATTGAATTTTCATATTTTTATTTAATTCAGGATTTTATAAGTTTTTTATTGTGATTTGCTAGATTTTGGTAGTTTTTATCTATCTTTATTTAGTACATTTTTAAAGTTTAGATTTGATTAGGATTTAGGTTGTTTATTTCTTGATTTTATCTTAATTTATCTTATTATTTATTTAATGCTAATTCTAAGCAAAGGGAGTTGATTTGGTGCTGAAGGTCCACAAAGCTACCATGGACACACAGAGATTTGATAGCTGCTATTTCTACCTCTGCCACATGTCGCGATCAGGACAGAGGTATGCCGTAAGATGATGTTACGTGAAGAAGAGTTTATCATGTTGTGATTGATGGTTTGTACCATTTCAGTTTATCCTTTGTTCGTAATTCAATCCTGGATTCTTAAATTTCACATATTTTGTGTGTTTTGATCCAAAAGTTTACAAATTTTTGGATAGACCCTTTGACGAATCTTCGTTGAATACGTAATATTTTGATTCTGATGTAATATTTTTTCTATTGTTCTTCTTCCGCTTTTGTATTTTTTTAAACCAGATTTTAGTATAGTTTGTAGAAATTCATGCGTGTGAAACCATTCTAAACCAGATTTTGATATAATTTATAGAAATTTACGAAACTTAGGATAGCCTGAATTTATATTCATTTCTCAAATTTTGTCCGTTTTTATTCTTCATGTTTGAGCTGTGTGTATAAGCATACTATTTGCACTGTATGTGAATGATGCACAACTTACTATTTTTTTTTTAATGATGCACATGTCTGTCAAATTGATGAAAGCATATGAAGAGCTCACATTTAATCTTCATGAGTATGTTTAGCCCATTCTTAAGGTTGGTTCATGTTTTCCTCGAACTCATAAGTTTTGCATATACTCATGTTTTAGTATGCCAATTGGGTGACTTATCTTACTTTGCTCTATATATTTCCTTAAGTTCAATTTAAATTGATTGTTAGTATAAGTTTATTGGTGAAGTAACCACAATTATTTTGGGTGGGAGAATTATTTTGTTTTTTTCTCACATATATAGATAATTTGTTGGGGTGCGCACATATGGGGCAATACACCATTTTTTGTTTCTCTTGACTGAAATGTGCCTTTGATTTTTTGTTTCACAAGGGTTCCACCCCAAGATTCACAAATACACTAAATACAATTCTTTCACCACAGTCCTTTCAAATTGGTGAAGGAGGGTATTTTATTCTTCAAGACTTCATTTTGGGTTTCTGTTTCAATTTTCTTCATGAATTGATTTTGTTCTTCAACTAATTGTAAGATGTCATATGCTTCAAGGATTCCTGCTTTTCTCTTCTTAATCAAAAGCAAAAGGATTGAGAAAAAGAAAATCTTCTAGGGTGCAGAATATTCACTAATTGGAAAAAAAAATAACACATGTCATTCTCAGATTAATTCTCATAAAAAAAATACATTTTAAAATTTTAGATTTGATTAGGATTTATATTGTATATTTCTTGATTTTATCTTAATTTATTTTTGATTTATTTTTAGAGTAAAAAACATACATTTTTAAATTTTAGATTTGATTAGGATTTATGTGGTTTATTTCTTGATTTTATCTTAATTTATTTATTATTTATTTTTAGAGTATTAATTAATATATCCCAAACTTTTTTTTAAAAATAGTGAGTTTGAAAGCTATAGCTTAAGTTAATTTTTTAATATATTCCCAAATAATAATTATAATTATAATAATAATAATAATAAAATATGTGTGCGGATATGGGCCGGTTGAGTACTATAGTGCCCATACCCGCACCCATACCCACTATTTTTTGCGGGTAATTATCTATACTCAACCTCATACCCATAGTGGGTATTTTTTTGCGGGTACCCTATGATTTTGAGACTCATTGTCATCCATAGATTTAGATTTTGGTAAAGATTGATAGCTTCCTGTAATGACATTGAATTGACTAAAGGTGGGGGAGCTTCGAGTTGCTACTCACGTGAGTATGGAGACGAGTACATGTAATTTTTAAAAACGCGGGTATGGAGATGGTACTATATTACCTACCCATTGTCATCCCTACTTAGTTGGAATAAACACAATAATGTTATACTTTATGATATATCTTACACAATCCTGATTTGTGCTACTATCACATTAATTTTTTTTTAAGATTAATATGTTGATAATTCCTTATATCTATGATTTGTGTTATCGTCTTCATATTTACAAAGAATGTGAAACAAGTTCCTCTTGGTCTCAATCGGGCTTAGAAGAGAAGTCTTTATCTCCACTTTACTCATCAATTCTGACTTTTCTATTTCATTCGTTGTTTAATATATTTTAATAATCAAAGTATTAATTAATGTATCAAATACAATAGACATATTTCCCGAGCAACGACATATTTCCCGAGCAACGCGCGAGTAAAAAACACTAGTAAATATTATAAATAAGTATGCTAATAGTTAAGAATGCTTGCCTTCCCTCTTTTTAGTTCCCAAATTTAAAAGCACTTCGTGGTCATACAATACAATCATACTCATTATCCAGAACAAGCAGATGTAGCAACTGAAGGATCCCTTACAATAGGGAGATGCTTAAACAACAAGTCACATTTATTGATTCCAGGAGCACAGCCTCCCAATAGGGAGAATGATATATAACAAACCAAATTTATTCTGATTGCAGGAGTCCAGCCTCTCTATAGCTCTCAACCGAATCAATGAGTGTTTCCTCCAATGGCCTGGACTTCCAACCCAACCTCTGCAGTTTCTCTGAGGTCAACCTTCTGTAACTATCCACTTCAGTAAACCTGCCAACAATGAAATAAATATAAGAATGCAACTATGAAACATACACACACATTGATTAGATCTTATCATAAATACATCTATTTGTTTGAAACAGAGATGAGTGAATCTTCACTATTAGCAATCGTCAAGCTGCGAACCCTCACCCACTACTAATAAGCCCTTCGTCAATGAAACTATTATGAATGAAGTTGCAAACACTCCACAACATTGATTGCAGTTTTCTCTCTCTCATTTTTCATCACTCAAACAATTTCCTAATACTGGGATTTATATCTCTCAAGAACTTGCTTAATAAGTAAGCTTCTTTATATACACTCCTTATTAGTTAGAGACTTTTTTCATTTTCAATTAAAAACAAACCACTTATATCTTTCACATGTTTTGCATATCTCATACATTTATTGATACTAGTGACAAGAATTGGATCTACCAGTAAACAAGTAACTGTCAAACAATATTCTTAAAGAACTTTGGCCAAATACAACAAGTTGGAGCATTTAAGCAACTCTCAAACAAGACATTTAGGTTGGGGCTTGGTTTATGAGTACTTCTTCAGAATTTTCCCTCAATTTAAAGTTTTATAGATCATGGGGAAATGAAGCTTACTTTGTAGGGTACTTGTAATAGGGATATATGCTCTTTAATTTCTCCACCAAATCCCGTTTCTTGATAGGGTGTGAAGTGCATATGTATCTCCCTTCTGCCTCAAGCTTCTCATAAGCCAAAAGTACTGCATCAACTAGATCTCCAACATCTACTATCCAACTGAGCCTGTTCTCCATCGAGTCAGAACCTTCAGCTTCAAACAATCAAGAAAGACAAGCCCAAAAACATGAAAAACATTTTTTTGTTTGAGAACTATGTTAAAACTTGACTATAAATCAAAACATATGGCATCATTTAAAAGTATTTGGAGCAGGGAAACAAGTGATGCAGAGCAAAATCCCCATGGAGGGCATAATCATGATGAGTAGACAGGATACCATTACCAAATAAATTTCCAACTTTTGAATCTGTCTTGTACACCAAAAATCAAACACCACTTGTGCAATGAAGGTTAGAAATTGACAATAGGGCATGAGTGGGCACCTTTTAAAAGTTTGAGGAGAATCAAGGTGCTTGCATTAACAGTGGACTGTAAAATTGGCCCCAATACTACGGTAGGACAAATGCTTACAACACTAAGCCCAGTTCTTTTTGCAAAGTCGAGGGCCTGCTCCTCTGCCTCTGTCTTGGAATAACAATACCAGTTCTGATCATACGTGAAATTGAAATGTGAGTTAGTTACATGACACAACATGGTTGAAGAAAAACTTGACTTGACATAAGCACGACTAATGTAACAAAATGTCACACACCTGAGTTTTCTTGCAGTAATCTTTATCAGACCAATAGGACTCATCAATCACTTTATCTTTGGGTAAATTAGGGCTCATGCAGACAGCAGCTTCAGATGATACAAAGACAACTCGTTCCACTTTAGCTTGAAGAGAAGCTTCAAGTACATTAGCAGTTCCCTTCACTGCTGGCTCAATCACTTCTACCTGCATAAACAAATGTCTATTAATATTCAGGATGCGTTTGGGTAATCAGTTTAATTAAGCGCTTATGGAAATTAGCGCTTTCATAAGCTCAGGGCCGACCTTGGGCCTTTGCAAGCAGGCCCACAGCCCAGGGCCTCAAAAAAGAAGGGGCCCAAAAAAAAATATTCCCATTAAACTTTCTCCTAAAATAAAATTTAGTTATAATAATTAATGTTCAAGATGTTATTAATGACTTGAGCTGGTCTAGTGGTTCTGATGAAATTTCGAACGTTAAAATTATTAGGGGTCCATTTTTATTATTTGTCCAAGGCCTCCAAAATGTCGGGACTGGCCCTGCATAAGCTAGTCTAAAGTACTAAAATAAGCTAAAAACAACTCATAGTTACCCCGTTTGGGAAAACAGCTTAATTAAGCGCTTATGGTCATAAGAGGCCATAAGCGCTTATTCATAAGCTATTTTAAAAAATTTATTAAACTAAATTGAAAGCCACATAAGCACAAAACAGCTTATGGTAGACTATAAGTTGTTTGCATAAGCTCTCTCAAACACTAGCACAAGCGCTTATGCTATCAGATAAGTTCAAATAAGTTCTCCCAATCGGGGTATAAACCTTCACCAACACTTCTATAAGCGCTTATGAAACTAAACTCAAATAAATTCTTTTAAATGGGGCCAATTACACACCTTAATTACAAGATCTCAGTAAATCTATGAAATTAATTTTTCAGAGAAGAAAACATTCCATAATTTATTTTAAAAAAATAGAAGTTAATTTAAGAAATAAAATAAAAAATTGCATGTTGCTTGCCTCAGGATTGGATGATGTAGTTGAGGGTACAGGGCTAGCAACATGGAAAACAGCAGTGCATCCAAGAATTGCGGAGTGAACAGATTCATAATTCAAGAGATCTGCCTTGAAGAGAGTGAGGTTCTCAGAAGCTTTCTCCAGTTTCAGCAAGTGTTCATATTTGGGACTTCCTGGTCACAGATACACTGTTTGATAAAATGTCACTGAGAAAAATGGATGATGTGAAAGGGAATGAAAATCAAAAAGTAGTACCGGGTTGTCTGACAGTTCCATGAACAGTGTATCCTTTGGAAAGGAGAAGCTTAACGAGCCAAGAGGCTACGAATCCTCCAGCACCAGTAACGCACACCTTCTTAGCCACCGAAGCCATTTCACCGTTTCTTCACCTCACAGAGCAGAACAAAGTAGGAAGAGAAGTACTAGAAAATTGTCTGAATTTGTTTGTCCTGCGTCAGAGTATGGATAATTGATATTCTAGAAAATTCAAGGCATGTATTGTATTGTCCATTTAAAATAAAGACGTCACACATTTGCTTGATACATGTTTCTTTTAAACAAAATGTCATGTTTGATGAATGGAAAACAAAATTAAACCCCATTCAGAAGAACTTATTTGAGTTTACATGTTTTACATGTTTCAACTCGAATATAAATGTCTAACATAGACACGTGGTTATATAGCAGTATAGTAAAATATAACAATTTCCTTTTTATTGCGGTGCTTCGTTCCTTTCCTAAGGGTCAACCCAACACTAAATGAGATTTAAAGTAAATTTTAAAGTGGGGCATTTTACCTAAAAATTTATTTCTGTATAATTTATTTTTCGAGATTTTTTGAGATGCAAAATTATTTATTAAATTATCATTATCAATTTGATTTAACATGTCTTTTTCAATTGATAATAAAACTAATTCATTTAATCTTTGTTGAGATATGATTGATCTGAGATAAGATTTTAATTTTGAAAAACAACTTTCTGCCGAAGCAACGGTTACATGAATTGTTAACATTATTACATAAACAATAAAATCATTTGGAAAAGAATCAAGTCTAATAATATAATTAAGTATGTCAACTGGAGTATCATTTTCAACTTGTATGATTTCTCTTAAAATTTTCAATTCTAAAAATAAGTCTAATCCATCAATATCAGAATCATAATTCTGATTAATATACTATACTATTAATACTTGGTTTTTTATGGCCTCTTTGACTTAGTTACAAAAAAAAATTTGGGGCCTTAAAAAAAATTAGAGCCTAAAGCCCTTGCTTGAGTGATTTTTGCCTTGGGTCGGCTCCCCTAGTGGGAGAAGCAACCCCCTCCTCAAGGGAGAGTTGAGTTTTTTTCCCTTCTCAATGACGGTTTTTACTTTCTAGGGTTTTTTTTTTCTTTTCATGTCATACTATTCCTTCCTCATCCACCACCAACTTCCATTTTCCCACTCTACACCATTACCTTCTAAACTTTTTTTCCCACAACACTTCACCCTCATCACATCCTTTTGGTTGGCTTCTAAAGCTAGGTTTAGTGCGGCTAGGTCCATTTTCCCACTCTACACCATTACCTTCTAAACTTTTTTTCCCACAACACTTCACCCTCATCACATCCTTTTGGTTGGCTTCTAAAGCTAGGTTTAGTGCGGCTAGGTCCCTTACTCTTGATTGGTCTTCCTCACAGCAGCTCTCACAAAGATTACATGGCCCCAAAACTAGGGGTTGTGAAGAAAACGTGGATGACTTAATATATGAAGGAAATTAACAAGAGGCTCTGATGTGAAGTCCGTTTAAGGAGAATATTTTAATTTCTTTCTTTGTTTATGTTATGTTGGTTTATGATCTTATGAGCAAGCATGCTATAGTTTGTGGGATACTATATTGAAAAATGCAAATTTATCACCATTATACAAAATATTATTAAATAGCACACTTATATATAGTAGTAACACATAAGTTATATGCATCGGTATTGAATTTTGCATACATATCTCATCACAACTTTTCATTTTTCATTTTAAATATTCTTAAATTTAAATTAAATTATGACGCAAATTCATAGATTCTTATCGCAAATTCATTTAGCCCATCTCTTGATGACTGCAGATGAGTTCTATACTTCTTTTTGTCTATAACTTAGTTATATTGTGATTCAACTTCTATATATTAATATTTGTTTTCTAATCTCAATTTCCACAGTACCCATCATACAACTTTTTCTTATCTTTATTCTTTTTCTATAATATCAAAATGATTAAACATAGATGGGCCCATCATCATTTACGCAATTATATGCAATTATATCGTAAAGTAATACTCTCTCCGTTCCTATTTAACTGTCCACTTCGAAGAAATTTTTTTATTCCTATTTAACTGTCCACTTAACATTTCAAGAGTGCATTAAATGATATTTTTACAACAAATGTCCTTGTCAATACAATAAATGAGGAAAGATAACACATACTTTAAAAGGTAAAATAAAAAAATAATCTTTATTTTTTCTAAAAATCAACAAAATTAATCACACCCTTAATATGTGTGCTCCACTCAAAATAGACAGTTAAATAAGAACGGAGGGAGTAATAGGTTTTTTTTGAAAGTAAAGTAATAGTAGGCTACCAAAAAGAAAATATTTTTACTGTGACTTACAATCGTAAATTGTTAGCTGTTATTTTATTTTTGGACAAGCAATTAATCAATTAAAATAGGCACAAGTGATTCCAAACAAGTGCTAGCTGTAGTAATTGTGTTGTGCTAACCGACAGTTTTTTTCCAATCCCTACAACTTAAAAGTTTGGACAAATTTAGATAGATAGAGAAGGCCAATAAAAAAAGGTAGCCAGTGAAACTATAATCCTTCCACTTTTCAACATTTCTCACCCAATTGCTAAAAGAAAAATATTCCACAAAAAATTATGCTAATGAAATTGAGACTTTGTAAAATATGTTTTTAGGTCCTCTGTAAAATATGGTATCTTAACTTAACTATCTCTTTCCATCTGTGATACAAGATATATTTATTCCAGCCAAGACAACCAGAATCTTACAAAATAAATAATGTATGGGAAATTAAACATGTCATAAATTCAACCCAAATCTGGTAAAAATAATAAAATAGGCTGATTACAGAATATTAATCTCACCCTCTTACAGATAAAGAAAAATAGAGTAACCCATTTCTTCAGGAATTGATATGTTGAAACTAATTGTAAGAACCATGCCTGGAGAACGGGTGATTCAGCCACTACACCAATTTGGGTTTAAAAAAGTCAGATCCTGATTGACATGGCTTGTAGAACTGGATAAACCAGGACTACCATGCTACCTTCCAACAACCAGCTTTGTCATTTTTTTTAGTTCCAAATTTGTTCAAAAAAAATACCAGATAAGTGACCCTCTCAACTGGCCACCTTGGCGGTCTTCTTCTTTTTGGATCGAGCTTTAGACCGCTTTTTCTGACCAGGGTCCTTCTCATTGGATTGAGCTTTAGTCCGAATTTTGTGACTATAATCAGGATTATCACGTAAACCTAGCTTAGAGATAACAAAACAATAGGAATCCCAGTCGGTTCTTCTGAGATATTTCAGTAAACTTTTTCTCTTCTGAACCATTGCTACCAGGCCTTTACGAGAATGCACATCCTAAAGCATCATACAATGAGTTGAATCAGGGAATAAATAGTAATCCACACCAGATTTTCAACATTCACTTGGCAATGAGTAATTCATACTTGTGTAGCCATACGTAGTCTATATAAAGATAATGCAACCACACTACATAGAACAAATCTGAATGATCAAGTGCAAAAATTGAATATAGACTTGGTCTTCATATTACACAAGGATTTGCCTTCTTTGACAAGCAATAACTCAAGGAACTAGTAATAAGGCCATAAGGGTTATATATGTTCTATGAGCAAATCTTCAGTAGTACAGAGTACTGAAGAAGACTCAGTGTTACCTCTTTCATAAACATTCAGTATCTTTCTATTTTCTATTTAAAAAATTGAGAAAAAAAAAACTAACCAATCATGGGACATGTGTCACTGTTTCAAAATCTACAGGAGTACTGTAGATTTTCCCTGCTGTACACTAGGATAGGGTGGTCAACTAACATAAACAGCAGAAAGGTAAAATAGCACATAGAATGGAGTCACCGATTCAAACTTCTATCTATGGCCATATTCAAAATTTTATTAACAGAAGCCAAACATATTTGCTCTGCACTGGGGATCAAATGGAGCTACAAAATCACATCATCTAACAGGTAAAAGAAGTCATACACTCAGAAAGTACAGGAAATCACAACTTCCGACACCAAAATTAAATGTTTTGGAAGCTTATATCAAATCATCTGAAAACCCAGAACTGAACATATATACAGATCAATAGAATACACTTCAGTCAATACACCACCAAATAAAGCTTCAGAACCAAACAAAATCAAGCCAAAATGTTTTTTTATAAAAAAAAATTGTAAAATAATAGCTCAAGTCAAAGTTCTAACTTCTAACCCGGATGATAGAAAATACAAGTATGGTTAAGGATGTGTTTTATATCAGAAAATAATTATATTACCATACAGATTATAAATTATTTTCAGTGTTAACAATAGCACACAATAGTGCCGCTTTTGCAGCCTTGCGTAGCATGATATTGCAGCTCACACCAGCTATTGAAAGTTTCATCCCAGAGTGCTTAAGCATCCCAGATGTAGTGCTTAAAATAGTGGCAATTCGCAGATTTTTGCAGTCGCTGTGCAGAAACAGGGTAAAATCCCCTCAATCCCCCCACCTTATTTTGGGTTATTTTTATGATATCAACCCTGTTTATCATCAGAACAATTTTAAGGCTTTAAAAACTAGTCAGAAGCTTTACTCTCGCAGTGTAAAACTGGTCAGAAGCTTTACTCACACGGCATAAACTGCTCTTTCTCCTTCATTCCAACACAAACTACCAGCAACCACTGCTCTTCACCATTGTTTCCAGCCAACCCTGGCGTGTCTCTGCTCTACCCATTCTGTTCTGTTGACTCGTTACATGCCAAAGCCTTTTTCAATTTCCACGAAAATCTGTCAGGTAAAAGAAAGATTTGTGTTCTTCCTCCAAGTCTGTTCTGTTCCTCACCCTTCTTCTTTTTTCTTAGCTCTTCTAATTCATCGTTCTACCTTCTCATCCCTCTCTTTTATCTCTGTTTACTATTTTCTTGCCCTCCACATTCTCTGACCCATGACATTATTCACTATGAATATATGTATTTAACTTGATGTATTTTGTTTTCAAGCACATATACCTTGTTTAACTTATATTACAGTCTTCAGTGTAGCGGTCATCCCTCTAATAGCAGTTTTGGGGTCAATCGCTGCATGCCGCTATCCGAAATTGATAAATCTGTTTGTCTTGTAGTAGAGTTAAGAAAAGTATAAAATCACTTAAGAGTTAGCTGGTTACAAAATTCCAAAATCCACTCCTACCTAAAAGAAGCACTCGTCCAAATAAATTTTAAATTCTTCTTTAAAATAAATATTAGACTCTATGAACCTCGGTAAAAGAAAATTGGGATGTCACCTTCAAGAGTCATACGATATCACCTTGTGAGGACTGAGGAGCTTGTACAAGTTCCACACTTAGGACACTATCACGTTACGTATGACCAACAACAATAACAACCAAGCTCTTTCTTACTTTTTGGGGTCATAGTCAGCTAGATAAATCCAACAATGTCATGATGCTCTCTACATATGCCAAGTTCACAGATAGACCATTTCCCTATAAATCTCTCTCAATGGTTTGACTAATTGACTTGTAGTTTTTCATGGTCTCCCTTTACTCCTAACTACAGGACTATCCTCCATCTTGGTCCACAGTTCTTACTCATGCTTTACAAGTTTTCTCCATCCATGCCAAAACCACTTAAGACGAGATTACCATTTTTTCACAATGGGATTGGGAGCTGCACCAACCTTCTTCGCAATGATTGAATCCTCACCTTATCTTGTCTCGTGTAACAACTCATCCATCGTAGCAACAAACAAAGAAGACACTATATGGTAACATTGTCTATACATCAAAAAGTTGATCATACAAATCTTCTATTCAGAAGGATTCTAGTCATCGATCCACAAACACTACTATATTTTAAGAAAAAATATAAACATGGAAGAAACTCACCTTCTTGTGCAGAACTGATGATAGATGCTTAATCTTAGTTGTGAGTTGTGCAACTGCAAAACATTAGTAGGAGAGTATTAGTTGCTTAACAAATTCCAATCAACATTGGCAAGTCAGAGTTGAAATTATCATCCCAACTTCCACCCAGACATATATTGCAATAAGTAACCCAGTGGTTCAGATCAAACAGGAAACTAAGTTAAGCAAACCTATTATGTTCCTTTCGAATCCAAACACCACATAAATCAACCATGAGTTAGTTTCCTTTACCTTGGACACGAGCAGAACCACAATCTGACTCCGACATTTTAAACTCATCTCTAACCTTTGTGAGCTCAATTTTCAACTTTTCAGCAGAGGACAAGTTATCAGGATGGAAGTACTGGAATAAACATAAAGTTACAATATTAGAGCAACAAATAATTTAACACCATTAACCAAACGCAAGATGTTTACTCTATGGACATTTGCAACAAAACAAAACAGAAATCACCAGGCTCTTTCAAAAATATCAGGCAACCTACAATTTTCAAGTACTAAAAAGACCAACAGCAATCAACAAATAGTTAGAGGTTAGTCAGTAAGCTGATGAATGCTTGAATCACCTCACTAAAAAGATAGGCTAACAATTATACTAATGCTGGTACATGGCTACGACATCAACTACAGTTAGCAGCATGTAATAATTAACCAGTATAAACAAAGCAAAGAATCATGAATAACTGAAGGATTTGAAAATTGTAGATTTTTGTTGTAGATATGTGATGTTGAAGGTTAACATAAACAAACCATGAACAAATCAAAATCACAACCGAGATATATCAATGTAAACCATACTTGCCTTTTCAACAAGATGCTCTTTAGGAGGCTTCAACAAATAGTCTGGAGTCCCACCCAACAGGCCCAACATATCAATTCTCTGCACTGGACAATCCATAACTCTAGTCATTTTTTCTATCAAACAAAACTACATCATAATGACCAAAGTTGCACTATAGACAGATAATGACTCAAACTGATTCTCCTTCACATCAAATTGTCAATGATTCAGATAAAATTGAAAGACCAGGCTACATCCACTTCATGCTACATGAATATCAATAAAAAAATGAAAAAATAGAACTTGTTACTGACGTGAAGGTTTCTTTGACTTTTCATCTTTATCTATCTTACTCAGGGCTCCCATCATGGCACTGCTCAAATTGCTCTTATCATCATTCATCTCCATCTCCCTCAACTTCATCAATCTCTCATTCAACTCCCCGATAGAAAACCACTCTTTTCCTTTCACCTCAGGCCTCAACGCCACCAACTTCTCCCCTAAGTCTCGTTGCGAATATGGCCTGGCGTAAAAGTCACCCCCACTCCCCCTTGCTCTCATCTCGCGGCCGAACACCGATTCCGGCAACTCACCCGTCCCGCCGACGAATGAGGTCTTCGGCGGTCTCGGCGAGCCCAAGAACCCCCCCTTCGACGGTTGGTCCCTGCCAAGCTGCTGCAAGCGGTCGCGAATCGCGTCAAAGGAATGCTGGCCGCCGGGCTTCGCGGGCTGGGAATCGGAGGACTGGCCGGATTTCCCCAGCACGTTTTTATTGTAGAGATTCTGGAACGAGAATTGCTGCTGCTGCGGCGGCGGCGCCGCCGCCGCGGAGGTCCGGCGACGGAACTCGGAGAGGTTATCCATGATCTCATTGATGGAAGCCATTTTGGAGTTGGAGGAGGAGGGTGGGTTGGAGGGGGAGGGGGGTGGGCGTTGCTTGAGTTTGTCCCTGACGTCTCTGAAATAGGATGCGAATGGAGATTTGGATTTGGGGTCGTCGTCGTCGCCGCCGCCGGAGCTGGAGGTGGAAATGAGGCGGTGGTGGAATGGAGAAGGGGTTGTTAAAGAGGGGGTTGTGGTTCGTGTTCTCAGGCGGAGGAGGAGAGCCATGGCTGAAGAAAATCCAAAGGGGATTTTTTGTTTTTCCCCAAGTTAGGGTTTTAGTTACAGTGTTATATCAAAGCTGCTAAGCTAGCTCACTATTGAGTGTTGTATGAATTTTGATAAAGTTTTTGATACAACATATTTTATTTTCTTCATTTTATTTCCACTCATTTTCATTATTTTATATTTTTACAAATTGTACATTGTCATTCAATGGTATCCTTTAAATATTAATTAATTTTTTAAAAACCGATATTATTATCATGAGCTAGCAAAATAGAGATATGTGATTAAATAATTATGTAATACTTCAGAGATAGTCGGTTGTGGACCTTACTTGGATTCTGAGGGAGTGCAACAAAGGTGGCGGACTGGCTAGCGCATCAGGGTGCATGCTTCCATTGGTGTTTGTTTCTTAGATGACCCTAATCTAGAAGTGCAAAACTTGATGTTGAGGGATCTTTTCAATTGTAGTTAGTCTTTGTTTAATCTTTCGATGTAGCAAAAAAAGGTGCAAAGAAATAAATCTCTTATTTCTATGACATTACACATCTTATCTTTCATTTTTTTCCTTTCGTCCATTATCTCACTTAGGTGTTAGTGGATTTGGTTGTGAAAATAAACTTTTCCATTAGAAGTCAAAGAATTGTAAAGATTTATGTTTTGCTTAGTTTACAAGAGAGAGAAAAAAGAATAGAGAGAAGGAGGTGAAAAAAGAATAAACTTTGCATATTATTTGATATGATAAAAAAAATTGATAAAGAATGGCGTAGATGCAATTTTTGTATGAACAAATTAGCATTTTACCTAAAATATAAATAAGTAGTCTATTATAAAATATTAAAATATAGTCTCTGATGAATAACAAAAATCACAAGTCTCTCATCTCTCTTTTCATTTTGAAGAGACCAATAAAAAGTTGTGCCCCTGTTTCTTATCTCTCTTCGTCCAATCTCTCTTCAGTTGATTAAATAAGGGTGATTACTCTACCCTTTTTTTTCATGTTCTCTCTTCTCTAGCAGTGAGTTTGGGAGAGGAAAATTAATAAAGAGGGAAAAGGGTGTGAGAGAGAGAGGGAGAGAGTTAAGCGAGAGGTGTTAAATTCTCTATGCTTGGTTGTTGATAGAGAAGATATAGTATCAATGGTGGGCCTCATGCGCTTTTTTTTATCTTTGCGAATAAACATCTATAGTTTGTGCGTCTCTTTTTCCCATTTTGTCCTACTTAGTGGCGGTGCTAAACCGCAACAACTTATTTTTCTTATCACCACAAATATTTAAGCTATATTTAAAAAAATATTTTGACACAAAAATTAACTTTTTTTCTCTTGGGTTCGCATAACATACACGAATGTTATTTTGTGTAACCTTACACAAGTAAGATATGACTCAGCACAATGAATTTTACCTCAACCTCCTCTGCCACGTCTACACCACCACAAAATTTCTCTTACTCCACCATTTCTTTTCCCTTCTACACAATCGTAGAGAGAGGGAGAGAGAGAGTGATTACTCACCCATATTGTTATGCCGAAAAACTCCACCACCATTGATTCAACAACCTCAAAACTCAGATTCAATGAACATCTCAAACCCAGCCATCACAATTTAATCAAACCACAAGAAGAAATGAGACGATAAAAGAGAAAAACCATCTAACCCAAAACCTCTTCTAGCCAATCATCATAGTCGCTGATCCAAAACCCCAATCACAAGCACCCATATTTGGATCATCTTCGGAGAGCGAGTGATTTTTCATGTAGATATGAATCAATGGTATTGTTGCGGTACGCGAATGAGAAGAGGTTGTTTTGGGTTATGATAGTGGCGAGGAGGATTGGATTTTGCACGTCCTCGTTGGGGATCCCTTTGTGGTGGTTGTGGCGAGGTCCAGGAGGTTGTGGCGAATGTCGCTAGGTCTCGCCTACTACATGCTCGAATCTCTTCACCCGTCTCATATTTGGTTGTAGGGAGGAGCATCAACCAAAAAGAAAGAGTTGAGGTTGGATTGAGTTTCATCATGTACTCTGGTTATAAGGGGTAAAGGAAGAGACTGTTTTGGGTTGCACAATTTGTTGGAAAGCTTGGGTTCGGTAGTTTTGGGCGTTGGATATGAAGAGAGAGGTGATGGAAGGACTTGTGTTTGATGGATGAGAATGGGAGAGGTTGATGGTGATGATGGACAAGAGCACAATTTACTAAAGTAGTGGGGGGAAAGTGTAAAAGTATTTTTTGAATACAAAAAATTGTGCAGGAAAATCCTCTTCCACATCATTCTTTCTCTTTTATTTCTCTTATATCTCGATTATACCCAATAATTTATAATCCATACTCTATTTTATATATATATATATATATATATATATATACTCAGCTTTTCTTCTCTGCTTCTCTCATCAACTAAACAAAGCATAACTCTACTATAACAAACACAGTGTTAAAATTTCTCAAGATAGCTTATTTGCTTGTTTCATTCCTGATTAATTTTTTTTGTTAGATTTATATTTATTTTATAGAAAAATTGAAATAAAAAAGATAATTAAAAGAAATGTTTTGTGAGATTGAAAAACCTATAATTGAAATATTAAAATTAAAATAAGAAAATATATATGAAATCAATTATAGTTATAGTTTCAAAAACTAAAATCAATAATTGTTTTAAATTTGTTGTAAAGGATGCACACTTTGCATGTATGTTAAGATCTCGATTGTAGAAAAAATAAAATTGACCATCTCACCATTCATTTTTGTTATTCAATAATTAAAGAAATAAAAATAAATCAATAGTAAGATTGGTTGGTAAAACTTGACATGACCAAATATTTTTATAATTAAGAACATCATAGTCACTATCATGATCATAAATAAATAGATATAATTACTTGGAATCCGTTTGTTACAACACTCCCCGTTTGGAGAATGTCTAGCATTGTTAGATAGAGATAAAGGGTCTCTAGGCTCGCCCCCTATCTTGGGTACCCAGTTTTAGTTTCGTTTTGTTTCGTAGGCTCGCCCGCTATTAAAGATTTTTTCCCGAAAAATAGAAAATAACTAAACCATCAATAATATTATTGAGAAATCAATAAATACTAATGTGCATATTAAAGTTTTGAGAAAACAAATCAGGAGCTTGAAGATATGCCAAAATAAATATTCGATCGCCTATTAAATCTTGTGACATTTCTATACAAGTGTGAAGGCTAGACCAACAAGATCATTATTGTCCGCAATCTTCTATCGTTTGTCAAGTTTTTATGGAACGTCTGCCACTCTGCGCATACTCTCAAGAACAATATCTATAAAGATGACAACATCGCACACCTTGAAGTCAAATTCATGCTTATCCTTTGACATAATCGTTAAGGTCGAAAATACTCCCGCTGAAGTATAGTGCACGTCAAGATTAGATACTGAAAAGGAATCAAGACAAGCAAACTTCAAGTAATGTCCGAAGAGGAAAAACCTTAAACCTGCATCAAAATGGAAAACATTGGTTTTGCCATTCTTTTGCACTACAATGTGTCATCAACGAAATAGGCAATCTTGGACCAACATTCATCTTGAGTCTATTGAGCATTAAATGAACCATAGAGAGTCGTTTGAAGAAGAAGACAAAGTTCAAGAGCTTCATACTCCATATCCTATGCTTCAAAGATATTATATACAACACACTTGGATAAACGGAAAAGCAAGAAAGCAAAGTAAGAAATCTAGTAAGCACAAATAGCAAACAAGCTTTCAAAAACTCTTTGAATCAATTCATATGATGAGAATAATTTGTATGAGAGAAATCAGAGAAAAACTCAGTGCACAAAGTCTTTACCTTCTTTATTTAAGTTTTTCAATATTGTAAAACTCATAGAGGGCTTTCACAGTCATATCATAAAAGCACCTCTTCAAAGTTATTGAGTTAAAAGAATCTAGAATCATCTTTGTTGAGAGAACAGTGGAATCAAACCCACAGTCTTATATAAAATTGTAGTTAGGAGAAGAACTTGATAATATTTATGATAAGAGAAGTTGTTGATAATACTTGTGGTAAGATAAGTCATATGATACTCATAGAATGAGAAGTCTTTGAGAATACTTGTCTTAGTTTGAGCGGAAAATCTTAGTTAAGGTCAGGGACTGAACGTAGCATGGGTTGAAGTAAACTAATTAAGGTAAACTTATGTGTGCAATTTATATTTTCCTTTACCTTCTGTTATTACTATATATTTCCTTTTACCTTCTATAGATTTGATTCACATTGAGAATATTCTCACCAAAATTTTCAAGACATAGTTCAACCCTCTTCTTGAGTTCTTGTGTCATTTTTTTTGTAACAAATGGAAGTTAAAACAAACTAAGCTAGAACATCCTGACAAAGCAGGGATACAACCATCGACGGTGGCAAACGCCAAACCCACCAGCTACAATTATTCCTAGTTGCAAACTTAGCTAACGCATCTGCCACCATATTCCTCTCGAGAGGGAGATAGCGCACCAGCACGTGCCAATTACGACGAAGGAGCTCGCGCACCTGGATGAGTTCTTGTGTCTACTCTCATTACTGACAGTCGTATCACTTTTCAATTTATTTCCACATTCGACTTTTATATATATCTCTTCTCATTTAATCATATACTAGTACTTTTTACCCGTGCAACGCACGGGGGCATTATTTTGTACTAAGTTTTTTAATGGTTTTTTTAAATTATTTATTCGTAAGTAAAAGAGAAAAAATAATTTTTTTTTTGTGATAATTATATGTTTTTGTCGAATTGTTAATATATGTTTTTGATTGTGTTTTTTTTTTTGTCGTAGGTTTTTTTATGAGTGTATTTGATTTTTTTATTTGTGTTGTTTGTCCTTGTTTATCTAATTGAATAAATGATGTATGTGGTAATTCTCACCCACCATGTTAGATCGATTGATACAATCATAAGACCTAAAACATATTTTTTAAATGAGAATTCAATATTTTTTAAATAAAAAGTTTGTCAATAAAATATGTCTTTAAAATACTTGTGGGGAAATGTCATGTATTTTTTATTTGTTTATAGGAAGATACACCGCGCGTCAGCTTTTAAATGCATTTGTGAGAAAAAAAAAAAACACGGAGAAGAAAGAAGTGAGAACCAAAATATTGGAAAAAAATAAAAGAAAAACATATATTGACTCATGAAATTAATTTACCAACTATAAAAAAAATTAATACAATTTAATAGTAAAATCATTTTGATTAATTAAAAAATTAAAACATATATTAATATATTGTTATATTGAATTTATTAGGAAATTATTTAATAACTCAAATTATTAGCATTTTGATGTTATGGTACTGAAACTAAAACCAACAATCAAAATAGCAAAAACTAATATAAATAGACTTAATGGGGGACTGAAGGAGGATAAAATTTAAGTTGAAAATATAAATAGAATCATTCTGCCTTTTTTTTTTTCCACCTGTTAAGGTTTCAATTTTATTTTAATATAATTAATGGAGTTAAATATACTTTGATGGGGACTAAAGGAGTAATAAGTTTAAAATATAATATTTTTATGGTACATCGGAAAGATAAATTAAACCTTCTAGAGATTGAATCTCTAGACCTGCCCCTCTCATGTCCCCCAGCTCTTACCACTTGAGCAATATATCCTTCGGAGATAAATGTAAATACATTTAATTGTGTTAAATCATCCTGTCAGTTTCTATTTTTATTTCCACCTGTTAAGGTTTCATTCTTCAGTTTCAATCTTGTTTTAACAGAATTAATGGTGTTAAATAGGCTTACTTTTTCTTGGTACAACATTATCGTTGAAGTTTTTTTAATGGTTAAAACAAGTTAGTGGGGGGATTCAAGGAGTAAGAGCACTCAAGTTCAAAATAATGGTGTCAATAATTTTCAATCACTTATTTGCTATGATGTTTTGTGTGCTTTTAGATCTTGTTTTATTACTTTGTATTGAGTTGAAGTACCCTTTATATTTCATTTAATATAATAAAATCTCATTGCCTATATGCGTGGGGGATTGTTCAAATTAACATTATTAACGGTGTAAATAACTTCCAATTCTTATTAGCCAATAGCCATTAGTTGGGGATTGAATAATTAATCGCATTTAAGTTCCAAATAGAAAATAGGCTTAATGGTGTTAAATCATTTTGTCAGTTTTTTTTTCCGCCTGTTAAGGTTTCATTCTATTAGTTTCGATTTTGTTTTAATAGAATAATTGTGTTAAATAGTAGTATTTTTTTTAATAATGCCACCGTTGAAGTTTTTTTAATGTCAATTAAAATTAGTATTATGAAACTTAATTGAATACATATAGTACATTAGAATGGCATCGATCATCTTTTTGGAAGCAGCTGAAACCTTTAATAAAAAGGAAAATTTGTTTAATTGATTTCTATCTTCCCTTGGAACAAAATTCTAAGGTCACTTGAAAAAATTAAAGGATTTATGATACTCATGTAATCAATAATATAATACAAAACTGCCAAAAAATTAGTGTACATAATTTATGAAGTGGGTTATAAATCTGAGATGTCAAATGTTAGTTTTCTAGCAATGACTTTGCTCTACTGGATTACTCTCTGCAATAACTGGTTGAGATGAAGAGCCAAAAAAAGGCCCATAGCTGCAACAAAGGATGGAGCAGATGAGGATAGATTAAAGTAAATCACAAAGGGACATAGAAGTAGAAAATATCACTTTGTAAAAAGAGAGCTAATTGAATCGAGAGATAGGACCGCTTGTCTCTTTTAGAAACCCTTCAACCACAACGTTTGAACCACTTGCAAATTGTAAATATTTTCTTAGGTAATTTACCTATAATTTAAATTCAGGAACTCCTACTCTTAAGTCTTAACCTTTACAACAGTTTGGGAATGCTTAATATCAGCTTTAGGCCTATAGCAACATCAAAGGGACCATGTATCGGCCTTTTCCACATTCCTCAGCTCACAAAGAGGGAATGAGAAGTTTGGCACCAAATGACATAACCTTAATTCCTCCCATAAATTGACATCATTTTTTATCCAAAGTTTCCTAGTGAAATCTTCAATTAGCTTACTTTCTTTCAAAGAAATTACTTAAAGATCATCATGGCTAAAAGTCTTGGTCAAAAGTGTTATCAAACCCGGGGAGTAGTGTATAGTGGTCGATGAAACATTAGCAACATATTATCTTACCTGATAAGGATTATACTGCATTCTTGCATCATGGGCATCTGTCTACCTTGAGGTCTATTAAAGGAAACACCTAGAGGATAACTTGTATTTACTGGCCCTTGCATATTAGGATAACTACTATGACTCTTTGTATTAGCAAATTCATCTTTCTGATGCATCATTCCACGCAAATTAAAACTATATCAGTAAAGAGTATAAGCAAGCACAATAAATATCACCCACGCAAGCAAAAAGAGGGGAGAATGATAAAATCTCTAGCACCAGAATCACAAATTGCACAGAGGAAAATCAACTACCGCAGTAGACCTAAGTCAATGGTGCAAAGCAAACTAAGGCAGAGCTATAGGAAGTGATAAAAATAAATTCAGCTAAAGGGCCATTTAATAGGCAGCAAATATTAATTGTAAAGCTAATGTGAGCATAAATTCTTATACACATTAGACCTGAACTACTGCAGAAGAATCTTATCTTCCACAGCAAATTAAACTAATCTTCAATTGTTACCTTCGATCAATTCACTACACTATCTAAAATTTCATATTACATTTATAATCTTAAACAGACAACTAAAGAGTGAACGTTATAAATTTCTAATAAACAATCTCATTAATTTTTCAGTTACTAAAATAAAATAATAAATTGACATTTCAATAAGAATAAGAAGAGGTTGGTGATGACTCAACAGAAACTTATGAGGTTAGAAAAGAAAACTTGCATGCAACCATTGAACAGACTGCCACTGAGTCGGGCACCTACGTTGAATTTGATATTTGTTTAAGAGAGACAACCCTCTATATTGTCAGTACATACTGAAAATTTTCAAAGACATAAAAATAAATTGCTAATGAAGTTTATACAGAGGAAAAAATAAAATCAAAGGTTTAAACATGTACAATCCACTCTCGTCTCTAATCTTTGGAAGGGAAAAGGGAATTCTGAAAATAAAAGATTAGCAAATATGAATTTGCTTGACAAAAGGGGAAGAATATTTAATCCAAAAACTACCTTCAATGCCATCAGTCCATTTATTGTCATCAATGGTACCCAGAGCTACCAAATTGGATGACTCTTTCTCTAGAAAACTTTGAGGAGAAGCAAAAACACAGCGCCAGAATGCCCCATCTGGGAGTGATCAGAAATCTGGATAAAAGATTGGGAGTAAAGCAATTAGAAAGACGGGGAAAAAACTCTTGAAGACTCTTTTGCTTGGGGTGATGTCTCAGATTTTATCAAATAATGAAGCCATGAAGGGAAGGTTGCAAGAACACATTTTCAATAGAAATAAATTGGGGAAAAGAACATATTGAAAGTAACAAAAGAAAGTGAAGAACATAAAAGGGGGAAGACAATTTATAGCACCCGAGCAAAGGGAAGATAAAATTAAAAGGTCATTACTTCTCACCTGTAACCAACATCCAGATGAACAGTGGCGGATCCAGGACCCCGGGGTCAGGGGGTTCAAAATCTGGTGGAACAAAAATCTGGTGTTATCAGAGCTTTTTCTTCCCTCAAAGATTAAATAGACAAGCCTATTAGTCCATCCTGCAAATTCATTATAGCCTCTTAGAGTTGCACAAGCACAAGGCATGATGAAGCTCATGAAATACTCGGTAATATAAAATACCAAAAAGCAAACTAGAACAAAAGGGTCAACCCAGGGAAGCTTTCAGCTTAATTTGATGCTTAGCATATCATGATTTGTCAACATGAAAGTGTAGATAACATTTCAATACAAGAATTTATGAAAGTGCTCCCATTTACTAGGTATTGCATTCATAAATTTCACCAGATGATAATTCAAGTTTCCTTTGTTTAACTATACATCATTTACCAAAGAGCAGAGCCACAAACTGTTTCATGGTTCAGCAGAGATTTTCATAACAAGAAAGACCAATTCACCCACTAATACAGTTTAAAAAACAAAATCAAAGAACCCCACATGAAAAACAGCCCCAAAAGGGGTTTAATTTAATTACTAGGAATTGAAAAATTAGAATCTGATGATAAATTGGTGAAATATCCTCCTAATTCAATGGGGAGAAAACAAAACAGAAAAAGCATTGTTCAAATTCCAACCCCCAAAAAATCAGTATAGATTCACTCAGGTACCAGACAGTTGAAATTAACAGTGGTTGGAGATTCACACTACAGTTGAGCAAAGCAAGAACGTATAACTTATAAGCAACAACCTTAAAAATTACAAACCTTAAAAAAAGGAAAAACAAAGAACACTCGAGAATGAGAAAACAGAAAACAAAAACAAAGAAAAGCAAAGGAATGAGCAATTACCCGCGTTCAGCAGAGCAAAGAGTGTTGAGTTGACTGGTGATGGGAAAGAGGGAGTTGGGTTCTGATCATCTGATGGATGAATTCATTTCCCTTCACATTCCAAATTTCCAATCTCAAACCAAGACAACAAGCTTATTTCCCAGTCTAATTTCACTTCAATTTCATATACACAAACTAAATTCAGCAAAAGGAAAAACAAGACAACAAGCTTATAACTCAATTCCTACATCAGGACAACAAGCTTATGCTAAATAAACTAAACTCAATTCCTTTCATATATGATATACACAATTCCTAACTAACTAAACTCAAACTCAATTCCTAACTTTCAGATTGCTTCAACAGCAGCACAATGATTTGATGAAAAGTGTTGGAGTTTTTCAATTTGGGGTTTTCAATTTGGGGGTTTAGGTTTTCAATTTGGGGTTTTTCAATTTGGGGTTTTCAATTTCTAACTAACCTTCAAGCTTCAAGTCTTCAACAGCAGCAGAGAGAGAGAGTGGTGGTGCGTTGGGCGGCCGCCGGTGGGCGGTGGTGGTGGACTGGTGGCGTTGGTGGGCTGTGGCTGCCGCCTGGTGGGTTGCAGCGTTGAGAGAGAGAGAAAAGAGTGAACACTGAAACAGTCAAACCGTGAATCAATGAGTGGTGCCGTGGTGGTGGCTGGGGCCTGGTGTAGTGGTGGTGGGCTGGTGGCCGGTGGTGGTCTGGAACTCTGGATCGTGAAGGTGAGAGTTGAGACCGTGAGAGAGTGAGTGCGTGAGGAAGAGAGAGAGAGAGAGAGGAGTGAGGAATGAGTGACTGAGTGTTGACTGGGACCGGGGTGCAATTTTCAAATTTCAGGGGTTCAAAAACAAATCACTCTAGGGGGGTATGTAGGAAATTTTTTTTTCAGGGTGTTCAGTTGAACCCCTCAGTTCAACGTGGGTCCGCCCCTGCAGATGAATGAAGAGTTCAAGAAGCTTTTTATCGAACCCGAGATACACACATTTTTTTTAAACCATCCTCCCTTTATTCCACTTTCTATCTAATTCTAACATCACAAACATTTCAAACTAAACAAATAACAAAGCAGCAGAAATTCATGAAAAATTGAACAGCGATTGTGAAAGGAAGGAAACAAAATATGAAGGGGAAATATCTCACCTCCATGGTCAGCATTAAGATGAAAGGAAGAAGAAAAGCGATTGTGTAGATGACCATCGCTCTTTAACAGCCACCGACCTCTGCTAATCGCTACCATCGTCTATTGTGGCAGCAGCATGGTGATGTTAACTTCGTGCTTCACGTAATCTATTGCTTGCTCATTGAAGATGATGTGAAGTAAGTCCAAAGGGGTAGCCAATCATAGTCAGAAGAGAGATGGAAAAGCTGAGGAGAAAATGAGGGTGAATGATGTAACGACAGTGTGAAAGAAACCCAAGCGATGCAGCACTCATATGGAGGGTTTCGAATCAACGGCCAAAATTGAAATAAAAGGACGGCTAAGATTTAATCCATGATTAATACTTATAGTTACAAAATTACCCATGAAGAAAATCTGGTTCATGTATAATGTTTTATTAAATTACAGTTTTACCCTCTAGGCTGCACAAACTCTCCTTTTATATATAGTATAGATAGATAGATAGATAGATAGATATGTGATATCACATCTCTTAATTTTTTTCTATTTCTGTTATCTCTACTATATTCCCGGCATCTGTGCCCGCTTAGTTTCAATATATTTGAATACATTTCAACAAAAAAAAAATACTATATTCCCACGTGAAAAAAGTATGAGTTGGACTTTTTCCAAATTTCAATCACGTCTTACATTAATATATTATTTTATTCAAATAAAAAATTCTGCATGTCAAAAGTCAAAACACTGCATTTTTATCTTGCCACACATCGAAGATATGCAATAGGAAAATAAATTAGAAATTCGTAATATTGAATAAAAAAACTAACAATAAAATATTTAAATTATATTTTTAAATGTATTATTAATATTAAAAATTAATATTATATATGTAATATATATTAATGATGTATTTGTCTATTTCAATAATGATGAATTTAATATTTATAGGAAGTTTTATACAGTTAGTAATTTGTATTATAAAATAGTATTTTAAATATATAAACTATTATGTAAAAAAAATATATAGTATTTTTTTTTTGAAATTTAAAAATAATATATAGTAAATATATGCATATAATAGTTTTTTTTGGTACAATATATAGTAAATATATGGAAGGAAATTATATATTTAGTAAATAAATGCATATATATAATAATATATTAAATATTAATTTAGTTTTCTTCTTTTGACTAAAAATATTAAATATTAATTTTTAATTAATACTAACGGTAACTCCCTACTTTATTTATCATAAATATTTTTTTTGACCTCTATTTATCATAAATATTAAATACATCATTGATGTTTTTTTTTGAAACTGATGTTTTTTTTTTAAATCATGGGGTTGTCTAAATGACCCATGATGAATTTTGGGTTAAATCACCCACTGCCTAATTGTTCCAATTATATTGTGACATGTGTCAATTTATTATCCACGTTAGTTTTAATTTTTTATTTTTGTAATATATAATTAATCAATTAATTTAATTGCAGAATAACCTCTACTAATTTAGTTAATAGCTCAATACTCCTTTTTTTAAAAAAAAAATATATATGCCCAACTGATTCTGGGTGCAGGTGAGAGGGGGACGAAAACCAACAATTGATTCTGCAAACACAATTTTTTGTGCAATCAAACAAACACCGTTTGCAATCGGGGTTGATTCATATTGATATAGGAAGAAAAAATTGATCTTGAACCATTTTGATTACTTTAAATTCTGGCCGTAATCCTATCATTGGACAATTGATGCACAATTGGAAGTATGTTAGTGACATCATACTTAGTTATCTAACCCATGGCAAAGCCCCCATTATATTGGAGTAGAAGAAAAACTAGATCCAAATCAAGTTAATTACCAGAATTACTTCTCTAGAAGAAGAAGAAAAAACTCTTATCAAAATGAAATTATGCACTACAACACTCAATAATGGCACAGTCGACTTTGGCATACTAGTTGGAGAAGTGGCATGTCGGAGATCTACCACCGCACCATGTTAATCTGAGTCCTTGTTGCTGCCGGTGATGGATGAACGTGAAAGGGGATTGGATATATATATATATATATATATATATATATATATATATATAGGGAGCATATCAGGTGAGAGGAGTGGTTTATAGTGAGAGATGAGAGGATTTAATAATGACCATTGGATCAACATCAACGGTGATGATACATTTGCAACTTAAGTCTACACTGCCTCTCTATAATGCTAATTAATTTGCAACCCCACGCGCCCCTCTCATCTCTGTTCTCGTTAATCTCTCTCTCCACACACTGCAACTACAACTGCAACCTTTTCTCTCCACCCATGAATTTGAAAAGCACCATGGTTCATTTTTCTTCTCCCGACCTCCTCCTCCAAAAAAATCTCTCACCGGCCGCTTCTGCCATAGCCGCCAGTCGCCGCCAACCTCCCATTCCATCACCACCACATCAACCCTTTTCACCACCAATCTGACCCAAACACCACCACTGCTCCTTTTCTTTGCCCCAAACGCACCACCGCTGCCCACCTTTTCTCACTCTCCATGGTCGTTTCCACCACCAACTGCCCTTTCTTCCTCTGAATCACACCACCGTAGACCCCTTCTCCGATCTGAAACCCGCCATCGTCTCCATCTTCCATTTTCAGATCTGAACCGGCCACCACCACCCCCTCTAGTTCCGGCGAACCACCACCACGCTCTGCTAGTCTGTCGCGCGCCGCCGCCACTCTGCTGAGACCCGCCGCCGCTTCTCCTTGTCGAGTCCAGCGCCGCCGCCTCAGTCATCGATCCTGTAGAGCTTAGACAACAGGGAGGGGACCAGGTGTCGTCGGTGGAAAATGTGAGCGGCGGCGGAGACGGAAGAGAGTTGTCTCCGACGAGAGAATGTAGTGAAATTGGAACAGATTCAAAAGAAGAACGAACAAGAATGGATCGGAAAGGTTATGGGTAAAAGGGAGAAAGGGGAACAAAGGCATGTGGAAGACGATGCGCGTGGTATACAAGAATTAGAGTTAATTGGGTGACTAGTGGGGTGACGTGGATTGTTTTGAATTGATTAGATCTGCACCATTAATTTAAATCTAATGGCTATTATTAACCCCTCTCATCTCTCATAATAAACCACTCCTCTCACCTGATATGCTCCCTATATATATATATATATATATATATATATATATATATATATATATATATGGAGCATATCATGTGAGAGGAGTGTGTTATTATGAGAGATGAGAGGACCC
This sequence comes from Lotus japonicus, assembly GCF_012489685.1. Classification (NCBI taxonomy): domain Eukaryota; kingdom Viridiplantae; phylum Streptophyta; class Magnoliopsida; order Fabales; family Fabaceae; genus Lotus; species Lotus japonicus. Next base: position 73,216,838 of record NC_080043.1, read on the forward strand.
AATATTGATCGTTGGATTTAAATCGACGGCTGAAATGCAGTCTCCCTTAAATGTTTCACGTGACACTTCTTTTTCGTGGTATTTCCAAATCCCACGCGCACCTGTCAATTTTCTGAGTATCTGATCCTCCCTGCTCCGTTCGATCTTATTTTGGCGAGCACCATCAACCTCGCCGCCGTCGCCGTCAATGGCTTCTGTGTGAACCGCCGCCGCGCCGTCACAAGCTCCACTCTTGCGTAACAGCACTGCCACCGCGAGCTCTACATCACGCCGTCGCAGCAACTCTCTCCGTCACTGGTCGCAGCTCTCCATGACCCACCGGAGCTCCTCATCGACGGCGTCGATGCCGGCTAGGCAGCCTCCTGTGCACGGCACGAAAGCTTCTCCCCTATTCTTCGTTTGACCGCTGCGTTTCTCACACACAGAAAAGCAGCATCACCACTGTTCTGTTCTCCTTTCAGATCTGCGTTTTTGGTTCTTCCTATTCTCATCACCATCATCGTATTCCCTGTTTTTTCCATGAATTAGTCATGCCATGGGTGAATAGGCTTGAGGCTTGTATTTCCTACCATCAATTGTTGCAAGCACAGAGCAAAACCCCAAGTGAAAATGGTGATCATTTTAAATTGCAAAAAACCCAAAATCAGTAGCAGCATGAGGATATTGGACGGAGAGAATGATTGAATATTGGTTTCATGCTGGGTAAGTGTTGAAATTGCATCTTGATACACAAAATTGAAAAAGGAAAGAGAAGGCATCCAACAGGAATACAAGATATAGAATCGGTGGCAATGGTAGAAGGAAGAGAAACCAGAACCAATAAAACGCACAGCAGAGAAGACGAACGGTGGGTGTGGTTCACGCGCAAGAAGAAGGAGTGGAATTTGTAAGATAAACATTAAAAGAGTCACGTGGATTTTCTAGACTGGAATTGATCCTAACCGTTTATCAAGATCAAAGGGTTATTATTGGGTCCTCTCACCTCTCACAATAACACACTCCTCTCACCTGATATGCTCCATATATATATATATATATATATATATATATATATATATATATATATTTTTTTTTTTTAAAAATACTGAGTTATTAACTAAAATAGTAGGGGTTATTCTGTAATTGAATTAATTAATTAAATATATATTACGAAAATTAAAATTAAAATTGACGTGGATAATAAATTGACACATGTCACAATATAACTGGAACAACTAAACAATGGGTGATTTAACCCAAAATTCACCATGGGTCATTTAGACAACCCTTTAATTTTGAGATGAAAATTTGCCGGCTATAATCAAATCTAACTTGAGTAATTTTATTTATTTATTTTTCTTTCAAAAAAAATTATTTTTTAACTTCGGAAAACGGAGTAATTTGTTTTCATGTGATGTTAAATAAAAGAGAGCGACAAAATAGAGATCATGTTTTTTTTTACGGTAGAGAACTAGAGATCATGTTAAATAAGCACAAGGTAGGAAATTATTTAGCTGATGGGATAATTTTTTTGACAAAAATTACAAGATATGATTGTTAATATCCTAAAAAAAGAAAAGATAACTAAAAGTTATATAAAAAATGTGAATATATCACAACTCATAATTCCACGTAGCAAAAAATCACCCTAAATCTGACGGCATACGGAAATCACCGTAAATCTACACCTACATATCACGCTTCTTGCATAATAAAAATGAACCGAATCAAATTAATGTTGTAATTAATTCAGTTAGTTCGCTGAAGATTACAATTTATAAAAATTGAGGGAGCTGATAGGAAGCAAGCATAATCAATGATGAGTCACAATTACATATGACAATTAAGGCAGTTAGTTTGCTAAAGATGACATTAATGTATAAATTACAAATACAGTAATTTATTTTGGTTAAAATCACTCTAAGCGGTACAATAGTGAAATTTTAGGGTTTCTACTTTCTACCATGTAATTAGATTTTAGATGATGTCTATGTTATCTTTATCTCAATTTTAAGTTGTTAGTTATTTTAAATATTTTTATTTTAATGTTGATTATTTACTACCACATCCGTCTTTTATTGATCGCTCATGAAAAAGAAAAGCACACATAATAAAAAATGCAAATAATATGGTCAACTTTTAAAAATATATTACTAACTTTCCTATTTTATGCTTTAAAATGTATGTTTATCTTTGCTCATTTATTTTTCTCATAAAGGTATTATATATGAAAAATATAAATTATTAGAATAGCAACATAATTACAGATTTAGAGTAGAGAGAAACACACGAAAACTTTGTTTACGCAGCTCGGCCAAATTGCCTACGTCTGCGACTATAGAGCAGCTATAGTTCTGTTTATTGATTCGTTATGTATACAATAATTAGAGTTTTAGTGTTACAAGCATATATAGAGATACTAATGATTCATATTACAATTACAAGCATGGGCCGCTACGCGGACCGCGACCCATTGCCCCAATAACACTGCCTATGAGCCATACTCAACATAAATGAATGCAACAATTGAAATTTTAAGTAGATAATTTTAAAGATTTTTTTCTATAAATAAAAATTTAATAAGAATGAGAAGTAATATTTCTTTTACCCTCCTCATTTCGGATTTGGATCCCCTCATTTGTTAATTCTCACATGACCATGTCATGTGAAGATCTGAACCTTTAATTCTATTGTAGTGAAATATGGGCCAATGATGAATACACGGAGAGAGAAAATTAAAATTGTGCGGGAAATAATAATGACCATAAGATTTCATTAAAAAAGTAATTAATGGCCTGTTTGGTGGTTAGGACATGATATGATAGGAAATAATATGTGAACATGATAGCAACAAGATAGGATAAGAGCACGATAAACTCTTATCATATCCTGTGTATGAGGTACACATGATAATGACATGTTATGATAAGGAAAAATGTATCAAATTTATATTTGAATAAGAAATACATTTAAAATTTGATCATTCTATTAAATTTAATTTTTTTATACATTTTCATGAATGAGTCAATATTTTAAAATAACTAAAATTAATTTAAATTTTATTAATTAGTCTATTTTATTGTTTTGAAGATAGCCTATAATTTAAATAAAATAATACAATTAACTATTTAATTTTCACTTAGTTGTGACACGTGATAATTAACAATAAAATTTTAACTACATTAAGAATATTATTATTTCCAAATTACTTTATATTTAAATTATAAATTATTATATAAGTAGATAAATAATTTTAAATAATAGGAGACAAGAATGAAAAATACTATTACTATTAAAAATTAATATTTGTAACCAATTGGTTTTCACTTAATTGTGACACGTGAAAAATAATATAAATTAACTAAATTAAAAATATCATTATTTCAGAAGTAATTTATTTTTAAATTATTATATAAGTAGGTAAATAATTTTTAAATAATAGGATATGAAAATATTAAATTAGTCTATTACTATTAATAAATCAATATTTGTAAGTGAGTAGTCTATTTTACTATTTATAAATAATAATTTTATTTAAATTAATATTTTATATTTATTAATTAATATTATTATAAATTATATAATATTAAAATAAATTAATTTGGAGTTAAGATACTAAAAGAAAATATATAAATGGTATCTTATCATGTTCTATCTTAGCTCTCCCATCGAGATAACTTTTACACATGATAAACAAGATATGATAAGAGACAAGGTAGTGTTATCATATCCTGCTGTCGCAAGAAACAACAGGATATGATTATTATCCTGTCATGTCCTATCCACCAAAAGGGCTCTATGGGTCCAGATTTTTCACATGACCATGTCATGTGAGATTAACACATGAAGATATCAAAATCCCTTCATTTCTAATTAAGTGTTTAGAAAGCCTCCAGAAAAATAAAATAAAATAATTGTTTAGAAAGAGAATAACACACAAATTAAGAAATGCAATTGATTTTTTATTTATCATAAAAGTATTATTTCCTTTTCTATTTTACCTATTAGAATGTGTTTATCTTTCCCATTTATTATCAGTTAGTGCTCTCTTTGAAATTATAAATGGTTAAATATAAAGGAACAATTTTTTTCCTTCTAAATGTACAATTAATAATTAACAAAGAGATAATATACTTATACATTAAGTTTCATGTCATAATTGTTAGCAACACTAGTTTTAAGGCTCTCTCATGAATTGATTAAAATTCAAGTGAGGTCCACTAAATATAAATATATGGAAATCACATAAAATTCAACTAATTCACCCGAGATGGTGACTACTTACTTACTAAGACTCTTTAAAAACTATTTTATTTTTTATTTTTATTTTGTGGGTATTGAAAAAGAAAAAAGAGAAGAAGGGTAGTGCCACGTAGTAAAACAAAAGTATGTGGGACCAAGCAGCTTCTAACCACACCACCCTAGTTGTCAACAACAAAGACTCCTCTCACATTATATAAACCCCTCCCATTCCTTACAATCCACCCTTTTCTCATTTGTTAATCAAACACCCCACCACCCACACAACCCACACAAGGTTTTTCTCTCCTCTCTTCCTTCTTCTTCGTCACTCCCAACCCACACTCCACACACATCTCTCTCTGTGTGTGGAGCTGATCGACGATGTCAACCGAGTCCAAAGACAACTGGGTCGAAATGGCCATGGCCGACGACTCCCTCGTCGCCAACCTCCTCCTCAGTTTCAACCGATCCGAATCGCGCAACCTCACCGTTCAATGGCCCATCCGTCATCGCCGTTCCCAGCGCAGGAAATCCAAATTCGCCAGGACCAGTCCTTCAACGCCGCTCTCATTGACCGCCGCCGCCACCGCCTCCGATGACTCCACCCCCCCTGCCAAACCGCTCGATGACGCAGGATCTAAGGTATACGATACGATTCCTCTTTCTCCCGTTTTTACATTCCGGTTTGATTTCTTCCCCCGTCGTGTGTGGCGCATTACCGCGTTCCTCTGATGAACACTCTCTCTTTTTTCTGAGACTCTGACAGTTTCGAGTTTTTCTTGTGATTGGACGAAATTCGCATTTTTCTGGCACTCGTAATTTACGTTTTTGCCCTCCGCCGTTCTGTTGGCCGGATCGGTGACCCTCCGCCGTCTCCGATCTCCGGAGCCGCCGTGGACGTGTTTGGTTCTGTTGCTTTGGATTCAACTCGTCGCGACGCTCATGTCGCGTTTTTTTTCATTGCCGCATTAGTCCTTTGAATTTCCGAAAAAGCCACTCTTTTCGAAGGGCACTTTCGTCTCTCCAAAGCAGCACACACTCCTTCTTCTTTTTTTGATACAACACAATCCTTTTTTTTATTTTTTAAAAAATTAAAATATTTTTTTTGATCTCTTTGGTTTTGATAGTTCAGGGACATTTCAGTAAAACCATGTGGTGGTGGTGTAATAGCAGTGGGGGTGGTTGTGTACCTTTTTTTCTGGGGGTTATTGTCTTGACTCTTGAGATTACTTGTTACACCTGCACTATTTTCTGAAGGATAGCATGGTCTTTTTGTGATTGTGGAAGTGTCCAAAAGGCTAGAATCTTGGGATCTTTGGTCAAACTTATTTTAATGGCAAATATTATCTACTAGATATGAATTGAAAATAATATATAGGTGTAGATTTCTTTTTAATTACCTTTCATAAAAGATTTCTTTTTAATTAAGATTGAGATTTGAGGGAGGGTTTTGATTTCATGATCAAATTGTGTGAATTGAAGTAAGCTGTTGTCATTAGTGTTTCTTTTTTCAGTAATTATCTATGTTAGAAATCATGGTATCTTATGAGATTAGAGGGAGGAGTACGTCATAGTACGGTAGAAAATAATTGAGAGTATGTTGAGTACAGTAGTCTTCTTTAGAATCCTTGAACCTTTTTTCTTAATTTAAGGTTTAGTTTAATTTGATGAGTCAATGTCTAATTTCTGTTATATTTGGTGTATTGCAGGCTGGTGATCAAAGTGAAACTGCATCTGCCAAAAGGACAAGAAAGAGAAGGGTAAACATCTTTTGTTGCTGAGGTTTTGTTGTTGTGTCTTCAGTTAAGTGAACCTTAATGCTTTTATTAACTCTTGCTCTGTTTGCAGACTCTGCCTGAACTACTTGAGAAGGAAAAGTTGCTGTTGAAAGAAAGTGCAGATTTGGAAAATGTACGATTCATACTAGTTTTCATGTCATAATTTTTTTTTTCTTTCATAATTTACAGACTATAGATATAGAAGATATAGCTCTTTTTAGTTACCTGCTTGAAATTTATTACTTAATGTTTGCTTTTGTGTTTTGAAATTTTGAACAGCAACTGAAATCCTTGACTTTCACTGTTGACAAGCACAGATTCAGAAATCAGAGATTGAAGAGTAAAATGAGAATGAAGGTGACCTTCTTGTTCTTCTACCTTTTCTTAGACCTGTTACCTACTTTCCTAGTTATTATATTAATTCAAAGTTTGAAACTTGTCCTTACTAGAATTGAATGGTTACATGATGCATTAGAATCTAAACTTATGACCTGATCTCTTGTAACAGGTTTCGGTGTCGAGACAGAGCTCTAATATAGTTGCAACCTCTCTGGTGTCTGAGAAAGCTGTCCATGACCCACCACAGCTTGTGAAGAAGGCTCATCAATCTGAACTGGTCTTGCCACAAAAACGGAAAGATGAAGCTCTCACGGAGGAATCACCTGTGAAGGGACTTCAATGTGAAGGAGTCTCACCACAAACAAAGAAAGGTGGAGCTCCCCAAGACGAAGCACCTGTCTGTAAGAGAGTGAAGGTGAACTTCTTGTTCTTCTATCTTTTCTAAGACCTGTTATTTTCCTAGTTATATCAATCCAAAGTGTGAAGCTTCTCCTTACTGGAATTAAATGGTTATATGATGCATTAGAATCTAAATTATGACTTGACCTCTTGTAACAGGTTGATCTGGTGTCTAGACAGAGCTCTGAGATAGCTGCAACCTCTCTGGTGTCTGAGAAAGCTATTCTTGACCCACCGCAGCTTGCGGAGGTTCATCAATCTGGACTAGTCTTGCCCCAAAAACGCAAAGATGAGGTTCTTAAGGAGGAGGCACTTGTGGAGGGACTTCAATCTGAACGAGTCTTGCCACAAACAGGGAAAGGCGGAGCTCCCCAAGACAAATTACCTGCCTGTAAGAGGATGGAGGTGAACTTCTTGTATTTCTATCTTTACTATGACCTGTTATTTTCCTAGTTATATCAATCCAAAGTTTGAAACTACTCCTTACTAGAATTAAATGGTTATATGATGCATTAGAATCTAAATTATGACTTGACCTCTTGTAACAGGTTGATCTGGTGCCTAGGCAGAGCTCTGAGATAGCTGCAACCTCTCTGGTGTCTGAGAAAGCTATTCTTGACCCGCCGCAGCTTGCGGAGGTTCATCAATCTGGACTAGTCTTGTCCCAAAAAAGCAAAGATGAAGTTCTCAAGGAGGAGGCACTTGTGGAGGGACTTCAATCTGAAGGAGTCTTACCACAAACAGGGAAAGGCGAAGCTCCCCAAGACAAAGCACCTGCCTGTAAGAGGATGGAGGTGAACTTCTTGTATTTCTATCTTTTCTATGACCTGTTATTTTCCTAGTTATATCAATCCAAAGTTTGAAACTACTCCTTACTAGAATTAAATGGTTATATGATGCATTAGAATCTAAATTATGACTTGACCTCTTGAAACAGGTTGATCTGGTGCCTAGGCAGAGCTCTGAGATAGCTGCAACCTCTCTGGTGTCTGAGAAAGCTATTCTTGACCCGCCGCAGCTTGCGGAGGTTCATCAATCTGGACTAGTTTTGCCCCAAAAACGCAAAGATGAAGTTCTCAAGGAGGAGGCACTTGTGAAGGGACTTCAATCTGAAGGAGTCTTAACACAAACAGGGATAGGCGGAGCTCCCCAAGACAAAGCACCTGCCTGTAAGAGGATGGAGGTGAACTTCTTGTATTTCTATCTATTTTATGACCTGTTATTTTCCTATTTATATCAATCCAAAGTTTGAAACTACTCCTTAGTAGAATTAAATGGTTATATGATGTATTAGAATCTAAAATTATGACTTGGTGTCTTGTATAACAGGTTGATCTGGTGCCTAGGCAGAGCTCTGAGATTGCTGCAACCTCTCTGGTGTCTGAGAAAGCTGTTCTTGACCCACCGCAGCTTGTGGAGGCACAGCAACCTGAACTAGTCTTTCCCCAAAAACGCAAAGATGTTCTCATGGAAAAGTGGCTGTTGGAAGGAATTACAGATTTGAAAAATGTATGATTCACACTAGTTTTCATGTGATAAATCTTTACGTTTCACAATGTACGGACTATAGTTATTGATGTAGATATAGATATAACTCTTTTTACCTGCTTGAAATTACATCTCTTAATGTTTGATTTTGTGTTTTGAAATTTTGAACAGCAACTGGTATCCTTGACTTCCACTGTTGACAAACACAGAGCCAGAAATCAGAGCTTAAAGAGAATGAAGGTGACCTTCTTGTTCTTCTACCTTTTCTTAGACCTGTTATTTCCCTGTTATTCAAAGTTCGAAACTTGTCCTTTCTAGAATTAAATGGTTATATGATGCATTAGAATCTAAATTTTGACTTGACCTCTTGTAACAGGTTGATGTGGAGTCTAGGCATAGCTCTGAGCTAGCTGCAACCTCTCTGGTGTCCGAGAAAGCTGTTCTCAACCCACCGCAGCTTGTGGAAGCACAACAACCTGAATTGGTCTGGCCAGTAGAATGCAAAGAAAAAGTTCTCAATGATGAACCACTTGTGGAGGCGCATCAATCTGAACCAGTCTCGACACCATCAGTCGAAGACAAGGTTCCGGACGGCGAATCACTTGTCTCTGCTGCAAATGCTTCTTCGGAGCAACAAGGGAATGAGCAACCAGAAAATGAGCAACCAGATAATGAGCAACCAGATAATGAGCAACCAGAGAATGATAACCGAGAACCTGTGTTCTTGCTGCCTGATCTGAATGAGGCTCTAAGGGAGGAGGATTTGGACTTCGATGATGGTCTTACATTAAGTTTATAAGGAATCAATCTGACCTAGGTTGTGCTAATCCTAATGTAACTTGTAGGTATCATTCAATTCCCTTCCCGGTCAAAATCTGATATAGATTCCTTTTTTATTCATGGTGGAGCTGATGGTAGTGTTATAGATTCTTATACCATATAGATACATTCTTTCTTTCATGGTTTTGACATTGCCTAAGATTCTTCGGGGCCATCCTCGACCCTCTCTCCTTGATTATAGAAATTTTTACTGGTAAATGTAATTAATTACATATACCATAGTTACCATAATTAAAGATTTTGGGATTTTCTGGCAAATCTGTCCGTGTCTTATATGATTTTGCTATTTGTTGGTTCTCTCATAGTTAATTGTCCTTTGTTTGTTGGAAATAACTTGATTTGATGCTGTTGCTAGTATAAGAATATAGCAGCATGCTTGTAGATCGATCTGGCCATGCTCTTCTAATGAGAGTATGAGTAGGTACTCCGCTGAGCTTTGATACATCCACATTCACTTTCTCTTCCATTTCATTTCTATCAAGTTTTACTTTTTATCTCTCTATCCTTTTCCTACCACAACACTCATAAAATCTCTCATTCTTCTCTCTTATATTCCTATCTCTATTGGATGTGGGTACAAAGGATATGAAGAAACAATTTTTCATAGTCAAAGCCCTTAAGTCTCTTTAACTTAACTATTTTCAGATTGTAGCTCCAATTTTGATTCATTCACATTTGGCTTCATTTGTCTTATTTGTTTGGTTTTCTTTATCTATCACACAACATGTTTCTAATTTCTTTCTTTTTTATTCTTATTTCTCTATGGCTTTAATTGTATTTGGGGTGTTTAGTAAACATTTTCCTTTTGATTTGGGTTTTGATTTATTCACCACCACTTTTTCATCCATCCTATTTCCACAGCTCTCTCTTCTTCTATTTCTCTATTTTTTCTATATATGACATCAACCATCATACATATCACATCTTTTAAACTTTTTTGTTCTCTTCTCTTTTTGTCACTGTTCTCCCGTTTGGCGTGTAGCAACTTCGGTCATTAGATTTTCAGAATGCAGGCGCATTGAGCTGAAAAATAATAGCATGAGTATTTGTGACTAAGTGTGTGTTAGGAACAGTTCTGGACATCCAAATTTTCTAGGTACGATAGGAGAACTTTAACACTATGTTTGGTACCACCAACTTTGGCAAGAGAGAGATAACGAAGAGGGAGTTTGTGGAGAAATAAGAACCCACCCTTGTTTGTTTCTATTTACTGTAGCGAAGAGGTGCTTTGCAAGTGTGGGACCCAGGTCCTTTTGTTGGTCTTCGCAAAAGTCGAAGAGTTGAGAAGCTGGCATGATGGGATTCTTTTTTTACTTATTTATCCTTATACTGTATGTTTACTAGTAGGTTGCAGCAAAATCTTGATGTTGGATATATATGTCTTTTGATAAAAAAAATTCTTTTTCTTTTTCTAATATTTATTTTCCACATCATTCTCTCTCTTCTCTTTCTCATTTATCTCTATCATGCCAAACAACCTCTAAATCTACTCTATTTCTCACCTATTTTTCTCTACTCAATTTCTCTCTTCTCTATTCTCTCTACTCTATCTCTCTCTTCTCTGCCAAACAGAGTGTAAAGTAAAATCACTTTTGAATTGAAAAACCATGAATTCACACTATATGCAAACACATGTTAATTTCTAATTGGAGCTCAAGTCTGGGGACTTTTGCATCAAAGTGCAATAAATGAAAAAGCCGTGGGCAACTGGGCATGAACCAGTTGGTAAACTTTTTCTTAGGGCTCGTTTGGTACACCGTATTAAGCATGATAGTATAAGCTTATACAATACATTATGAGCTTATCCATTGTTTGGTGCTCACATTGTATTGTATAAGCTTATACATCAACCTTCTCTTATACATCAAAATGATTGATTATTTAATCCACCTATAGATGATGGATAAGGCATGATAAGAGTGCAATATATAAACTACTTCAATATATTTAATCAACCGCCACCACAATCACCCTCCACCACCACCGCCTCCACCATTACCACCACCACCATCGTCACTGCCGCCACCACCGTCGCCGGCACCAGCACCACCATTACAACCACCCTCCACCACCACCGCCTCCACCACCACCACCACCGTCACTGCCGCCACCACCACCGACATCGGCACCACCACCACCACCACCACCAAAGTCGCTGCCACCACAACCACCACCGTCGCCACCACCACCACAACCACCCTCCACCACCGCCGCCTCCACCACTACCGCCACCACCACCACCACCGTCGCTACCACCACAACCACCCTCCACCACCACCGCCGCCACCACCACCACGCTCTAGTCATCATTATCACCACTACCACAATCCTCTACCACCATTGCAACCACCACCCTCCACCATCACCGCTACCACTACTGCCACCACTACCACCACCGTTGCCGCCACCACCACCACCATTGCCGCCGCCACCACCATGCTACACCACTGCCACCATCGTTGATACCTTCATAGCACCACTGCTGCCGCCCCCACCCTCACCACCATCGCCACCGCCGCCACCAACACCACCATCCACCACCATTGTCACTGCCACTACTATCGCCGCCACCACCATCCACCACCACTGCCTCCATCACCACCTTCCAATACCACCACTACCACACCACCAGTGTTGCCACCAAACTATACAGTGTATAACCAAACGCTGTATAGTATTAAAATTTTATCAAGCCTTATCCTATCAGACCTAATACATCAGGCCTTATACTATTAGGCCTTTGTAAGGCCCGAGTTTTTAAACTTATGCCAAGTAAATAGAATCCTATTCACGATTAGGGTTGTTGTATCATGAAGGGAAACCTGAACTAGAGTTTACCAAATGAAATAAATTTATGAAGGAGAAAGTTCAGGAAAAGTCTGAGGATCGTACCGAAGTCGATAAAAGTTATAGCACGATCGTTATACGCTTAAACCTAGGTCAGAAACCCTAGTATATAGCTAGTTTTCACTTTTAGGCACGATGGAAGTTAATTCCAAAAATCTTCAGAGAAATGTTAGAACTTCTCTTTTTCCATATATCACAATCGTTTCGAGGCGAAACTCTAGAATCTACGAACGTCCGATTCCAATCATCGGAAGTTTGCCGAAACCGAAACCCTGGTATTTCGAAACCCTAGAATTTCTCGACAATGAAGACTTTTTCTATTCAGAGCTTCAAATGAATATTCCACACGCGTACACCCATTTCTCTTGATGATTTTAATCTTTCTTTAGAAGGAAGTTTTCTATTCCGACATCCGATGCAAAAAGCAACTTATCGGGTAAAATAGTTTTATACCGATTATGCATTAGTCGCCAAAAATACAAGGAGACCTCATTTTAGTTTTGGAATTCTTTCGCCAAAACCTATCTTAGAATTCACGGAGAATGACGCCGGAAAAATCAGATTCGCGAAACTTTCATTTTACCGCGTTTTACCAACCTCTATATATAGCCAAGAAATGAGAAAAAAATCACAAAACTCACCCAAAAACCCATTCAAGGCCGCGAGTTTGCATAAGAGAGGAGGAGGAGAGATTTTCTTCATTTCTTGCTTGATCTTCGATCAATCAGTTGCTACTTCAAGGTTTCGAGGTATAGTCGCTAATCCTTACCTCTGATCGCTTTTTCCATAGCTTTTCTGTAGACTTTTCTGAGTGGATAGTTTATGGGTTTTTGCAAAACTATCCTGAATCTTTCATTTCTGATTCTAAACCTCTTCCTTATGCGCCCAAGATCACTTCTGCCGGATTAGATTTTCCGTTATGTCGCCGGAATTCCGCCGGAATCAATTTTAGCCTTAAATACCCATTGTTGGAGTTTTTGAGGTAAAGCTTCAACCTTTAGGCTAAAAACTATCGCCTTAGCTTAGTGTTAGTAGGATTAGTTGTCATAAACGTCGTTAGTAACGTCCCTGCAAAATTTGGTTTTTGGGATTTCAGTTTTGAAATTTCTAAGTTAAAAATCATGACCAAAATACCCCTGCGACAGTTTTTGATCCGATAATTTTTCCGAGTTCAGAATACCCTTAGTTACGGCTAATGAAAGCATAGGAACTAAGTTTGATCGAAGAAAAATCGAGCCCCACAATTGTGAAAAGTGGCCGAGCCCTATAGAGGAGGAGGGGGAAAATTCCTTTTCCGAAAACTTGTCCTTTCGCGCTAGATTATCGTACCTCGGAGTATGAACTACTTCGTGTAACCTTAGTGAGAATTGATAGCTTAGTTTCCGATAGATTTTGATAGAATTCTGTGGTTTTACTTTAAAGGTTCTTTTGAAGAATTTCCTGAAGATCAAGGAGCTCATTGTGAAGGAACGTTTGAGGAGAACGCTGGAATAACTAGAGGTAAGGGCAACTTACCTTACTAGCTAATGCTTTAGGTGTCGACGCATTCGACTTGATTTACTGTTTATGCACTTGTTTGTGTATGATTGGGAAAATGTTTTCTGAGGCTTCGGCTGACAATGTAGATGATTCATCTACTGAATGTTTTTGAGAGTGAATTTCATGTTAAGTGCTATGTGGGTAATCTAGGATGTGTGATGCATGCTTTATATGCTAAGTGCTATGTGGTTATTGCATAATATGTTGATTTGACATGTTGGTTGTTTGTGCTGAGTTAATTATGCATTTGCAATGAAATCTGAGTTTCTGAATAGTGAGAATAGCGGGCAGGTCATGCCGATTTTATTTTGAGAGTTTTGGGGAAAGTTTGATAGGACGAATGAGATTCGGGCCTTGTTATGGTGTTTTATGGATCGAGACATTCTCTGGAGTCATTTGGGGATTTGGAGATCCCGAGAACTTATAAGAATTGCGATAAGGCTAAAAGGATATTATTTTGTGAAGAAAACTCATAAGACCTTAAACAACCTCTAAATCTTTAAGTAATGATAATAATCTCGAAGGAAGCTTAGGAGTCGAATCTTAGTTTTGGAAAACGAGAAGTGTCGTCGGATCCAAGTGTTGAGATATTGAGAGGTTTTGAGTATGTTGATACTCTTGTGCTCTGGGAGCAGTTGTGTTGTTGGGCTATCTGAGAGATAAGCCGGGAAACGGGTAGTTTCCGAGCATGTTGATGCTCTTTGCTCGTTGAGCAGTGTTGACCATCGGATAGAGATGAGTCGGATGATTTGGAGATCATCATGAGATACAGTTTATGCCTTCGGGTACAGTTTATGCCTTCGGGTACAGTTTATGCCTTCGGGTACAGTTTATGCCTTCGGGTACGGTTTATACCTTCGGGTACGGTTTATGCCTTCGGGTACGGTTTATGCCTTCGGGTACGGTTTATGCCTTCGGGTACAATTTATGCCTTCGGGTACAGTTTATGCTTTCGGGTACAGTTTATGCTTTCGGGTACGGTTTATACCTTCGGGTACGGTTTATGCCTTCGGGTACAGTTTATGCCTTCGGGTACAGTTTATACAGTTTATGCCTTCGGGTACAGTTTATACCTTCGGGTACGGTTTATGCCTTCGGGTACAGTTTATGCCTTCGGGTACAGTTTATACCTTCGGGTACGGTTTATGCCTTCGGGTACAGTTTATGCCTTCGGGTACAGTTTATACCTTCGGGTACAGTTTATACCTTCGGGTAATTCGGACATCGACGGGGGATATGATCGACCGTGAGGTTAGGATCGACTTGTTGATTGTCGGGCATAGCGGAGGGAAAAGTCGACCCGCAGGGTTAGGACTGATCCGGCTATGTCAAGGTTGTAAGTGACACTCGGGAGTTATGGTCGACACAATGCCAGTGTTAGGACCGACTCAAACGTGCCCAGCCTACTCTTTCTGGAACCGTCGAGAGTGACGTTGCATTGACATATCATGCACTCTAATTGTATCGTTATGTGTTTTGATGAGTTGATGTTGATAAACATCGTTATGTGTTTTGATGAGTAGATGTTGATAGATATCGTTATGTGCTTTGATGATGGAATTGTACTAGAGTGTTGATAACATGCTATGTTTAAACCTTAGGGTAGACAATGCAGAACTTATATGTATATAGACAACATATATATATATACCCCTTATACTTTATCTGGTGTCTTGTATTCTCTATCCTATATTCCGTAAGTTGACCCTTGCACGTGCTACCTGTGTTTGGGGGGCTATGTATGCCCTTTTTGTCAGATGTCGTTGGGGGATTCTTCCGTGATTCCTCGTCGTTCGGGGAAGACCCGGAGCGAAATGACTACTATTGAGCCTTCGACGTGGACCAGGACTTCATGCATGACCAGATGGGAGTCGATGATGGAAGTATGGGGGATGGGTGATTAGAGTCTATTAAGGTTGGGTGTTAGTGTCCTAGCTCCGACTTATTCTTATTTTTGAGGGCTTGTATTGCTGACACTTGACCTAACATTTTGGGATTGTACATTTTGCCTACGGGCGTTACACTTTTCTACTTTCCGTCACTGGAGGTTACTCGTGACGAGGTCGCTACTTACAGCGGAGAATGTTATATGTATTGTGTATTAGTTCCGTTACCTTTCGCATTTGGGTTTTATTTAATTCAGTCTTGTCTTAGTTATTATATCGAAAAAAATATTTACGTTTTTCCGCATTAAGTTTATTTTGGTTACTAAAGTGACGCCACCGAAATCGGGGTGTTACAACCTTACACTATACGGCGTACCAAACAGGCCCTTATTGTCAAGGACTAGTACTAAGAACTTTAGCTTCGTGTCATTGTCGAAGTTGGTACTTCTTTCCTTTGGTGAAGTCTTTATATATTGAGGCTTTGAAAGTTTGTTGGGACCAATTACTTCATAGGTTTTGTTTTATTGTCCTTATTTCATTGAGTTTGAGTCAGCAGTCTATGGGCAACGTCATGGACTATATTGACTGACCACACACTTTTTTTTTTTGGTCAATACTGACCACACACTTTGTCCGTGACTTTAGTACATGACCTTCATGTACGGGCTACGGCCCATACGTAAGTTAACTAACTAGCGGACCCTTGCTGGTAATTGGTCATGAGGAGTGGTTATTTCAGTATTTCCACATTTCTACATTTTTAGATCTAAGTCAGGTGTAAGGTGTTGTAAAGATGAATTCAGCTAAGTGCACATTTGGTGGTATACAACCAATTAAGGAATCAAAAAGTTGATAAGAATAAAGCAATGTTGTATTAGAAGCTAGACAATCTAGTAATAAGAATGAACTGTATAGTCTAATTGGTAAAATAATCTTCTTACATATATAGTTTATTGTTAGTTCAGCTATGAAGATGAAAGCTTATTCAAATTGCTGAAGGTGAAGAAAGCCGAGGAGTTCACTTGTCGGAGAAGAAATTAATTAAAGAAGTTTTGTTCAAGCCTCTAGTATTAGTACCTCCACGACCTAGTCAACCCTTGAAGCTACACATAGCCGCAACTGAAGAATCCATTGGGTGCTTGTTAGTTTAAGATGTCAAGGATAAAATAAAAGGGCCAGTTGGTTGTTTGAAACTAGTCGGCAACTATAAAAGATTGAACTTAGATACATGGCTACTGAAAATTTATGTCTATCATTATATCACACATAATTCAGTCACGCAACTTGGCCCCTTGATCAAGTAATTTCCTTCATCAAATCTAGCTAATAGATAGGGATATGAGGACATAAAATAGAGAAATTACAGTAAGTAATTAAATGGTCAAGTTACATGACCTAATTCAAAACAATCAATGCCAATTCTTGGTACTCAACGGAATGGAAGAGAAAGTGAGTGAAATATTAAATGGAAGAGAATATGAGGCCCAATGAATCAAAACTCAACATTAGGGAACTGTAGTAAAGTTTTTCGGAGCCATCTAAAGCACACATTTTTTTTTGTATGACCTTACATAAGTAGGGGGTTTTCGTTTCTTATCCATTTTTGAATATTAAAATTAATGCATTATTATTTTTGCCCCACAAATTTTTTAAATCACCTTCTTGGCACCTTCTCCATTCCTGAAATCCCCAAATCCAGATATAACAAAGTACGAAATCTTCTGAATCCCCAACGGAGCCGCAACCTTCATCAACTTCTTGATCGCAACACCCATAAGCTACAGAACCAACAACCATTACAATCCCCACCATCGTGCCTCTGTCAACCTCTGACAGCCACTGCGATAGCCAAGCTCACCATCGCTAGGGCGTCGTGCGCAAGATCTCTGACCAGTGACCACCAATCTTCCTGTCACTTCTTATTTCAGATCCTCCTCCCATCATTGATTCTTTCTCAAATCTCTCTCCATGACTATCCAAAGTCGAGCCTAGACGGTGAGGAGGTTCTCACAAGTTAGGGTGTTTTCTAGGATCTGACGTGAGATATGTACAACTTTAATCAAACCCTTCTCTACGCCTTAACCTAATTGCGATTTACGAAATGGAGAAGGTCTTTATACCCAAATCTACCCAATTTGTGTTGGTATGAATAAAAAAAGGTTTTATTTTTGTGTGTAATAGTGAAATCGAGTAAGAATGATGACTTGCATTTCCTTATATTTGTTTCAAATGTGTTCACAAATGAGTAAAATTACCTAAACAATTTGTGTTGGGCCATAATAGGATTTACAAAATTAGTAATCCAAAGCTTAAAAATCATTATTTTTTTTTTTTGCTAAAAAGCATTTTTGGCCCCCTGATGTTTTAAGTTTGTGCAAATTCTGCCCCTACTCTATTTTTGCCGATGTTTCTACCGCTCATGTTTTCAAACAGTGCACCGCCTACCCCTCCGTCAGTCAGACGATAAAAAACTAACGGAATAAGCTGATTTGACTTTTTTTTACATATTTTTTTGACCTGCCACGTGGAAATTACAAGTGAAATCGGAAAAAGGCGACATGAGAGATTCAAACTCAAGACCTGTAAGTAACAAAACATGCATTTAACCAGTTTAATTACATACATAAATGATATATACATCAAGCAAATTTAATTTATATCATTTCCTTTATCATCATCAACTTCATGTACTCCTCTTTATCTCTCCAATCCACTCAGAAACCTCTCCTGAGAAAATTTTACTAACGGAGGGGTAGACGGTGCACTGTTTAAAAACATGAGGGGTAGAATCGTCGACAAAAATAAAGTAGAGGCAGAATTTGTACAAACTTAAAATATCAGGGGCCAAAAATACTTTTTAGCCTATTTTTTTTTTTTTGTAAAATTTAATAAAACCAGGAGGGGTAGAATCCCTTATACAAGGTTACAATTTTTTATTTTTATATTAAGCAAATCCAAATTCACCGAATAAGAAAGCAAACGTTCAAAAAAATAAATAAGAATAAGAAAGCAAAAGAATGAGGGAAATTTCTTTGTACTGTTGTTGTGTTGGACTGGCGGGGCCCGATGCTTTTTAGTCTCTCCTCTGACCTGAAGAAGTTTCTCTCAGACTGCAACTACCACTGCCAAATGCAATTTTCAGGGATGTAAATTACAATAGTACACTTTTTCACGCGACAAAATGCCAGTGCCACATACTTAAAAATCTCTTTGTAAAATATCATCTGAACTGAACTACATAAAAATAATCAATAAAGGCTTAATTGCACTTTTAGTCCCCCACTTTATTCAATTGTGTGATTTTGGTCCTTAACAAAAATAATTAACACTTTACGTCCCCCACGTTAACTTTCGGTTGCACTTTTGGTTTTCCGTCCAACTTCTATTTAAAAACTAACTTTTAATCTTTAAAAAATTAATTAAAAGTAAAAAACTAATAAAAATATGATCTTCATCTTCTTCCTCTATCATCTTCAAACCCAAAATCCAGAAAAATTCAAAAAATAAATCTTTTATCTCTAATTTCCAATCAGAAGCCTTGAATGACCAACAACCTTATCATCATCCAAATCCCACCACGAATTCTCCCACCCCTACCTATGCACAAGATCCTACTTACTATCATTCTAATATGTAGTCATCTGTATTGCAAGATGAGCAGCCATGATTATGATTCAAATCCAACAAACCATGTGTTCTTTCTAAAACTCATTCCGAAATTCATTGACCTTCAGCCCCAAATTAAGGTTCATTCCAACACAACCCCATCATCTTCAAATCATAAGAACATAACACACCTACAATTCCAGCAAACCCATATCTTCAAACCCCAATAACCCACAACACAACCATAAATCCGGCAAACCCATATCTTCAACCATAAATCTCTCTTCTCTCTGTTAATCCGTCATCACCCTTATCTTAACCTTAAAAATGAAACATTTCTCTTCCATCTCTTTCTCATCTCCATCCATTTCACATCAGGAGCTTGTCGAGCTTGAAAAAGATGCGGTGGAGGAGGCTTTGGTTGGCTCTGCGATCCAGATTGAAGGAGGAGGCTTTGGTTGGCTCTGCGATCCAGATTGAAGGGTTTCGAAGGGTATGGTTGGATCTACGATCCAGATTGTCCCTTCTCCATGAATCCAGATCGGAGAAGGATTGGAGAAGCAAAAAACCCATAACCCCAGATCTTCCATTCTCCATGATCAGACAAGCAGAATCTTGGCACCAACGTGGAGAGAGGAAGGGGTGGTGGCATCGAGAGTAAAGAGAATGAGAATGAGAAGATGATAATGTATGGAAAATTGAAAGGATAAAGGTTTGGCTTTTATTTTCTGGAGAAAGGTGTGGAGAATCTGGGTTTGTTTTCTTTGGATGAAGAAAGAAGATGAAGATTAGGAAAAGTTTTTAAATTAATTTTTTAAGGAATATTCTGTTAGTTTTTGGATGGAAGTGGACGGAAAACTAAAAGTGCAAACAGAAGTTAACGTGGGGGACGCAAAGTGCTAATTATTTTTGTTAAGGACCAAAATCACACGATTGAATAAAGTGGGGGACCAAAAGTGCAATTAAGCCATCAATAAATATTGAAGCAACACGCGCATGTTTTTCCATTTCCAACTAATTAAACTAAATTAATGCACATAATGGACCATTCATTCATACCGCTAATATTAGTAAATAATCCTTTCATTTTCATCACTAACCATTATATGATCAGTATGAGAATCGCTAACAACACACTTTTTAAATAGATAAAATATATTTTAAGGAGAGAAATGTGTTACATTTTAAAAATTAAATTCAAATCTATTAGAACTTAGCTAGATTAGAAGCTAGAATACTATACCCACCTTAAAATGTGATTTGTGATATGAGTATAGTTCCATCATCACAAATTACTTGAATTAAACCACTTTAAATAACAATTAATGGCCATAATACTATCCAAATATTCGAATAAAGATTGATGAACACCGTTTGAGAGTAGACCACTAGAGAGATGGAAAAAAAAAGATAAATAAGTGATAAATATGTTGAAAGAGATAGAAGAAAAAAATGGTGTCCCAAAATGTTTGCACTATTTATGAATCATTATTTCAAACATTGCAATTGCAAATAGTCAAAATCTAGCACATATATTTGATATTTCCATGTTAATAAATAAAACAAAGCCATTACCTCATTCAAATTAAGTACATATATAATATATTTCCATGGTTAAATGTTCCATTCATTGCAGAGATTCATACCCAAATAAACCACCATATATAAAACACCACAGTCCCACACAAAAAGAAACTCAGAACATGAAGAGCAACCTACATGTTTATATGTACAATTTAACCTACATCACCATTCTAGTACTGTTTCTACCAGCACCACCAAGCTTCAACTTCACCTCCACATTGCTGTTATGAACATGAATTTCTCTTCCTCTTCGAACTGCAGGGACCCCACTGAACAATTGTTCCACCGAAGTAACCACATCCACAGAGCACTTCTTATTTCCCTTGCGCGTAGTTTTCGGCTTACCAGTAACTCCGGTGACCGGATTCATCTCCGAGTTCGGTTGCGGCGGCGAAAGCAGCGGCAAAACCGAAGGTATTTTGAAGTTGGTCCGAGCCTTGGAGCCTCTCAGGCGCCTCGCGGCCGCGTCGTAAGCACGCGCCGCCTCCTCAGCCGTGTCGAACGTACCCAGCCAGTGGCGGCACCGGCCGATCCGGTCGCGTATCTCCGCCGACCACCTCCCCCAGGGCCTCTTCCTCACTCCTCTGTAGCTCGTGCTCGCGCCGGTCTTCTTCTCCGCCGCCTTCTTCTTCGGCGTACCCGCCTCCGAACCCGAAGAGGTCACCGGTTGACGGTGATTGGGTCCGTAGAGGACGCGTTCTCCGACGACCGCTGCGATTCCTTCGAGGGTCGTTTCGTTGCTTGAGGCACGAGGAGGCTGAAATGGGAAGCATGATGGGTCGTGCGATTCGGGTGCATGGTGAACTGGAAGAAATGTGGCGGTGGTGGTGGTGGTTGTGGCCGTGTGTAAGAAGATTTCACCGTTCATGGTGGTGGTGGGTGTTGTAACTTCTAAGTTCTAATCTAGCTAAGTTCTTGCAAAGTGTGAAGAGTATTTATATTGCTTTGAGTGGAAGAAATAATCGTTTTTGAGATGATGAAAAAATATTTAGTGATATGAAAGATAATTGATATTTTACTTGAAAAATGTAGATATGGCTGTCAATTTCGATAAGACTGTAATCCCTCGTATTTACATGTTTGTCTTTTCTAGGCTGCCTCTCTAGCACATAGGGATACAATACCTCTTTCACAAGGTACTTTAATAATTAGGTCCTATTTTTAAGAATAAAATCATCTTATGGTCATAATGTAGTTAATTATATCATGTAGGATTATTACACTGTCTTTGCAATGAAATAAGTAGTACTTGTCAAGAAATCATTATCAATAACATTGGAGAAAGGTGATTTTGAGAAAACTATAAGCTGCTAAAAGTGATTATTTTTATGGGAGAGAAATTTTTATGGGAGAGAAATAATTGTAAGGTTTGAAAGTGTGTATATTCAAAGATACGCTCGATGAACGTTGTGTTTAAACAAACATCGTTCTGAAATTTCTCGTCATAATTTGAAAACATGTTTGCAAAAATGTACGAACACCAAAAGTCGCAAGACAACATTCCACGTAAAGCGATAAACTACAACGTTAGGCGCTTGACATGATTTTGGCTTCCCAACAACGCGAGTTTGATTATATCATCATAACAATATTCATCTTTTAAAATTCACATCTGTTATAAATCATATAAATATAAATCACGTTGAATTAAACACTATTTCACTCATAATTTTGTAAGATTATGTTAATTTAAACACCAATTTTCCAACGAGAATCCAAATAGGCACCAAGAGGAAAGGAAAACAGTAGTAGAAATGCCAAAAATACGTTTATGATGATTTTACCCGTTTAAATTTGTCCTGCTTGGTTCCCATTGGTTCTCATCCAATCGGTCACGAGATTGGATGAAACTAATTAACCAAGGTCCTAGTTCTCATTAGGACAGGTTGGTTGATTCTGTTTCAGCCAACAAGAGTGTAAACTATATTTTAATTCTCAAATTATATTTGTCCATTTACAAAATACTAAAGCTCTCGTTGACTCTCTCCCTGAAATTCATTCACTTATATTAGTTATATACAAGGTCAAAAGACCAATAGATGTGAGATGTTGGTTATAGGCTAAGCGCGCTGGTTTATTACCTTCATCCATCTCATGATTTATATTCCTCCAATATTTAAACAAACTTGAACTAATATACATTTTTTATCAGTCCATTATTTTTTGAGGAGCGAGTTTATTTATAATTTGCAAGAAACATCTCTATTTATGTGTTCCTCAACTCTCGCAACTTTTCTTTTAATGAACTCTCACAACTTAACCTATTATTTTTAGGGACATCACTATAAATATAACTTTAGGCAAACATTATATTTGGACCTTTGTAGTAGAATACTATCAATTAACAAATACGTCCGTAGTAGTAAAAAATAATGACAATTAATGGTTTTTGTTTTAATTAGTATATCTAATATCTTTCAAATTTATTTAATAATTACTTTGAATTGGTTGTACTAATTAATATATGATCTTGAAGTGGTAGAGTGAGAACGCTAGCAAAGCGTAATGAATGCATATAATATCTGTGATAAGATAAGATTAGATTGCGGGTGCGTCAGGGTGTCGTCAAGCTATAGGAAGAGATTGTTAGTTTGACTGCAATTGCAATATATATGATTGATAGTACAAATCTTTTTCTTTTTGTTCAGGCCACAGCTTCACTCAGGTCAGGTGCATGCAAATAACCGTAGCCAAACCACCTGATGAACCAGGTAGATACATGATGTCAATGAACCAGTGTTGACAGTCGTGGAAAGATTTTGTCATATTGAGAGAGAAAGAGTGTTCCAAGTTTCGATAGTCATGTATTGTACCTTCATTGCCTCAACAAGTACTAGCAATATTAGTATAAATAATCACTTGTCATGGAAGTAATTAAGTGATAAATTAAACCAAGATAAAGATTAAGTAATTTTAAATATATAGCATTCTAAATATATATACAAAATACTGAGATGCAAATTAAAGAAGATGGGATTGCATTATGATTTATGAATGATGTGATGAGGGGCAGGGTCAAATTAGGGTCAAGAAGTAATTATGCATGGGTGATAGACGATAGCAAGATTAGATAGGGGAGAACTAGAGCTGCGTTTTAATTAATGCAATATTGAGAATTGATTTGATTCGGGTTCAGATGCTTTCTTTCACCGTACCATGGCTGACCTATTGCAACTGACAGTATTACGATTTTAATTTCTTCGGATCTCAAAATTTGTCAATTATATTTTCTACATGTTTTGGCCATTCCGTAAAGAGATTAATTTCTATGCACCGACGGTGTAAAAAGTTTTACACCATCATTCAATTGCAACCTTCCATTTCCTATTTTTAGATTAAGTGTGAATTTGGCATTACGAAAAATGTTAGGCCCGTTCGGGTGATTTTTGGTTTTATGTTTTGAAATTTTTAAAAACTATAACTAGTTTACAGTTTTATAAATTCTGTTTTTGTTTTTTTTTTGGTTTTGAGTTTTAAAATATTTTGTGTTAACTTTGTAAATCCACAATAGTTTAAACAATTATTAACTTTGTGAATTTACGACAATGAGTGGTAGTGGTGACACGATAATAGAGATGTCGAATAGCAGCGATGGTAGAGTTTTGATGCTACCTAATGACAGTCACTACAAAAAATGTTGTAAATAGCAGCGGTTTTATTGTGGCGGTTTCCTAAACCGCCGTAATTTTGTGTACTTTAGGGTGGTTTGGCCACCCGTCGTAAGGGATAATATAAGTACGTCGGTTTCCTTTACATATTGGCGGTTTTAGCCGTCGTACGATACTTTTTTTTTTCGCCGCCTCACTTATTATGTGTGCGCTCCTTCTCTTGCAAATAGAAGATTTTCATTCTTCTTCCTTCTTCACAATTTCAAACCCTCATTCTGATTCCTTCTCCATCTCTTTTGCACAAACACTGTGATACCTAGCCTTATATTCATCGATTCCTCTTCTCACCACCGTCATAGGGGTCACGTAGACTGTGATAGGAGTCCCTCCAGCGATTCCTCTTCTCACCTAGGCGATCTTGCAGGTAGAATGTATAGTAGCCATGAGCCTGTAGCTTCTATCTTTGTTTCAGGTGTGTATGGTGGCGAAGAAATAGATGTTAATGTAGGCAGAGAATAGCTACTAAGTCTTTTGTGTATGGTGGCAGTGAAAATGATATCAAGTGGTAACAATGATGCTTCAATAGGAATATTACATGTACTGAGTCTTTTGTGTTGTGAAGAACACTAGATTGGCCCTTATTCTTGCTTATCACATCTTTAGTATTAGTCAATAACATTATTATTGTTATTGTTTTGGTGGTGGTTGCTTCATTATTAGTGAAAGAAAGCAACTGGAAGGTCTCCCAGAATCAGCAACAATTGCAAACAAAAATTATAAGTGCAAATTATGGCGGTTTGAACCGCTTGTTTTATATAACATTCAAATTACGGCGATTCAACCGCCGTTTCATACGCGCATATATTGTGGCGGTTTAAACCGACAATTAAGACAATTAGGGTATTACGTGATTTTAAACCGCTGTTATGAACTATATTGCGGCGGTTTTAACCGCCGTAATATTTTTATTCAATTATGGCGGTTGCAACAACGGTTTCGGGAAACCGCCACCATATAAAGAATGACAAACGATATTACTTCGTAACTCAAAAACCGCCATTACAGTCAATAGTGGCGGTTTAAACTGCCGAAAATTGCTGATATAACCGCCACAATTTGCCCAGTTTTTTTGTAGTGGGTGACAGTGGCGGTTATGGTGGTGGAAGTGGGGGGCACTGGTAGTGTTGGGGGTGGTGATGCCGGTGGAAGTAGTAGTGCAGGTTGTGGTGCCAACGTCGAAGGCGGTGGTGGTGAACGTGGAGGTGATTGTAGTGGCAATGAAGGTGTGGTGGTGGAAGGGGTGTTACTTGGTGTACGTGATGATGGTGGTGGCAGAGGCGTGGTGGTCGTGGTGATTGCGGTGATGGTTGAGTGGAGTCGATGGTGGTCGTGGAGGTGGAAGTGGTGGTGTTGGAGGGTGGTGGTGGCAGCGATAGTAGTGGTGGCGACGATGGGGGTGCTGGTGGCGCATGTGACAATGTGAAGGGTGGTGGAGGTGGTGGCGGCAGTGGCACGAGTGGAGGATGCATGTGAAGATGGTGGCGGTGGAGATTGGTGGTGGCGGCAGTTACATGTTATTGAAACTAAAAATCATAATCACAAAATCATATTTTGTGGTTTTAAAAAACAGGCTAAAATGGTTTTGAAAATCAATAAAAACTCACATCACCTCCATTTTTGTCGAACACGTTTTGTTTTCAAAATTTCATTTGAAAACTAAAAAATGAAAACTCGCAACCACCCCGAACGGGCCCTTAGACTTCTAACGATGGGTGACGTGACAAACCAGCCACAGAAAATTCACAAAATATATATGACCTGAAAGGATTTAAAACTCAGACCTTTTATCGTATACTCACATGTTTTACCATTAGATTGCGAGTTATCTTGTAAATATATGCCCATAATTTTGTATTTATTTAAGCCTGTATGCAGAGTGCTGGGCGACCCTTTATAGGCGATGGACGCCAGTTGCTTAATTGATGGGTTTCTGGTAACTGCCATGGCTGTTGAGCGGCCATTGACAAACGTTGGGCACCCAAATGATCCAAAAATTCTTCAAGTCTCAATAGGGATGGCAATGGGTCTTGGACCCATTGGGTACCCGCTTAAATTACCCACAATGGGAAGGGTAAAAACCCACAAATGGGTATGGAGTTGGGTATGGGTAATTACCCGCAAAAATTAGTGGGTACGGGTGCGGGTATGGGTACTATAGTACCCAACCCGCCCCATACCCGCACACACTTTATTAATTATTTTTATTATATGTATATCCACTTGAAAGTATATAAATCAACAAACTTAGTTAAAGAAAAACTTTCTAACATACTCTTTTAAAAATGAATGATTTTACTTATTAAATACTTGAATAGTCTTTTGTATTTTTAATTTATGCTCTTTATTTTATAATAGTAGTTATATTATTTTATGTTAGAGAATGGAAATTGCATTTCCGTTAACTAAATTGCGGGTAATGGGCATGGGTACGGGCATATAGGTACCCAGAGGGTACGGGGACGAGCATTCAAATTGCTACCCACGCGGGTATGGGGACGGGTACGGGTATATTTTGAAAACGCGGGTACGGGGACGGGTAATATAGTACCCTACCCAGACCCTACCCATTGCCATCCCTAAGTCTCATGAAAATATGCACTTTCCTTCAGAACTTCACTCCTACATCATAATTTGAGAATATAATCAATCATTAAACACATTTGAGCTTAATTCCCAATCAATTAACAACTTTCAATCAAGATGAGGAGAACTAATAAGGATTTCTCATGAATCACTTAAGATAAGTGCCTAAATTGTGTATGAAAATTAGGAAAATATGACACTTATTATATGGTATTGCTAAAGCTTAAATGAATAAAATGCTCTTTATCACCTTCTTCCTCTTGCTCATCTGTGTCTTTTTCGTCATCCTCCCGTCGCGATTGAATTATTCATGCTCTATATGTTATTGTTCATCCTAATTCTTGCATCAAATACCTTCCAAATTGTTTTTAAAAACGTTTATGGGAAGTCCACTACTATTTCTGGGTGGTTTCGTGCATGTTAGCACAAGAAAAACGTGAAAAAAATGAGGCCAGGGAAGCCCACCGCGAAATTACAAGATACAGGACAATTTGTCGGGAAAGTCGTGGTATGCAACTATGGAACTTTCTTCCCCCTCCGGCCGTCGTTGGTCACGAAACAACCACCACTCTTCTCATCTTTCCAAGTTGCACCATAACCTGGCCTTTGCTCCTCCTACCACCACCTTCCGTCGTGACTGTCATTGCGAGCTTCATCTTCGCTAGCGAGACTTGCTGGGAAATTCCCAGAGTCGTGTTTAGAGATTTGTTTATGGGAAGTCCTTTACTTATGTAGTGATGATGATTTGTGGGATATTGGGGGTAGGAGGAAGGAAGATGGGAGAAAGAGGAAGGTGGCGGTTATGGGTATTGAAGATGAAGAAGGTTAGTGTGGTGGTGACTGCTAGAGTTTTGGGAAGGGAATATTAGGAACGAGAGAGAACCACATATATACTAAATAAATACACAAATTTGGTAATTTTTTGCGGGGTTGTCTAAATGACCCATGATAATATTTGAGTTAAATAACTCATGATCTAGGTGGACCAATCACATTCAAGATAATTAGCTGAAATTTTTATATTTTATTAATTTATTTTTTTAAGGTTAAATATGTTTTTGTCCCTAACTTAAACACATATATGTAAAAAGATACTTGAAAAAAATATACAAATTTTAGTCATTTGAAATTTTATTTTTGATCTAAAACGGTTTCATGTGGATCTTTTTACATTTATTTCAGTCTCTCAAAAATTTCTTCCATCAAATTACATCCTTCTCTCCCCATAATTATTTAAAACCCTAGAAATTCATATCTTCATCTCCAAAACCCCTCCATCTTCTTCATCTTCAAAACCCATAAATTTCCTTCATCTTCCTCCTTCTTCCTCTCCCACCAAAACCACCATCACAAAATTACGGGTCCACCTAAACCACCATTTTAAATCTTCCTCAACTAATGATTTTCCACGTAATCCTGCTTATTATTGGCTACTTTTGTCTTGGTACGGCCATAAATTGTGGCGGAAACCAAGTTGCAAAAACTCTCACTATTGATCAACGTGGCAAAGGAGATTTCAAAACGATTCAAGCTGGTATTGATTCTGTAAAGAGAAACAATGAGCAGTGGGTTAAGATTCACATAAAAACTGGTGTATACATGTAAAGATTAACAATTTACATGTCAATTGCCTTTGGTGTGGCCTTTAGTGATATTTTAGTATTTTTTTATTGCATTGAAAAAAAATAAAAACGAAAAGACTATTGAGGGAGTGTCCATCATGTAATGGTAGGGATATGATAGCTATGCTAGTGGTTCTACGAGTTCTAGTAAGTGGCAGAGACATGGTTTGATGGAAGTCACATGAAATTTTTTTATATGTATTGGACGGATTTGATTTTCATTTGATTTATTTTTAGAAGCCGCAACCGATCACAATCATATGCTCGACCAGTAATTTTGTGATGGTGGTTTTGGGTGGGAGAGGAAGGAGGAGGAGGAAGAAGATGAAGGAATTTATTGGGTTTGGAAGATGAAGAAGATAGAGGGGTTTCTGAGATGAATTTCTGAGTTTTGGGATGAAGATATGAATTTTTGGGTTTTGAAATAACTAAGAGGGGAGAAGAGGACTTAATTTGATGGAAGAAATTTTTAAGGGACTAAAATAGATGTAAAAAAATTCACATGGAACCATTTTGGATCAAAAATAAAATTTTGAAGGACTAAAATCTTTATATTTTTTTCAGGTACCATTTTTTATTTATGTGTATAAGTTAGGGACCAAAAACTTATTTAACCCTAAATAAATAAATTAATAAAATATAAAAATTTCAATTAATTATCTTAAATGTGATTGGTCCACCTAGATTATGGGTTATTTAACCCAAATATTACCATGGGTCATTTAGACAACCTTTTTTGCAGGATACATTGTAGCCTAATGAGCGAGATATAAGTATATATATGAACTTGAGGATTGTGGTTCAAATTCACTTTAGCTAATATTTTGTGATTTTTAACATTTTCAGTATATGCTTAGGTGGCAAGGCTGATGAGGTGGCTAGCCACATCACCCTCCATTAGAAGACTAACGTTTTTTGACACAGCACGTACCAAAGTCACAGTACTATTGTTTTACATATAAGGTATATATGAAAAAAAATTATAGGGTCCTAAACCAAAAGTCTTCTAAAATAGAGGGCACTAAAACATATATATTTAAGCATAGGTTTAATGGGGGTGTTAAATAATTATATATCATTATATTATTTTTATTTGTCATGAGGGCAGTATAGTCATTTAGTCTTTTATGTATTTTCTATTTATATTCAATAATCTTTTTATTGTAACAATTCTTCATCATGTAAACTCCAACACATTTCCCCTCTCCTCTTTCTCTTTCGTTTTTCTAAACATTGTTTCTGTTAACAATATTGACATAAACAATAGAACCATGAGTCTTATTGAAAATAAACTCTATAATTTATTATCGGGGTTGAAACTTTAAATTTTAAACTTTGTCAATAATTCATTTGTTATAAAACTCCTTCGGTTGCAGATCTAAATGTAATATTCATAAAAGTTCCTTCCATGGTCGCACACAAAATGGGTTAAACCCATTCACAATCGAACCTTGTTGTAATCGCATAAATGTACATTATCACGATTATGGTGTGCTTAAGAGGTTAAATTTATGATTAAGCGTCGACTAAGGGAGAAATCGATTTTGAATGCCAAATTAATCACCTAAGAGTTTATTAATCACATGATTATTAATCACATAATCATGTGATTAATTACTAACTTGATTTCTCATTTGCGTTGAGGCAAGCGACAAAGACACGCACCAACACATCAACGGAGAAACAAAATTGTTCCATGTTTTCTCAAATGTGAATTAAGGTTGAGTTCAATGAAATTTCAAACATACACTAAGCAATTTTAGTTGTGATTTTGATAACCATGGTATTAATGCAAGTTTCCACACATAACAAAATTGTCAAATCCTACTTCTTCCTTCTTTCTTCAACACCCAAGCCCAAATTGTTGAGTTAGAGGGAGACGAAAGTGGGAGCAATTATGAGGTTGTTAAGGAAGAATAGTTTTGCAGCGGTTGAAGTAGGAGGAGAAGGAGAGTAGAATAAAAGTTAGGGTTAGCATGATATACAAACAAATAAAATCGTCGGTGAATTTCTTCTGGATCGAGACAAAAGAAGCCTCAACCTCAAATATACAAAGGTGGAACGAGTGGCTAACACGGTAGAAGGGAGCGTTATTAGAGAAATATTATAGTCTTAACACAAAAAATATTTACCATGTGAACTTCACATAACAAAAGTGGAAAATTGAGCTTTTGATCGAAATGCAAATAAAATGCATGCCCGCTTGGTGTAATAATTTAACACTTCGTCACTTGAGCAAATAGTTGAGGTTCGATTCCCAAATATTATGAATATTTCCCCCACGACTCAAAAGCTCTGGATTCGTCCCTGGATGCAAACATATATTAACACTTACTTAAGGCCCGTTTCATATGCTGTATAATATAAGGTGTGATAAAAATTTAAATTTAATATTATACAACATTTGGTCATACACCATATAATTTATCATTTTGTTTAAGTTAATATAACCTTATACTTTCTGAAATATTGAATAATGATAGCTGATATCAAAACACGGATGGTGTTAATGGGTGGTGAAGATAGTGGTGATGGGTGGTGGCGATGGTGGCAGCGATGGTGGCGGTAGTAGTTGTCACAATGATGGAGGGTGGGGGTTGTGGCGGTGCTGTAGAGGTGGCAGTGGTGGTGCTGAGTGATGTCAGCGGTGGAGGGAGGTGATTGTGGCATTAGCGGTGGTGTGTTATGGAGATAGGTAGTGGTGGTGGCATTGACAGTGTAGGGTGGTGGTGGTAGTAATGATGATATCGACGATGGTGATAGTGGTGGAGTGTGGTGATGGTGGTTGCGGTAGTGGATGAAGTTGATCAGAGGTGGCCTAAGAAGGGGGGGTTTGAATTGTGTCATCCAAAACTTGGCTTTCCAAACGATCAAGAGCATTGATGCTTGAATGGTTGTCGTTTGGTGCAGCAGAAA
Organism: Lotus japonicus; assembly: GCF_012489685.1. NCBI lineage: Eukaryota > Viridiplantae > Streptophyta > Magnoliopsida > Fabales > Fabaceae > Lotus > Lotus japonicus. The sequence continues at coordinate 73,248,154 of NC_080043.1, forward strand.
TGTGTGAGCAGGGAAGGAGCCAATGAACACCATATTTTTTATCCCGGTGGACATCCTGAACGATATGGCTACATCAAGTCCTTGGCCATACCAAGATTTCACTAAGCTCAAGTATCAAAGACTTCTCCATACAAGTATTCTTGTCCATGCCTCCTCAGGCATTGATGAGTATTCTTTGACCGCTGCCTCTCCAGGAAAACCAAGTATTCTTTTGCCACTGCCTCTTCAGGCATTAACAAGTATTCTTTGTCCCCTGCCTCTTCAGGAAATTACAAGTATTCTTAGGACTTCTCCTTACTAAGTATTATCAGGACTCCTCCTTACAAGTATTAGTAGGACTTCTCCTTACAAGTACATATGACTTCTCCTAAAACAATATTTCTCAAGATTATTTCCTTCTACATTGTTCCCTTCTTCTAAGAGTGATGGTTCCGTCCATGAATCATAAAGTATATAGGACTTCTCCTAAAACAATATTTTTCAAGATTATTTCCTTCTACATTGTCCTCTTCTTCTAAGTATATACTTTATGTTCTATTACATGAAAGAGTATGTATGAGATTTTACTCTTAAGAAATTCTTCTCTTCATGTTGAAGCACACGATGGAGATGATCTTTTCTGAATTGTGATCCAAAAGCTTCTTTTCTTTTTTAGCTCAAAGGCTAATCTGCAAATCTTCAGATCTTCCGTTTATACTTCTGAATCTTCCGTGAGAGAAAGATAACTGTTAGAGTGTGTTCTTCATGGACCTTCTAGCCGTTGGATAAAATAGTGCTTTTGTGCACTTGATGCTAGTTGCTTTAAATGCTTGACACTTGTTTGATGAATACCTTTTGCTAAAAAGATATAGTCTTCCAGCTTGTCGGTATCATAGGTCTGAGTTTGTATACGTTGGTGTATAGATATTGTAATTTGATTATGAAACCATTGTACTTTTCACTTTGCATTGTGCTTTGTCAGAACATGTGATCTTGACTTTGCGAGGCTTCTTCAAGAAGATATTTCGAGCTCTTTTCCAAATTCATTTCAACGGTCATTCTTCAGACATTGCAGTTTTCATCCTATGATAGACTTTTTCCATTTAGACGATCTGCTTTCATTGCTCTTCTGCTTCAGTCGTCTTTTTCTTCAGACGATCGTTATGCTTCACTCATTCTTCTTACCTTCTTTATGTTGGTCATTTAGAACTTAGATGATAACCTTTGACCAATCACTTGTAGCTTCTTCTCATAAATGGATTTGTCCTGAAAGTATGTTGCATGATGAAGGTAGATAATAGTTGGCATCGACTTTACTCCATTTCTTGTATGAGAGAGAGAGAGAGAGAGGAAACTTGAGCTTGTTGTCGTTGTGCATGTTTCCTTGATCAATGTGCTTCATAGTGTATCACTTGATTTCTTGAACTTGACTTTCTCCTCTGGCTTGTCAGAGACAAATCTCCAATTTGAACATGACACTCATTCTCTAGAGATTTGCTTCCATTTGTCAGTCTTTAAGATAGACGAAGAATGTAAACATTGAGTGCAGTCTTCTCAGAAGATCTGATTTCTTTGGTTGATCTTGTATGAATTATCTTTGAAGCTTTGACTCATCTTCTAAAGACGGTCTTGATGTTTTGACATTAATTGCGCATATTGTCTTGTATCTTGATCGTTCTTCTCTTCTCTTCTCTTGCCCAGACGATCTAGCAAAGTTGACTTTCTTTGCTTGTCTAGTCTGCCTTGTAACTTTGACATTTCTTCACTGAAATGTATTGTCTTGCACTCTAGACATCAGATGATGAGGGGTGTAGGTCATAAATGTTGTTTCCTGAAATATAATTCATTTGAGATATTTAATCATTGCACTTATACTCTTGAGAATTGTAACATCCCGATCTGACGACTGGTCTCACGCTAACAACACGCGTCTTTTCAGCGCGCTTTGTCCTCACTTACGCGCTTCCCTGGAAAACTTCCCAGGAGGTCACCCATCCCAATATTTCTCCAAGGCAAGCACACTTAACCATGGAGTTTTTTAGAGTTGGGCTCCCGAAAAGAAGATGCATCTTGTTGTTATGAGTAGTACCAATCAAATCATTTATGCCCTAATCAACAGTATAGTCTCATACCTATACAGTCTAGGAATACCTCTTGTACGGGTGCGAGATCGGTTCATTCATGTGACCCTCCGCGTAGAAGCCTGCTATGAGCCGCTCCTTGTCCGTGCCTCACTGCACCGGCGATCACTCCCCGCCCTCGTCGGCCCCGGGTGTTACAGGCCCACCAGCTTCCGCTTGGTTCGTCCCCGAACCACACCGTACTGAGAAAGGTCGGCTTTGATACCATTTGTAACATCCTGACTTGACGACTGACCTCACAGTAACAACACGAGTCTTTTTAGCGCGCTTTGTCCTCACTCGCGCGCTTCCTGGGAAACTTCCCAGGAGGTCACCTATCATAATATTGCTCCAAGGCTAACACACTTAACCATGGAGTTCTTATGAGTTGGGCTCCCGAAAAGAAGTTGCAACTTGTTGTTATGGGTAGTACAATCAAATCATATATGCCTTCCTCAACTGTATAGTCCATCCCTACAAAGTCTCGGAATACCTCTTGTTCGGGTGTGGTGCGTCCCTCCACATAGAAGGCGATCAATCCTCGCCCTTCTCAGCTCAGGGCGTCACAGGCCCACCAACTTCCGCTTGGTTCGTCCTCGAACCGCACCGTACTGGGAGAGGTCGGCTCTGATACCATTTGTAACATCTCGATCTGACGACTGGCCTCACGCTAACAACACGAGTCTTTTCAGCGCGCTTTGTCCTCACTTACGCGCTTCCCGGGAGAACTTTCCTAGAGGTCACCCATCCCAATATTGCTCCAAGGCTAACACAGTTAACCATGGAGTTCTTATGAGTTGGGCTCCCGAAAAGAAGTTGCAACTTGTTGTTATGGGTAGTACAATCAAATCATATATGCCTTCCTCAACTGTATAGTCCATCCCTACACAGTCTCGGAATACCTCTTGTTCGGGTGTGGTGCATCCCTCCACATAGAAGGCGATCAATCCTCGCCCTTCTTAGCTCAAAGATGCATCTTGTTGTTATGGGTAGTACAATCAAATCATATATGCCTTCCTCAACTGTATAGTCCATCCCTACACAGTCTCGGAATACCTCTTGTTCGGGTGTGGTGCGTCCCTCAACATAGAAGGCGATCAATCCTCGCCCTTCTCAGCTCAGGGCGTCACAGCGACAGTGGTGGCGGTAGTGGTGGTGGAGGTTGGTGGTTGTTGCGGTTGATTAAATATTATCATGTAGTTTATACATTATACTCTTATCAGATTTTATCTATCATCCATTGTGTGAATTAAATAATTCATCATTTTAAGAGTGGATTAATGGATAAGTCTATATAATACAATGTGAGCACCAAACAATGGATACACCCATAATGTATTGTTTAAACTTATACTATTATGTCTAATACGACGTATCATACGAGCCCTTAAAAATAAACGTAAAAGAAATATAATTTCCTGGTAAATAAAGAGTTACACACTATGCTCGTTTGGGTTTCGTGTAAAGTCAATGTAAATCTATGTTTAATTAATATGTCAAAATTTTACTTTTTAAATGCACATTAAATTTAACGTGTTAAATTCTAACTTTTTGATATTGCTTTCAAAATTACATTGACTATATAACTTAAAAACTTAAATTGAATCTCTCCTGCTCAATTAATTTGTCTTTTTGTTGAAACTTGAGTATGAAGTCAATCTCTTTAAAAACTTGAATAATTTATGCAAGCAAACTTGACTTTCTGATTCTCTCTCTCTCTCACAATTTTGCGCGCACACACACAGTTTTATACGTTTTCCAAGTTTACAACTTTTGTATATTCAACATTGCATAGCATACAACATTGCACGCAATCTGATCAAGGTCAAATTAACAAGAATAATAATTGATTAACAAAATTGCAATAATGATATATACACACCTATTTTTTAAATACTTCATTTCCACCTCTTTTTATTTATATCTCTCTACTCTTATCATCTATCACATCTCATACTTTTTTTCTCTTACTTTTTCTTTTCTTTCTATCTCTCATCATTCCACCTCTCTCCGCTTAAAAAAAAGGTGTGAATGAAACATTATTCACAAAATTGCACGCAAAGCAATCAATCTGATTGTGGATTAGTGGGCACTCATAAAAACTAAAAAAGATTTGTGTACATTTAAAATTTGACACCGGCCACGCATGTGATTTGTGACTAGTTTTAATCAGGGGCAGACATACCTTAGGCTCAAGGGTTCATCTGAACCCCCTGGAAATAAAAATTTGCCACTTACCCCCTTATATGATTTTTTTTGAACCTCCTGAAAATTTTACTTTGCACCAAGATCCCCTCTCTCTATCTCGGCTTCTCCTTCTCCCATACCCATCACCCAAGGCCGACAGCAAGACTGGAGAACAGATGAGAAAGATTGAAATAGATCGATGTTCATGTCTAACATCCGTGTGGTCATCAATTAACATGGTATCACATATTTCCTTGGTCTCAAAACTTAGTCTGGTAGCAAATATAAGAAAAATGAAAAGTTTGAACAGAGAAATGTGAAAGAGGGAAGAGATGCGGCTGTGGTGGCTGTAACTCTAAAGTAGTGAATGTGGAGAACAAATATTAGGGTTAGTTGGGTGATTTGGACTTTTACTCGGTAAGGCCCCCTCTCTCTATCTCGGCCACACACACACACACACACACACACACACACACACAACAAATGTATATTTTTTTATGAATAAACATATTAAAGTTGTTTTTTATATTTTTACCGATGTGTTCATTTGAAAATTTTGAACCCCCTGACCTCAGGGTTCTGGATCCGCCACTGGTTTTAATCCCCACTTTTATTGTAATTTTGTAGAGTTAAAAATCGCCACATATCACAAGTGTCACTGATGTGGTGAAATTTTTCAATTGCACAAATTGGCGCTTCTGATGGTTTGCTTGTGGTCCCTAAAGACCAAAAACTTCCCTCTCCTGAACAAAGGAAAGGGAAGAAATATTGTAAATATCACAACTTTTTTGGTCATTGGACCTCACAGTGTGTTCGTTTCAGGGATCTTGTGCAGGGGGCATTGGATTCGGGAAGACTCAAGTATGATGAGAAAGCTAAGGGCCAGATGAAGATTGACTCTGATCCGCTGCAGGTGGTTGAGACCAACTATGTGGAGCCTCTCCATATTTGCATGGTCGATATTTCTGAAAAGCTAGATCTGGGTTTGACGCTCGGAGAGGCAAAAGAGAAAGGCACCGCAGCTGAGGAGCCAGAAATCGAGAAAGAGATGAGCTTTGATGAGGTTTACCCCAAGGCTGGAGAAACTCTTGTCGAATTTCTATCCCGGAGCAAGGATGGCGAAAAGGAGGTCATGCTATGTCCTCGATGCAGCGCAGTCTTCGACAAGTCTGCAGCCAAAGCCTACCAAGACTCTGAAATGAAGAGACACTATCAAAAGAAAGTGCCTGTGTCTAGAAGACTGAAGTATCCCCATGAGGAGTGGGTTGAGAGAGACCAGGAACTCGATGGCCATAAAGGCCAACATATAAGAGGCAAGGACAAGACTTATGTCCCTAATGCTGGTTTACCAAAGAACCAATGGTTCAGGCCAGCACCCCCAAAGCCAAAACAACACCAAAAGTGGCAAAAAATCGACTTGAGCCAAGGATCTTCCTACGTCAACAATTCTCGCGTGTCACGAAACTACTCCTATGGCTCCAGGAACTACTATGCTCCTGAACAAATGACCAGAACTCAGTTTAGACGTTTTTTGAGGAAAAGGAAAGCTGAAAGGGAAAGGGGCGGCAAGTTCCGTTCGCTATGGGACATAAAGCCTGAAGACAATCCTAGCAATGAACCTAGCGTAGCGTCAGTTATCAATCAGCTAGACCATGCCATCAAACAGGGAATGACTGTGCCACCAGACCCAGCCAAGGAAAAGGCAAAAGGTGCAGCCGAAGATGAAGATGAAGACATGCTTGAAGATTTCGATGACAGTGATGGAGAAGATCTCAACATCATTTGCATAGTATCTATCTTACCTGCAGAATTCGACAGAATTTCAGAGGTTACAGAAAGTGAGGAGGACTACTATGTCGAAGAAGAGCCAGATGACAACCCTTTGTGTTATTATGTGATGCAAAAGGGGCCTGTCAAGGATGAGAGAGCTATCTTTCAGAGGCCAACATAACAGATGAAGAGCCATTTAAAATCACTATTCGTTTGGGCTAAAGTTGAAGAGAAAGGAGTTAACAAAGTCCTTGTCGACGGAGCAGCTGCAATCAATTTGATGCCCAGGTTTATGCTCAAAAGGTTGGGCAAGACTGAAGCAGATCTAATCCCCCATGACATGGTACTTTCTGACTATGAAGGAAAGACGAATTCTTCCTTGGGGGCAATCATGCTAAATATAACCGTGGGAACGGTGGCCCGCTCCACATTGTTCATTGTGGTGCCTTCAAAGGCCAACTATAATCTGCTGCTGGGGAGAGAATGGATCCATGGCGTGGGGGCAGTGCCTTCAACTTTGCATCAACGTATATCCATTTGGAAATCAGATGGGGTTGTCGAAAATGTACAAGCAGATCAAAGCTACTATTTGGCAGAAACAGGTTACGTTGGCAAAAAGAATTTCGAGAAGAGTTTAGCCACAATCGCTCATTTGGACACAGTGGCCAACCAATATTTCAATCCATACTCAGAGTATTCAGTGACATTGGATCTCATCCGGGGGCTAAACCTCAATGAAGCTTGCAAACCTGATGCCATGAGCGGATGGCACATCGATGAAGAGAAAGATGCCACTACTGAGTGGCAAAACAATGGTAAAGATGATTAATTCGAGCATAGCTCGAATTTCGGCTTACGCAGCCGAAAATAGAGTAAGAACGACCTTAGAGGCCGCAAGAGTGGCCAAAGAAATGGCTATTGATGAAGTTACTAATGTCTCAATTCTGCCCGTCGAGATGCCACTTCAGGATGAGGCAACAACAAAAAAGGATAACACACGCTTGGAAGAGGACGAGCAGGGCGTCGAAGAATTTGAAGATCTTCGCAACTTGAGGTTAGATTGCATCTATGATGATAGCCCATTGGGTTTCGAGAAACCGGTGATCGACGTTTCCAAGAAAATGGAAGCATAGGATCCTTTGGAAGAAATAGACTTGGGTGATGGCTCTGAGAAGAAGCCAACGTACATCAGCGCCCTTATTGATCCGGAGTTAAAGGATAGGATGGTGAAATTATTCAAAGAGTTTAAAGATTGTTTCGCTTGGGATTATGATGAAATGCCAGGACTTAGTCGCGAACTGGTGGAATTGCAGTTATCCATCAAGAAAGATAAAAAACCATTCAAGCAATTACCCAGGAGGTTTCATCCAGATGTGTTGGTAAAAATCAAGGGAGAAATCGAAAGGCTTCTTAAGTGCAAATTCATCAGAACAGCTCGATACGTGGATTGGTTAGCCAACGTGGTCCCAGTGATCAAGAAGAATGGAAAGATGAGAGTTTGCATTGACTTTCGAGATCTAAATGCTGCCACCCCAAAAGATGAATATCACATGCCCATTGCCGAGATGATGGTGGATGCAGCTGCTGGTCACGAATACTTAAGCTTGTTGGATGGTTATTCAGGCTACAACCAAATCTTCATAGCAGAAGAAGATGTATCGAAGACAGCTTTTCGATGTCCTGGTGCCTTAGGGACATATGAGTGGGTGGTCATGCCATTTGGGTTGAAAAACGCTGGCGCGACCTACCAAAGGGTAATGAATACCATTTTTCATGATTTTATTGAAACTTTCATGCAGGTTTACATCGATGATATCGTGGTGAAATCCCCATCAAGGGATGACCATTTGTTGCATCTGAGAAAATCCTTTGAGAGGATGAGAAAATATGGCCTGAAAATGAACCCCCTTAAATGTGCCTTTGGTGTTATTGCAGGTGATTTTTTGGGTTTTGTGGTGCATAAAAAGGGCATTGAGATCAACAAAAACAAAGCTAAAGCCATTCTCGATACAAGTCCACCAACCAGCAAGAAGCAACTGCAATCGTTACTGGGGAAGATTAACTTCTTGAGAAAATTCATTACCAACCTCAGCGAGAAGACCAAGTCATTTTCCTCACTTCTTCGACTTAAGAAAGAAGACGTGTTCCAATGGGAAGCAGAGCACCAAAAGGCTTTCGATGAACTTAAAAAGTACCTGTCCAACCCGCCAGTAATGGCACCACCCATAAGAGGGAGGCCGATGAAGCTTTATGTCTCTGCCACAGATGAAACCATTGGAAGCATGCTGGCTCAAGAAGATGAAGATGGCAACGAAAGAGCCATATTTTACTTAAGTAGGGTGTTGAATGATGCAGAAACTCGATACACCATGATCGAGAAATTGTGCTTATGCTTGTACTTCTCTTGTTTAAAGTTGAAATATTATATAAAGCCAATTGATGTAATGGTTTTTTCTCATTATGATATAATAAAGCACATGTTATCCAAGCCGATCTTGCATAGTCGAATCGGTAAATGGGCTTTGGCCCTAATCGAATATTCATTAACTTATGCCCCGTTGAAAGCAATTAAGGGGAAAAAAGTTGCCGATTTCTTGGCGGATCATACCCTGCCTAAAGAGATCATAACTTACGTAGGCATCCAGCCTTGGAAGCTCTTTTTCGACGGTTCCAGCCATAAAAATGGAACCGGAATTGGAATGTTCAAAGTATCCCCAGGGGGCATCCCCACTAAATTCAAATTTAGGATCAAGGATAATTGCTCAAATAATGAGGCTGAATATGAGGCGTTGATATCAGGCCTCGAGATCTTGATAGCTCTTGGGGCAAAGAACGTTGTCTTAAAAGGGGATTCTGAGTTGGTGATAAAGCAACTTACCAAAGAATACAAATGTGTTAGTGAGAATTTAGCTAGATATTACGTAAAAGCGAATAGTTTGTTGGCTAAATTCGACGAGGCTGGAATAGGTCACGTTCCCAGAATAGATAACCAAGAAGCCAATGAATTGGCGAAGATCGCATCAGGGTACATGGTTGATAGATTTAGACTGAAGGAACTCATTGAAGTAAAAGAAAAACTAAATCCCTCCGATCTCGACATCTTGGTCATTAACAATATGACACCTAGTGACTGGAGAAAGCCAATTGTTGAGTATTTACAAAACCCTGTGGGCACCACTGATAGAAAGACAAAGTACAGGGCTATGAATTATGTCATCATGGGAAATGAGCTATTCAAGAAAAATGTCGACGGAACACTACTGAAGTGTTTAAGCGAAGACGAAGCGTTCATAGCAATCTCAGCTGTTCACGATGGATTATGCGGATCCCATCAGGCAGGAATCAAGATGAAGTGGATTCTATTTCGACAAGGGATGTATTGGCCTACTATCATGAAGGATTGCATGGAATTTGCGAAGGGATGTCAAGATTGCCAGAGACATGCAGGGATACAGCATGTGCCAGCAAGTGAATTACATTCAATCATCAATCCATGGCCATTCAGGGGGTGGGCTTTGGATCTAATTGGTGAGATTAACCCATCTTCGTCTAGGCAGCATAAGTATATAATAGTGGCCATAGATTACTTTACTAAGTGGGTAGAGGCAATTCCTTTACAAAGTGTTACCCAAGACACGATGATCGATTTCATTCAGAATCACATAGTATACCGTTTTGGGTTGCCTGAATCACTCACTACAGACCAAGGCACAGTATTTGTAGGTCAAAAAGTAGCATCATTCGCGGAATCTTGGGGTATAAAGTTTCTAACCTCAACTCCTTATTATGCTCAGGCAAATGGCCAGGTAGAAGCGGCCAACAAAACGCTAATCACCTTAATTAAGAAACATGTTGGTCGAAAACCTAAGAGTTGGCATCAAACTTTGGGCCAAGTGCTTTGGGCTTACAGGAATTCACCTAAAGAAGCTACCGGGGCAACACCATTTCGACTAGCGTATGGCCAAGAAGCAGTGCTGCCAGCAGAAGTGTATTTGCAGTCATGTAGAATCCAAACGCAAGAGGAAATTCCAAGTGAAGACTATTGGAACATGATGCTTGATGAATTGGTCAACCTCGACGAAGAAAGATTATTGGCTTTGGATACCCTAACCAGGAAAAAGGACCGCATTGCTAGAGCTTACAATAAAAAGGTTATAATTAAATCTTTTATGCCCGGTGATTACGTGTGGAAGGTTATCCTACCAGTTGATAAAAAAGACAAACGTTATGGAAAATGGGCTCCAAACTAGGAAGGCCCTTTCAAAGTCGAGACAGTGCTTTCCGGCAACGCTTATTCGATTAAAGAGTTAGGGGATCAAACTCGACAACTGACAATAAATGGCAAGTACTTAAAAGCGTATAAGCCAACGTTGCATGAAATAAAAATCGAGTAAGGAAAATGAGAAAGATATTGCCAAAATCGAGGGTTTTATTAATTAAAGCGAAACATTACAAATATGGCAAAAAAAAACTCTAAAAGGGAGGGTTGGCCCTATAACTATTATATCTAGCCCTTAGAGGCTCCATGCGCCTCAGTACATCTTCTTGCTGGGCTTCCAGTCGCGATTTCTCTTGTCGAAGATCCAGTTCCTCGCGGGCAGTAGTGGAAAGCTTGTCAACCAAGACTTTCAGAGCTCCCACACTCTCCTCAGGGCCCACTTGATTCAAAGCAGCCCTCAACTCGTCGAACTCCTCCATCTTCTCATTGATTTGGTATTCAGCAAAGAACACTTGAGCGGAGAAGTCCTGGTGCTCTTCATACAGAGGCATTGCCTCATTCAGGAGCCCCCTGAAGAGGAGTTCTCACGGAAGCAATGATGTTCCGCTGCAGAAGTCGGTTAATGAGCCCTGCAAGCTCTTCAGCCAGGGAAAGAAAGGAACATAGTTCCCAGAACAAATCTTGATCAAAAGCCAAGCTCCGGATTTGGTTGAGAAGACGACGACTGGCCATGGTTAAAGGAGTTAGGAAAGGAAAGACCCTGGAAGACTTACAGTGATAAGGAGTTTGAAGAAGTTACTGAAGAAAAGTAATAAGAAACGCTCTATTTATAGTGCTCGTAACAAAGGGTTGCATTAATTGATGGCAATCAGTTGCCAACTCTTCACCTTATGGTTATAGGCCACGTAGGTTACCACTACCATCGTAAATACCACTACCATCGTAAATAGCTTTGGCCTTTCAAGAAAATGTGGTAAAAGACTGCAATAAATTGGCCTATTTCCCAGAAATCAAACGAAGACAGCATAAATAATGCGTTGAAATCAGGACGGTGCAACAATAATAGGCAGCCGTTGGAAAGTGAAGCATAAATGCATTGTAGAAAAACGAAGATACTTGGCAAATTAAAGGTTAGATTATATAGCCCAAAGGTCAAGTGCCAAAGGCGTTGTCGAAATAAGTACATGAAATTTGGCATCAAAAGCCATGATCAAAACAATGTCATCATTACAAACCGATAAATAAAAAGAGAAATCCTAGAGCTGAGATTTGAAAGAATTCAAGCGGTCAGCAAAAGTGGCGATTTTGGCTTCGAGATCCTTCTTGACAGCCTGATCAACCTCCAAATCCTTGATAACCTCCTTCGTCGAGAAGATCAGAGCCTTGGATTCCTTAGTGAGCACATCTAGTTGAGTCTTCACAGCAGGGCCTTCCTCGACCAAATCAGTCCGTTTCTTCTCCAACTTGGTAATCTCTCGACGCAGCTCCTCAAGTTTAGTGTCGACATCAGATATGTCATCTGCAATCAAAACCTTCCTAGCAGTGAATTTCTTGAAGTCCTCTTTCATCGCCGCAATCTGAGCTTTACCAGAAGAGACTTTGGGTTCCTTGAGGCTAACAGCTTGGCCCACGTCCTTGGCTTGATGGAAAGTGGCTAAGGCATCCATCAAAAAGGATTGAAGGTTGGCCAAAGCAGCAGTCTGGCGAGAATCAAGCTTTTGACCAAGTAGGAAGATGAGCAATTCCTTAGCAGTATGACTCGCTTGAGAATCAGCTCGAATCTGGTCGAGGAATCCACTGTCGAAGACAATAGCCTTCAGCCGACCCAGGCTCTCCTCAATTTGCTGAAGGTTGGCAATTCCACTAGATTGAGTAGTCTCAGCAGTAACATCAGCTTGACGAGGCGGAGAATCCCATTCTAAAGTGCCATCGAGAAAGCCATCCAAAGCCGCCAGTGGGTCTGTCTCAAATAAGGTGTCAAGCTTCTCGCTAGACACACGAGATGAAGAACCGCCCTTGGCTTGAGGTGAAGGCTGCACAGTAGCAGTTGTCGACTTTGGAGGAGGCAGGGCTAGCATCCTTGTCAGGTTGCATTCTCGAATGCGAGTCATCGGCTGACAGCAGGATCTCGATTTGAGGAGCCTCTTCTTCATGAATAGGAGAAGTTGCACCTTGAGTTTCCTACAGGAGAAAATCAGAAAAGTAAGCCTTGGCCTCTTTAGTGGCCTCTTTAGTAAAATAGGATGCACATCCAAGGCCCCGCCAAAACGTGGAAAAGTTATGGGGACGGATGATTACCTGGCGAGTAGACCCTTTGGAAGGACTGGAGTTGGTGGAGCTCTTGGAATGGTGAGGAGATTTGTGACCAGATTTGCTCCTAGTCTTCTTTTTCCCCTCAGTTGTCGAAGTCTTTTTGACCGAAGACGCAACCTTAGGGGGCTTCTCGACGCCCCCAGCTTTGGACTTTGCAAGGTTGGGAGCTGGAGAATTTTCACGGGATGGAGGATTGGAAGTGGAGTGTTCGTGAACATCAGCCTGAGAAAAGGGGCAAAACTCGATTTGATTGGGAAGTCACAAACTAAAATACCGCAAAGTATTCTTGAAAATAAGAAGCATACCTGAATGGTGGTGTTGCCACCACCTTCCTTGCCATCGATTTCAGGCTGAGCATCAGACACCAATGGAGAAGCCTTGCTTGTTGTGGAAGCACCAGTCCCTTTGGCCTTCTTTTGGCTAACTGAAGCAGTAGGCTTAGCTTTCCTTTTTCGACCCTACAAAAGAAAATATTAGTCAATATTTCAAAGAAGTTAAAAGGAAGGGAAAAAGCCGAAAGGAAAATACCTTGAGTTTGTCAGCAAGGCTAACATTATCGTCCTCATCATCATCATCCTCAATCTCGACCGGCTTATCCTTAGAAGAGTGGACCACCGGGGAAATAACTTGAGGAGCCGGTTGGGTAATGACTTCAGCTGCAAATGGAGAGGGAAGTTAAGAAGTAAAACGGAAAAATCAAGGCCAAGTCGAAATATTACCTTGACCAATACGCATGTTCAGCGATATGTGGTTGAAGATTTCGACGGGCACATGATACGGGAAGTCCCATAAGTGATATTTAGTCCAAGTCACTCGCTTTCGAGGAGGAAGAGCTTGATTGGCTAACACATTTAAATTTATGTGGTCAACCCATTTGGGCAAGACCGGTGGAAAAGCCAATGCAAACCTACTCGTAGGCAAAGATGGGAACCTAAAGCCAGTTTTTCGAATGACAAAAGATAGACCTTCCTCACCAGGAGGAATGACTAACTTGGACTTTTTAGCTTTAGATTCTTATTTTTGCCTTAATACTTGAGCTGCTTTCGCAACTGTATCTCGAAGGCGAAGAGTTGGATAATATACCACACCAAAGAACTCTTGAAAGGATCGTATTTCTGCCAGGTGCATACCTTTGGTCTTCTTGAAGTCCTGCTTCTGCAAAAGAAAAGCATCTGTCATGCATTGAAGACAATCTACGAGGGGCTTCGAAATCTAGGCCCAATACTCAGACCACCAGGTTTTGAAGGCATTAGTGGCATAGTACGAAGGAGCATAGTTGAAAGGGCTCAGGTTGAGAAGTTTCTTGTTATAGAAGTGAACAGTCGTGTCAAAAGTAGAAGCCTTCTTGATGGTCCCAGGATATAGGACAAGGCTCTTGTCAAACAAGGTGTTGGGCAAAGCTTGGCTAAGTCCAAATTGTCGAGACACCAATTGAGGATTATAGCCACACAAAGTGTAGTTGTTGCTAGCAAAGCCTACAGTCAAAACCCTAGGCGAAAGGATGGTCCTCCAGAGAGTAATGTGGTGTTCCTTGGGTGACGAGGGGTCACACGTGTTAGGGTAAGAGTTCTTCAGCCAGAAAGGGCCACGGCTAGCTTTGCTATAAGGAGAAAAACTAGATCGATAATGCTTCAGCTCAAGAAACATGGTAAAATATTTCCTGAAGTCAGCCTCAAAGCTCGACGAGTCATAGGCCGGGGTCAAGGGTTCAAGCCTATGAGCATCAATCCTAGTGCTAAAAACAGGTGGAGGATTGTCTTGCACCGGCAAGAGGGATTCGAAAACTGCATTCAACCAAAGTTGAAATAACCACAGAGGTCCAGTCGCATTCAAAGAAATGGTCTTGGTGCTCCGAACGTCCTCGACAGCTTCATTCAGCATTTGATAGAGGTTGCTGAGAACAAGCCTAGCCATAGCGAGTTGTCGGCAAGAGCTTAGCGGGTATACGCAAGGACTTGGTACAAAAAACATAAGCTGAAAGCCAATACAACAAGAACGCGACATGTTCAGCATCGGACACCTCACCATTCTCGAGATAATGGTCCTTAATAAACCGACCAAATGAGATGTTATCAGTAGGAATCGAGATGGGTTTAGCAGCTGCAGGCACGAAGTGATAATCATCACCAATAGGCCATAATCCAGTAATGGCAGCAACATCCAGGAGGGTTGGGGTAATCATGCCAAAGGGGACATGAAGGCAATTAGTAGACCTCTCCCAAAAGTAAAGCGCACTCAACAGCATGGCAGGGTTATACGAGATTTGAGATCTCGACAGTTGAATCAAATCGAGACTCCCAACATCTTTCCAGTGTTGCCTCTTGTGCTCTTCAATCCTATCTAACCATTTGAGATAGGCTTTGTCGTTAGCAGAGGGGTTAGGAGGGGCTGAACGAAAGGCCCTTTTTGGGTCATTGAGAAATGGCATGCGATAAGAGGGTTGGAAAGCCAGAATAAGCTCCTCTCCTTTAACACTAGGGTGAAATGATTCATGTTTCTCAGGGAGACTATTAGGCCTATCATGCTTCACTACTTTCAAAGGACCCAAAATGGCGCGTAAAGTACCATTAACAGAGAAAGGAATGAGTACATGGTATTTCCAGATAGCTCTCTTCTCCGCTTCGTTGGGGGGTTCTGGGATTGCCACGCGTTTGGATTCATCCAGCTTAAGCTCGGTGGCCAACGGAATGGTCTGCTCAGGGTTAGAAGCCATTGAAGAAAAAGATAGGTGTGCTGAGGAAAACGGAGGAAGACGGAGTAAGAACTCTAGAGAAGAAAGTTGAAAGCTTTTTGAAGAAAGTAAAGCTTGAAGAAGAACGGTAATGGGGTATTTATAAGCAGAAATGCAGACGGAACCAAGGCAGCATTGTGCTCCAGTTTATAAAATTTGGAGTCCAAGTGAGTATTTTATTAATTAAATCACGTCGTTGCCCAGCTTTTTGGTATAAATGAAATCATGGCCCTAAAAAGGCTATAACTGTCAGCTAGTGGAAAGTCATCAGACGTTATGACTATTGATTGGACCTAAGGATCGAACAGCCAAGGGTGTAAGGCATTTGAATTATTGAGATTGAACAGTCGCGATAAAAAATGCTTGGTATCTTCAAGCTAAAGCAGTCGACAACCAACATTTTTGGGGGGCAACTGTTGAACTAAGATTATTAACGCTACGTTTCTCGACACCGGTGTCGGAAAGATGGTTTCTCGACAGACGGGATCATGGTAAGACTTGAGACTCATCAGGTAACATTTCCCGAAGTCAAGGGAGTAAGGGAAATTTCGACAAACTCAGCGAAGGAAGCAGTTACCGAGTGATGGGTAGTTATCAGCACGTGCGTGTACCCACGATGCCACGAATGGCGACGGTTACCCACGACTCAAGACCGCCCACGTTGCAAGTAAACAATTAAAATCACGTGCTCAAAACCTCCGGCTGAACGTGGGGCTATGCTTTATCCCTAGTCAATGTGAGACTTCTAACACGCCCCGTCACGTCCAGGACTAAACAAACTGGAACGTGGAATCAACAACATGTGACCCAAATTTGAGAGGTCTCCACAACAAACAACAAATGGATCTAGGATAGACTCTGATACCATATTAGAAATTGGGAGACCTATACTCAACCACAAAAACTAGCTCATGAGAGTTGATGTTTGCACTATCCTTATAAAAGACTATCTATGCTCTATCTCTAGCCAATGTAGGACTTCTAACAAAAAGCCTGGTTGGTGGTCAAAGGAAAGGTTCTCAATCATCATCTCATACAATTTTGTTTTAGAGAATTGTTATTCTGACCCCCCCACAGCTATTCAGACCCCTCATTAATGTATGAAAAGTCCTAAATGCCCTTAATGAAAAAAAAATATAAAAAAATCCTCACTCTTTTCACATTCTTTCTCTCTCCTCTCTCCTTACCTCTTTCCTCTTTCTTCCACCCCCACCACCCAACACCACCCACCGCCACCACCGCCGCAGCTGCCACCACACCACCGCCGCTGCCACCACCACCACCACCACAACCTCCATCTTCTGTCGTTTTTGAAAATATCCAACTTTAGGGAGTTGTTTCTGTCGTTTTTTATTTTTTTTTTCTCCAAATAATCGCACTTTAGAAGTGCGTTACGCACGCACTTTAGAAGTGCGTAGTTAACGCACTGTTAACGTGCGAAGTAAACGCACTTTTAAAGTGTGTCTTGCTGCAAATTAATTTGTACATAACTAATATTAGATGATTTTTAAAAATTGTGAGACTACTAGAAGGTGTAGGAATTTGGAGATTTTAACTACATATTTGAGCTAAGAATGATCCTATTACCTTAACTAATAAGTGACAGTCCAAAATTCCTTCCGGAAATTAAACAGGAAAAAAAAGAAATATTTGTGTTGCGCTCGCACTTTGAAAGTGTGTGACTATCACACTTTGAAAGTGTGTGACTATCGCACTTTCAAAGTATCACACTTTCAAAGTGCTATAGTGATAGACTTTCAAAGTGCGAGCGAAAAAAATTTATAAAGGGCTTTTTTGGATTTTACAAATTTATCAGGGTCTGAATAGCTGTGAGGGGGGACGTCTGAATAACAATTCCTTTTTTTTTTATTTGGCTTAAATATGATATAGGTCGCTGACTTTGTAAGAATAATTAAATTGTTTCACTGGCTTTCAATTTTTTTTAAAATCAAATTGATTATATGCTATTAATTTTGACCGATCAATAGTCTACATGGTGAACCTAGTCAACTGGGGTGACCACGTGGACTTTTACATACCAAACTTAGTTCCTATAAAAAAATTTAATCACTTTTACTCATTTTCTCTTCCACCTTCATCTTCTTCGTCATCATCCTTTCATCTTGTTCAGATTCCTTCTCCCACCACCATCCTTTTCTTTAATCTCCTCCCACCCAAATACACCAAACCCCAAATTGAAACCTAGATCCAAACTCACCACCTGCATCAAACTCTCTTTACTCTCGCCTTCAAAAGTCAATCCCACAACCACCTCCCCTTCAAAAATCGGAACTTGAGAGTGATCATGAGAGAAAGAGACACTCATTGGAACATGGATTAATTTGGTGGTTGTTATGGTGCACCTAGCAAGAGTGGGTTGAGATACCAACCCACCCCACACCACTTAAGACGGGTTAGTTCATCAAAAAATTAAATTTTTAATAATATGGTATAAGAGCACATTTAAAATATGACCCACCAAAACAACCCAAATCACTAACAAAATATTATTACTTTTTTTTAAAGATGGCCCGGCGGGGTGGCCTACCCTAACCCACTGTTGGTTTTTTTGATTGGTGAGTTGAGTGGGGAGGTTTTGACAGGTTGGTGGGTTGAATCACCCGACCCATATCCACTCTGCATAGCGGGTTATTTTCCGGGTTGAATGCACATTATTGTTTCTCTCGCCTCACACCCTTTCATCGACCAATCACTTGAAGTTTCCATACCCCTAAATCAGCGACAACCCCTAAACGAAGTGTTGAGGGGAAGAAGGGTGGAAAAAAGTGCCGGTAAAAGATGAAGAGGTAAAAAGAGATGAGGAGGTGTTCAGGATGAAGAAGGGATTGATGGTGTCAGCGGATGAAGAAACGAGATATAAAAGATGAAATAAAAGATATATCTACTTAAGGGATGAGAAAATCTCAATAGAAAAAAAAAAGAAAAAAAAATTAATCGACGGGAGAGCTTTATTAGAATGGGGGAGGGGGGTTATTAATTATTTGTGGTGCTAAACTTCTAACAAAAAATTAAGTGAATTAGCGTAGTGGTTCAACACTTCGTTCCTTAAGTAAGTGGTTAGATGATTGATTCACAATTCTTACAAATAGAAAAAAAATATCATTGACCAAGCTCATATGCTTAGTGCACTGACAATGAGACAAAAAATTAGGCTCACGATTATCGATTTTAGAATACCTTAGTTAGCATTGAAAAAACTATCTAGGAAAAAAAATGCACAGGTGAAAAAATGTGAACTCGAAATAAAAATGAAAAGGCTTAATTCCACTTTGGGCCCCTGATGTTTCAGAAATGAGCGATCGGGGCCCCCCGTGTTTAAACGTAGCGGTCAGGCACCCCAACGTTTCAAAAACGTGCGATCCAGCCCCTTCTGTTAAACTCCGTTAGTTGACCAAACGGTCACTCTCATCTCTCTCTCTCCCTCACGCGTTCACTCACTCACGCTCTCCCTCAACCTCTCGACTCTTTCTCTCTTCCTCTCCCAGACCCATTTTCTTCTTCTTCTGATTATTTTCCCTAAGGTTGCAGCACTACCAACACCTTCTTCTCCTCCTGATGACAACCACCACCGCTTGGTCACTCTCCTTCCAGAGGCTACACCATCACCACCGTTCCTGTCCTGATCTTTCTCTTCTTCTCCTTCCATGTGCAAACCACTCTGGCATCACCCAAGCTAGCCACCACCGCCAGCAGCCACGATGACGCTGCCACCTCCTTCAGTCCCGCGAGCATCATCATCACCAACATGATGAGAAACAACCCTAATTTCAGCCACCACCTCCACCTTGCTCGATCCATCTTCTCTCTTGGAAAATCCCCAAATCAACAACCCTTTCGACCTATCTTCAGTACTTCTCCGGATTCGGGGTTTTAAATTGGAGTTTCAGTTTTCTCTGGATTTGGGGTTTTGGGGTTCAACGGTTAATGGGTTGATTTTTTGGGTTTGGGTTTCTAGGTTTGGGGCAGATCGATTTATGGGTTGAATGGTTTTTCTGGATCGGAAGAAGAAGAAGAAGAAAAGCGGAAGAAATCTGGAGAAGCTTGCATAGAAGAATAGAGAGGAAGAAGAAGATGGGGATCTGTGGGCTTTGATTTCTGGGTTCCTCACTAGATTATAATTGTTGCACAGAATCATCGTGTTTTTGTTCTGGGCTTTGATTTGTGCTTAATTGTTGTTATTGAGTAGAAGAATGAGAAATGAAGCTCCGTCTGGTCAACTAACGGAAACAGACGGAAGGGCTTGGATCGCACGTTTTAGAGATATCAAGGGGCCTGACCGCTACGTTTAAACACGGGGGGCCCCGATCGCTCATTTTTAAAAGATCAGGGGCCCAAAATGGAATTAAGCCAAATGAAAATTAAACGGAATTCGATGTAGTTTTGGGCTTGGTGAATTCAAAATTCACTAAGGTTGGTTTATGTTCCTTATTTGTTTCATTGTCATGTCCAACAACTCTGATAAAAAAAATGAATTTGTGCCCGATGCTCATAAGCCATAAGACTGGGTTGGCAACTTGGCATACATTTTTGCTTACTAACAAAATGGAGGGATGCGATTGAATGATGGTGTAAAACTTATTTACATCGTCGGTGCATAGAAATTAATCTCTTATTTAAAATACTTCTACATTGTTGAAAAATAAATACTAGTACGTTGACAAAATGAGAATTTTTTTTCAAATTGACAAAATGAGAATTACTAGTACGAATTTAGAAAACAAATTCCTGGTACTTCTTTTTTTTCAAGGCCCAGTTATGTTTATTTACAAGGTTGCGTGGCAGCCCAATAAGCTCTTACTAAATGGATTAATGGATTTGAGCATTTTTTTCGCATGGGCCCCTTCCGTTTCCTTTCATTTTTTAGTACTCATTATATACCGTTGACCAAAAACAAAATACATATTCCCTTTTCATAAAACATGACACTTGACTAACAAAATATTGAACCCGTAAAAAAACAAGTTAGATCCAATAAAGATGAGAGAAGAAGGTTGAATTTCGGAAAAAAACTGTTGTTGGGAAAGACATGCATGTGCATCTATTTCCCGAAAGAGTTATGATCATTAAAGACAAGAATAAATCATGACACTTGACTTTTATTGTAAATTATTCATAACTCTTTTCTTTCAAAAAGTTAGAAAATGAGGATAACTGGATTAAGTCACAAGAATATATATATATAGTCACGATCGTTGATTTAGTGATGAGCGGTGACATGGCCACTTAAAAATATCATGTGTCTTTTTTAAAATGTCACATAACTTCATGTTTTAATTTTGTCAAGTAATGATTAGATCTGACAATCGTGATTTAATTTTATTTTCTCATATAAAAACATATTTCTAATAAAATACATCATCATTCATGATTAGATCTGACGATCATGATTTATTCTTACTTTCTCATATAAAAACATTTTTCATATAAGATACATTCCTCTATATATTCCTCTATATATGTATATTTCATTTTTAAGGTTCATTGTTTTGTTCAACCATTTACATGCTAAATTTAACTATCTCAGACCCTATTTATTAAAAAACAAATGAGAGGTTTGCTTTGGTTATTTTTATAAAAATCAACTTAGAGTTTGTGATGCATTAATTACTTTTTGACAAGTTATTTAATTTAATTTTGGCTTAAAAACATTTCATGCCCTTGATGTATCATGATTGTGCAAAAGTCGCCCTTACTCTTTTTTCGTCTACATTTATACCCTTCATGTTTCTAAAAAGTGCACTGAATGCCCCTCCGGCACTCTGGAGATGGAAAAATATGGGTTTTAATGTAGTTGGGGATGAAGATGATGAAGAAAATGATGAGACAATGAAGATGATGATGAATGAGTATGATATAAATAAAACTTTGGTCATGATATAACAAATTGGTTGTGTAGCTTAACTGGTAAAGTGTGTGTTTTGTTAGTTCAAGGTCTTGGGTTCGAATCCCCGACCCCATTTTTTCAAGTTCTGATTTTAATTTAATGACATGTCACACCACGTAGGACGCTGACGTGGCCCATTTTTTAACGTCAGAGGGGCATTCGGTGCACTTTTTAGAAACATGAAGGGTATAAATGTAGACGGAAAAAGAGTAGGGGCGACTTTTGCACGATCATGATACATCAGGGGCATGAAATACTTTTAAGCCTTTAATTTTCTATCTCGTTTCACTCTTTTAAGCATTAGTAATATGAAGGAATCCTTTTGGAATGGCAACTAGGCGGCAGAATGTTAGATACTTCACATCAATTAGTGTGATTTAAATGTTCTCTTTCTTTCATTTCAGCTATACTTCTACTCGGGCTTATTTGATTTGATCTTTTAGCAAGTGTCTGAACTCTGCTCTACTAATTCTAGAACAAGTCTACTTGTGTTTTATATATTGAGAATGAGTATGGAGCAGAGAGCGGGGTACTAGTAGCTTCTGGTCTTGCGTACATAAATTGGGCTGCAAGGATGGTTGTTTGATTTGGCACAGGATTCCCATGGGTTATGTGCAAGCATAATGATGCCCCAAATCCTGTGGTGAGTTCTTTCATTCTCTTGATGAACTCATTTTCTTCATTTTCCACATTTCATGAATAGGTCATGAACTATGTAGGGATTAAGTTCATGAATCAGTTTTATCTAGTATGCACTCTGAAGCCCTTCAGGGTAACACAAAAAAATAGGTCTTTCTTTATGCTCACCATCATGATGCTACATTCATTGTGGAAAATAAAAATAGGAAAATGTAAAACCCGATTTGGTTCATTTAGCAATAACAGGCATTATTGTGGAATGTGGAAGCTTTGAGAGAATAGATAAATTTATTTTTTATGCACTTTCTTAATGGTTCAATTTCTTTGAGTAGGTTTGTACTTCATACATAGAGTGGTGGTGTGAGTATTTAGATAACTGCTGCCCTTTGTGAAGTAGCGCAGCATTTATTGTTTAAGAAGTCATAAGATATATAGAAATTACATTTTAAATAGATTTGCATTGGTAATGACATATTTATCTTCAAGAATGCTTATGGTTCTGGAAATTTATTCAGAGGCTTTTAGCTTGAAATTTATTCAGAGCAAGAAATCAGTGTAGATTTATATTATAGATTGTCAGATATATTAAACTTGATCAAGAAAACTGAATCTGGAAGAAAGGATAGTGAGTTTGTTACCGTCTTGAGGAGAAAGGAAATTGACACATAGCCAGAACAGAGTGACCTGCCGGTGGAGGAGTCTCTGCAAACGCGGACGGAGGCGAGGTTCTTGAATTCAGCGAAGGCGCCGTGGAGCTGGGCGTCGGAGATGTCAGGGTGGAGGTCGCCGACGTAAAGAGACGCCGGAGTGGTGGCAACCGATGGAGGAACCGCCATTGATTGAATCGCGCAAGATTGGAGAATGAAAGAAGAGGGAAAACGAGAGAGGGGAATCTTGAAGAGAAGGAAAATTTGGGAGAGAAAAAGAGAGAGTCTGTGAAATGGTTAGAGCGAGAGAGAGAAATGGCGGTGTGAGTGTGAGCGAGTGAGAGTTAATTAAGAAAGTTTTGCGGGGGTTATTAAAACCCCCTTAACTATTAAAAATTAACGACATTTGCGGGGGTTATCAAACCCCACTAAATAACGTTTTTTTTTGTAGTGTGAGCAGGGAAGTTGGCTGGTTTCTCTTGGTGAATTAACTTCTGCTTGGCTGGGCAGCCCGGTTTGGGGTGAGTTTTTAGATTTCTTTGTAAACTTCCTTGAAAATTTACTCTTGATTTTTCAAAACTGGTACTCTTTTTCCTTGCTAGGTTTTTCTAAGGGGGTTTTATCATAGTAAGGTTTTAATGAGGCTTGTTTTGTTAAGTCTATTTTCATGGAGGTATTAGGTGGGTAGTTTCAACGTTATTAGGGTCTTTGTTTTTGTACATGTAAGTTTTTTAGCTTGTCTCTTTCTCTCTTCTTCTTTCTCTTTGTATTGAGTTGAAGTACCCTTTGTAATTCTATTCAACATATTTCTTATTGCCTATAAAAAAAATTAGTAGAGAGGAAACTACTCCAAATTATCATCAGAAATAACTGGATTTCAAACATCTGTTCAAGGGGTAAGTTTCTTTGGACAAAGCCATTGAGTTATCAAATTAAACTTGAGGTGGTGCCTATTTTCCCATCCAATACTTGAAGCTCCATATTTTATAAAGGATTAATGACTTGAACACTTATCATTACGAGTTACTCATTTTTTTTTTCTTGGCTAACAGAAGTGACTTAGTGCCTTCAAGCTTGCATGTTCTTCTACTTGCAAGCTACAAGTGGTTTTATGATAGCTAGCCAATAAGTCGAGGATGCTAGTATGATATAACTCCAATCTCTAAGCTCTACTCATACCCATTTGCTCAGGCAGTGTGAGTATCTTCTCTTTATCTATTGCAGAAGATTGTATCTGACTCTTTTAATTGACAGGTTTGCTTCATACCCTCTTGAACTCTTACCACTCACATCACACATCCCTCTTTCAACAGCACACCGCCAGTTATATCTACAAAGAGGCATAATTGTGGCTTTATGGTACTATATTTCATTCCTCAGGCATTGAGAAGAACAAATTGTCCTCATAAATAAGTTAGATAAAGCTTGTGAAGTGTACTTATGTGTTTTTGTTGTTTATCAACTCCTATGTTGATTTAACTTTGTGTTAGATGAGACTTACTTGATGGGAGAGTCTTTCGATATATTTTGCTTGTTTTTAGTGTTGGGCCAAAGAAAGGACCAAACAAAGGATATGGTTAAAACTCGAGGGATAAAACTCCACATTAGGCTTTAAAGAGAAAACCATAAGTAGACCAGACACCACATCTTTCACCCAAAACCTTAAGGCAATGGGTGTATGGGTCCTCACACTTATAAACCACTCAAACTTATCATTAACTTCCAATGTGAGACTTACTCACACTTGATACACAACAATCTCCCCCTCAAGTGTGAGTCAATCTCAAACGAAAGTTGGGCTTGTACTTAAACGGAACCTCAATGGCCGTCATTCTGGGCTTGTGCTCCTGAGTCTCAGGGGCCCATGACCCATGGTCAAACAACCATCGGCTCTGATACCACTGTTGGGCTAAAGAAAGAGCCTCAAACAAAGGAGATGGTTATAACTCGGGGGATAAAACTCCACATTGGACTTTAAAGAGCAAACCATAAGTGGACCAGACACCATATCTTTCACCCAAAACTTTAAGGCAATGAGTGTATGGGTCCTCACACTTATAAACCACTCAAACTTATTATTAACTTCTGTAAGATCAAGTTTTGATCTAGTAGTACAACTCTATGTTTTGATGATTACAAGTTAACCTTTTGATATGAACAATTGTGGTACTCTAACGTGTTTTTCTGAGTGTGCTATTTACAGGCTCTGACCTCAACTCAATCTCACACAAATCAGAAGCACTGTGTATAAAGAGTGACCCAAGCAACGCTTTCGCATTCACCATGTTCAGTATGAACAGTGGAAAAGCTTCAGAAGTTCTGAAGTTATACAAACTCTGATGTGGACTCAGTCACTAGAAGTTCTGAAGATCTAGAAAGTCTGATAACCAAGAAACACTGAAGGCTCAGATGTTCTGATGGTGTAGAAGACTCTGAAGATCCAGAAGCTGAATAGTTGAAACTCTGAAGTCCAGAAGCAAGAAACTCTGAAGGCCATGTTCTTCCCTCTGAGTTCAGAATCAGAAGATACAATGGTCAGAGGATCTGTGCTTTCCCTCTGACTCTGATCAACCGGCTTCACAAGTTCCAATATGAAGCATTCCCCTGATCAGAAGTCTCCTAGGTTTAAAGGTCGCGTCGCTATCCAAGTACAAAAGCTACTGTACCTTCCTGACGACCTACCTAACGTTCTCAGCCACAGCAGAAGCTGGATTTTCCAGAACTGCCCTCCAACGGTAGCATTTCCCATGCATCGCTCAACCCTAATCCTTGGAGTATATAAAGAGGCTGAAGACTGAAAGAAACGGCTAGAAGCATTCACATACGCAAGACAATCTTAAATTCTTCTAAGTTTTCTTTCATCTGAAATTCATTGAGTTTACTATTAGCTTTTTAGAAGCAAATCTCTTGTAAACAATTCTTTGATAAACAGTTTGTTTAGTTCCTTTAGGAGATCAAGGTTGATCGGATCCTAGAGAAGACTAAGAGAGTGAATCTTAGTGTGAGCTAAGTCAGTGTAATTGTTAGTCACTTGTAGGTTTCAAGTGCAGTTGTAACTCTTACCTGATTAGTGGATTGCCTTCATTCTAAGAAGGAAGAAATCACCTTAACGGGTGGACTGGAGTAGCTTGAGTGATTTATCAAGTGAACCAGGATAAAATCCTTGTGTGCTTTTCTATCTCTTATCTTTAGCACTTAAGTTCTCGAAAGATTTGTCAAAATCTTTAAGGTGGAAGTTTTATACTGAAAACGTTATTCAAACCCCCCCTTTCTACCGTTTTTCATACCTTCAATTGGTATCAGAGCGCAAGTTCTGATTACCACACCTAACAGTGTTCAGTGATCCGGGCCGGTGTGAAAAACAATGGCTGCCACCACCAGTGAAACTCAAAGAGATGGTTACAATGCAAAGCCTCCTATGTTCGACGGTCAAAGGTTCGAATATTGGAAAGATAGACTGGAAAGTTTCTTTCTGGGTTTCGATGCAGATCTCTGGGATATTATTGTGGATGGCTACGAGCGTCCAGTTGATGCAGATGGCAAGAAGATCCCAAGGTCAGAGATGACTGCAGATCAAAAGAAGCTGTACTCACAACATCACAAAGCAAGAGCAATTCTTCTAAGTGCTATTTCCTATGAAGAGTACCAGAAGATTACAGATCGTGAGTTTGCAAAAGGCATTTTCGAATCTCTGAAGATGTCTCATGAAGGAAACAAGAAAGTCAAAGAATCAAAGGCATTGTCTTTGATCCAAAAGTATGAATCCTTCATCATGGAGCCAAATGAGTCCATTGAAGAAATGTTCTCCAGATTTCAGTTGCTTGTAGCTGGCATACGACCTCTCAACAAGAGCTACACAACAAAAGATCATGTCATAAGGGTCATCAGGTGTCTTCCTGAAAGTTGGATGCCTTTGGTGACTTCAATAGAGCT
The DNA here is from genome assembly GCF_012489685.1 of Lotus japonicus. Lineage (NCBI taxonomy): Eukaryota > Viridiplantae > Streptophyta > Magnoliopsida > Fabales > Fabaceae > Lotus > Lotus japonicus. The sequence continues at coordinate 73,274,597 of NC_080043.1, forward strand.
CACGAGAGACGTTGAGAATATGAGTTTAGAAGAACTCATCAGCATTTTGAAATGCCATGAGCTGAAGCGCTCAGAGATGCAAGATCTGAGGAAAAAGTCCATAGCCTTGAAATCCAAATCTGAAAAGGCTAAGGTTGAGAAGTCAAAAGCTCTTCAAGCTGAAGAAGAGGAATCTGAAGAAGCATCAAAAGATTCTGATGAAGATGAGCTGACTCTGATCTCCAAGAGACTCAATCGCATCTGGAAGCACAGGCAGAGCAAATACAAAGGCTCTGGAAAGGCAAGAGGAAAGTCTGAATCCTCAGGTCAGAAGAAGTCCTCGCTTAAGGAAGTCACATGCTTTGAGTGCAAAGAATCAGGGCACTACAAAAGTGACTGTCCAAGATTGAAGAAGGACAAGAAGCCAAAGAAGCACTTCAAGACGAAGAAGAGTCTGATGGTGACATTTGATGAATCAGAGTCAGAGGATGTTGACTCTGATGGTGAAGTCCAAGGACTCATGGCCATTGTCAAAGACAAAGGAGCAGAGTCAAAGGAAGCTGTTGACTCTGACTCAGAATCAGAAGGAGATCCTAACTCAGACGATGAAAATGAGGTATTCGCTTCTTTCTCTACCTCTGAACTGAAACATGCATTGTCTGATATCATGGATAAGTATAACTCCTTATTGTCTAAGTATAAGAAGCTGAAAAAGAACTTATCTGCTGTTTCCAAAACTCCTTCTGAACATGAGAAAATTATTTCTGATTTGAAAAATGATAATCATGCTTTGATCAATTCTAACTCTGTGCTTAAGAACCAGATTGCTAAGTTAGAAGAAATTGTTGCCTGTGATGCCTCTGATTGTAGAAATGAATCTAAGTATGAAAAGTCTTTTCAAAGATTCCTAGCTAAAAGCGTGGATAGAAGCTTAATGGCTTCAATGATCTATGGCGTAAGCAGAAATGGAATGCATGGCATTGGCTATTCTAAACCAATTAGAAATGAGCCCTCTGTGTCTAAAGCTAAATCCTTGTATGAATGCTTTGTTCCCTCTGGTACCATATTGCCTGATCCTGTACCTGCTAAAGTCGCTAAAAACCCTCTTAAAAAGGGATCCTTCTCTATGACTAAATATCATGCAAATATTCCTTTAAAATATCATGTTGAGACACCCAAGGTGATCAGAACCTCTGGGGTAACTAACAAGAAAGGACCCAGAAAGTGGGTACCTAAGGACAAGATTATCTATGTTGCAGATATCCTTGATAGCTCCACTGAAACACCAATCATGGTATCTGGACAGTGGATGCTCGCGTCACATGACGGGAGAAAGGCGTATGTTCCGAGAGCTGAAACTTAAGCCTGGAGGCGAAGTTGGCTTTGGAGGAAATGAAAAGGGTAAAATTGTTGGTACTGGTACTATTTGTGTAGATAGTAGTCCATGCATTGATAATGTGTTATTGGTAGACGACTTAACACATAACTTATTGTCTATAAGTCAATTAGCTGACAAGGGTTATGATGTTATATTCAATCAAAAGTCTTGCCGGGCTGTAAGTCAGATCGATGGCTCTGTTCTGTTTAACAGCAAGAGGAAGAACAACATCTATAAGATCAGATTATCTGAGTTGGAGGCTCAGAATGTGAAGTGCCTTCTGTCTGTTAATGAAGAGCAGTGGGTATGGCATAGACGGTTAGGGCATGCCAGTATGAGAAAGATTTCTCAGCTGAGCAAGCTAAACCTTGTCAGGGGCTTACCCAATCTGAAGTTCGCTTCAGACGCTCTTTGTGAAGCATGTCAGAAAGGCAAATTCACAAGAGTCCCTTTCAAGGCAAAGAATGTTGTCTCAACCTCAAGGCCGTTGGAACTTCTGCATATCGACCTTTTTGGACCAGTGAAAACTGAGTCTATAGGTGGCAAGAGATATGGGATGGTTATCGTTGATGATTATAGCCGCTGGACATGGGTAAAGTTTCTAACCCGCAAGGATGAGTCTCATGCTGTGTTCTCTACCTTCATTGCTCAAGTGCAAAACGAGAAGGCTTGTAGGATTGTGCGTGTCAGAAGTGACCATGGTGGAGAGTTTGAGAATGACAAGTTTGAGAGTCTGTTTGATTCCTATGGAATTGCACATGATTTCTCCTGTCCCAGAACTCCTCAACAAAATGGTGTTGTTGAGAGGAAGAACAGAACTCTTCAGGAGATGGCTAGAACCATGCTCCAAGAAACTGGCATGGCTAAGCACTTTTGGGCAGAGGCAGTAAATACAGCATGTTACATTCAGAACAGAATCTCTGTGAGACCAATTCTGAATAAGACTCCTTATGAATTGTGGAAGAACATAAAACCCAACATTTCTTATTTTCATCCTTTTGGCTGTGTTTGTTATGTTCTCAATACTAATGATAGATTGCATAAATTTGATGCTAAGTCTTCTAAGTGTCTATTACTCAGTTACTCTGAGAGATCTAAAGGTTTTAGATTTTATAATACTGATGCTAAGACTATTGAAGAATCTATTCATGTTAGATTTGACGATAAGCTTGACTCTGACCAGTCAAAGCTAGTTGAAAAGTTTGCAGATTTAAGCATTAATGTTTCTGACAAAGGCAAAGCTCCAGAGGAAGATGAGCCAGAGGAAGATGAACCAGAGGAAGAAGCTGGTCCCTCTAACTCACAAACTCTGAAGAAGAGCAGAATCACTGCAGCTCACCCTAAGGAATTGATTCTGGGCAACAAAGACGAACCAGTCAGAACCAGATCTGCCTTCAGACCATCTGAAGAGACCTTGCTCAGTCTGAAAGGATTGGTGTCCTTAATTGAACCCAAGTCCATAGATGAAGCTCTTCAGGACAAGGATTGGATTCTGGCCATGGAAGAAGAACTGAATCAATTTTCCAAGAACGATGTTTGGAGCTTAGTGAAGAAGCCTGAGAGTGTCCATGTTATTGGAGCGAAGTGGGTATTCAGAAACAAGCTGAATGAGAAAGGAGATGTAGTCCGAAACAAGGCAAGGCTAGCTGCTCAAGGCTACAGCCAGCAGGAAGGAATAGACTACACTGAAACATTTGCTCCAGTAGCAAGACTGGAGGCAATCAGACTGTTGATCTCTTTCTCAGTAAATCACAACATAGTTCTACATCAGATGGACGTAAAGAGTGCCTTCCTAAATGGTTATATCTCAGAGGAAGTCTATGTTCATCAACCCCCAGGTTTTGAAGATGAGAAGAAACCAGACCATGTGTTCAAATTGAAGAAATCACTCTACGGTCTGAAGCAAGCTCCCAGAGCATGGTATGAGAGACTTAGCTCATTCCTTCTGGAGAATGAGTTTGTAAGGGGTAAAGTAGATACAACTCTTTTTTGCAAGACTTATAAAGATGATATCTTAATTGTGCAAATTTATGTTGATGATATTATATTTGGTTCTGCTAATCAATCTCTATGCAAAGAATTTTCTGAGATGATGCAGGCTGAATTTGAGATGTGTATGATGGGAGAATTAAAGTACTTTCTGGGAATACAAGTTGATCAAACACCAGAAGGAACATATATCCATCAGAGCAAGTACACTAAAGAACTTCTGAAGAAGTTCAATATGCTGGAATCTACAGTGGCCAAGACTCCAATGCATCCTACATGCATTCTGGAGAAAGAAGATAAAAGTGGTAAAGTATGTCAGAAGCTCTATCGTGGCATGATAGGTTCGCTTCTATACTTAACTGCATCTAGGCCAGACATATTATTTAGTGTTCACTTATGTGCTCGTTTCCAATCAGATCCAAGGGAAACCCACTTAACTGCTGTTAAGAGGATCCTAAGGTATCTGAAAGGCACCACTAACCTTGGCTTGATGTATAAGAAAACATCAGAGTATAAGCTTTCAGGTTACTGTGATGCTGATTATGTTGGAGATAGAACAGAGAGAAAAAGTACTTCTGGAAATTGTCAATTTCTGGGAAGCAATCTAGTCTCATGGGCAAGCAAGAGGCAATCAACCATTGCACTATCAACTGCAGAGGCAGAATATATCTCAGCAGCAATATGCAGCACTCAGATGCTCTGGATGAAACATCAGCTGGAGGATTATCAGATCCTTGAGAGCAATATCCCAATCTATTGTGATAACACTGTTGCAATCTCATTAAGTAAGAATCCTATCCTGCATTCAAGGGCAAAGCACATTGAGGTAAAGTATCACTTTATTAGAGATTATGTACAGAAGGGCGTACTTCTTCTGAAGTTTGTTGATACTGACCATCAATGGGCAGATATCTTTACAAAGCCCTTAGCAGAGGATAGATTTAATTTTATTCTGAAAAATCTGAACATGGACTTTTGTCCAGAGTGAAGATGGATCAGAACCTCTGACTATGATACTTCTTGATCAGAAGATGTCTAGTCCAGAAGGTAACTCAATCAGAGTGTGTGTACCCACTGGTATTGACTCTGAAGCTGAGACAACAACACGTGTGTCAGTATTTCTGATGCATAGTTCCTTGTGCCCGTGTGACAGTCTGTTATGATTGCGTGTAGATATGCTTCTCTCCTGTGTGTGATTTGTGTATTTTACTGTTACTATCTATCTTTAATTTTCAACCGTTGATCTTAAAGTGCTTTTTGAATCAACAACGGTTATTTGTTAAAACCCACTATACACACACGATCTCTTTCACTTCCGGTTTTTACTCTCGCTCTCTCTGCTTTTTCGAAACCGCTTTTCTCGATTTCTCTCTCGATCTCTCTTCATCTTCCAACCTTCATCTTCTACCTCAAACCTTCAACCACTTCAAAAATGGTGAGACAAACCAGAAGAGCTACTGCAGATGCAACCCAGTTCCCTCACATGGTAGTTGGTCTAGCAACGGGTCAAAGGGGTCCTGAGAATCCGACACAAGATCAAGGTCAAGCTCAAGAGCAGATTGTTCCAATTGCAGAACGGGGCTGTGCCGTTCACTGCGTATATCCTCCTGAGGAACTCCAAGTCCTGGCAGAATGAAGATTCGACCTCGACAACTTGGCTACAAATGGGTATGATCTTCGTCCTGAAGTCCAAGCTCAAGGTTGGGGAAATTACTTCAACAGACTTCGAGGACCGGTGTATGATAGATTGGTCAAGGAATTCTGAAAGCACGCCGACTGCGATGATACTCAGGTGGTATCTTACATTCTCGGAAGAAAGATCATCATCACCGAGAAGTCTTTCGTGAATTTGCTGGGTGCAGACACTGCTTATGGGTATCGTTTCCAACTCACGGAATCGAAGCTGAAACCCAGCACCAAGGATACAATCAACCAGGCCCTGTACACCAATTTCAAACCGGGCAAGACGAATTACAAGGTGATGGACCTTCATCCCAAGCTCAGGATCTGGCACAAAATTTTGCTCCACTGCATAAACCAGAGACCAAAGGGCAGTTCTCCTGACTACATCAACTTCAACCAGAAGGTGATGTTGTTCTTCATCCAAGACCAGAAGAAGATCTGCCTTCCCTACTTCCTGTTCTCCTACTTGAAGGAATGCATCCGGAAGTCTCGCACCACTGCCTCCATCAAGTCAGCAATCAAATATATCCCCTTTGGGAGACTGCTCTCAGACTTTCTCATTGAAAGCAACCTGGTGCAAGATCTGGTCAATGCTGGATGTGTAGAGGATCTGAGCACCATGGTCAGTGATGTCTTCACTGCAAATTCTCTGAAGAAGATGGGTTTGGTCCAGAAGAAGATTGCTCCTGCTCGTGAAGACACATCTTCTGAGATCAGAAGCAGAAGGATGCCTCTGAATGACTACCCTCTGTGGACACAGGCAGACAATCCTGACGCCATCAGGTGCTATGTTGATGACCTAAGGGCTCAAGGATTCGAAATTGATCTTGATGATTTCGTCAGCAGACTGCCGCCAGCTCCAGAGTTTCCTTCTCCTCCCAAGAAGAAAGCTCAGAGGAAGATGATACTGGACGAATCTTCTGAGGAATCCGATGTCCCTCTGGTCAAAAAGAAGAAGAGAAAGCCTGATGATGGTGATGATAGTGATAATGAGGATGGTCCTCCTAAGAAGAAGAAGAAGCAGGTCAGAATCGTGGTGAAACCTACTCGGGTGGAACCAGCTGCTGAAGTGGTCAGAAGGACTGAACCTCCTGCCAGAGTGACTAGATCATCAGCACATTCAAGTAAGCCTGCACTTGCTTCTGATGATGATTTGAATTTATTTGATGCACTCCCTATATCTGCCATGCTCAAACACTCCTCAAATCCCCTCACTCCTATTCCTGAATCCCAACCAGCCGCACAAACCACCTCTCCACCACATTCCCCAAGATCTTCATTCTTTCACCCTTCCCCTACTGAAGCACCTCTCTGGAATTTGCTTCAGAACCAACCCTCTAGGTCAGCAGAACCTACCTCTCCCATCACCATTCCATACAACCCACTCGAACAACCAGAGCCTACCCACACAGAACATGAACCCAGAACCTCTGATCACTCTGTCCCAAGAGCATCAGAACGTCTGGCTCTCAAACCCACGGATACAGACTCTTCCACAGCCTATACACCCGTATCCTTCCCAACCAATGTTGTTGATTCTTCTCCCTCCAATAACTCTGAATCCATTAGAAAATTCATGGAGGTCAGAAAAGAAAAGGTGTCTACCTTAGAGGAATATTACCTCACTTGTCCAAGCCCTAGGAGATATCCTGGCCCTAGACCTGAACGTCTAGTTGACCCAGATGAACCTATCTTGGCCAATCCTTTACAAGAGGCAGACCCTTTGGCTCAACAAGCTCACCCTGCCCCTGACCAACAAGAGCCTATTCAACCAGAACCTGAACCCGAACAATCAGTGTCTAACCAATCCTCGGTTAGATCACCCCATCCTCTGGTTGAAACTTCAGACCCTCACCTTGGAACCTCTGAACCCAATACTCAAATGATTGACATTGGTTCTCCACAAGGTGCCTCTGAAGCTCATAGCAGCAATCACCCAGCCTCTCCTGAAACCAACCTCTCCATAATTCCTTATACTCACCTCCAGCCCACATCTCTCTCTGAGTGCATCAATATTTTCTATCATGAAGCCTCTTTGAGGCTCCGCAATGTGCACGGTCAGACTGACCTCAGTGAGAATGCTGAACGTGTGGCTGATGAGTGGAACAATCTGGGCACTTGGCTAGTGGCTCAAGTTCCAATTATGATGCAGCTCCTGCATACAGAGGGAAGTCAGAGGATTGAGGCTGCCAAGCAAAGGTTTGCTCGAAGGGTGGCTCTTCATGAACAAGAACAGAGACACAAGCTTCTTGAAGCTATTGAAGAAGCCCAGAGAAAGAAAGCTCAAGCAGAAGAAGCTGCACGTCAAGCAGCAGCTCAAGCTGAACAAGCCAGACTAGAGGCAGAGCGACTTGAAGCTGAGGCTGAAGCTCTTCGATGCCAAGCACTTGCACCAGTTGTGTTTACTCCTGCTGCTTCTGCTTCCATTCCAGATTCTCAAGCTGCTCAGAATGTTCCTTCCGGTTCTGCTCAGTCAAGCTCATCCAGACTCGACATCATGGAACAACGTCTTGACATTCATGAATCCATGCTCATTGAGATGAAGCACATGATGATGGAACTTCTGCGACGAACTGACAAACCTTAGTTTTAGGATCTCTTCATTTTCTTTCCTTTTCTTTAACGTTGTTTTATTTAAACTCTGTTTCTTTTTATTTATTTATTCTACTTTATTCGTTTGTGATTCTATATGCATATCTATATATATTTGTGTCACATATGTTTGCAAAAATATTTTTATTCATCATATTTTTATGTTTACATCATACATTCTTTCCCTAAAATCTAGAATGGAGGATCCCTCCTCATTCTTCTACACTCCTGGCGCTGCTCTGACCTATCCTTCTCCAGACGCTCCAGTACATGCTGGATGATGTTGAGCCTGTCCTTTAGCTCATCCCTCTCCAGAATCTCTTCTGCAGTCTTGAGCTTCTCTTCCAAACTTTCTTTTTCTTCCAGCAGCTTGAGTTCAAGCCGGCTGAGTTCTTGCACCTCCTCCACGAAGGCAAGAAATTCCCTCAGGTCTCTCTTCACCTCCGGACGCAGGTCCTCTTCCAGCAGTGTCCGTGTCAGCTCCGCGATGGTCGTTGTACCCTCTGGATGCCTGATGTTCAGGAACAAGTCCTCCTCAAAGGCCTTCTTCCTCAGCTCTTCTAGTGCTACGATGTATGATGCCATTTTTTTTCCTTACTGAAAATTGTTCGAGGTGTGAAGCTTACCTTTCTCTCCAACGCTTTATATAGGCTTCACTTTCTCTCTGAAAGTTAATGCTCCTACGGTTTCTCGAGGTTAAGTTCTTGGTAACTGACCCTTCTCTTTACTCACTTGACCGGTGGTAAACGTTCTTCTCTTGCATTAACTCTTCTATTTATTTCGCCTAACTATGATTCTTGCATCGTTTTCATTTCCTTTAAACTTAGACCTTCTCTAAGGGGGAGTACCTTGTACTTCAAGCTAAGTTTTTCACACCCCAAGCTTTTTGCTTATGACAAAAAGGGGGAGTAAACCCAGTTTTTGATGTGTAAGATGTGTTAGTGTGATTTATTTTTCTTTTGGAGATTTTAAGAGTTCCACCTTCATGACCATAGATGTGTCACTGGGCAAATACAAGGAATACATTTCACTTCTTCTGAAGTGATTATAAGTTGACTCTGATACCCAAGACTCTGATACCTTGTCCATGACTCTGATTACTTATGCGCTCTGATTACTCGATTTTCATCTATGTCATAAGTTTTTCACTCTGAACTCTTATATTATTTAGCTCAGAATCTAGACTTTACTAACGTTTTCATCAAGTATTAGATTCAGGGGGAGCTAAGCTCAGAATCAAGCAGTGACTTGAATTCAGAATGAGCAAGATAAACTATTCACATCAGGATAAGTCTTATTCTATATCTCTAAACTCTGAGTGAATTCAGTTTAATGTTTAAGAATTGTTCATCAAAAATCTTAGTTTTGTCATCATCAAAAAGGGGGAGATTGTAAGATCAAGTTTTGATCTAGTAGTACAACTCTATGTTTTGATGATTACAAGTTAACCTTTTGATATGAACAATTGTGGTACTCTAACGTGTTTTTCTGAGTGTGCTATTTACAGGCTCTGACCTCAACTCAATCTCACACAAATCAGAAGCACTGTGTATAAAGAGTGACCCAAGCAACGCTTTCGCATTCACCATGTTCAGTATGAACAGTGGAAAAGCTTCAGAAGTTCTGAAGTTATACAAACTCTGATGTGGACTCAGTCACTAGAAGTTCTGAAGATCCAGAAAGTCTGATAACCAAGAAACACTGAAGGCTCAGATGTTCTGATGGTGTAGAAGACTCTGAAGATCCAGAAGCTGAATAGTGGAAACTCTGAAGGCCATGTTCTTCCCTCTGAGTTCAGAATCAGAAGATACAATGGTCAGAGGATCTGTGCTTTCCCTCTGACTCTGATCAACCGGCTTCACAAGTTCCAATATGAAGCATTCCCCTGATCAGAAGTCTCCTAGGTTTAAAGGTCGCGTCGCTATCCAAGTACAAAAGCTACTGTACCTTCCTGACGACCTACCTAACGTTCTCAGCCACAGCAGAAGCTGGATTTTCCAGAACTGCCCTCCAACGGTAGCATTTCCCATGCATCGCTCAACCCTAATCCTTGGAGTATATAAAGAGGCTGAAGACTGAAAGAAACGGCTAGAAGCATTCACATACGCAAGACAATCTTAAATTCTTCTAAGTTTTCTTTCATCTGAAATTCATTGAGTTTACTATTAGCTTTTTAGAAGCAAATCTCTTGTAAACAATTCTTTGATAAACAGTTTGTTTAGTTCCTTTAGGAGATCAAGGTTGATCGGATCCTAGAGAAGACTAAGAGAGTGAATCTTAGTGTGAGCTAATTCAGTGTAATTGTTAGTCACTTGTAGGTTTCAAGTGCAGTTGTAACTCTTACCTGATTAGTGGATTGCCTTCATTCTAAGAAGGAAGAAATCACCTTAACGGGTGGACTGGAGTAGCTTGAGTGATTTATCAAGTGAACCAGGATAAAATCCTTGTGTGCTTTTCTATCTCTTATCTTTAGCACTTAAGTTCTCGAAAGATTCGTCAAAATCTTTAAGGTGGAAGTTTTATACTGAAAACGTTATTCAAACCCCCCCTTTCTACCGTTTTTCATACCTTCAACTTCCAATGTGGGACTTACTCACACTTGATACACAACATTTAGTTGATTATGAACTTTCATAGAATTATCTTTGTGTTGGGTACTTGGATTGAGTTAATTGTATTACAAGTAGTGTGTTGAACTTAGTTTTGGATGAAAATGATTTGTTAAACTGGCACATTAGATGACCATTTGATATTTATTTTTGTTAGTTTAAATAAATGCAAAAGTATTTCGATTTTAAATAAATATAAACAAAAAATTGCCCAGAAAAAGATGAAAATTTGTGACGGAACATTCCATCATAAAATTTATGACGAGATAGTTAATTTGTAATGGAAAGTCTGCCGTAACAAAATTAGTGACGAACACGACGTCACTTTTTATTGACGATATTTATTCGTTACTAATTAGTTACAGATAGTTCCAACTGCACTTCAAGATTTTTAGCAATGAAATTTTATAAGTAGTTACGGATAATTTTTGTCACCAATTTTGTTACGAATCATAAATTCCGTCACAAGTGATAAGCAACGAGACTTTCTGTTACGGTTGATTTTCTGTCACTAATTTGTGATGGAATATTTAGCACTCTGTGACAGAATTTGTCCGTCAATGATTCCATTTTTTTAGCAGCGACTTAACACAGTTAAAGGATTCTTTTTTTAGAAAAACTTAGCAATAACTAGTTAAAACTAAAAGGAAACGAAATAAAGTACGATTTGGTCGAAAGAAAAGCTGGAAAAAAAAAAGATGAAATTGTTGGAGAATCAACCTATAATTCTAGCACACATTCAATGTGTCTTGATCAAGCTCAGAGTTACTGCTAGGGTTAGCATTAATCACTCACAATCAAGAAGACAGAGGAAAGATACTAAATAGAATTAACAGAAAAACCGAATGAGAGAGAATGATTAGTTCGTTGTATTCAACACTCAAATTGAGTGCTTATTTAATGTTGATTACATGAGGGTTACAAATCATATTACTAACAAATTGAGGGGCCTAACTGTAAACATAAAATTCTCAATTATATCACATAGCTATCCCTGAATTAACTTCTATTTCTAATACTCTCTCCTAATTCAGAATGGTAGCTATCGAGATAATACTCAGCTTCTTGCATAACACACTAAACCTTTCAGCTCTCAATGGTTTAGTGAACAGATCTGCAAGCTGTTCTTCAGTAGGGCAGTGAACAAGCTCAAGTTTTCCTTTAGTCACCTCATCCCTCAAGAAATGAAAACGAGTCTCTATATGTTTACTTCTACCATGAGCCACAAAAAGCTTAGCCAAATCAATAGCTGACTTGTTGTCAATCATCAGCTGCATAACTCCTAAACCTTTCAATCCAATCTCTTCCATTAACATGTTCAACCATGCAACTTGACAAGCACTGAAAGAAGTAGCTACATATTCAGCTTCACAAGAGGAAAGAGCTACAATGGGCTGCTTCTTGGAACACCAACTAATTGGTGCATCTCCACACAAGAATACATAGCCAGTAGTACTCTTCCTATCATCCTTATCACCACTCCAATCTAAATCCACATAACCAGCTACTGCATTTCTCACATTGTAAGCTTTCTTAGGAAACAAAATACCATGATCCAGGGTTCCTTTTATATACCTCAGTATTCTTTTAGCTGCTAAAAAGTGTGACTCTTTAGTAGCCTCCATGAATTTACTGACCAGACCTACTCCATAGCTTATCTCAGGCCTGCTACAACAAAGATATCTCAAGGAACCCACCATCTGCTTAAACAATGTGGCATCCACTGATTTTCCAGGATTTGACTTAGTCAAGATCACTCCACGTTCAACTGGAGTTGTCACTGCATTACAATCAGTCAAGTGAAACCTCTTCAAAACATCACTAGCATACTTTCTTTGGCTCATGAACACTCCCTTCTCAGTCTTGAGAAATTCTATTCCCAGGAAATATGACAATTCCCCCATATCACTCATCTCAAACTCCAACTACATTCTCTCTTTAAATCTTCTAATCTCAGCTTCATCACTGCTAGTTACTAGAAGATCATCAACATACAAGCATACAATGAACATTCCTGTTCTCTTAGTCTTGTGTACATACACACCATGCTCAGAGGTACATTTCAGGAAACCAAGCTCATGTAGGAATGAATCAATCCTCTTATTCCATGCTCGAAGAGCCTGCTTAAGACCATACAAAGCCTTGTGAAGCCTATACACCTTATGCTCACTTCCCTCAACTTCAAAACCAGAAGGTTGACTAACATAGACCTCCTCATCAAGAGGCCCATTAAGAAAAGCTGACTTCACATCCAACTGGTGAAGCTTCCAGTCCTTCAAGCTTGCTGCTCCCACAATCAACCACACAGTCTCCATCCTAGCCACTGGAGCAAAAACCTCAGTATAATCCAACCCTTCTTTCTATTGAAATCCTCTAGCAACCACCTTGCTTTGTACATAGAAATTGTCCCATCAGGCTTCATCTTAGTCTTATAGTCCCATTTTACTGAGATTGGTTTCTTACCCTTAGGTAATTCAACTATGCTCCAGGTCTCATTTTTCTCAATGGACCTGAGCTCTTCCTTCATAGCACTAATCCGATTATCATTTTTCAGTGCTTCCTCTATTCTTACTGGCTCAACATCAGCATGAAATGCCAAGTGCACATGATCACCCTCCTGTGTTACTTCATTGTCAGGAAACAACACATAATCATTCAACCTAGAGGGCAGCTGCCTTTTTCTTTGACCTCTGGGAACATTATCTTCAGGAAAACCATCATTCACTTGCTCAACAGTGGGAGGTACCCTCCCATTAGCTTCACTTGTAAAATCATCATCCAATTCAGAGAACACAAACTTAGTTCTTAAACTAGAAGCCTCTGATTGATCACTTTCCCAGTCCCATAAAGCATTCTCATCTACTACTATATCTCTACTTATCACTATAACATTAGTCACAGGATCCACAACCTGTAAGCACTAGTCTAATGAAAGCCTACTAACAACAGCTTCTCACCCTTATCATCAAGTTTCTTCCTCCTTTGATCTGGAACATGTCTATAGCATACTGATCCAAACACTCTCAGATGCTTCACATCAGGCTTGACACCAGTCCAAGCTTCCTCAGGAGTTAATGACTTCAATCTCTTGGTAGGGTATCTGTTGAGTATGTATGTAGCAGTAGACACATCTTCTCCCCATAATTGAGTAAGGAGCTTCTTGCATTTGATCATGCTTCTCACCATGTTGTTGATTGCCCTATTTCTCCTCTCAGCCACACCATTGTGCTGAGGAGTTTAGGGAACTATCACCTCATGATAGATACCAACTTCTTCAAAAAATCTTTCATGATTCCAGTCCTCAAAGTTTTTATGCTTTGACCACTTTGCTTTTCAACTAGGGCTTTGAATTTTCTGAAAACTTCATACACTTCTGATTTCTTGGCAAGCAAGTAAGTCCACATCTTCCTAGTATGATCATCAATAAAGGACACAAAATACTTGTTTCCTCCTGAAGATGTAACCTCAAGGGACCACACACAACTGAGTAAATGACATCAAGCCTACCCTTAGAGACAACTTTCTTGCTCTCAGCAAAAGAGTTTCTAGGTTGCTTGCTCAGCACACATTCTTCACACAACTGACCAAAGACCTTGACCAGTGGAAGACCTCTAACCATACCCTCATGATGCAACTGATAGAGCCCCTTAAAGTGCAAATGTCCATATCTCAAATGCCATAACCATTCAGAACTCACACTTTTAGCTGACAAACACTGAGAACTAATAGTGTTTAAGTCCACACGAAATGTCTTGTTAGCTGACAATCTTGACTGAAGTATCAACCTTCTCTTTGGATCTAGAACTAACAGCTTCTTCCCTCTAGTCTTCAGAGAATAACCTTTCTCAATCAATTGTCCCAAGCTAATCAAATTGTGTCCACACTTGGCACATACTATACATCAGGAATCACTACTTGCATTCCATTTCTCTTTTTTCACAAGAATCTTTCCAACACCAGCAGATACTATAGTGCTATTATCAGCAAATCTAACACTATGAGTTCTCTTCTCATCAAGATCAACAAACCAATATTTATGGCCTATCATATGAGAGGAACATCCTGAATCTAGATACCAAGTGTGTTCATCAACACTGTGGGAACTACTAGGTGAATTCACTACTGAGTTACTCACCTCACCACTAAGAATTCTAGGATTACTAGGAGATTCAACATTACTATCTGAAACACAATCATCAGGCACAGAAAATAATACATGTTCAGGTTCAGAATCATCATCCTGAGCAAAATATGCTTGGTCCTCAGCACCTTGCTTGTTCCCTTTCTTCTTGTTCTTGCACTCATAGGAGTAATGGCCATATTTCTTGCAGAAGAAGCACTGCACATTTTGCTTCTTGAACTTCCCTTTCTTCACTTTCTCCTTATCCTGTCCCTTCTCCTCAGAATCCCACTTCTTCTTTGAGACACCCTCCTCTTCATGATTTGAAGATTTCGCTGACTCTTTACCCTTCCAAGCCTTTGATTTGGAAGATTTCCCTTTGTCATTCCAGCTCCTCTTACTGGAATTACCACGAGCATACATGGCTTGCTCACCATCTCTCTTAGAATCTCTCAGATTCAACCTCATCTCATGCGCTTCAAGCGACCCTTGCAGCTCATCTATCATGATACTCTCAAGATCCTTTGACTCCTCTATGGTTGTGACAATGTGATCAAATTTTGAAAGTGATCGAAGTACCTTTTCCACCAAGATTTGATCAGTCATCACCTCACCATTCGTCCTCATCTGATATGCTAGAGTTTGAAGACGAGTGAAAAACTTGGAAATCGACTCTGATTTCTCCATGCGAAGATCTTCATACTGTCTTCGCAGAGTCTGCAACTTCACCTTCTTGAGCTTAGCCACGCCGTCATAGCTCTTGTTCAGTATATCCAACGCTTCCTTTGACGTCTTCGCTGTTGCAATCTTCATGAAATTCGCTGGGTTTACACACTGATGAATGATGAACAATGCTCGAAGATCCTTCTTCTTCACTTCACGATGAGCTGTGGTTTGCTCAGTCGTAGGGTTCTCTGGCAGCGCTTCATACCCAGAAGTGACGAGTTCAAGCACATCTTGAAATCCAAAAATCACCTCCATCTGGGTATGCCACCAATCCCAATCGCTCTTGCCATCAAGAACTGGCAAAGATGCGGGGAAATTTCCATTTGCTCCCGCCATGATCTTAAACGAAGCGTCCACCTTCACCAAATCTCCAACACCCCAAATCACCTCCGTCGTGAATGCCAGAACGCCGCCGCAGCTCACCGCCAGTGCACGGTGGTCATTGTCGCCGGAAAGAACGAGCTCTGATATCACTGTTGGAGAATCAACCTATGATTCTAGCACACATTCAATGTGTCTTGATCAAACTCTGAGTTAATGCTAGGGTTAGCATTAATCACTCACAATCAAGAAGAGAGAGGAAAGATACTAAACAGAATTAACAGAAAAACTGAATGAGAGAGAATGATTAGTTCGTTGTATTCAACACTCAAATTGAGTGCTTATTTAATGCTGATTACATGACGGTTACAAATCATATTACTTTCAAACTGAGGGACCTAACTGTAAACATAAAACTCTCAATTATATCACATAGCTATCCCTGAATTAACTTCTATTTCTAATAGAAATAAGATCTTTTTACACGAACTCTTTGCAGTTATGTGTCATATATGGTAGACGTAAGGTTTTAGAGTGTTAGTAGCTAGAATGTCCAACCCTTTTCAAGTGTACAAAGTTCTATTTATATATTATTCACTTAATAACTAGTAGTCTTATTGTACGTTTGAGAATAAAAAGTTAAAGGAAATTGCCTAATTTAAACTGTTAACTCGGCATAACTATATATGAAATTCTGATCTTATGTCTAACTCCTCAGTTCTGCCTCGGTTGGTCTCCCTTGTGTGTCTAAGGTAGTGTTTGGTGACAGATCGAACGGAACAGGACATAACAGAACGGAACAGGATAGAACAGGATGGAACAGGACAATAATGTTTTGTGTTGTGTTTGGTAACTCCAAATCAATAGAACAAAACCATGATTTTAATTACATATATAACCCTGCATGTTTAATATTTGTTTGAGGAAAACAAATTGAACTCAATTGAACATTTTGCATATATAGAAACCGTTTGTTATTGCTTACTTCATGAATAATCACTTATTTCTTTAAAATAATCACTTATATATTGTTGAAGTTGTTTTAGTATGTTATTGAAATCACTTTTTTATTTCATGATAAGCTAAAATAACTGTTTCAAATAATCTGTTTTCAGCTTCACCTGAAACAAACACAAAAAGTGAGATTTTGAATAAAAAAGTGATTTTTTTTTATTAAAACGTGATTTTTCCAAAATAAGTTGAATCAAACGCACTGTAATTGACTCGTTTATCATGGCTTACTAAAACAGATTTTACTTTTGAAGAAATAATTGATTATATTTTAATTAAGTTGATTCGTGTTTGACTACTCTATTTAAAATCACTTTTTTTTATCTCCTCTCATCTATCATCGTAGATTTTCATGATAAGGTAAAGTAACTGTTTCAAATAATCTGTTTTCAGCTTCACCGGAAACAAACACAAAAAGTGAGATTTTGATTAAAAAAGTGATTTTTTTTTATTTTAAAAATGATTTTTTGATTAAAAACTAATTTTTTTTAAAATAAGTTGAATCAAACGCACTCTAATTAGCTCGTTTATCATTGCTTACAACAAGTGATTTTACGTTTAAAAAAATAATTGATTTTATTTTAAGTATTTTTTTGAAAAAGTAGATTTTCATTTAACTTTGTCTACAAATATAATAAGTGCTTTCAATTTTAGAAGTGATTTTAAACTGTTTAGATACATAAAATTTCAAATATAAATTAAGGGTATTTTTGAACTTGCAAAAGTTTTAAGAGAGTGTTCCGTTCCGTTCCCTTCTGTTCCACCCATTTCCAGGGAACCAAAGTGTCCAGTTCCTAGAGTCTTTTGTCCGGTTCCGTTCCATCTTAAAAACATGACAAACACAGAACGGAACTCATGTGTCCGGTTCCGTTCTCTTCCCACCTGTCTACCAAACGCTACCTAAATTTTTAACTGATAGGAACGGGACCAAGTGCTCCTAGAACATAACATGTCTTAAATGCATCCCAAATCTTTAACCGCTAGGAATAGGAACAAGTTCTCCTAGAACATAACATGTCTTAGATGCATCTCATCTCAACACGGATGATTTTTTGAACACTTTGTAGTGCTCCACATCTTAATAATATATAAAGCCCATCCACCAAAGTGGGCCACATTGCTACATAATTTCAACATGTTTACATTCTATTGGTTGTTGTCATTGAATTTCCAAATGTCTAATTTTGATTGGTCTATATTGTTCACTCAATAAATTAGGAAATGAAAATATTAAGAGAAATGATTAATCATCCAAATCAATCCTCCAAAACGATGTTCCGAAATCTTTGTTTGACATGTGGCCGCTATTGATTTTTTAAGTTGTTAATTAATTGTGACGGCTTTTAGTTTTTAAAGTTTTTCAAATCTACCATTTTTAAGTTTTACAACCCAGTACCTTTATTTTCACGGTAATTTACATTTCTTTTTTAAGTTTTATGATTAAAATAAATTATTAACATAAATAGAATAAAAAACATTAATTTTTGTGAAATTATTTCTAACGTTATACTAGCATTACTTATTTATAGACATTATTTGAAATTATTTAATTGATTTTTCCACATGAATAACTATACTTTTATTTTAATTAAAATTAAAATGTAAGGTAATCATTGGTAGTATAATTGAGTGTTAGTGTTCAAACAAAATCTAGCACAACTGATAGATAGCTGAACTACTTAAGTATTTAGTTCAGAATTTGATCCTTAAACGATGCGTATGAAAAATAATTTAGTGAATGAGCTCCACTCATTTAACGTAATCACAGAACCTTAGAGATGCCTTAAGAAATAAATTGAGTGTTAGTGTGAAATATTCTTACACTATAAAAATTAAACTATTTAATCAATTATTCATTTAAAAAAATTAGTATTCAAATATTTTTAGTATTTTTACGTTATAATTACTTAAATTACTAAAAAGAAATAGCACTGAGAAATAAAGAAAGTGACATTTGATTTTTTTTTAACTTAAACATTCAAGGCGTATATTTGGTAAAAGAAAAAAAGTCAAAAGCAAATTAGTTGATATTAGTTTGTATCTTGAACCAAGAATTCTACAAGGCTCATTAATGCTTTTTCGGAGATAATTCGGCTCATTGTTTCGGAGGATATAACAATCCTCAAATATTAAATTATGGAGATGACGCCTAATAATGTGTTGGGCTTTAGCATTAGCATATAATATACTAAACAATATACTTTCGTATTATAGTTAATATACATTTTGAAAACATAGTTAGTTTTTTTCAAATATATTGGGGGAAATACCATATTAATTTTCTTTTAAGATTCAAATTTAAGTCAAATAAGTTATTGTTTCAAATCAGCATCAATATACTTTTCCCCTGTAGCAAAAAAAAAATCAGCATCAATATTTTTGAATTTTGAATTTTTCAACAATATTCAAAACAAATAAGAATTTCCTATTTTAGATATCCAAAATTAATTAATAGACTTAATTAAAATTTTCAAATTCAAAATCAGAATTCGATATTTACTTTGAATTTTAATATTTTCAAATCAAATCTTAATCTTAATAATATATAAAGCACATCCACCAAAGTGGGTCATATAGTCACTTAAATGACACATGTTTTTATTCTATTGGTTGTCACTCATGAATTTCCAAATGTCTTATTATGATTGGTCCAAATTGATGAATTCTCATTGGTCTAAAATGATGACTCAATAAATCAATAAAGTCAACATTTAATTCATTCAATTAATACATTTTGAAATTTAAAATGTGAATAATTATTAAATAGGAATTCGACAATCTTTAATGGCACTTGTGAAACAAAACGAAATCACATCTTTAACTTTATACCAAGTTTTTTTAAATGAAAAAATCATAAATTTTTTAATAGTGGATTTTTAGAAACAAAGTGAAATCAGAGATATATTCTTTTAAAAAAAATATAATTTAATAATTGAAAAAATTGAAAAAATATAAAAATCCCGTTTCCAAAATTTTAAAATTTAAAATTGAGGTTTTTAGAAAAAAAAAACGTAATCATTATGCAAATATTGCAAGATATATGTGATTTTCTTCTATTTTTTTGTTGTAATTAACCGTTACAAATTAAAAAAAGTCAAAAGAAAACATCATTAAGCAGTACTTTTATGGATAGTATTTATTTTTATCACGTAAATGGTACCATAAGATATATGTTTTTAATCTTAATTTTAATCTTAATAATATATAAAGCCCATCCACCAAAGTGGGCTATAATGCTTTCTAATTTCCACATGTCACGTTTTTATTAATTTAGACTGCGAACGAGATGTTGTTGTAAATGACACTACAGGCACATTCATAAGGTTGCACGAGAATCATGTTTCTTACATCCCCTGCAGTATCCTTTGTTATTTTCATATGGAGAAGATGACTATCAAGAAGACATCCCATACAGGGAACCTGTCGTGGAGGATCAATGTAACAAAAGGGACTCAGTTACTCTTAAAGACTTTGTTGCTTTTCGTATTCAGGATAGACGCATTGAATACGGCAATGTAATTCGTGTTGGACGACTATTTCAACAATTTATCGTTGATGCATATACCATGATAGAATCTCAATGGTTAAATTGGGTGAGATTTAATCAAAATAAGATCAGAGCTGAGGTTTATTCTGGATTACATGACGCAGTAGCTAGGGGCGACACCGAAGCTACAACAACTGGAAAGCGCATCATATTGCCAGCTTCATACATGGGAAGCACACGATACATGTTCAATAATTGTCAAGACGCTATGGCAATTTGCAAGATATTTGGATATCCAGATTTGTTCATAACTATGACATGCAACGCCAATTGGCCAGAAATCAAGTCGTTTGTTGAGTCGAGGCGATCCCGCCCAGATGAGCGTCCAGATATTTTAGTTCGCATTTTTAAGATGAAGGTGAACCAACTGATGAAAGATTTCAAAAATGGTCATTTATTTGGAAAAGTGGATGCAAGTGCGTAATACATTCTCCATGCATTACTATGCCTCACTTGTGTTGTGAAATTTATTGCTAAGTTATCATGTTTCACGTCTCTAATCAATTAAATTTTTTGAATTATTCTACTTTTTTGTTTTCTTTTTAGAAGAATAATATGTTTGTAATTTAGAATAAGCTAAAGATGATGTCAAGCTGTTACATAAACTTTTTTAATCATTAATATGTTTGTTTTTAGGTATGTATACAATTGAATTTCAGAAAAGATGACTTCCTCACGCGCATACTGATTTGGTTGGAAGGAGAAAATAAGCTGAAGACTGGGGACGACATTGACAAAGTCATCTCTGCCGAGCTTCCTGATCCAATGTTATATCCCAAATTGCACGCTGTAGTTTCTAACTTCATGATACATGGACTGTGTGGTAGTGCAAACAAAAAATCACCATGCATGGAGAAGGGTAGGTGCACTAAATTCTTTCCAAAAAAAATTTCAAAACACCACAACGATTGACGAAGAAGGCTATCCGCAGTATAGAAGAATGCAAACAGGGATTGTAATCAAGAAAAAAGACATTGAAATTGATAACAGGTATGTAATTTTTTACAAATGTAATATGCATTCCAAGTAAACTAAATTGATACCAATTTGAAAAAACATAACTTCGTGAAAAAATGAAGGATACCTCAGATATGTTATTTATTACAATTGTAATCTATATTCGCCATAACCTACATTGCAGGTATGTTGTGCCTTACAATCCCACGCTCCTTATGAGGTATCAAGCTCACATAAATGTCGAGTATTGTAACAAGTCCAATGCTATAAAATATTTGTTCAAATATATCAACAAAGGCGCATACCGAGCAATGCTTGAAATTTCACATAAGGACAACGATGATCAAGCGAAAGAGCCAGTGGATGAGGTAAAGCAATATTATGATTGTCGTTATCTTTCTCCGTGTGAGGCAGCTTGGAGAACATTTGGCTTTACCATACACAAACGATGGCCGTCTGTGCAAAAACTAAATTTTCATCTTCCAAATGAATATTTGGTATACTATAATGATGACGAAGACGTTGGAGATGTTCTAGAAAAGAGTGGTACAAAATCCACAATGTTTATGGCTTGGTTTGCAGCTAATGAAAAATACTGAGAAGGGCAGGATTTAACATATGCTGAATTTCCCAGTAGATTTGTTTATCATAAAAAAGATAGAATCTGGAAACCAAGAAAGAGGGGTTTTAAAATTGGCAGACTACAGTATATCCCTCCAGGCATCGGTGAGTTATATTACATGAGAATCCTACTAACTATGCAAAATGGTTGTACATCATATAGAAGTATTAGAACAGTGAAGGGAATACCATATGATACTTTTAAGGAAGCATGCGATCAATTGGGATTGCTAACAGATGACAAAGAATATATTGATGCAATTAAAGAAGTCTCTGATTTAGCTTCCGGAGAACAAATGAGAAAACTCTTTGTAAGAATGTTGATGATGAATTCAATCTCAAAACCTATTGATGTTTGGGAAGCATGCTGGCTACTCTTATCAGAAGACATTCTACACCATAGAAGAAAATAATTGCATAATCCCAGTACGGAATTTTACAAGTGATATTATTAAGATTTGAAATGCTATTATAATAATTTAATTATTGCTTGGATTTAATTTAATTAAAATTCAATACTTTAAAAAATCACATTGTGCAATATAATTAATGAATTATCTGTGAACAACATAAGTTATATTTGATACAGTTAAAAATAATTTGTTAATCACTATTCTCGACTGTAGGCCTACGAATTGCAGATGCTGATTTGAAAAATTTATGTATCATTGAAATTGAGAAGTTGCTCCAAAGAAATGGTAGGTCATTAAATGATTACCCATGTTTGCCAACTCCAGAATATGATGAAGTCCTGCAATTTGACAATAGATTTATTGTTGATGAACTAAACTATGACAAAGATGCATTAAAGGTACAATATGAAGAGTTGCTTAGTATGCTTACACCTGAGCAAAAGTCTGTATATGAGAGGGTTGTCACATCTGTGTTGTCAAATTCAGGAGGCTTCTACTTTTTACATGGATATGGTGGAACTGGAAAGACTTTTGTGTGGAACGCTTTATCGGCGTCACTTAGATCCAAAGGACTAATTGTTCTTACCGTTGCTTCCATGGAATAGCATCATTACTCTTGCCTGGAGGCAGAATAACACATACTAAATTCTGCATTCCATTAGATGCTACAGAGACCTCGACATGTAATATAAAGCAGGGAAGTCTACGAGCAAAGCTTCTACTTGAAACAAGTCTTATTATATGAGATGAAGCTCCAATGTTGAAAAAGTATTGTTTCGAAGCTTTAGACGTTACACTCCGAGATTTAATGAGGTCGAAAAATGAAGATAACGCTCATAAGCCTTTTGGAGGAAAATTAGTAATACTTGGAGGTGATTTTAGACAAATACTACCTGTAATAACTAGAGGAAGCAGACAGGAAATCGTCGAATCTACTGTAAACTCTTCCTCATTGTGGAAACACTGCAAAGTTATGAAATTGACTAAGAACATGCGCCTAACCGCAACTGAGACGGCTGATGAAGCAAAAGAAATCAAAGACTTTGTAGATTGGATTCTTAAAATTGGAAATGGCGATCATCCAGATTCCGGAGCAGGAGAGTACGATGTCCAAATCCCGCCAGATCTGCTTATCTCAATTAGTCCTGACCCATTAGTGGAATTGATTAGATATACATATCCTGACCTTGCGCACAAAATGAAAGACCCTCAATTCTTTCAAGATAAGGCAATATTGGCACCTACACTAGAGGCTGTTGAAATGATAAACACTTACATGCTTGAGATGATAGCTGCACCAGAGCATGAATATTTGAGCTGCGACTCTGCCTTGCGATCTGATGAGGATTCTGAAATCCAAGGTGAGTGGTTCACCACCAAATTTTTGAACGACACTAAAAGTTCAGGAATGCCTAACCACAAACTTTTGTTGAAAGTTGGTACTCCAATAATGCTTTTGAGAAATATAGACCAAGCAGCAGGTTTATGCAATGGAACTAGGTTAATTGTGGACGAACTTGGTGAACGTTGTATTGGTGCAACTGTTATCACGGGAACAAATGTCAATGACAAAGTGCACATTTTAAGAATGGACTTAGTTCCTTTTGATTCCAAATTTCCAATTAAATTTAGAAGAAGACAGTTTCCAATTCAATATGCTTTGCTATGACCATAAACAAGAGTCAAGGACAAACACTATCTCAGGTTGGACTCTTCCTTCCAAGGCCCGTCTTCACTCATGGTCAGTTATATGTAGCTCTTTCTAGAGTACGCTCAAGAAAATGTCTTAAACTTTGTATACTCGATGAGGCGGGCAAACAACAGACCAGTACTGTAAATGTAGTGTTTAAGGAAGTTTTTGAAAATGTTTGATGTACACAACACAATTACAATTAAAATTATTTATTTCATTTTTTTCCTCATCTATCTTTACAGGGTTGCCTTATACAAGAATAGCTTATTTATTTATTAAAATATTATAACATAAAATTTCCGTGCAACGCACGGGTTACAGAACTAGTTAAAATAGATAATTTAGTTTTTTCTTTTATGATTATCCTCATATTCCAGCTAAGACATTTTAAGTCTCGAATCAAATATTACAAAAAGTGTGAATTCAAACTAATTCAATTTCTCGACCCGGCTTTTCAACTTCTACTCTTTGGTGCTACTTAAAGTTTTCGAAATAACTCTTTAATTTCTAAAGAGTTTTTCCTAATTAGAAATTTTGATATTAAAACCAAGGGAATTTGCCCCCATTGTGGTTCAGACTTCAGATCCATTAGCTTTGCCCTGTGAAGAAAGTCCTTAAACCTCTTGATTCGGAATTAATTAGGCTGGGACCTCAATCTTTCTTTCTCATATGCATGTGGGAAGGGAATCTCATCAAAATCTCCACCACAACACCACAATTCTATGAAGACTTGCTATTTTTGGCCACAACTCCCTCCTTTTTTTAGTTCACCGTCTAAAATATCCCCAATGTCAGATCCAGATATGATTTAATATAGTACATTGACATGCACAATTCATTTAATGCTTGCTTCAAGTTGTGGTCTATAATTAATTAATTGGGGTCATATGTATGTGGCTGAGGGTTATACATGAAAAACATTTATATGTTGTGATTTCTGTCTATATATAATAAGCTATCAGAGTAAACGAAGAGTAGTAAATTATTTTTAAACATAGTTTCTGTTCATAGATATTACAATTAACACGAAAACGAACAAGTACTACTAAACTAAAAAAAAAAACAAAGAAGTCAAAACTTCCAATTTCACACACTGCAACTTTGTTCCTTGGTAATTGATACACTAGTACGGATCACTGTCACTGCTCATTTGGGACTTCAAGAGCAATTGCCTGAGGCTATTCACGAGATCATTCATTGTCATTCCATACGCGTCACCCATCTGCAAAATGTAAACAGTGATAATTAATTGAAGATTTCAGTATGCCATTAATATATCGACAATCATAGGGTACACAACATTAATTATATGTGCACAGCACACACTTAACAGTGAAACAAGACTGACATTACAACCAAGATCCGTTTGTTATACTATATTTTTATAATAAAAATAATTTTTTAATTTTTTAGTTGTTTGAGTAAGATTTTTAATAATCTTGTTTTAAACAATAATGAGATCCTATTTATCAGGCAACTAGTAGGTCATTTTTTATTAAACAAATTAGTAGGTCACACCGTCTAGAAAACGGAACCTTAAAATATGGCTTACGACATGAACATGCCGATCTTCAGCCTTGAAATTAGAATAAAAAAATTGTGCTGATGCATATATGTAATATGTGTGTTTACCTGAGCAATAACAGTAACGGAAAGAGCGGAATTCCCAAACGGCAAGACGCTGCTACCATTGACAGAGAGGTGAAGATTTTCAAGGTGGTCCAGTATTTTGAGCTCTGTGCCATTTTCTTTCTCGCAGTGGATCTCAATGAGCACCTCTTTCCCCAATGCTCTTGCAGCAATCTCAGGGAGGATTGTACTACAGTCATCATGATCAGAACTTGTAGTAATTATATCACCCGAGTTTGTGGTGTCTTCATTTCCACGTAGATCGGGTTTCTTGATCACAATCACTTTTTCAACACCATTTTTCTTCTCTTGTTTCTCTAGTTCTTGTACACGTTCTTTGAGTTGTTTCACGTAATCGATCGCTGCTCTGAGTACAGACGCCTTATCTGTCTATTAAATTAAATGGAGATAACTATAAGGGGATTCACAATCACAACAAACTGCATTATTTATTGCCACCATACAGTAGTGAGATAGAGATTAGAGAATACTGTTTTTGTCAATTTGTGATTATGATTACCACATGTTTTGTGCAGTGCGCGGTATCTTAGAAAGTCATGTAATAAGACACAGATAAACCGACACGGTGTAATCCCTGCATTGATTTCTACACCATATATATGATTGATTCTGATTTATGATCAAGATTTGTGAATTAATGAATAATAATGTACCCCTCACCACCCCCTATCTTCCCTACAAAGATTGTACTGTATTCATCAAGACTAGTGCATGCATATACCCCTTTAGTGAAATCACGTTTTATATTGAATGTTTTTGGTGTTAGAGTTAACGTAAACATTTCACGTTTTATAAAACACTTATAAAAAAATAAATTTTTTGACATTAAATTTAACATGAATATGAGAAACAAGATTTTGATACGTTACTTTAAAATAGATTTATATTGAATTAACAAAAATCCAAACGCATACATATTTAATTAATTATTAATGAAAAAAAGGATTATGCACCGACGGTGTAAAGTTCTTTTACACCGTCAACCAATCAGATTTTAAGGATGTGTCACGTCAATTAATGAAATTGAATAAAAAGAGAGATTTTCTCACATCCTTAAAATCCGATTGGTTGACGGTGTAAAAAAACTTTACACCGTCGGTGCATAGAAATTGAACTCATTATTAATTGTTTTGGACACTTATTGCCAATTTATTAATAGAAAATATAATTAGGTATTCCAAAATTGAAAATTGTTATAAAAATAAAGTAATAAACACTGTATTTCACTTCCTAAATAAGACTATCATAAAAAACAAATTATTTGATTCACATCTTCATATTTTTTTATTCAAGAAAAAAACAAACATCTACATCCTAGTTAGTAAGGCTAGTTCTTCTAACAATTTTTTCACATATAAAATTAGAATTCAAGATATTACTTAAAAAAAATAAACATGTATCACTTAAATATTAATCACATATGTATTAATGACATCATGCATTTAAGACTAGAATTTAAACATGTATTACTATTAACATGAGACTATGGTATGGTATTCAAAACTAGAATCTAAAATTTCTTGTCGAAGGCATCGATCTCACTGTTGAACTTAAATTTATTGTCAAAAGACATCCGTTCCTACATGGACTTCAACTAGTACTTTTCAATTATTATTTTGGTATATGATTGCGGATAGTTACTAATTTTTTTAAAACTTAAAATTATATTAAATGAGTAGACCTCCCCATTTTAAATTTTTTTATACAAGTATTTTCTATAGAAAATCATTTTGTTCAAATTAGAAATTAAACATGTAATACATCCCCAGTAGTTATGCTTTCCTAACAACTTTTGACCAGAAAATTATTTTAGGAAAATGAAACATCTACTCTTCAATATCGGTGACATGTATTATTAATATGAGACAATGGTATTCAAGAGAGCAATTTAAATTTTGTTGTCAAAAGCCATCGACCCCACAAATTGATGAGCACTTAAAAGTTTGTTGTAAATTACTAATATAGATACGTAACAAGGGTAGGTACAAATAAACAATTCATGGTGGGTTACGCATACAAAATGATTGAACGATCCACATAAATACTTTTTACTTTAATGATTGTCAAAATTAATATGTAAATATTACTTTCCCTAGATCATCATGCCTTTCTCTTATTCCTTTCTGTATCTTTTTATTTGTTTTAAAGGTTGGTATACCTCTTATACTACTATCTTTTAATGCAATACTTTAGCTTATTATAAAAAATCCATCATGCCTAAATTATAAAATTACTGATTAATAGTTTATTAGAATTTAGAAATCTAACTCCACCTTAAAAACTAGCATGCGAGATGATGAGGATTGACTTCCCAGTGCTATTTTAGTCATATGTGTGATCAATGTAATACTTCTAAACATAATCTAATCCAACTCTGGAAAAAACAAAATTAGCTATAGTAATTAATTACCTTGCTGAGGCCTGGAATGGTTGCTGAAAGTGCGATGAATCTCTCAGTCAATTCCTGCCTCCTTTTCCTCTCTGCCAATATGTGATCGATAGTCTGAGAAGTGGTTCTGGCCCTCTTCGTGCCTTGATTGTTGGCCCTTGTTTTCTCAGATTCAGTGTTCTGAACTTGCTGTAATTTATTGGGCAGAGCAGAAGAAGAATCAGAACAACGCTTAGTACCTCGAGTACTTCCCTTATTGCTACCCAATAATTTCCCCTCAGGGTTCGCTGGAATAATGGTTGAGTTATCAAACGACAAAATGTAAGCCTTCGGAGAAGACGAGCCACGTGGCTTTTTAGGACCCTGTTGAGATGACACTATGGAGTTTGAACTGTGGCTTTTCACCATGTTCCCAATAATCTCTTCAGATGCGACGGTGGAAGAAGCGTGGAGCGAGTTATTGCTCTCACTTTCAGAAGAAAAAGCCGGTGCCTGAAGTAGGATCTGTCTCAGAAACTCCTCATCCTCCTCCATGTTTGACTTGTTTGCAAAATAATCATCATCGCAATCCATTTCCTACAAGAATTAAACGAAAAAATTAATAGATTGTATAAATGTTATAAAATTATGCAGAGGATTGTGAGAGAGTGTGATGATGATTATACCGGATGAAGGTGCCAATTTTCCCATGACTCCTCCATCAGAATCAATGTAGCTAGCAGCTAAGTCAAATTGTTAGCTAGGCAATGTGTGAATGCGTGCAGTGTATGATTATTTTTTCAGGATTTCCAAAGAAGGGGTATAAATTTATAGTTAATAGCCCCTATGGGGAATGGTTGCCACAAGTGTAGGATGGCGATGGAGACAAGATATTGCTCGTTTTTCATGCAACTTTAATTTGAGCCGTTTGATCTAACTTTGATCAACAGTGCAGGAGTGGGACCATTAGCACTTAGGAATGGACGGTGTAAGGCCTCACAGAGCCTCAGTCCCACGACAGCAAGGGGGAGTAAAGAAAGCTGATTGACATGTGACTTCCCACTACTAATTGACTTTTTGGACTGTCTCTCGTACCATCTAAGTTTTTACTAGGGATGACAATGGGTCGGGTAGGGTGCGGGTTTTGCCAAATCCAAACCCAAACCCGAAATCAAAAACCCACACCCGTACCCGAATCCGAAATGGGTGGTGAACTTAAATCCACACCCGAATCCATTGGGTTTCGGGTTCACCCGACCCGTACCCACACCCGCACACAACCTCAAACAAACAGCTGAACCCGGAAACCCGACCCGAAAAAGACTGTGAAGAGAGCTATATTATGTAATGTAACATTGTAATTGCCATGTTACTGTTAAATTAATATGCAAGATGCTGCATATATTGTACTGCACAAGCAGAATACTTAGGTTGTTCATATTACATCTACAAATATTCTTTCCTGATAACCACTTCATAAAAAGAGCCCAGGACTCCAAAAACCAGCAAAACGAGAATGAAACAGTACCAAAAGAAAACAGAAAAAACGCAAGATAGCAAGGAACAAGGAAAACAGAATAAACAAAACAAGAGAACATAAAAAAAACACAGCAAAAGCAACAACACCACCGCTCGAACTGTTACCTGTCCCTCCTTGCCCTTTACTTCTTTATCAGAATGAATTTTGACAGGAAATCAGGATCTGGGTCTGATCCACAAAAGCTCAGATGAAATCTTCCCTGAAAAGAAGTGTTGAGGAACAATGAAACACAATTACAGTGAGAAAGAGAGAAAGAGAGAATACAATGAGAAAGAGAGAAAGAGAGAATACAGTGAGAAAATTGCAACTACTCCACCTTGGACGGTGGCTCCGTGGACAGAAGAAGGAGAACGGCGTGGAGGTGGAGGAGCATGACTTGAAGAGGAGAACGGCGTGGAGGAGCAGTATTGGAAGAGGAGAACTGGAGAACGACGTGGACGGAAGAAGGATTCGGCGTGAAGGAGCAGGACTTGAAGAGGAGAACGGCGTGGACTGGATTCTGGAACCTCAAACCTACTCAAAGTGTCAAACCCTAATTCTATTCTAATAACATATATATACCTAAGGATATATCTGGAATTTCACTTATACAGAGCCGGGTTCGGGTAGGGTTCGGGTGCGGGTTTGGTCAAACCCAAACCCGAACCCGAAAGTGATCGGGTAAAACCCGAACCCGAACCCAAACCCATTTAACTCGGGTTTTCACCCAAGAAATCGGGTCGGGTCGGGTCGGGTGCCCATGGGTTCGAGCTTCTCTGCCATCCCTAGTTTTTACCACGTTACCCTAAATACCGGCATATTCGGGGGGTTTAAGTGATCGATCGAGTTTTCTGCTTTAACTGATTGGAAACATTGTGTTATTATCATTCTATAGAGTTGATTGTTATGTAGTGTAGTGTTTGATAGTTGTTTCGGTATCCGATAAACGGTCCTCGCTTTGATGAAGTTGTTCCTGATTACATACCAAAATAGCTGAGCGACTGGCCATCATACGTTAGTAGACCGAAATCATTCGCTGAACCAATTGCGTCCCACATCCGATTATCTATATATCTACTTGAATCGATTGCGTCTCACATCTGACTACCTAGATCTACCTCAAACCGATTGTACCGCAAATCCAACTACCTACATCTACCTCAAACTGATTGCACCTAACACCTGACTATTCATGTAAATCCAAAACGAATTGCCTCCCAGTAGTCATGTGCCATGACCGAGGGCACATCGTGACATGTATCCATTAATATTTCACCACGCACGTCCCATTCTAAGACAACGACTCTTTGATCCAGAACCGAGCGAGGAGCTCAAGTTACCTACGATAGTACGCAAACGTGCCCTTACCCGTTCGATTAAACAATGTACCCGAAGATTCAACTATTCTCCTCCTTGGTTGTACCTCATACTCATCGTGACACTCAACCTCAGTGCCGTCAAAACCTAGCCCTATAAAAAGTGGGTATCACATCAAATAAGGTATAGATACATCCTCCATCACTTACTCCTTGCTTCTTCCCCATCTTCTTACTTG
This sequence comes from Lotus japonicus, assembly GCF_012489685.1. NCBI lineage: Eukaryota > Viridiplantae > Streptophyta > Magnoliopsida > Fabales > Fabaceae > Lotus > Lotus japonicus. Next base: position 73,305,328 of record NC_080043.1, read on the forward strand.
AGAAATGGAGTGCCAATGTAGGTCCCCCCACTAGCGTGACTTGACGACAGAGGAGTTCATACTCCCCCAAAGAAGCATCCTGTTAGTAGAAAGTCAACACTCTTATGAGTGATTTGGACAGACTAACCCGATAAATTTGTGTCGTTTGTAGGGACGGTAAAGTTACCCCTTCACTGCAACATGGCCAGAACTCGCTAGAAAATTCGCTCCCAGCCTTTCAGAGTTCAGCGATGAATAAAAAAATGTTCAAAGTTAAAAATGGTTTTTGAAACAAGTTCAACTTCCTCTTTGGTTAGTTCAACAGAATAACAAGATATGAAAGTAAACAATATAAACACACAAGACTTATTCTGGATCACCCAAACCTTGGACTACTTCCGTTCCTTTACTCCTTAAGGGGTTTACCATTACTCAAAATTATAAGTATGTGACTCTACCTCTTTAGGCTCACATGAGTAGTACTTGACTTAGCTTGTCTAAGCTAACAATGAGTATCCTTCGAATAACTTCTCCAAGATATCTTCTTATCAATAAGAAGGGTGTGGATACAAAATTCTACAAATTCTAAACTGACTTAAGCTTTCTACTTAAATAATGGGAATTTCTTTAGAGCTTAGCGCTATCAGCAGTTTTACAAAGGTTCACTACAAGAAAAAAGGTTATTATCGATGACAAAAAACCATTAACAAAAAAGAGTCATCAGTAATGTGAAATTACAAATGACGAAAAATGTGTGGCTAGCTATTGACCTCGTCGGAAATTATTTTTTGACTGTAATCTACCTACGACTTTTTTCTGTCGTTAGTTTTCGACGGCCAAGGTCGTTGATAATTGACTTTTGTCTCACGAAAAAACATCTTTTGCTGTGATTAAAAATGTTGCTTTTATGAAAGTTTGAACCATAAAAGTAACATCCTTATCCGAAGCAAAATGAGTATTTTTCAAATGCATATATATAGGTTACCAACGGTATTTTCATGATACTTATAGGTTACCGACGATTGTTCATGGTACCCATAGGTTACCAACAAAAAGAAATTATTGGTGGCCTTGGCCGTCGGTAATTGACAACCAATTTTTTTAAGCTCGCCAAATTATTGCGAGCAAAAATTCCAATTCTTGAAATTATTGGCAGCTTTGACCAATTGATATTCATTTTTTAAGCTCACCTAGTTATCAACGGGGGACAATTTCAAGTCTTTGAATTACCAACTGCCCATGCCATCGATAGCCTGACAGTAACTAATCCCGCAAAAAGAAAACTTACCGCCAAATTGTTGCTGACCTAAGTCGTCTGTAACTTTTTATTTTATTTTATTTACAAAAAATGTTACCGACGGTTTGACCATTTATAACTATGATATTTAGCAGCAATTTTTATGTTGTTGATAAAATGTTGTTTCTTATATTGGTTCCTATAAGAATATGAACTATGAACTCTGGAAAAGTCTTTGCAATAAATGAAAAATCAGAGATTTGAATGGTGAAATCAATATATATTAGAAAAGAAGAACTTCCATGAGGCCAGTTTGATGAGGTGTCACTCCCAGATTAATTCTTTGGTTTGAGAGAATTATCTATGCGAGGCATCGATAGGTAGTTTGAAGGTGCGAAAAACACTAGAAGGGGGGGGGGTTTGAATAGAGTTTTTAAATAAAAGATATACTTTTGAACTTTTTCAAAACTCAAAGATAAGAACTAGGTGCTGAAGGGTATGAAGTAAAGCACGCAAGTATTTTATCCTGGTTCACTTGAGATAAAAGCTCAAGTTAATCCAGTCCACCCGTGAAGGTGATTTCTTCCTTCTTCTGATGAAGGCAATTCACTAAAATCAATGAGTGTTACAACTGCACTTGCAACCTGCTAAGTGACTAACAATACACTGATTTTCTCACTAGTATTCTCTCAAGAAGCTGATCTACCGATCCTCTCAAGACTAGCTAAACACTGAATCAACCTTGATTCAGTCCTCTCAAGATCCGACCAACCTTGGTCTCTTAAGGAACTTTACAAAGTGTTTGTAAAAGGTTTCGGGTTTACAAGAAATGCTTCTGAAAAGCTAATGGTAAACTCAGATGTTTAAGAACAGTGAAGAAATAATTCTAAGAGATTGGTTCGAACGGATTCAAGAATATCAGCAAAGTTTCTTAGCTTCTTTCTTCTATCTTCAGCCCTTATATACTCCAAGGCATATGGTGTAGCCGTTGTTAGGGTTTTGCCCGTTGGAGTGACAATCTTGTAATATCAGACTGCTAGGCTGAACGAGGTAGGTGGCGGACAGACTGAGACTGTACGATGTGTACTATGACAGCGACCTGTCCTTTCACCAGCTGACTTAAGATCTGGAGTGCTTCAGATGGACGTTGGTGAAGCTTCTGATCAGAGTCAGACGGAAGCTTGGATCCTCTGACCTTGCAACTTCTGCTTCTGAACAAGTTCCTCAGAACTTCTGAACGTCAGAGCTAGAATAGCTTGGGTCTTCAGAGCCAACTTCTTACAGGTCTTCAGAACTTGAGTCTTCTACTTTCAGGACCGTTCCTTCTGGAACATCTGGTCTTCAGAGCTTCTGACTCCGGTTCTTTAGTACCTCTTGAGAGCTTCTATCTTCAGAACTTCTGAAGGATTTGTCACTGTTCTGAACGAACATGGTAAGCTTTAGAGCTCTCTCTTTAGTAACCCTTGGTTCTTCTTCTTCTGAATGAATCGGCTTGGCTCAGAATCAGAACCTGTTTGTCACAACTAAAAGATACAAACGTTAGGGTACCACAATTGTTCATCATCACAAACCTTAATTGTAATCATCAAAATATAGAGATGCAACCACTGATCAAACCTTGATCTTATATAGTTGCTTAGGCTTTAGCATCAAGGAGAGACTCATGAATTCATATGTGTAGGATAAGTTTACTAAAACAGACTAGTTAAACGAAAATCCAAGGCATATTTATCATTGAGTTTTACACATTTTCAACATTGCTACATCGACATCTTTTTGTCAAAATCAAACAACTCTAAAACTGAATTTTATTTGCTTTAGGCTTAAAAGCACTTTTAGTCCCCCACGAATGTGATGTGTGCAAATATGGTCCCTAAAGTTTAAAAATTGCATTTTTCATCCCACACATTTATCTCCGTTAACACTTTTGATCTTCCGTCCAATTCCATCCATTTTTTAACGGTTTCTGGATTAAAAAAAAAAATAATAATAGCCCAGCCATCTGAACCATCTTCATCTCCTTTCTCCAGAAAATACAAACAAAACCTTTACCCTTCTCAATTCTCCACACCACCATCAATAATAGAAACTAAACCTAGATTCTCCATATCCATTCTCCATACCACTATCATCAACTTACTCTTTTCACTGTCGATGACCCCTTCCTCTCTCAACACTGGTGCTAAGAATCTGGGTGTAGTCAGATCTGGATTAGGAGAGACTGTGGGACGAGATCGAGGGGTAAACGAAGGGCGCGAAGCGACTCAGCATGCAATGGTGATGGACGAGATCGGGACTGGTGACGGTGGTGGAAACCTCTCTCGCGACCGCACCTGTTCTCCCAATTTCTTGCTGCTCCGTCTCTCTTACCCTCGCTCTATTTCTACGCTGGTCAGAACCTGGGTTTGTTTCTCGGCTAGGAACGAGGTTGAGGCAGGATAAAAAACAATGAAATTTAGGTTTTCCAAATTGGGGTTTGTGGGTTGGGATTTTTGGGTGAGGTTTGTTAATTTGCTGGCTCTGAACTACCGAATCCATGTTGAAAGAGTGTGAAGAAGAAAATTGAAGTAGCGAAGATGAAGCAAAAATCTGGTTCAAATGTAAATGTCTTGTTTTGTAATATGATCTTTCTCGTGTTCTGTTTATTGTCCCTTTGTACAAATTGTTTTTTTTAATTCCCTTCAAGTTGGATTTGGCATGGTTTCGTTTGATGAGCTACATGGTTGAGTAATGGAGGTTGTAAAGGATATGACCTTCAATTGTTTTTTATCTTCATTGTAATTTCTTCAGATCTATTTATTTTGCTGGGTTTTGGTGAAGATGATGTAGAAGGGGGAAGAAATTTGGGGAAGATGATGATGAGGGGGGAAGAATATGCACATGGTGGAAGAAATTTGATAAAGAATGTGGAAGAGAGAAATTGTGGTTCTTTTGAAAAAAATTTTTTGAAGAATATGATGAAGATGATAAAAGGATGTATGAAGAAGTGAAGAATTTTCTGGAAAATCCATAAAACGTTAGTTTTTTGATGGAAAAGTGATGAGGGACCAAAAGTGTTGACGGAAAGTAACGTCGGGGACGTATTATGCTATTTTTAAAGTTTAGGGACCATGTTTGCACATATTGCATTCGTAGGGGACTAAAAGTGCTTTTACTTTAGACTTAAAACTAAGGTTTTTCACCCACAGTCCTTGTGGATTCGATATTTAAAACCGGGCGGAATCTATGCACTTGCATAAATTGTCCATCAAGTTTTTAACGCCGTTGTCGGGGACTGTTTGTGATTTTCGGTTTAAGTCAAGAGTTTGTGGTTTTTACTTTTTAGTTGTTCTGAACATTGCATGGAATTGGTGTTACTAACCTTTTCTTTGTGTTTTGTGTTACAGTTTATGCAAGGTATAGGCTCAACCCGGATTCATTGCTATCTGATCTGGAGCCTGAGCGCAATGTCCGTCGATGTTTAGCGGAGCGAAGACTCGCAGGAACGTCGCAATGGCTGTACAAATGATGGAGGAGGAATTGCAAGCCCACATTGAGGCTAGAGTGCAAGAGGGAATTTCCCAAAGGATTCAGGATCAAGAGGTTGAGAATGCCAACTAGTCTCTTCAGGACCTCACCTCGGCCGCCATGAGCTATGATTATCCTGCAATCATAGTTTCTTCCCATGGTGTGGGGAACTTTGAGCTGAGGCCGGCATTGATCAACTTGGTGAGTCAAAACCAATATGGTAAAGGTGCTCTTGAGGACCCGCATGCTCACATGGAGCGGTTAATTCGAAATTGCAACACTTACCAGGTGAACAATGTTCAGTGGACACAACCCGTTTGAGCCATTTCCCGTTTTCGTTGAGGGACACAACTGAGGGGTGGCTGAATTCACAACCCCAAGGGAGCATAGCATCTTAGGAAGACCTAGCAGAAAAATTAACAACAAGGTTTGTCCCAAGAGCCCTTCTGAGAAAATTGAAGAATGACATCATGACCCAAGCCGAGCTAGTTGCAAAGTTCTATGATGGTTTGCTCAAACTGTGGATGGGAACCTCTATGAAGCTTGGGAGCATTTCAAAAAGCTCTTGAGGAAATATCCTCAACACAACTTAACCCAAGCCGAGCTAGTTGCAAAGTTCTATGATGGTCTACAATACTCCCCAAGGTTTGGTTTTGATGCAGCATCAAGTGGTGAGTTCGATGCCCTTCTTCCACAAGTTGGGTATGATTTGATTGCAAAGATGGATGTGAGGGCCATGAACTCTAATAATGACTGCCAAGCCCAAAGAGGAGTACTCGAAGTTGAAGCCTATGATCAACTCATGGCCTTCAACAAGCAACTCTCCAAGCAAATGGCTGAGATTCAAAACCAAAGGAAGGGGACCAAGGTGGTCGGTGCTAGAGTAACCAAGGTGGAATGTGTGAATTATGGAGGGCCTCATGATAATGAATCTTGTACCGAGACTAGAGGTGAGGAAGAAGTCAAGGCTTCAGGTCAGATGAGGAATGACCCGTTTTCCAATGCTTACAATCCAGGATGGAGAGACCACCCAAACTTCTCTTGGAGGGGGAAAGGAAACAATGGACATGGAGGTACCTTTCAAAGGCAATTCCCCAATCAAGGTTTCCAGGGCAAAACCTATAGACAATCGCAACAAGGCCAAGAGCAAGTTGGTGGTGAAGGTAGGAGCAAGAGAAGCTTGGAGGAGATAGTGGAGAGCTTCATCAAACGTTTAGAGAACAACTTCAAGAACCAAGATGCGGCTATCAAGAACCTAGAGAATCAATTTGGCCAGCTGGCCAAGCAAGTAGGTGAGAGACCTCAAGGTAAGTTTCCTTCCGATTCTATTCCTAATCCTAAACAAGAAAATGCTTCTGCTATTTCCACTAGAAGTGGTAGAGTGTTAAGTGAGGTAGAGAGGAAAATTGAGGAAGAAAAGAGTGAGGAAATTATGGAGGAGGAAGTAAGTGATCCTGAGAAAACAAGAGTGGTGAGTGACTTCTTCTGAACCTAGAAAAGTTCCATTTCCTAAAGCATTGGCTAATAAGAATATGGATAAAAAGTTTTCAAAGTTTTTGGATGTTTTTAAGAAACTCCACATTAATATTCCATTTTCTGATGCTTTGGAGCAAATGCCAACTTATACTAAGTTCATGAGGGTGAGTAAAAAAAGGAAGCTAAGGGAGGTTGATGAGACTGTGACGTTGACTAAGGAGTGTAGTGCAATTTTGCAAAGGAAGATGCCTTTGAAGATGATAGATCCTGGAGTTTCACTATCCCAGTGGAGATTGAGGGGTTGTCGGAAGTTGATGATTTGTGTGACTTGGGAGCGAGCATTAACTTGATGCCACTTAGCATGTTCAAGAGGTTGAATCTAGGTGAGGTCACCCTGACCATGATCTCTTTGCGAATGGCGAATAGATCCCTGAAAACACCGTATGGGATCATTGAGGATGTGAAGGTGAAGGTGGATAAGTATGTGTTTCCGGTGGATTTTGTGGTGCTGAACATGGAGGACGATTCTAAGATTCCTCTCATTCTAGGCCGACCCTTCTTAGCCACTGGTAGGGCTAAGATTGATGTTGATAAGGGTCAGCTCATTCTGAAAGTTGGTAAGGACAAGGTAAGGTTTTCGGTTTTTAATTCTATGTTGCAACCTAACCCTAAAGATGATTTTGTTTGTGATGTTGTTAAGGACTTGTCCAACATTTCAGGAGAGACCCTCGAAATTAGTGAAAAAGATGATGAGCTTATCCAAGCTTTCATCAAACTTGTTGGTGGGAACACATATGAGGGGTCTAAATATGAGAATCTCCATGCCCACATGTCCGATTTACCTAAGTTAGTTACCTTATAGAAATTAAATGTATGACTAGTGATGAGCTCAATATTAAGCTCTTCCCTCATTCTTTAAAGAGGGAAGCAAGGATTTGGTATGATGGTCTTGACAACATCCTTTCTTGGAGGACTTTTTTGTACCTAACACCCTAGGAAGGAAAGTCTACCTAAGACTACATCTTAGGGCTGAATGGGAGACAACCTATGTTTTTTTAGTTTTATCTTTGTTCTTTATTTTAAGAAAAAAATGCAAAAAAGAAGAAGAAAGAAAGCCATAAAACAAAAAAAGAGGTTTCTGGCGGTCGAGCGCTATGTGGCTAATATAGCGCTCGAGCGGGCTAACATAGCGCTCAAGCGCCATAGCTACAATAGGTTTGGTTTGTTTGGCGCTCGAGCGGTGCTCTAGTAATTTTCACTGGGTTCCTTGCCTAGTGGCGCTCAAGCGCACAAGTCCAACGTTCGAGTTCCAGCACCTCGTAACTGGTGCGTTTTCATTAAGTCCCTACTAACCTTTCATATTTCCCACTTCTTAACTTCCCTTTTTCTCTTAAAAACCGTCCTACCCCCTTTTCTACCCCATTTCTACTTCCCTTTTCTCACTTACACATTGTAACTTCTCTTTAGCTCTCAAAGCTTTGCATTCTCAAGTTCATTTTCATCTTCACCCACTTCCACTCACTTTAAAGGTAAGTTCTTGGTTTATTTCATCCATCTTTGTTCTTGAGTTTCATAATGCATGCTTCAATGCGGATTTGAGTGAGCTTTGATTTTACATTGTGAAAGTGGGTATTGGGTTAGATTTACATTTCCTAGGTAGTTTTGTACATGCTTACTGAGTTTGGGTTGAAGTTTTGGTTTGGGTAGTGTAGATTAGTGTGAATTTTGGTAGTTTTGTTCTTGCCTACCATGTGTTTGTTGGAATGCCACAACAGTTTTGTTGGTCAATTTTGTGCAAATTTCTTTGTCGTTGTTTCTCTGATTTTCCAAAGTCACGAAGAAGATTGTTGAGTGTTCCTTTGTTGGTAGTCTTAGGTTGTAAATAGTTAGCGTATGGAGGTTTTCCTTCGAGGATTTTTTTTTTCATTTTTGTTGATAACTAACATTACTCATGTTTGGATTTGGCTATGTGGTTGTTCTATTTTGCAGATGCCTGCTAAGAGACAAAGAACCACAAGAGCACAACTTCTTCTTCCGCTGCCCGGAACTATGATAATACCAACTTCATTTCTGCGCTGAAGGAAGAGTTTTACCGCACTGTTCTAGTACACAAGGAGTGTGTAAAGGAGCGGGGGTCTTTTACCGGGAGGGAAGAAGAGATGCCCACGGGATACAAGAAGCTATGGAGACCAGAAAATTGGAAGATTGGGTTAACCCAATTCATGAGGCATATGAGGTGATGGTCAGGGAGTTTTATGCTAACACCCGCTGCGATGACAAGGAGAACAAGCCAAATCCCCCAACCTACACTTCTTGGTTTGGAGGGAATGAGATTAAGTAGCGTGCCTGTGATATCAGGACTTTTCTGGGTCTCCTCACTGAAGATGAGGAAAATGCACTCTTTCCCAACAGGCCCGCATTCCCTTAGTTGCTTGATGTCCAGTCACCTGAGCTCTTGGAGGATATGAAACAAGTGTTGGTCATGTCTGGACATATTTAGGAGTTGGATGCAAAAGAGGAGGTTATGTTTTTGCTGAGATCCTCTATGACGCCCTTGGCTAGAGTTCAGGCGCAGTTTGTGCAAGATTCTTTGATTCCGAGCTCTCACAAGTCTGAAGTGAGATGGGATACGTTGGTGGCAATTTATTTCATCATCAGGGGCCACCCAATTGATGTGGCAAGGATCATATTCTTCAGGATCTACATGCACTACAACATGGGTGGAGATAAGTTGCGCCCCATTTACCCTCACTTGATCACATCCACAAGTGTGAGAGAGAGCTGGGAAACCAGCTTATGTTATTGAGAAAAGGTTGATCATTGCACCTCTCCTTTCAAAGACAACGATGAAGAGATTGTATGACAGCTGGAAGGCTAGAATGCCTCATTATGATGATGAAGAGCAAGGTGAGCCTGAACCACCCCAGGAGCCAGAGGTTGAGGTAGATATGCATGTGGGAGTTGAAGAGGTTATGACTCCACCTCAGCCTAACCCTCAACCAGCTTCGACAGAGGCGACCTTGAGGCACATGTTTATGAGGCAGGATCGCTTGCACAGGGACCTGGACCTCTATTGGCGAGGTGAGAGCACTTCGCATCCCGATTATCATGGCCCGCTTGATTTTAATATTCTGGAGCAGGGGATGGTGGACTTGAGCATTGCTCATGATGCTGGATTTGCATCGAGTTATGGTGGTGATGGGGATGGCAATGACCCCATGGAGTGACTGTTGTTGAGCTTCCTTTCTTGCTCTTAGTGTAGCTCATGCATTTTTGGCATATATTTCTTTTGTAGATTTTTATTTTTCTTAAGTTCATGCATTGTTGTAAATAGTGTCTTTATGCCTTGGTCTTTACTTCCTTATACTCAATTAACATGTTCTCCAGTCTTGCTCTCTCACATGTTGCCTGTTTTGTAAATTGTTTTGTGGGCACTTTGTTCTGTTTTGGGGGAGTGATTGTATATTTGGGAAAGAGAGGAGGAGACTTCGGTTTTATGAGTGTTTCTGAAGGATTAGAGTTGATGTGAGTCCACAAGGGTCTCTCTTTGACCCTTCACTATATTATTTCCCTAAAGGATCCTGACTCACTTGCACTTCTTGGTTTTGTGTTGAATTCACTCTTTGCATGCTTAGGGAGACTTGCATTTTTGAGACTGGTAGGTTTTCTTGGACTTCAGAGTTTTTGCTACATTTTGTCCCTAGTTGACCCCTTTGAGCCTTATGGAGATTTCCTTGTTACCTTTGTTTATTGGGCTGGTTGTTCGGTGGGTTCAATGGGGAGTTGTGGTCTTGTTTCATAATGGAGCTAATGTTAAAAAGTTTCAATTGTCTCTTGCCTTAAGTGTAAAGAAAAAGTTGGAAAGAAAAAAAAATTGAACTCCTTGTCAAAATGGGAGCTCCCAAAGAAAAGCAAAACAAAAAAAACAATGTGTTGAAATAAATGGGGTTAAGAGACTTGTTTGCTAAGTAACAATAGCTTGGAAGCTCCGAATTTTCAAGTAGAATAACACTCAATTTTTGTCCAGCCTTAGTCTTCTTTAGGGACCACCTTACCTTGTGCTTTACCTAGTCAACATTACAACCTTTTTTGAAGTCTCATTAAATAATGCATTGTCAACCATAGTTGCTTTTGCGTGAATGATTCCAAGAACTTATGAACTGCCTGTGTGCTCAGTGCACTAAATATTTGTCTCATGCTAGGATGATAGTTCTAAATGTTTCTCATAGTGGACTCTAACTCTTCTTTGTCTGAGAGTGGATGAAGTTGATTGTTGAATCTTTCTCTTGGAACCTATTGCAATAATGTGATCCCTCGGTCTTTCTGAAAATGTTTTCCTTTTTGGCATGTGTGTTGGGAGCAATTCTTTGTGTTTGAGGACAAGCTTTTTTGAGTTACGCTCGAGGGCGAGCTGTCTTTGAGTATAGTGGTGTGATGACCCGATTTTTGTCCTAGTTTTTTGGATCATTTCTTTGTTTCTTTTTAGTGTTTTTCTTTGTCTCATGTAGTGTTTAATTCTTTTTCATGCAATTTTTCATTTATTTCTGCATTTGCTTTGGTTTGGTAATTTAGTGAGTCTTTAGGGACCTCTTTTCATATTTTATTATAGTTTTGGGTCTTTTAGCATTTGTCACTTGTCTTGGGACTCTTGTGTAAATAAATGATTGGTATTCTTGAAGTTTTCCATAGTGCTTTGATGAAGGTTGGTAGCTTAAAACTGAAGGGAATGTGGAAGATCAAGAGGCTTGGAGCGTTGATTGTTGAATTGAAGGCTGGATTGAAAGTTTTGGTCAAACTTCTAGTGCTCGAGCTCCCACAATTAGAGCTCTAGCGCCATTGCAGCAGATACTTTTCTTGGTGGAGAATTGGCTTTGGCGCTCGAGCGGCATGACCTAGTGCTCGAGCACATTCACTCCAGTAGCTCTGGAAGTTTTGTTTTGGTAGCTGGCGCTCGAGCGCCCATGTTTAGCGCTCGAGCACTCAGTCTCGTTTTGTTCAGCTATAAATAGTTGTTTTGGTATTTTGTTTAAGGGACTTGCTTTTTCTTTGGGTTTTTGTAAGACTATGATGTTTTAGTTCTAATTCCTATTTCTATGCATGTGTTCTTGAGTAAACCCTTGAATCCCTTTTCTGCTTTTCATTATAAGCTTGAGTGCACGCTTGCTTTTTGCTAAACTATAATCAAAACGGAAGTTGCATTGTGGTTTAGGGACTTGTTTTGGGATTACCCCTTCTATGCTTGCTTCTAGGAATAGAGTAAGGTTTGGGGTTTGTTGGCCTGAATATACATGCTTAATGCTTCAAACAAATGTTTAAGTTGGCAAGGAATTGTACTTATCTTTTGCTTTGTGAGTTATCTATGCGAGGCATTGATAGGTAGTTGCTTAGGCTTTAGCATCAAGGAGAGACTCAGGAATTTGTAACATCCCGCATTTTAACCTACTTTGAAGATATGCACGTCAAGTGCGTACTTAGGTAATCGACGAGCGAATAAGCCCAACCGATAGCTATCGAACTCGACACGAACGAAATACCTTGTTCTCTGATCGCTTAAATTGATCTTAAGCAATCCAATATCCTTTCCAACTACCTCATCGTTAAAGTAATCACTACGACGATATCGTATACTCGTAGTAACCGTGGTATCGATCGAGCGAGTAGAATTCTCTATTGACGAAACTAGCGTCTATACTGAATTTTGCTTAGAATTCTCATTTAGTGTAGCCCATGCACGAAATTATCTCTCCCATAATTCACTATTATAGACTCATTCTACCTTAGAACACAATGGAAAGCACATATGGCCAAAAATGTTGCTACTTTGGTGATAACCTATCACTTTCACCACTTTTCCATGTCATATTTATCAAATTCTTCTCATCAACTCACGTGATCAGCCTATACATGTATCCCCATGACATGTAAATGGCATCCAAAGACCATGACAACACTATCCAACCTCATAAGTACACTCTTGGAACTTGGTATCACATGTGTGTACTTTAATACCCCAAAATACTCATTCAAGCTTTCCTTCAAGCCTTATAACACGTTCAGCTCTATCTCACCATAAACATATGAACTATCATTTAATTTCTCACATCATTGTCTTCACAAACCAACAAAAGATGACATTTCAACATTCATGCATTATGATGCATAGTACATGTCCATACATCATGAAAATCATTGAAATTCTCTTCTGGAACTTGATGCCACGCATGTCACCTCTTCACCATCTGATTTCATCATTCCATGACATTTAATTCCCCACATTATTCCCTCCACAAAGCAACAAAATAGTCATCATGACAAATAGGAATGAATAGTAAAATAACTATTCACCATTATCATTATGTCAAGCAAAACCAAGACAACTTCTGCAACTTATTCCTGTGCATCTCCAGCTCATGAATGATCATCACGACGGTCCAGAAGATTAATGCTAATCACCTTGCATGAAACTCCATTGGTGAAGCAACATGCTTAAGGAGATAACCATGATTATTTGCTTAATCACTTCTAGGTCTATAAATACGTGAATTCTGAAGCTCTTGAGGTTCAAGGACACTAGTGTTAGGTTCAGAAACAAGAGAGAAAGAGGGAGAAGCTCTCAGCTCTCTCTAATTCAAGATTAAAGCTTCTCCTCTTTGAATTTCCATTTTCCTTCTCTAAATCCTCTCCAAACCTGTTCCATTACGTTTCTGGAAGTCCCTAGATTAATTCTGGGCAAAATTTGACAAGTTTTGGGCAAGAAATCGTGTGGAAGAAGAAGCTTCAAGCTCTCCGGCGGCAAATTATGACATGTAATCGCCCGATTCTTCCAGCTCTGATCGACCCACACCACGAGACCACCACCATTCTCTTCCTAGAAACGAGACACACCTGGCCCTGGTCCCTGATTCCTCATCCGCCGTGAACGCTGCAGCTCTGATCGTTTTCTCCAGCACCGGAAAATCGTGAAACTTAATTCTGGTTCGTTCTAGCCTCCCCTGACGTATTTTTAACCCCTGTTTTAGTATTTAGGACATGAAAAACATGGTTTTGGATTCTGGGTAAGCTAATTTCGAATTAGATTAAGTAAAATTCAAGCTTGCACATTTTGAGAACTCTAAGGCATTAAGACTGTATAAGCTTGGTTCTGAACTATTAGAATCCTTCCTGGGTAGCTTTTGAAGATTTCTAGGTACAGAAATGAAGGAAAAGATCACTGGAATGACCGAATGAAAACTCGATTCTCCTCTTCCTCACCTTCATGGTGATGCTCGTGAAGTTGATGATCACCAGGGGCAGTAGGGCTGAAATCACTAGGAACTTGTTGCATGTAATTCCAGAGTGATATAGGTCTGAAAGTAGGGAAGAATAGTCTAAGTATAGTCATGAAATTTACATTCTTAAGTCATAAGAAACACCATTTATGGTAAATTCATGAAGAAAATAGGTTATTTAATAAGTCAAAGTAATATTGATGTTGCTAAGGTTGTGATCAGATTGAGAATGAGGAAGAAAAGCACTAATTGTTTCTAATCATAATTTATTAGGGTTAATATGGCTAATTAGTGACTAATTAGACTTAATTAAGTTAATAATAATAATGATAATAATTAGTAAATTACCATAATCAAGTAAGGCTAAATTAGATTAGTACGAGATAATTAGATGATAGTAGAAAAAGAATTAAGTAAAGAATTAGTTAAGGTTATTAATTAAGTAAAATGGCTAATGTTAACATAAGATTAATCAAATGGCTAAGTTAAGTGTTAATGAAGTTAGATAATGAAGAATTAATGGAAATAGAATAGTTTAGTACATAAGACAAATGAACTAGGATATAATAACTAGTTTAATGATAGTGTAACCTAAATGTAGTTAACTATGCTAATTGGAAGTTTACTAAAGTCTTTAAGAACATAATTTCACCTAGATGACCCAGAGTAATAAGGTGTCTATATGAAGAAGTTAAAGGAACCTAAGGATAATCAACTAAAGTAGATAATTAACGAGAAGTCACTTAATAAGTGTATGTGCATGTAGAAGAAGTAATAACGATATTTAGGGACATAACTCAAGTAACATATGTGACACTTTAGGAATAATGCTATAACAATTAAAATTGTTGGAGAATAAATGATTGTACGAGTACACTTATATATCATTGGGATTTAAGGGTATCTAGAGAGAGAAAACGCTATACCCTCTCTCCTCCTAAAACTCGTTTCTTGATCTGATTCCTTTGGGGTGGTCGCCGCGCCGCCCCTGTGCGCGGCGACAACCCCCTTCATCCCCTCTTTCTCTGACCGTTTCGTTCTCCTGGCGTCTTTGGCCTCCGCAGTGGTGGAGGTTTGGATCGGCCCTTTCGCTTCCAATAAGGTTGTTGAGGCCACCCTTTGCTGGCCTCTTCTCCTCCCTTCATGGCGTCGGAGCTCTAGATCTGTCGCTCCGGGACGTGCTCGCATCCTTTGTCTCGTCATCCTCCCTTGGGTTGATGCTGCGTTACCTTGCTTTCGTGGATGTGATGCGATGAACATTGCTATCAGCGGTGCGACTGGTGATGGCGTGTCAGCGCAACTTTCTAGCCTCTAATGTTTGTTGTGGTGAAACAGAGGCTCTCTTCCCCTATTTCTGGTGCCAGCGGTGGTAGCTTGCCCGGTGACGACGACTTTGCTCTCCCTCTCGGCTGCCGCTCTTTGCTCTGCTTGATGCACCTTTTTCATCATCCTACTGTTTCGAGGGTGTCCTCGCCTTCAGTTGCATCGTCACAGGCTTCTCCTTTCTTTGTCTGACGTTGTTTACTCGCCTCTTCTCTTAAGTGATGTGGATCTGGTGGTTTTGGGTTTTTGTTTGGGTTTCAGGTTTTTTGTCACGACGATGTTGATGCTGCGGTGTGTGCCTTTGTTGTGGCAGAGCTTGCGGATTGAGGTTGACGGTGATGATTGTTGGGGGCAGGTTGGTTCATCCGATCAAGGTTGTCGGTGATGGCTTTGGTGGGTTCTTTTGCCGGACGCGACGGTGGTGTATCTTGGAGCGGAGCTTTGGATTGGCCACTTCCTGTGTAGTGTGGGTTAAGGCATAGGTTTGATGCTACGGTTCCCTTTCGCTCTCAATGCTCTTCTTGACCAATGCTGTTGTGGAGGTGGTATGGTAACTGGTTTTGGGTTGCTTGCTGCTGCTTGTTGTTCTATGTTTTTAGTTTCAATCTTTTACTGCTGGTTGGTATTGTTAGGTTTTGGGTCCCTGCTCCTGGAGGGTTTTACTCCCGGAGGCCGGCCTGATATGAACGTTTCAAGAACTGGGAAAAGTCTTGCAATCTGTCTGAGAGCTACTGAGCGATCATGTCCAGTAAAGAGTGGACTGTCAGGAATGTCCATGTTCCCGAGACGACCTTCCGAAGAGTGTGAAGCTAAAAGCTTCGGGCCCTAAAACACACATATGCATCCTAAATGACTTTAAAAAGGTCAGGCGAGGGGCCCTCTTCTTCAATGAAGCAATGAGGGAGAAGTCTGACTGAAGGAAAGGAGTGGCAAGGTGGTAAACACTCACGATGCATCATATTGCATGTGCTTGATGATTTGTTTGTGATGATATTATGATATAATAGTATTGATATATCTGGAATATGAATTGTGTTTGGCCGACCGACATGTGACTCGGGTCGGTGCTACTGACACATCCATGTACTTATACTGTTGGTATCTCACTCCCTCCAGTGGTTAACATTTTCAGGTGAAGGCTAGAAATGGGCTTAGACCGAGTTGGTTGCTGTTTGCCGAAGCTATTAAGCCATGGTAGCTGTCAGTGGTTAGGAGAATAAGACTCAGGGAAGATGTATAGTACAATGTAAGGATGTATAATTACGTTTTAGATGGTTTCAGGATAGACGTTGTCTACTTTGGTTTTGAAGTTTAAAAGGGGATTATGATATTCCGTCTTAATCCCAAGAACAATTAATATGAGGTTTGATAGTTTGATGTAGTTAAAAAAAAGTTAGTCAAAAAAAACTGTGTCGTCTTCTTTACACTCTTTGCGTTGACGTCGCACAGGAAGGGGGAAGGGGGATGCCACAGAATTCGGATGTGTAGGATAGGTTTACTAAAACGGACTATTTGAACGAAAATCGAAGACATGTTTATCATTGAGTTTTACACATTTCACCATTGCTACATCGACATCTTTTTGTCAAAATCAAACAATTCTAAAACTGAATTTTATTTGTTTTCTGAACTCGCAAACTTTTGACTTAAACCAAGGTTTTTTCACTCACAGTGCATGTGGATTTGATATTTAAAATCGGGTAAAATCTGCGCACTTGTAGATTGTCCATCACTTCTCTCATATTATTCAAGTTAAATGTTCAGTCAAGTTAACTTTAATAATATACTGTCAATTTTTTTTAATAATATATATATAAAACATAGGTGGTTTGATATGTAATTAAAACATATATTTTTGACGAATTAATGCTTATGACTTTATCTAATTGAGTGCATATAAAACCGGATATCCTCTCCTCCACATATTAGATATAATATACGTTTGTTGCACGGTTTTATTTAAAATATTTTTAACATATATAAATATTGCAATTTTTTAGTTTTAACGATAAAATGTTATTAATAATTAATTAAATTTTATTTTACTTATTACAATTATATTATTACTTAGAATATTTTCTCAATTTGGGATTAATATCAGAAATTAAAAAAGTTTACCGTTAGTAATTAAAAAATGAATAACATAAAAGTTCATCAATAATCAACTAATATTATTGTTAATGTGAAGGTCAAGTCAATTTTACTTTTAATTTTTTTTTCTAAAGTTGTCATTAAAAATAAGAAATGGAAACGTTGTACAATTAGTAATTAACATAATAACTAATAAAAAAGGGTATTAATAACTAATTAGTTTTTTTACTAATGTGAAGGTCAAGTCAATTTTACTATTACTTATTATTATCATTATTATTTTTAATTTCTTTTCACACATTGTCATGAATAATGAGAAACTCATTAAAATGTTTACAATTAGTATTTAATAAAAAGGATAATATTAAAGTTTAGATAATGTCAAAATAATATTTTTATTTATTGGAAGGACATGTCAATTTTACTTTTAGTTATAATCATTATTTTTTATAAATTGGTTTCTTAAGTTGTCATTAATAATTAAAATTTAAGTCTTGATTATTATTACTGTTTTTAAATATGAGAAACTAAAATTTTATACAATCGGTAATTTATATAATGATTGATATAAAATTTTGTAATTAACGAATTAACATTGTTATTAATTGATTTTAGTAGGTGGTTGACTAGATTATGACTTAAAAGTATTTATTCATTTTTTAATTTTATTATTTAAGGTTTTAATAAAATGACATTTTCAATTATTTAATGCAAAGATTAAGTCTCTTTCACTAACACACATATATATATATATAGGAGAAAACTGAACGATGTTATTAAAATTCATAGAAGACAATGAAGATTCTATTTTATTTTTCCGTACTCCTTTTGATTCTTTCTATTGATCTTGGTATTCACTGATTTTTCACGAGTTTTAATTCTTTTAATATTGATGTACATATTAACCAAATTTATTGATTTATGCAGGAAAACAAGTGCGAATGGCAGATGCGAATACGCCGAAGATATGTTATAAAATGCCATCTTATCCTTGTAATCCTGGGGCACAAGATTGTGGAGACACTTGCAAAGATTTATACGGAGAGAGTGTTGATAACAAATGTGATATAAAAACGCATCGATGCATTTGTGGTTTCTATTGTTAGATTATTATCTATTCTGGTATGAGGGTTCATGTTTTGGATTTTTATCCAGTAGTGAAGGTCTTTTGTTTTCACCTATCTCATGAGAAGGTTGTTCTCATGGTTTTTTATAATTTTCAATAAATTGTTCTTTTTTCTAAAAAAAAAAAGTAGTAGTATTATCACACAATAACATAATTTCTCTATTTTCCCTACTTTTTCAGTTTCAGTTATATTTCTATACCGTCGCAGGTTCCATATTACTAGTTATTTTCTATATCTTAAGTATTATGCAGTGAGATTTTGGGTAAACAGTCTTACACAAGAATCCAATTAGAATTCATTAATTAAATTTGAATTTAAAAATTATAATGGGGAGATGTGATTGGACGTATGTGTAAGACTTTTTACATTGTCTGTGCATTTAAATTAAATCATCTTTTAACAACAAAATTAATTAATTTATTGAAATTTTGAGATCCAGCATCTATATCTTTTATCTATTTTCCATGGTCTGGTGATAGTCTGGGAGCATGACTTTCGTGTTGTGGAGTATCTAATTGACTCTTGACTGTATGAATGCTTTTAGGTTGGTCAATAGTGAATCGTATCATGGCCTTTGCTATGCCTCTCTCATTTCGGATATTAAGGTTCTAACTAATCTTTTTTGGACGGTGGAGCTAAATCATAATTTGCGGGAGACAATACTTGAGTTGATTTGATTTTCATACTTTGCGCTGGGATAGGCCTTTGGTTTTCATTTCGACCCCAATTGAGGGAATGAACATTTTGATGATTGCTGATATGATGGGTACCTCATATGTGATTTCTTATCTTCGGACTCTTTGCCCGCATTTTTGTTTGTTTGTTTGTTGCTTTACTTCGTCTCGTTATTTACCACAAAAAAAAAGAATTGATAAGCATATAATCATTATCCCACCAAAACCCAAACAATAAAGCACAAACACATACCAACTACCTAGATATGGCAAAAGTGAACAACAAAACAACTTAGCTAAGCCCAACACCATGAAGCCATCCAAATTATAACGACTTGAAGAATAGATTTGACCAAAAAAAAAAGAATAGATGTGACAATGATCCTCTTAAGAAAAACAACACAGTAGTTGGCCCATCCATATTACTAGTTAGGCTTATTAGCACTTTTGGTCCCCCAGGTTTCTAAATTGTGCAAACAAGGTCCCTCAACTTTAAATATAGCATTTCGCTACCTCCACGTTAGACTCCGTTAGCACTTTTGGTCCCTCACCAGTTTTCCGTCCAAAAACTCACGGTTCTAAGGGTAAATAGGTAATTATGCAAACAAAATTAATTAAAATATTAAAAAAAATTAAAAACCTAGAAAATGCCCCGCTCTTCATCTTCCTCATCACCTTGCCCAGAAAACCCAGGAAAAAAAAATAAAACTTCCTCTCCTAAACATCTTTATCTTCTGCAACTTTTTCCTAGAAAATCAATTAAAACTCAAAAAATCAATCAAAGAAGAATACCCACCATCTCTCCCTTTTCTCTTCCCTATCCCCTCAAACTCTCATCAATCAATGGCTTCGTTTGTGGCGAGAGTAGAGATATAAAAATGGCAGAAGAAAAATTAGAGTTCAGCGACAAGCAGAAAGTTGAAATCGCCAAATGGTTCCTCCTCAACTCTCCCCTAATTAAATCCAATACATTTTCCTCTCTTTCCCATGAATCTGAACCAATTATTTTTTGCAATTCAATGTTTCTGCAAATGTGAAATTCATTCTCAACAACAAATTATGTTCTGCAATTCAATTATATCTTCGCACCACCGAAAGCAGCGCTCCTCCGTCCCAAATCGCACGGCCAAAGCCACCATCGTGTAAACTGTGTCGTCGTCGAGCCCCAAGCTACGGTGTCCATTCTCTTCCTCTCGATCTTGTCATTCTCCACTCTTGATGCCACTACCACTTCATCTCTCCACACTTATGCTCGAATCTGGGACCAGATGTGGGTTGGAAGAGGCTGAGGGACGAGATCGACGGATTCGACGGTTGTGGGTTCAGAGGAAGGGATTTGACGGTGGTATTGGTTCAGAGAGGAGAATCGGTGGTGGTGGAGGTTTTTGAGAAGGGGATTTGAAGGGGTTGGGATGGCAGAAGAAGAAAAAGAGAGAGATAGAAAAATGATGACGATGAGAAGATGATGATTGAAGAAGATGATGTTTTTTTTAACGTGAAGAAGATGAGATGATATTGTAATCCTTTTTTTTTTGTTACAAATGATATTGTATTATGTTTTTTTTTCCTTCTCCAGAAAATCATATTCTGTTTTTTAAATTTCTTTAAATATTTTAGGATTTTTTATTTTTTTTTAATTAATTTTATCAATTTAAATTATGTTAAAACATCCACATCAGCAAAAACGTTAGTTTTTGGACGGAAAACTGGTGAGGGACCAAAAGTACTAACAGAGTATAATGTGGAGGTAGCAAACTGCTATATTTAAAGTTGAGGGACCTTGTTTGCACAATTTAGAAACTTGGGGGACCAAAAGTGCTAATAAGCCTACTAGTTATTAGAATGAGCATTGTTATTCAGTACAAACAATTATCCAAAGAAACACGTACTTGTCGATGCTGGTGTAAAATCAGGAACTTGAATGTGGGTCTCCTTGAAAACTAATGTGGTCACCTAAAACATTCTTGCATTTCATTTTTATCATTTTTGTAATATTACCTATTATCAATCATCAATCAATATATTAGAAAAGAACAACTTCTAACATGACGTGTCGCTCCCACAAGCCAAGTTAGTGACGTGTCGCTCCCAGATTAATTCTCTCCTAATATTTTACACGTCAGTCCTTCCTCCTTGGCCCCACTTGCCACATATGCCCTAATTTCTCCTTACCTTATTTCTCCTTACGGCTAAACCTAAATTGATCTCAAATAATAAACTCAGAGCAACAACGAAGGTGCCATGGCTGAATTAATCACTTCTCCAACTAATTTTCTCCACAAACCGACCTCTCCCTTCTATTCCCTTCCTATCTGTTTTATGTTAAATTGTGGTTGATACAAGATGTCAATTTTCGTGAAAAGGGGCAGTCAATTCAGAATTTGAATTCTTTAATGATCCTTTCTGCAGATGTTCCTTTATCAAATTCTCTGCGGCATTGCTTACTGTGACATTTATTGATATAATATATTAATATCTTATAGTTGGCTAATTTGGTATAAAATGATTGTGCACATAATGCAGAGACTGAGCATCAACCTACCCAATATCCAACTTCGGAGGAGTTCAGTATTGAGAAGATAAAGTTCAAGGCTTTCAATATGGGTGGTCACCAGATTGCTCACCGGGTCGGAAGGACTATTATGCTCAGGTTTGTTTGATTTTTATCTCTTTTTTTTTTTTTTTTTTTTCTGTTTCAATGATCTGCTCAGATTCATGTTCATGGATATAGAAAATGGTTTCCATTCTTATTTGGCTACAATTATTTAGCGATTTCTCATTATAATGGTGAGTTGGACTCAATGGTTTTTTAGTATCTTGGTTCTTTCTTTTATATTTCTGGTGAATTGGTGTGGACAGAGTTTTTCATTAGTTGTGTCTTTAATTTCCATTTATGATTTTCAGTGCTGGTGAGATACCTTGCCAAGTATGTGGATCCAGGGACATAGGAGATGTAATGCTGATTTGTGGTGATGAAAGTGGCTCCCTTAGCTGTCAGTGTAGTGTATTACTGTTTAACTCAAAGTATGATTTGCTTCTTTGGGTAAGTATTCATTTGTTTCTTATATATTCAAATTTGGTTTGTTTTATGAAGGAATCAACATGCAGTTGTTTTTTTGTTCTTAATAATACAAAATATAGCTCCCATTGTAATAGTTGACTATGCATGCATAATTGTAAGTTGATCTGTTACTAATTTTTAGTATCTGCCATATGGTTTTTGTGCTATTAACCACATGCCTTACACACCTTTTTGTTTGGTTTCTTTCCATTTAGTTGTGTTTCTTTTCTTGAATAAGCTTTAAATGACAAATCACTTTTGTGATTTACTAGCTTTTTTCCAGAGAGTTGTTTTTCATTTGGATTTTATTTGTGTGCTTTTGACAATTTTTGACAACTACCATTCAAGTGTTACCTTTCCCTCCTTGTTGTGTTAATTTCAAATGCTTTATTCTTTTGTACGCAGGCTGAGAAGAAAGGGCTAGACCACTGGATGGATGTTGAAGCCTTGAAAGATAAACAAAAACAAAGAAATTGGTAAAGTACTATGCCTTTTTAGCTTCTGATCAAGCTGTGCAGTTTGATGGAGAACACCGGAAGAGAGAAGGCTGATGAGAAATCGATTGGAGCAAGCAAAGAGAAAATTCGAGAGTTTAATCAAATGTGCATTTAGGGTTTCAAAATGGGGATTTGAGATTGATATCCACCGAGAGAAGAAGCAGTGTGCAGAGGAGAGAGAGAATTCAGGGTGCATTCAACAGAGAAGGGGAAGATGGCGAGTCTCTCTGATCCGGTAGGTTTTCAATTCAATCTCTCCACCTCAGCCTTCATTTTTTCCTCGACCTTCTACCATCAAATTGAAATTTTGCTCTAAATGATTAGCTCAATTTGATGCCTACAGGAGCATGAGGATTTTGTGCGAGACTTTGACTTCATCATTTTTTGGGGATCTGTGGATTCCAGCGAGTTTGGTTGTGGTTGGAATCGTTGAAGCACATCCCATGCTCCGAGGAGAAGGTTGGTTTTCTGGATTTCTTCCTTCCGCTGACTTCTATTTGTTTCTTTGTTACAGTTTCTTGAATGATTGCAGGTTCAACAAATTTCGTCAGATGAATACAAGAAGCCCTCTTAGGTAATCCTCTACACTACCAATTTTATGTGTCCGAGATCCCATTCCCCAAATCCCTTTGTTCTGCTTTCTTATTCTTATCATTCATTTGTTGTGCATTATCCCTTTGTTATGTTTTCTCTTCCTCATTTTCTCTTCACAAGTTGCAGTATGTAGTTACAATCTTATGTTGGTTGATTCAGGTTTTAGTTGTCAGTAGTGAGGGTGCTGATTTCGTTGTTTTTTTTTACTTCCGATAAGCAGACCTGAAGATTGGGATAAAGCCCCTGATCCCAAGAAATATTTTGTTCAATTCTTTGGCACCGAAGAAATGTAAGCCTCTCTCACCTAGCCTTACATATAGTTTTCTTTGATTACATTCTATACTTTAGTTGTTGAATTGATATTATCTGGACTTTTAAATTTTCCTTTCATTCCTTTTGTCATTGGAATTCTTGAATTTGACTTTTCATTTTAGGTTTTTAGTGGAAATATATGGTGGCAAAGAAAAAGTGCAATCCACGGAACCACTTTGCCATCGACTTGCAATCCAAAGTGTAATCTTTGTTAGCCGTCTTTGCGTTGGTAATGTTTTTTATGTTGGTTTCTTAAATCTCAATGAGTATTAGTCCTTGCCTTGGACTGTATCAAGATTGTTAAGAGAAGTCATTATGCTCTTTTCTTCTGTGTCAGCGGCGAATGTTCTTCCATCAGCAAGAGAATGAAGAGACGATTACATCAGATTCTTTTATTAATCGATTTATCATGTATTAGATTTAGACCTATCAGCCTATTAACTAACCTTTCTATTGTTTTGCCGGAAACAATAATGGGCTTCTCTTGCCCCATACCACCACAGACCAAGGTGATTCCTATTAATATTTGTTTCTTTTTATTTGTAGTACTACTTGATGCTATTTCAGTGACTTGCAATATAGCCTGTCAAAACATCTTTATACCCCCACCACAAAACACCACCACTAGAAGGAAATATCAGTGATCAACATAATACTCCAACTGCTGTTTTAAATAGCATTGTCAAACGAATCTAACATTCTAACCTCATATTTTTAGCATTATAAATGGTGAAACACCTGTGTTAAAGGTATGCAAATTCAATTTACTGATATGTTCCCATCATGATTACAGGTTTGCCCATATTGGGTTGGTCTTCTTGAATCCAGGATGCTAATGGTTCTGATATGAATGCCATTATTAGTTTAATCGAGGTCAGGTGATTCTTTTTTGGGGTTTGACAAAGATGGATATTGAATTGTCTAAAGGTAGAGAGCTTCAAGTTGCTACCCACGTGAGTATGGGGACGGGTATATGTAAATTTTACAAACGCGGGTATGAGGATGGTACTATAGTACCTACCCATTGACATCCCTTCTTAGTTGGAATAAACACAATAATGTTATACTATATGATTTATCTTACACAATTCTGATTTGTGATACTATCACATTTATTTTTAAAAGATTAATATGTTGGTAATTTCTTATATCAATGATTTGTGTTATCGTCTTCATATTTACGAAGAATGTGAAACGAGTTCCCGTTGGTCTCAATCGGGCTTAGAAAAGAAGTCTTTATGTCCACTTTACTCATCAATTCTGACTCTTATATTTCATTCGTTGTTTAATATATTTTTAATAATCAAAGTATTAATTGATGTATCAAATACAAAAGACATATTTCCCGTGCAACGCGCGGGTAAAAAACACTAGTTTTATTAGAACACGACGAAGGTTTCCGAGGAACTTTATGTTGAGTGTTAAAATATAATAGAATATTATATTAGAATATTCTTTATTTATTTACCAATGTAATTACGCATGTAATCAAGTTTAGATTTGTTTAGCTTTTATTATTAGTCAACTATGTAATTGTATAAATAGAGTGTTTGCTCATCAATAATATTCGCGGAATACAATTCCTTCATGGTATCAGAAGCTAGTTCCGATCCTATAACCTAAGTTTTATTTTTATTTTATTTTATTGTTTTTTTTTCCTTTCGGCCGCCGCAGCCGCTGTTGCCCTCTATCCTTAGAGCGACGTCGCTGCCGCTGCTCTCACGTGCGCAACCCTCGTCGTGATTGAGTCCCCAGCCGCCACACTCCCCTCTTAGAGTGTCGTCGCTAGAGCTGGGTATGAGGTCTACCTCGCCCCGCATAAGCCCACCCTGCATAGGCCCGCACGTTAGCGGGCTTGTCCGTGTAGGCCCGCAAATAAATGAGCTTGTATTTAAGTTAACTCGCGTCCGCCCCGCTTAAACCGCAGATAAATGAACTGGCCCACAGGCCACTATTAGATTTTAAAATAAATCAAGAAAAAAAACCTAAAAAATAGAGAAAAAAACTAATTGCTAAAACAATTCTTCAAATTCCACATTACATAATCAAACTCTAAAATGTGCCACAAATTCAAAGCAAGAAGATTTCATGGTGGCGGTGGGAGACTTGAGAGAGACGGAAATCAGGAAAGAAAGAGAGTAAGAGAAGAGAAGTAGGGTACGCAAGGTAACTTGTCTGGTAAGTGATGAGTGTCTCTCACTTCACTTGGGTCTCTTGAGTTGGTTTGTTTTTGGGCCATTCTATCAAGATCAAGTAAAGTAGTTCATGGACTATGAAGATAGTTTTTTTATGTAATTATATGGCCCGCGGACCAGCCCGTAAAACCGCGGGTTCAACCCATTTAAACCGCGGGCTAAACGAGCCAGCCCAGATATGCCCGCATTTAAGCGAACCACCATACACCGGGCTATTGGCCATGCGGATCGCGAGTTACGCGGGTTGGCCCGTGGACTTTGGCCCGCTTACCCAGCTCTAGTCGTCGCTGCTCTCACGTGCGATCTTCGCTGTGATTGAGCCGCTCTCACATGCATCCTCGTCGTGATTGAGCCGCTGCTGCCGCACTCTACTTTTAGAGAGTCGTTGCCGCACCTTCTCTTCTTCTTCTCCTCTTAGTTCTCTCTTTCTCCTTCCTCTTCTCTTCCAAACCCTACCAAAAAAAAATTCACTCACAGCCGCGCACCACTGCAGCCGATGCCCACCGCCGTCCGCAACGCACCCCGTTGCACTGCTCCTTCGGGCGCCGCTCCCCACGCCTCCGTCGGCCGCTTGCCTTCTTTGCGAGCCCAACGCGCCTTGGGTCTTCTTCTTTACCACGCTGCACTCCTTCTTTGTGTATGCACGTGTAACAGACCCCCCAAGCGCCCCTCACCACCGATGCTCACCGCCGTATGACTACGCGGCTCCTGGCCACTACGCGACCACCACCGACGCCGCCTGTCAGCCTCCTCTCTCTCGTCGCCCTTTCGGCCGATTCCTCTCTTCTGCAGCACCTGGATCCAGCGGATCAGCCCCCATTCAACAAAACTGCGTGCCCGACCCGTCCGGATTCGGGTCCTAAGCCAAACAACTTTTTTAATTTTTTTTCCCTTTTCGGGTGAACCAGCCTCACTCGGTTCGAACTAGACCGGTTCGCCCAACTGGTTGAACCGGTCCACCAGCCACATTATATAAAAAAAAACCTAGTTTTTTTATTTTTTTTTAATTTTCCAGTCCATCATATGGCAGATCACACTCTGATTCAGGATCTCCACCGCCAACAATGGTTCCTCCTCTTCAAGTCACCTAGAGTTTTCTCCGGCCGCTCTCTCGTTTGAAGAGTATTTTATTTTCACGACAGGCCTACCTCGAGTCCTTTTTGATGATTTTGGTTCCAGTCTCAGCATCAGTGAACCTCCAGCTTCGACTGTGGGCGTGTGTTAAAATATAATAGAATATTATATTAGAATATTCTTTATTTATTTACCTATGTAATTTCGCGTGTAATCAGATTTAGATTTGTTTAGCTTGTATTATTAGTCAACTATGTAATTGTATAAATAGAGTGTTTGTCATCAATAATATTTACGGAATACAATTCCTTCATTAAGTTTAAACGTTGAATACATCGTCTATCATATTTTGAATGATAACAATTTTCAAGAGAATAAGTGAATTGGTTAAATAATTCATGTAAATTGTATTTCAGGAAATAACCTCTATGCTTCACATCCCCATCATTTGATGATAAAATACAAGACTATGCCAAAAGATGCAAGCGAGGCAAGGCATGAAGACGCTCAAGGAAGACTATACAAGCAAAGAAAGTAAAAATAGCCAAACCGTCTGAACAAGAGAAGAGAAGATAGATCAAGATAGAAGACAGTCCAAGAAAAGTCAAAGCTACAATGCTGACTACTTAAGAAATGGAAAGTCAAATCCCACTTAGATGTTTGACCAAGATAAAAGAAGAACGGTCGAAGAAAGAAGAAGAGTCAAAGCTTCAGGACCAAAACTATGCTAGACATATCCAAGCTGACAGATCGTTTTAGAAGACCATGATTAAAGAAGATCTATATCGTCTATCTCACAGGATTGAGTAATGTCTAGAGAAAGAGCGGCATATTCAAATTGAAGGCTCTCTGGCATTGTTGAAAGAGAAAGTTAAGTGCAAAGGATCACGTGATATCCCACAAAGCACTTTAGACAAGGAAACAAGTACAATGTTGCCACCATCAAAATTTCCTCTTTCTCTCACTAAAGGACTGAAACGTTTCTTCTAATGCTACCAACCGACTACAATATAGTATTTTGCCTCAGCAAAGGACACATTGCATTTAATGCACCTGACAAGAAGATCGTTTGATCAAACGGCCAGTACTCAAGAGCTCTACACGCTCCAACGGCTCTAAACATACCCTAGAAGCTCTTCTAGTATAAAAGGAGGACTTGAAGATTTTCGAAAGCAAGAAACTGAGCTAGAACTTTTACCTAAGTCGAAAGTCCTCTTCAAGCAAGAAAGAAGCATCATCAAAAGAAAAATTTAAGGGTCAAAACCTTTAGATATAGTCTACTTTAAATAGAGATATTCCTAAGAGTCAAATCTTCATATCCTACTCTCTCTAGATCAAGAACACAAAGTATTACCCAGAGTCAAATCCTCAAACACTTTGTAGTTCCCAAGTTTTGTAATTCCTACTATCCCTATGTGAGAATAGAACCTTGTAGAACCAAACGATCTTGAAAAAGATCTTAGGAGAAGACTTCAAAAATACTTGTTGTGGGAGGAGTCCGGTCTAATACTTGTTGGGAGAAGTCCTGTCAAATACTTGTTGGGAGAAGTCTTGCCTAATACTTGTTGTAAGAGGAGTCCTTGATACTTGTTTGTGGAAATCTTTGTTAAGCCAAGGACTGGACGTAGCCTCATCGTTTGTGGGTGAACCAAGATATATTGTTGTGTGTTTATCGTCTACTCTTTTACTTTTTATATCTGCTGGAGTAAACAATTGCAAAAATACCTTCATGAACTTATATTCGTTTGAAAAACTCAAGTTTTAAACTGAACGCAATTCAAACCTCTTTTTTGTGTTACTTTTTTCCGATATCACTTTATTTTTGCGAATCATTAAATTTTGTGTAAATCATGTGTTGTTCACTTTAACCAAGAGTGTTTTTTTTTTCTTCTGATGTGAAAAAAATTATGTTTTAAATGATAAGGTACATGGGCCTTATATTTTACAAAAAACTCTCCTCTCTCTCCCCGCACACTTATTTTCCGCATTCTTGTATTGATGTTACCATGCTGTGTCTGAATCGGACTGTACTAATCAGGCCCACTTTCTTTTTGCCTTCATTGTTGGGCTTCCCATATTGGCCCAAATCTCTTGTCATTTCTCCAACTCCATATTTGCCCCGTTTTTTCTTTAAATTTATATGTTTTTTTATAGGCAAATGTTAGTTGTTACTAAATTAGTTCTTCTCAGGGTTCAAACCCTGGACCCTTCGCCCTTCATTTCACTCAACCCTTATGTCTTTAACTCTTACCACTTGAGTTATCCTCTGAATATATATATATATATATATATGTAAAGTTTATTCTTAATAGTAAAACATAATTAATTATTATAACACAAAGTTTTCAGTTTCAAGCTTATAAGATAAGTATACTTTCAAAAAAAAAGCTTATAAGATAAGTATTATTCAAAATAGCTTCTAAGAGCATCTTTATCCATCACATTCACTAAAAAGTCCACACTTCATTTTATATTATTTTTTTACAATTTTCCATAGTGCCACATCATCTAAATCACTTTACTAATTTTTTACTCAAACCCAACAACTCTTAAAAGTTTCTCTAGTAGACCTCACAATCAACACCAAACCACTTTTACTTCAGTATAATAATAATAACATTTTTGTTTTTTGTGCACAATTTGAAGAGACATAGTGTCTGGTTGTAGACACTAATTTTTTACAGCATGGAGATCTCATTTGCTCCAATGGTGTGAGACACTCATCTTCAAGTGTCTTAGGCAAGAGACACTCTCATTGTAGATGCTCTAAGATAAGTGGGTTGTGTGGGTCAGTGCTGAAAATAGAATCTCAACTTTAAATCGGAAAAGCGTGGGCTAAAATAAGGGTCTTGGGATTACTTCTAGAGAGGATCCATTGTTGTGTGCAAATATAGAGGGAAGGAAAAAACAAATCGATATAGGCCGGAATTGGGATTTTTTATTTTTATTTTCTAGAGGGTTTTTTTTATAAACGGTACGTAATATATATATATATATATATATATTAAATAACAACTGAAAATACATCCACTAATAATGGCGAGTGAAGAAAAGCTAGAAAGTTATCCCACCAACACAGGTTGGGAAATTTCGACGTCATAGCTGCTAGAGTGTGAGCAACATTATTGCCCCCTCTTCTTACATGAGATAAATGAAAAGAATTAAAACTAACAGTAAAAGCTCTACAATCTTGAATAATAGAATCCAGAACCACACTCTCCTTCTTTCCGAGGAAACACGAGATCACCTCCATGGAATCTGTCTCAATCACCAGCGTGTCCAGCTCCAAACGTAATGCACGGTGATAGCCCACCTCAATGCGTGTGCTTCCGCCATGCAGGATCTGTGCGTCCGGCAAGAGTTTTGTTGCTGCAAAAAAACACTTTCCTTCATGGTCCCTAATAACCATTCCAAGTCCTTGATCAGCTACCCCAGTCCATCCAGCATCTATGTTAACTTTCAAGGTCCCTTTCACATGGTTTTTGCCACCCTACAACTTGGTGCTCAGCTACTAAATGAACACGAGACCCATGCGTTGTTGCTGACTTATCCTGCGCCTGCTGCCATTCCTTCAAAACAGTGGTAGCCATCACGTGAGTATCCTCAAAACCCCGCCTCAGCTCCATGGAATATGGTGGAGTTCCGCTGCTTCCAGATTGCCCACAACATCATGACTACACTAACACAAATCTCTTCCTGAGAAGACAACAACAAATCAGAGAGCCATTCCCGAAACTGTGGGAGTCCAGACGAACGAAGACAAAGGGAGGACGAGAACCAGCAACGCTGTGCCAGCTGCAATGAAGGAAAAGGTGGTCAATCGCTTCCGCATGAGAATCCTTGCAAAGCACACAATCGTTAGGCATTATCACTCCCCGCCTAACCAGATTTCTCCTACAAGGTAAAGTATTATTCATTATTCAGAGCCTGGGACAAAAAATGCTTGATCTTATTTGGGTTCCTCAATCCCCAAACCTTCTTCCAAGGAGGCTCGCTTGATGAACTTGCCCTTGTCATCAATCTCTTACCCTGCAGCTGGGAATAAAACGAACACATAGTGAACTTTCCATCCTCACACCACCTCCACCGAATATTATCCTTTAAGCCAACCCAACTAAGGGGAATGTTCTCAATAATTGAAGCTTCCTGAGGCATAAAAGTTGAGCGCACCAACTCAACATTCCATCATGGTAGGTTATCATGAACCTGTATCAGATCAGCCACTATCGTCACATCTGGATAGTCACCACGCATGGTCATTACATAGCCTGTCCCCGACCCTGGAAGCCACGGAGCATCCCAAACATTAATATCCCGACCATCTCCCACCTGCCATCTAGAGGTTGTTTTTCTATTTCACATACTTTGCGTTATTTTATAATGTCATTTTCTACATGAGTCTCTTATACTAAAATTATAGTAATAATATTTTTATTAAATTGTTAAACCTATTTGAATATTAAAATATTTAAAATTCACTTCACATTAAATCGTTGAAAAGTGAGATAAAATTTACTTCACATTAAATCATAAAAATTCACTTCACAAGTAAACATAATGTATTTTTAAAATAGAATATTCAAATAAATATATAAGAAGTAGGTTTAAATAAGTTTTTCGTCCCCGGAGAATACATCAATTTTGTATTTTGTCTCTGGAATTTATTTTTTGTTTAACATCCTCTCAAAATTAAACATTTTGTTTTTATTCCTTACTGTTACATTTTTCATCCAATTTAAACGGAATTACACATGACATGAGTTAAATAGTTAAAAAAAAAAGTTATTGTGTTTCTTCATTTGTACTCTTACATTAATTGTATTTATTCCGTTTAGATTGAAAGGAAAATGTGACGGCAAGTACTGAAAACAACAACACGTATAATTCTGGGAGGATGTTAAAAAAAATATTTTACTAGAATGAAAAACAAAAATAATGTATTTTGCAGGTGCTAAAAGTTTATTTAAACCTAAGAAATAATATCATATCACTCTCATTTGTATTCTTATCACTTTTCTATCATTTTTTCATTCTTTTTTACTCAATTCAAATATAAATTATTTCCTTTTCACTTGTATTCTTCTTTAATATTTTTTTAATTTTCTTTCCACTCATTTTCATGTGTGTAACACCCCGATTTCGGTGGCGTCACTTTAGTAACTCAAAAATAAAATAAAGCGGAAAAGCAGGTTTTTTTTTTTTGTTTTGTTTAAATAAAAAGACTTGTCGAAATAAGGTCTCAACCCAATCGCAATTAACAGCGATTAATATACAAAATAAGCACAGCCCTTGCTGCAACTAAAAACATCGTCACGAGTGTCCTCAAGTGACGGAAAGTAATATTAAGTAATTGAAAGTGTTGCCCAACGGCAAACAAGTGCGACTCATAAATAGAGTCATAAGTTTTATAAATACAGTCCTTCGAAAAGTAAGTCAGCCCAAAACGGCTTCCAAAAAGACTTCCTACGCCCGACAAACTCCCTGTGATCCTCATGGAAGAGAATCACACAAAAAGCTAATAGTCGGGAACCTACCCTGCCCCAAAATACAACTGATGAATCAGAGCTATGACCATGACAACCAAAATCAGTAACTCTAACCACCCATATCCTACACCACTATCTTCGACCCTCATCTGATCTTCCATGAAGTCCGGGTCCACGTCGAAGGCTCAGTAGTAGTCATTTCGCTCCGGGTCCTCCCCGAACGACGAACCTTCTTGAATCATCTGTTGAACGTCTGGCAGCAGGCCGACCGCCCAAACACAAACATACAAACAAAGCCACGGCGCTAGGGTCAACTCACGGAATATAGTAGATAATACAAACAGCATGTGAAGAATAAGGGGGTATGTATATATATATGTTGTATATATATATTTATATGTTCTGTATTGCCTACCCTAAGGTATATACTTAGCATGTTATCAAGGCTCTAATAACAATTCAATGAATAATATCTCAACAATACAATAAGCATTATCTCAACAATTCCATATTGGGCGCATGTATGCATGCAATGTCAATTCAAACGTTGATCCCAAAAATAGGCATGTCAAGTCGATCCAACCCATTGGGTCGAACACAAGGACTCGCACACGCAGTAAATGACAACGCCAAGTCGGTTCTCTCATTAGAGTCGAACATACGGACGTTGCGCGCGTCTAATGACTATCGCCGAATCGATCCAATCCCTCGGATTGAATATAAGGATCCGCGCGTGTCGAAATATTATCGCTGAATCGGTCCAATCCCTCGGATTGAACTCACGGACTCACGCGAGTTTATATGGCGATGGCTGAATCGATCCAATCCATCGGATTGAATATAAGGATTCACGCGTGCCCGAGTGACTACCGCCGAATCGATCCAATCCCTCGGATTGAATATAAGGATTCACGCGTGTCAAACGATTATTGCCGAATCGGTCCAACCCGTCGGGTTGAACATAAGGATTCGCGCCCGTTAAGCCGAAGATAATGTCGATTATGCGACAAAATGAATTAATCAAAAGAAGAAAGAATGAACTTGGAACTCATAGTTCCCGGCTAAACTTTAGATAGCCAAACAATAAACTGCTCATCGAGCGAAGAGTACCGAAGTACTTGGAAACTTATAATTTCCGACTAAACTTTAGATAGCCAAACAATAAACTGCTCATCGAGCAAAAGAGTATCAACATACTCGGAAACTTGTAAGTTTCTTCTAAACTTGGACTCGGCGACCCTTCTCATCTTTCAAACTAATATTCAAGCTCCAAGCTCTTATCTAAGGTTGTTACCATTATTCAATGGTTTTAGAGATTGATTAATGTCTTATGAGTTTTCCTTGAGAAAATAGGTTTCTTTTAATCTTATAATACTTCCTATAAGTTTCAGGGATCCCATAATCCCAAACAATTCCTTGAGAAGGTCTCGATCCATTAAAACATAACAAGGTCCGAACTCCGTTCGTCCTTTCGAACTCTCTCAAAAATCTCATAAAATTCGGCATGACTTGCCCGTTATCCTCACTCATCAGTATCACAGATATAAGTGGAATAGCATAACTAAATCAGCGCAATCAATAAGCATAAACAACATATTCCAACACATCCTAGATTAACCAGCAAACGGCCGAAGCCTCTCAGAAAACATTTTTCCATAAAGCGATAAACAATATCCAAGCAATATTCAATATCAACACAATAACCCAGTCGAATTGATCGACGCCTACAAGGAAATAGCTAGTAAGTAAGTTGCCCTAACCTCGAGTTGTTCTAGTCTCGCGGTGCAGGTCTCGCTCACAAGCTTGTTCAGTCAAGCCCAAGGTTTCCACAAACGAACCTTAGAGCAAACAAAGCAGAAATCAATCAAATTAAGTCGACATAATCGAAACAATACTAACTAGAGTTAGACAAAGCTCAAGAAACTTCAGAGTACAACACTTAGGCACGAATGAAAGGGCTTTCCCCGAATGGATGAGTTTTGACTCGATTCAAGTTTTGTGCAAAAACACTTTATTCGCTAAAACGTGCATAACTCGAGCTACAGAACTCGGAATGACACGAAACCGGCGCCAAAATTTCGACAATTGAAAGAGCTACGCAATGGCTCAGGTCATAGAGACCCAAAAATTATTTTTGGACACGGTACCCAAGCAAATAGGTTTCGGCCACTATGGAAAATAGGGTTTTCGAACTTTTTCTTCGATCTAAATCAATTCCTAGGTATTCTTAGGCGATATCTAGGCCAGGGAAACTCTCAGAAAAATTATCGGGTTAAAAACTGTCGCAGGGGTATTTTGGTCAATATTTTTAGCTCAGAATTTCAAAACTGAATTTTTGAAAAACAAATTGGATGGGGACGTCCACAACGACGTTTATGACGACAAATCCTACTAGCACTAAGCCAAGTCGATAGATTAGAGCGTAAAGGTTGCGACTTTGCCGAAAAATGGGTATTTAGGGTAGAAATTGATTCCGGCGGCATTTCGTCGATATTTGACAAAATCTAATCCGCAGAACACGCTCAGGAGCATGCAGGGAAGAAGTTTAGACGCTGAAATCAACTGATTTGAACAGTTTTTCAAAAACCTCAAAATTTTGAACTCAGAAAGTCACAGGAGAAATGGACAGAAACGACGATTCGAAGGAGAGTATAGATTACCTACCTCGAGGTCTTCGATTAGTGACGATCGGTGAAGCAAACGGGCAAGAAACGACGAAGATCCGGATCTCTCTCTCTCTCTAGGAACTCGCGGTTTTGGGGGTGGGGAAATGGGTTTTTTTTTTTTTTGCAAAAAATCTAATTTTCAAGCTATTTATAGGTTTTGGAAAAAACGGAAAAATGATTTTTTTGCGATTCCGATTTTTCCTGCGCGTTCCTCTGCGCATTCTAAGATAGGTTCTGGCGACAGAATTCCAGAACTCAAAATAGGATTCTTGGAATTAAACCAGAAGATCCAAGATCGGCATAAGTCGGTGTAAGTCGGTTTATCCCGAAAAACTACTTTTTGCAGTGATCGTCGGATGAGAAAACTTCCTTCTGAAGAAAGATCAGAATTGACGAGAGAAATAGGAGAACGCGGGTGGAATCTTCTTTTGCAGCTCCGAATAGAAAAAGTCTTCATCGTCTGTCGATCTTAGGTTTTCTCGAACTATCAGGGATTCCGTTTCGGCAAACTTCCGAGAATTGGAATTTGACGTTCGTACTTTCCAGGATTTCGCATCGAAATGGTTGTTTAAGGACGGAAAAGAGAAGTTCTAACATTTCTCTGAGGATTTTTGGAATTAGTTTCCATCGTGTCCTAAAACGTAAATTAACTATTCACTAATACCTTTGACCTAGGATTAAGCGTATGTTAGTCGTGCTATAACTCTTTCGGTTTTTCGATACATTCTTGGACTTTTCCTGAACCTTTTTCCTTCCCAAATTTATCTTAATCAAATAACTCTTTTATTTTATTCACTTATCCAAAAACGTTAAAACTTGGGCCTTACATTACTACCCTCCAAAAAGAAAGTTTCGACCTCGAAACTTAAGGGTCAGTAAAAAGTTCTGGATACTGTTCCTTGATCTTTTCCTTCAGCTCCCACGTCGCATCGCCTGTGTCCTTGTTCCAAATAACCTTCACTAACTCGATCTCTTTACCCCTCAACTGCTTTATCCTTGTGTCACCAATGCTGATTGGCGGTGTCTCGAAAGACAAGTTATCCTTCAACTCAATGTCATCCAGCTCGATGACGTGCGTCGGATCAGCAATATACTTCCGCAGTTGTGACACATGGAATACATCGTGAACGTTTGATAGGAAAGGCGGTAATGCGATCTGATAAGCTACCGGTCCTACACGACGAGTAATCTGATAAGGTCCAATGAACTTTGGCGTCAGCTTTCTTGACTTGATTGCTCGACCAACTCCTGTAGTCTGGGTAACTCGCAGAAACACATGATCTCCTTCTTCGAATTCCAGGGTTCTGCGCCTTTGATCTGCATAGCTCTTCTGTCTACTCTGAGAAGCCTTCATCTTTTCCCTGATCTGTTTAATCTTCTCAGTTGTCTGTTGCAGAAGTTCCGGTCCTACTAACAAATTCTCTCCATCTTGATACCAACATAAAGGTGTTCTACACTTGCGGCCATACAATGCCTCATACGGTGCCATGCCTATAGTCGTATGAAAACTGTTGTTGTATGTGAACTCAATCAGTGGCATTAGGGTATCCCAACTGCCCTTGTTGCCTAACACGCAAGCTCGTAGCAAATCCTCCAATGATTGGATAGTTCTCTCTCAGTTTGCCCATCAGTCTGTGGGTGATAAGCAGAACTTAATCTCAGCCTCGTTCCCAAAGCATTATGAATAGCTCCCCACAAATGTGAAGTAAACTTCGGGTCTCTATCGGAAACGATACTTATTGGCACTCCATGAAGTCGCACAATCTCAGCTATATATATCTCTGATAGCTTCTCCAAGTTGTACGTGGTCCTCACAGGTATGAAATGAGCCGACTTAGTCAATCGATCCACGACTACCCAAATCGAATCATATCCTTTTTGAGTTCTTGGCAACGCCACGACAAAATCCATCGATATGCTATCCCATTTCCATTGAGGTACATCCAAGCTCTGTAGCATACCTGAAGATTTCTGATGTTCCACCTTCGCCTTCTGACAGATTAAACATGCAGCTACATATCCTGCCACTTGTCTCTTCATCCCTGGCCACCAAAAATTCACCTTCAAGTCCTGATACATCTTTTTCCTTCCAGGGTGAATGCTCAACTTGCTTTTGTGACCTCCACTCATGATTCAAAACTTAACTCGATCGCTCTATAACTCATAGACGAACTATTCCCTTGGAATCTACTAGTCCATTAACGTCGATTCCAACTTCGTAACTATCCTCATTCGCACCATGAAATCAATCTTCTACTTAGTCATCATTCAAATTAAAACTCGACTCGAGTCTTGATACCTTGTGCATCGCTAGACCCAATCCCTTTTAACATCCATTCATCAACAACTTATAAGCTAATCATCATATCAATATCTTACAATCCATCATTGTCATCTCCCCTTTTTCGAGACTTCCCTTACTCGAACCATAAAACCAACCTTCACTTATTCACAACCCACTTTACAATTACCTAAAATCCTTAACACTTCCCCCAAATCCGAACTTATTCCCTAGAAGATCAAATCATAACTGTACCTCGGGAAACTTAACTAGTCATTTTATCATCCGATCCCTCAACATTCTGAGGTTTAACTACAATCGTTAATGCTAACACCACTAAATATCTTATTCGTACATGATTTTCACCTCCCAAGGTCAATCTTAACCCTAAGACCCTCATTCAACTTAGTGAAAATCACTTGCTAACCCCAGCATGCAACATCGGACTTCATAACAAAGTCCCATTCACTCTTAGACTCTAAGAAATTTGTCCACATATAACAACCTCAAGTATTCATCTTAATACTAACTCTTTATTTCTGTAACTAGATCGTCCTCCAATCAATCCGATACTTAGTCTCTCGTTTCAAGACCTGACAAACTTTGAGTCCTAAACACTTAAGGCAAGAATTATAGACTTAAACCTAAACTTTCACCAAGTTTGGACCTCAAATGTCCTTTAATTCTTCAATACTTCTTAAATGAATATCCTTTTCTTAAAACTATAACTCCTTCGCAAGCAAACAAATACTTCACACGAACTTTACCTCCCAACTCAACTAATCCTCGATCCAATCAAATCAACCTTACCAATCCATCTATCAAAGTCCATTGCCAGTTCTGATTCCGAATATCACCCCCTCAATATTAAGTTGATCAGGCCTAATACATCGAAGGTGAAGATTTAGAAAAACCCACTGGAACAGTCAATGAGTTCCTATCATCCAGTAGTCACAATTACCCTGATATTAAATCCTCAATGATGCCGCTACGGAACTACACACTCTCGACACCATACGTATACTATCCATACGGAATCTCTCGGAGATTCATTCTTCAGCTTCTAGCTCCTTTGTTAAACGCATCGGTGCAAGACTACTTTCTAGGCTTAACGTGTTATTCTAAACCTCGTGTAACTTCTATAGTTTAAACACGAGCAACGGTCAAATAAAGTATTATTAGGCGTAATAACTATAAAGTCAAAGCTCGACAGTAAAGGCAAGTTAGGTGTGTTGCACGTTCTACGAGAGTAATAAAGCATGTTATCCTAGAATGAGAAGGAATAGTTAGAAGGTTACCATCGTTCGTGCGCTCTCCTCTGACTAGTCTACCAGCTCCCTCGCCGCACGAGACATAGACTCCTCCCCGTGCAGCAGGATGTCTTCCTCTCACCGTAGGCACAGATGGCTCAACCCTGGTTACATTGCAATCCTTGGCTTGATGCCCCGGACGGTTGCAATTGAAACATAGAGGTCCCCCGTCTGGACACTTGTTAGAGTAGTGCCCCACCTTCTTGCACCTGTAACACGTTACTCCTTGGCCCGAAGTCTTGTTTCCTGTTCCTCCGGTAGCATTTATGGGCTTATACTGCCCCGAGGTAAAACCTTCCCTCAAAGGGCGTTGATACGGCTTCTTCTGTTGGAATTTACCTCTTCCTTTATAGTTCTGAGGACCTGACCTTACTGGTCCTCCAGTTCCAGCACGATTCAACCTCTTGTTCTTCATTAACTCCACTTCTGTGGCTTTCTCAACCAAGGACTGGAAGCGCATGATTCCCAACGGTTTCACTGAGTCCTCAATGTCAGGCCTCAGCCCATTCACAAAGCGTTTGCACATGTAGGGTTCATCAACCCCATTGCGGAAGAATCGAAAGTGTTTGGCCAACGATTCCAGCTTAGCAGCATATTCCGGAATGGACATGCTACCCTGACGAAGAGTCAGAAACTGTGCCTCACGCTCGTCACGAGCACTATCTGGAAAATACTTCTCCAGAAAAGCAGCACGAAATGAAGCCCAGTTCACTTCCACATTATTTGCTTCCATCATTCCTCTGGTACCCCTCCACCAGTACTCAGCATCGCCCAGCAGCAGATAAGTTGCCAGGCCCACCTTGGCCCCTTCACTAGTCTGTAGTACTTCGAAAATCTTCTCAATCTCTTGGATCCATAGATCCGCATTGTCCGGGTTAGTCCCACCCGTGAACTTGGGCGGATCCTGTCGCCTGAAATCAGTCAGCCCCCTATTCTGGTCTAGGGCTACCTCCCTCTCATGCTTATGACGCTCACGTTCAGCCTTGTCAGCACGCCACTGAGCGTTCTCCGCAGTTTGATTTGTCATTGCCTGGGCCATAGCAGTCATTGCCCCAGCGAGTTGGTTCATGTTCACCATGTTCTGTTTAGTTAAACAAACAGTTAGTACTAATCATAAGATAGCATCTAACATAACTATACAATATGATTAAGCACTAACTTCAATCAATTCTAAGCGAAAAATCGCTCGGCAGACAATCAATTTTCACTCTTTGCAGATTCACACAACCTAGCACAGAAGACCTATTCCCCAAAGACTCCCGAAAGACTCGACAAGCTCTGATACCACAATGTAACACCCCGATTTCGGTGGCGTCACTTTAGTAACTCAAAAATAAAATAAAGCGGAAAAGCAGGTTTTTTTTTTTTGTTTTGTTTAAATAAAAAGACTTGTCGAAATAAGGTCTCAACCCAATCGCAATTAACAGCGATTAATATACAAAATAAGCACAGCCCTTGCTGCAACTAAAAACATCGTCACGAGTGTCCTCAAGTGACGGAAAGTAATATTAAGTAATTGAAAGTGTTGCCCAACGGCAAACAAGTGCGACTCATAAATAGAGTCATAAGTTTTATAAATACAGTCCTTCGAAAAGTAAGTCAGCCCAAAACGGCTTCCAAAAAGACTTCCTACGCCCGACAAACTCTCTGTGATCCTCATGGAAGAGAATCACACAAAAAGCTAATAGTCGGGAACCTACCCTGCCCCAAAATACAACTGATGAATCAGAGCTATGACCATGACAACCAAAATCAGTAACTCTAACCACCCATATCCTACACCACTATCTTCGACCCTCATCTGATCTTCCATGAAGTCCGGGTCCACGTCGAAGGCTCAGTAGTAGTCATTTCGCTCCGGGTCCTCCCCGAACGACGAACCTTCTTGAATCATCTGTTGAACGTCTGGCAGCAGGCCGACCGCCCAAACACAAACATACAAACAAAGCCACGGCGCTAGGGTCAACTCACGGAATATAGTAGATAATACAAACAGCATGTGAAGAATAAGGGGGTATGTATATATATATGTTGTATATATATATTTATATGTTCTGTATTGCCTACCCTAAGGTATATACTTAGCATGTTATCAAGGCTCTAATAACAATTCAATGAATAATATCTCAACAATACAATAAGCATTATCTCAACAATTCCATATTGGGCGCATGTATGCATGCAATGTCAATTCAAACGTTGATCCCAAAAATAGGCATGTCAAGTCGATCCAACCCATTGGGTCGAACACAAGGACTCGCACACGCAGTAAATGACAACGCCAAGTCGGTTCTCTCATTAGAGTCGAACATACGGACGTTGCGCGCGTCTAATGACTATCGCCGAATCGATCCAATCCCTCGGATTGAATATAAGGATCCGCGCGTGTCGAAATATTATCGCTGAATCGGTCCAATCCCTCGGATTGAACTCACGGACTCACGCGAGTTTATATGGCGATGGCTGAATCGATCCAATCCATCGGATTGAATATAAGGATTCACGCGTGCCCGAGTGACTACCGCCGAATCGATCCAATCCCTCGGATTGAATATAAGGATTCACGCGTGTCAAACGATTATTGCCGAATCGGTCCAACCCGTCGGGTTGAACATAAGGATTCGCGCCCGTTAAGCCGAAGATAATGTCGATTATGCGACAAAATGAATTAATCAAAAGAAGAAAGAATGAACTTGGAACTCATAGTTCCCGGCTAAACTTTAGATAGCCAAACAATAAACTGCTCATCGAGCGAAGAGTACCGAAGTACTTGGAAACTTATAATTTCCGACTAAACTTTAGATAGCCAAACAATAAACTGCTCATCGAGCAAAAGAGTATCAACATACTCGGAAACTTGTAAGTTTCTTCTAAACTTGGACTCGGCGACCCTTCTCATCTTTCAAACTAATATTCAAGCTCCAAGCTCTTATCTAAGGTTGTTACCATTATTCAATGGTTTTAGAGATTGATTAATGTCTTATGAGTTTTCCTTGAGAAAATAGGTTTCTTTTAATCTTATAATACTTCCTATAAGTTTCAGGGATCCCATAATCCCAAACAATTCCTTGAGAAGGTCTCGATCCATTAAAACATAACAAGGTCCGAACTCCGTTCGTCCTTTCGAACTCTCTCAAAAATCTCATAAAATTCGGCATGACTTGCCCGTTATCCTCACTCATCAGTATCACAGATATAAGTGGAATAGCATAACTAAATCAGCGCAATCAATAAGCATAAACAACATATTCCAACACATCCTAGATTAACCAGCAAACGGCCGAAGCCTCTCAGAAAACATTTTTCCATAAAGCGATAAACAATATCCAAGCAATATTCAATATCAACACAATAACCCAGTCGAATTGATCGACGCCTACAAGGAAATAGCTAGTAAGTAAGTTGCCCTAACCTCGAGTTGTTCTAGTCTCGCGGTGCAGGTCTCGCTCACAAGCTTGTTCAGTCAAGCCCAAGGTTTCCACAAACGAACCTTAGAGCAAACAAAGCAGAAATCAATCAAATTAAGTCGACATAATCGAAACAATACTAACTAGAGTTAGACAAAGCTCAAGAAACTTCAGAGTACAACACTTAGGCACGAATGAAAGGGCTTTCCCCGAATGGATGAGTTTTGACTCGATTCAAGTTTTGTGCAAAAACACTTTATTCGCTAAAACGTGCATAACTCGAGCTACAGAACTCGGAATGACACGAAACCGGCGCCAAAATTTCGACAATTGAAAGAGCTACGCAATGGCTCAGGTCATAGAGACCCAAAAATTATTTTTGGACACGGTACCCAAGCAAATAGGTTTCGGCCACTATGGAAAATAGGGTTTTCGAACTTTTTCTTCGATCTAAATCAATTCCTAGGTATTCTTAGGCGATATCTAGGCCAGGGAAACTCTCAGAAAAATTATCGGGTTAAAAACTGTCGCAGGGGTATTTTGGTCAATATTTTTAGCTCAGAATTTCAAAACTGAATTTTTGAAAAACAAATTGGATGGGGACGTCCACAACGACGTTTATGACGACAAATCCTACTAGCACTAAGCCAAGTCGATAGATTAGAGCGTAAAGGTTGCGACTTTGCCGAAAAATGGGTATTTAGGGTAGAAATTGATTCCGGCGGCATTTCGTCGATATTTGACAAAATCTAATCCGCAGAACACGCTCAGGAGCATGCAGGGAAGAAGTTTAGACGCTGAAATCAACTGATTTGAACAGTTTTTCAAAAACCTCAAAATTTTGAACTCAGAAAGTCACAGGAGAAATGGACAGAAACGACGATTCGAAGGAGAGTATAGATTACCTACCTCGAGGTCTTCGATTAGTGACGATCGGTGAAGCAAACGGGCAAGAAACGACGAAGATCCGGATCTCTCTCTCTCTCTAGGAACTCGCGGTTTTGGGGGTGGGGAAATGGGTTTTTTTTTTTTGCAAAAAATCTAATTTTCAAGCTATTTATAGGTTTTGGAAAAAACGGAAAAATGATTTTTTTGCGATTCCGATTTTTCCTGCGCGTTCCTCTGCGCATTCTAAGATAGGTTCTGGCGACAGAATTCCAGAACTCAAAATAGGATTCTTGGAATTAAACCAGAAGATCCAAGATCGGCATAAGTCGGTGTAAGTCGGTTTATCCCGAAAAACTACTTTTTGCAGTGATCGTCGGATGAGAAAACTTCCTTCTGAAGAAAGATCAGAATTGACGAGAGAAATAGGAGAACGCGGGTGGAATCTTCTTTTGCAGCTCCGAATAGAAAAAGTCTTCATCGTCTGTCGATCTTAGGTTTTCTCGAACTATCAGGGATTCCGTTTCGGCAAACTTCCGAGAATTGGAATTTGACGTTCGTACTTTCCAGGATTTCGCATCGAAATGGTTGTTTAAGGACGGAAAAGAGAAGTTCTAACATTTCTCTGAGGATTTTTGGAATTAGTTTCCATCGTGTCCTAAAACGTAAATTAACTATTCACTAATACCTTTGACCTAGGATTAAGCGTATGTTAGTCGTGCTATAACTCTTTCGGTTTTTCGATACATTCTTGGACTTTTCCTGAACCTTTTTCCTTCCCAAATTTATCTTAATCAAATAACTCTTTTATTTTATTCACTTATCCAAAAACGTTAAAACTTGGGCCTTACAATGTGCACCCAAACAGAACATCTACTCTTAAACACTATCTAATTTTCTTGAGTTATTTTCATATGACTTAACTAAGTTGGTGCACTTTAGTACGTTGAACTTAAAAACAGAATTACAATAATTTCAAATAAAAAACAGAATCACATGCTAATTTGTTTTTTTTTTCATAAGCTAAGAAATGCATTAAAAGGACGCAGAAGTGGTGCATCAACCCATAATACATAGTTCTGTCAAAAAAAAAAAACCATAATACATAGTAGAAGTTCATAGAAAATTCATCTAAATGCTAAAGCAAACATAACTACCAAGTTAGATTATAGCTGATGCCAGAAACTAGAAGAATACACAAGAATTGACATGAGTGCAACAGCATAAATGAATTTGAAGATGAAGATGCCATCTATGTACAGTACTTATTCCATACGTACGTAGACATGCTACTGAGTCAAGATAGCTACTCTCAGGGTTTTGACTAGTTCATCGACTGTCATGTTGTATTCATCCCCCATCTGTAGCATATATGGCTAATCAGAATCCATGAGTATACTCATTTTATACGAAAATATAAAATAAATAAATCATAACTGTTAAATTATTTTAATCTTAACCGTTAAATTCAATAATAAATTATTAAGATTAAAATAATTTAACAATTATTTAATAATCATATATGACTACTTAAAAATGTCATGCTACTTTTCTGAGAAGTCACAAGCACTCATTGTGCATTATCTAATATAAATTTGGCTTACCCAAAAAAATATAACTTAGAGTTTTAATCTTAATCGATCATAACACATGAATGCAATTAATTAGTAAATAAATATGGTACTCTGATTTGTTTTCTCATGATCCAAACAATTCATTGATGCATTCTTTATATATAACACATTACAATATAATTAGATATTATGTTTACTTTCTTGTAACTTGTACTTTTGTCTTTCGACTCTTGCTCTTTTGTTGTATCTTTTCCCTCACCAGGGATAGGTTTGTCCCCTTGGAATGTTTTTCTTTATTCAATTTTTCTCCTTTTTAAATAAAAAATTAGTTATTATGTACCTGAGCAATAATGGTGATGTCGAGAGTGGATTTCCCAAATTGCAAGACACTGGTGTTGGCTACTGAGAGATGAAGATTTTCAAGATGAGAGAGTATTTTGAGCATGATTCCCTTTTGTTTTTCACAATGGATTATAACCATTACTTCCTTCTGTAACACTCTCACTCTCACCTCGGGAAAATTTTCATTTGTTCTTCCACCAGTACGGTAATTTTCAGAGTTCACTTCGCAAGAGGTGGTGCCTTTGTTGCTACGAATGTGGGATTGATCAACTTCTTGTTCTAGCTCCCTCACACGTTCTTGAAGTTGTTTCACGTAGTTGCTAGCTTTGTCCAGGATCGAAGTATTGTCCATCTACACATTT
Source organism: Lotus japonicus (assembly GCF_012489685.1). NCBI lineage: Eukaryota > Viridiplantae > Streptophyta > Magnoliopsida > Fabales > Fabaceae > Lotus > Lotus japonicus. Next base: position 73,350,056 of record NC_080043.1, read on the forward strand.
CAATAAGAACTTTTAATATAATTCATTACTTATATAGTTATAAGGATCTTAACCGTTAAAAAAAAGAAGAGACGTACAATTACGCTTGAAGAAAACGGAGGAGCCTATATGCTTTTTTTTTTGTACAAAGTAGGAGCCTATATGCTACTCCTACTATGTAAGGAATGAAATCAATTAGAATAAAATAAATATTACATTATTTTATAGTTTGAATATTTATAGTTCAGACAGTTTCTGCTATGGCATGTGAAATACCTTTAGAAAAAATATAGTTTGAATTTTTAAAATATACAAATAATATCAATTCTCTTTAAAAAAATATCAATTCTCTTTTAAAAAAAATATCAATTCCATCCCATATCGCCGCCTCTCATTTCATTTTATATTATTTAACAGAGTTCGTACAATATTAAAAAAATTACATTATTCTATTTCAAAAAAAAATTGCATTATTCCGTTTCTTTATGAATCCGGAGATTAAGGATAATGAAAAGTTTGGATGTCGATTTGGTAATATGCGCGCAAATCACTTTGGGAGATGATTATTTTGTCCTTTTCTAAAATTTGGAACATATTATATTTTTTTGAAGTTTTTAGAAAATACCAAACCATTATATATATAAACCTTTTAAAAAAAGAATTGCAAGTTGAGGAACTTTATTTCGTTAAAACCTCACGTGGTCGGGGCCACCCGCTTAAACCTTTTTCTTTTATATAAATGGTACTAGAATTCATTAAAATAAAGGTATAGAAATTAGGACATCAGCCTTAACAAGAGAAATAATGAGTTATGGTGGAACCTTCTAAACCCAAACTGACTAAGGATAGATGAAAATGTTCATTGTCAAGAAATCTGCTACACAATTGCCACTTCTACGAACAAACGATAAAGAAATAACATCAAAACCTAAAGACAATCGATGACAATCCTTGACCACCATGGCCAGTGAGACCTCGGGTCAAAAAAATTTCCAAGCGTGGAAGAGTTTGCAAACAATCTGTCTCTAAGCAAATTGATTAGACCCAAGTCAATGGCTAAAGACATAGCCCAACATAGACCCAAACTCTTTGCTAGCTACCATAGGCATAATTGTCGACACTGGAAACAAGCAACCGCACCCAGAGCCGCACCATCTGAGTCACGCGCAACCATTCCTAGGCTTGCAGTGCTCCTCCTCGCTTAAACTCTCCCATGAGGAATTAGTTTTAGAAAAATATAAGGAATTTTAGAAACAATAATATGTGGATTTCTTTATTTGAAAAGTATTTATAATTTTAATTTTATTATTAATTAATTAATATTTTTATTTGTAGCACTAGACTTGGAAATAATGCTTTCTTAATGCAATTAGACATTTTAAAAGAATAACACAAAAGCATCTTTCTTTAAAAGATAATAAGACATGGACGGCATTGACCCCATCTCATGTCCTTTGCTTAAATTACACTCTTAAGCCTTAATTAATATGTTTCATAACAAAAATATTCATCTCTCTATATCACAGTACCTTCCATTTGAAGTAATCTTCTAATTTCTAAAGAATAATTGGATGAGCAAAATTCATACAGAATCTTGTCCTACCAGTGGTTAACCCATCACCATCTCTACTTTATTTTTCCGGGTTTTTTCTGTTACTTTTTCTGACCCAGATTTAAAATCTACACAGAAATTAAATAACTTTTACTCTTTCCTTAATTGTATAGGCAAAGAAGAATATCGGTACACAACTCAGAAGCAAAACATGAAAGATCCACACAATTTTAGTGCATGTTTGAAAATTCATATATAATTGTCTTTCTTTTTTTTACAGTCATATATATAATTGTTTGAATCTAAAGTTAGGATCAATTCTCGTGAAAAACTGCTACGGGACACATGTAATTGAAATGAATCACTACTTCTCACTTCTCATAAGAAAGACAAACAAACATTTCAGTGTCTAGTTTTAAATAACAGCTCACAATAACACAGAAAAAAATGCAAAGAAATCAATGGCTTGAGTCATGTTAATATAGTTTTTACTAACCTTCTTCATGCTAGGTATGGTGGCTGAAAGTGCAAGCAATTTCTCAGAGAGTTCCCGCTGTCTCTCCTTTCTGTCTGTCAAGGGATCTACAGTCTCCTCAGCAAAAGAATGACCATCATCATTATCATCACCAATAAATTCATCTTCAAAACATAAATCCTTAACGTCGTCATCATCACCACCGCCACCAACTTCCTACACAACACAATCAATGAAAAAACACCAAAGCAACAGAAATGATCAGTTACATATAGATAGCAACACACGCGCACACACACGATCCAAGAAGGTCCCGATCCATAACCATATATATATAACATATCATGTATGTGTGTTGCTTTTATTACCAATACAGAATGATCACAAGGCCAATTTTCCCCTGACTCCACCATAATTTGACGACCGTGATGTAAAATTATGTACTATATATTAAAAGAATTCGCAAAGAAGATGATGTTGGAGTGAAGATCGTGTGGGTAAGAGAGAGAGGAATTAGGAGATTCGACCAGTTAGAGTTTGGATTAGGTGAGGAGAGAACTGTGCTTGAGGTAATGAGCATGGGCTGTGTAGTCACGCAACTCATCATCAACCTATAAATATATAGAAAGAAAATACACAAATCGATCCATAAGAGGACATGGACAACGAGTGATTGATAAGTTTTCGAAGGAGCAAATGTTTGTATATCTTTTTGTTATAACTCGCCAAACATGCAACTTTCATCTCAACCCTTCAATCTTCAATTTTTACACGTGTCATCCATCGCATGACCATGTGGGAGAGACTGCAAGGAAAGCGTGGTCCGCGTGTTTCGTCTTATAATATACTAACACTAATACTTAAATTCATTATAAATATAAAAGAAAGCATAACATATATATTAATATTATATATACATAGTTAATTACGTTCAAAATAAAATATTTTATACACATAGTAGTGCATGTAAAAGATTTTACACTGTAAAATAATTATGATTTTAAAAAATTCACATTAGTATCTAATTTGTAAAATAATTTAATCAAACTAAGTAAAAAATTTGACTCTTTTCCGATGTAAGAAAAAAATAAAAAATTTGACTTACCTATCGCATTATATTATAAGATAGGAAAAGAAGTTGCAAGTTGGTTACTTTGACATTTACCGACTAGTCATGTGACTTTGACATTTACCAACTAGTTATGCATGTGACGGTTCCGGAGCACGGGTACGGGTCAGCATGAAACCGTTTAAAAGTTAGTTACAACTTACAAGTAATCTGTCAAGTGAAATGGAAAACGAATATTAAAGATAGTAATTATATAGATATTTGAATTAGAACGAGACCAAGAACAACAGCCAACGTAAACAGTCATATATATGGCTAGCTACCAATCATGATGGAAAATAATACTCTCTCCGTCCCTAATTATAAGCTAAAGTTGTAAAAATCACGTTTATTAAGAAAGCCTTAATTGATGCTTTGATTTTTTAAAAATGGTATAATCTTTCATATTTACCCCTATTTAAGTGGGTAGTAGTAGGAGGAAAGAGAATAAAAGTGGATTTTAATTTCAAAATGTTGGAATTAAGAAACCAATAAATGCAAGGATAAATATGGAAAGACATATTAGCTTTTACAACTTTAGCTTATATTTAATAACAAAACATAAGTCTTAACTTTATCTTATAATTAGGGACGGAGGGAGTATATATTATCCCACCACATTTCACCTCCACCTATAGAAAGGGCATAAATAATGTTTCCTTCACATCTCTCTTTGAAGTGAAGAGAGGTGGAATATGGAGAGAGATAGGAAGAAAATAAAAAAGTAAAAGAGAGAAAATATGAGATGTGATAGATAATAAAAGAAGAGAGATATAAATAAAATGAAATGAACATTATATTGAGTGTTTAAAAAATAAAGTGTGTATATATCATTATTGGAAATAGCACAAATAGTCAAATAGAAAAGAGAGGAGTGGTAAAAGACATACTGCATGATATAATAGAATAAGAAGATGAATATGAAAAAAAATGAAAATGAGATAAAAACGAAAAATACATGTGGATACATAAAAAAGGCAATCAAAATAGCTGGCCGATCAAGTGGTCGAATCAAAATTATGGGCCAAATATGTGTACTAGCTAGAAATGATAGTTGGCCACATGTCTTACCGCATCCGCATGCATGCCACCTTTCGGCATGGACCATTTCAGGGTAAGCAATAAGTAAGTCTTAATTAGGTGAAAAGATCGAATAAATCTTGTACTTTGAAACATGCATAATTAAGGATGTTACATCACGTTTTGAGCGTGAACCGGATCCAAACATGCATTCAACAAGATGCAATACAATGCACATTGCACATTTGGCAACATACACATATGTAGAGGAACACTGTCATTTTCACATCTTTTGGTATAGGTGAGGAAGATGAAAGATGACGGGGACTGCGAGAAGAAAATTTTCATTGTTGGCTTTAGGGAAAGAAAAACTTGAGAGGAAGGGTAAAAATGAGATAATAATGATATTTATTTCATTAATCTCTTTAAATTAGCAGAAAAATAACGAAATAGTACAACTCTTAAACTCGATAAGATAAATGATTGCTTCCAATTATCCAGTAAAAATAAGATCAAACTCAATAAAAAACTAAATCAAGAAAAGAAGAATGAATTTGGACATCAATGGCGGCTTGTTGTCTCCTTTATCAATACAAAACTTTGACTTCCATCACAAAATGTTAACCTTAAAATCGCTTTCCGCAAGTGTTATAAAAATGAAAACATATGTTTCTGATAAAAGGAAATGCTACCCACCTTAAAATTTCGGTGTAAGGCAACGAACCGCTACCCAATGTTTTTTTTTTTCCGTTCAATAACCCACACTGTACGTTTTCTCAATCTTGTTGTCCTTCCTTTTCTATACCCTAAACCCTAATCGTTCTCGATCGTTCGCACCGCAAACCCTCACCGTTCCTCATTCATTTGGCCGTCGGGACCCGCTCTTGTTCAGGACGAAGCTGCAGACTCAGTATAGCTCTGGTTCTGAATGGACGAAGTTGCAGTCTCTCATGATAGCTCTTGCTTGGGCCATTCGAGAGCTTCTTCAGCTTTTTTCAAGTTTCACTCTCCCTTTCTTGCGAAACCCTTGCTTTCTTCCTTTCTCGTCAACTAATTTTATAAGTACTCCCTCTGATTTCGATTTTGTTTGGTTTTTGGCTTCTGTTTCGTTTCGTTTGGTTTTTGCTTCAGTTACTAACCGCTGCCAAACTTTAGCACTGTCTTGTTCATCACTGCTTGGGGAACCGCTACCCAATAACGCCTTTTTTGCAGTAGTGAGAAATGAGTTTATTATCCTCATGAATTATGTGAATATTAGTTTCACCAGTTAAATATTAATCTAAGAGGATAAAAGGATATTTGACAATTATATTTTGTGATTTTTACAATAAAAGAAAGCAATAAAAGAAAAGAATATAAGAAGGTTTACGAAGTTAACAAAGAAAAAGTCTATCCAGAAATGGATTCACATAATCGTCTAATTGCTTTTCACTCAAACACGCTTTCAGAATGTTTCATTTCACTTGCGATGCCTAGAACTATCCACCTAACTATCCAATGATTGGTTAGAAAATGAAGTATAGATAGAAACACATATATACAGGAATGATTTCTATTTACATCAATGAAGGAGTTTTCAACAATTAAAGAATCAAGCTACAACATCCTAGATACAAAAATAGAAAAAAAAAATTATATATATACACACGCACAAGGGATAAGAAAAAAAGAGGTGAAACCTAGAAGAACGGCGACAGATCCACGACCATAGAAACCTTACCAAGACGCCCATATCCTCCGAGAGATTGTCATGCTCCTCTCATGGTTTCCACCACGCTCTGGAGCTCCACTCCATCAATCCTAGCCCAAGGATCCCTCCTCCATGAAGCTCAGCCTCCCTTGCTCTGTTTTGGTACAAAAATGGGAGAAATTTTGAAGAGAAAAAAATTGTGTTCTGGCCCTTAAATAATTGTTGAAGCTGTCAAAATGGCGTTAAGCGCCAACCTTGCTTTAGCCCAAGGTTTCCACCAGTGCCCTTTGGCGCTAAGCGCCACTTCTTGGAGAGCTTTCCTCATGGAGACTAAAGAGACATAACTAAGTGACAGAGTGGCATTGGGCATTGATTTTATCGATGGGAAATACTCATCTCATGGATTGTTGAATCAACTCATGCTGAACGAAAAAAATTGCAAGTATTGTTACTACTCCGTTCCTTTCCAAACAATAGAGACACTTGTGAGTTCATTGAATAACTCAATACTACAAGGTGTTCTAACATTTGACATAGTAAAAGGTAGTATATTCTATGAAGAAGGAAGGAACAAAGAATGCAGAGAGAGTCTTAGAGGCGCTTGCACTGAGTATCATGGAAGAAACACCCACAATAATTTCAACACTAGAGACAAGTCAAGGGGTGAGTTAAGAGATAAATTCAGAGGAAGGTCGAGGAAAAGAAGAGACGTAGAATGTTATTGTTGTCACGAGAAACGTCATATAAATAGAGAATGAAGGAAGCTCAAGAGAGAGCAATAAGAAAATGGTGATGCGAGTAACGTAGCCGCTGTAATTTTTCAAGGCAATGAGGTAATTTACGTTTGCGATGATGGTCATGTTGATTTGACATCACACAAGATACATGTTGGGTAGTGGATTCTGGTGCATCATTCATGTAAACTCACGAAAGTATTTCTTTTCTTCATATACGAGCGGTGATTTTGGTCACGTGAGGATGATGAATGATAATCGATCCCACATTGTGGCCAAAGTAGATTTTTTCTTAGAAACCAACATCGGTTTTCTCGTAACATTGAAAGATGTGAGACATGTTCCTGACATGCGTCTCATCTAATATCCACACGACTACTAGATGAAGAAGACTATACTAGTGTGTTTGGGAATGGGAAATGGAAGCTAACAAAAACTTTCTTGGTGATAGCCTGAACTAAGAAAGTAAGCACTCTTTATGTGATAAAAACTGAATTCAATAATGACTGTGTTAATGCTCTCAAAGAAGACCCCTCAATTGAGCTATAGCATAAACGACTCAGACATAAAGTACGAGAAGAAAGATACATTGGCTTGTGTGAAAGGATAAATTTCTTATCTTAAGAGATGTACACATTGCTTGGAAGGAAAGCAACATAAAGCTCAAGTGTCTATTTGTTTTGGCATCCAAAAGGCTATTGACCAGAATCTACAATGGGGAGTTGTAAAAAAAATGCACGTATGGATAGGGTACACAAACAGTTGACCAATGCCTACTAGTACTCATGGAGGTGAAATGTATCTAGTAGAGTTTTCAATAAGGCTCAGCCCGACCCATATATATTGGTCTGTCACGGGTTAGGTTGAAAATGGGTTAGGTCAGACCAACTCATATTTTGACGAGCCAAAAAAATGAGTCTAATCCGGACCACTGCGGGTTGGCGTGTTGCGTGAAATAAATAAATAAAAACTTGAAAAAATCGAGAAATTAAATTAAAAAGCGTTGAAAATGTCATAAAAAGTAATTATAAGAAAAAATACTTATAAAAAATAGTGTTAACACATAGGCAAGAGACTTATAATTGTCACATGTCATGAAACATGTTTACAATTCTTATCCAGAGTAGATTTGAATTAACAATCAAAAAGACTTATACTAAGACATTGTGCATTTACCAAATCTACCAATCAAAGATCATAAAAATATTACACCATTCACTTTATGCATATCTAAAGTCACGTTCAAACTCCAAATCAACCTAGTTTAACAAATTGACATACAAATGTTATAAAAAATAAAAAAATAAAAAAATAAAAAAAACCTAACTTGTTGGTTGCCTCGCTTGACCAGCATGTCGACCCGTTTAACCCGTGGATTAAATGAGTCGGGTTACCGTGGCCCGAGATCTCTCGGAGTTAAAATTTAACCAACTCAACTCGGCTAACTTATGGAGTGTAACCCAAATCAACAACTAGTACATAGAGCATCTGCAACAAAGAAACTTTGTGAGTTTCTTTGTGACATGTCATCTGAAATAAAGTTTCTTAACTGTTGCAGAAAATGAAATTTCTCCACATGGCAAGCAATTGTGCTCCAAAGTTTCTCTTCCAAATTTAATGATTAAAAAATAAATAAAAAGCAAATAAAAAAACAAATAAATATTTTTTTATATTTGAAACAAGATAAGAGGGAAAAAATAACAAACAGAAGTGACATGATTGGGTTAATTTTGAATAACTCAACCGAATTAAACAAACAGACGAGATATTTGCTATGCTATCAACGTTAAATTAAATTTGCACTCATTGCAATTTTTTCTTCACAGTTCACATCCTTTCTGATAGTGATTTTTTCTTCAAGAATGGATCCTAACCACAATTGCTTTCTACAATTGGAAGAAAAATTCTGAACCTTCAAATGATCAAAATACCCAAACATCCCAAAACTCTTCAAATCCTGCACCTTTCCCAAACATGGGAAATATTTCCATGCATCCATTGCCTAACCATTTTTATCCACGAGTGGCAAATATGGGTAATCCATATGCAATGTCTAGCCAAAATTGGGGAAATTTTCAACATGTAATTAATCCCACCATGTATGAAGGAGCTTTAGCGGAAAGTAGTGCTGATCAACGACCGCAAACACCGACGGGGGTCGTAGAAGAGTCTCAAGTTTCGAATCTTTCATTCGATGCTGATGCTAGAATTGGTGAAGAAGGTGGAAGATTGAATGGTCGCCCAAATAAGAAAGTAAGATTTACACTGGCGGAAAATATACTTCTGATTCAATCATGGCTCAATATTTCAAAAGATCCAATTAAGGGAAATGATCAAAAATCAGATACTTTTTGGTGAAGGATCACAGAGAACTATAATGAGTATCGCGGTAATTCACCAAAGAAGGGACTGGGCGCACTCAAAAATCGTTGGCAAAAGATAAATTTTGTCGTTCAAAAGTGGGACATCCGAGAATGATGTCCTGCAGGATGCATATACAATATTTAATCAAGATGAAAAAGAATTATTCAAGTTTGAATATGCATGGCGTTTATTGAAAGATGATCCTAAATGGAATTCACAGTGGAGTAGCGATTCTTCAAAGCGTACAAAGAAGTCTGCTTCAAGAGACACATCTACACCAGCATCGGATGCGCCAACATCATCTCATTTACTCCGCCCAATAGGAATAAAAAAGGCAAAAAAGAAGGCCAAAGCAGCTAAATCTCAAGATGCATCCTCTCAACTTGTTGAGCTTAGGGCAATGCAAGAGTCGCAAAAAGAAAGATTTGCAGAAATAGCAGAATTGAAACAACAAAAGGAGACGCATTTCCAAATAAGAGAAAGAGAGGTAACTTTGAAGGAGTATGAAATTATCATGAAGGACACATCTGATATGACTGAAACACAACTTCATTTCCATACTGAGTTGTGCAAAAAAATTAAGGAGATGCATAAGTTGGATTAGACTTTTATTATTATCATATATTATTTATGTTTAGGTTGCATTGCTACCTATAAGAATCATAATGCAAACTTCAAATTCTATGTCTATTCCATGTTTTCAACATTAGGGTCATCATGGTAGCTCATGTATCATTTATGTCGGATCATCTAATATAAAATTCTGTAAACTTGCATCATATTGTTGTTACTATGGTTCAATGTATAGTCTTATGAATTTGTTAAAAAAAACTAGTTGCTATAAAATTAGCAATTATAAAACTAGTCGTTGTAAAATTAGCCGTTATAAAACTAGCCGTTGTAAAACTAGCTGTTGCAAACTAGCCGTTATAAAACTAGTCTTGCAAATGGATACTATATATACATTTTACATTATTTATGTTGGATCTTATATCCTCTCACATTGTGAAAAAGCTTCACGTCCTAAATTTATTTTCAAATGGATCCTTATGATTTAGAAAATGAGGATGAAATTGAGTGGAAAATTATAGAAGATGAACTAAATGATCTTCATGCTCAAGAAGCATGTATTCAGTTAATCATTGAGGAGCATCTCCAACAAGTTGATGGAAGCTCTAGTAATTGTAGACGTCAAAGATCTCACATAGAAAGGAATCGGGAAGAAAGACACGTTCGTTTGTGGAATGACTATTTCTCGACAAATCCAGTTTACACAGAAGAGCAATTTCGGCGAAGGTATAGAATGCGAAGACACGTGTTCCTTCGAATTGTAGAAGCCATCAGCAACACCGATGATTATTCCCAAATGAGAAATGATGCGACTGGGAGAATGAGCCTTTCACCATTGCAAAAATCCACTGCTGCAATTCGTACGTTGGCTTATGGATCCTCGGCCGATAGTGTAGATGAGTATGTGCGTATTGGTGAAAGCACTGCATGAGAATGCATGATGAGATTTGTTAAAAGAATAAATGAGGTATTTCGGCCAGAGTACTTAAGAAAACCGAACAACAAAGACATCGCACACCTTATGGAATTGGGGAAGGCACGTGGCTTTCCTGGTATGTTAGGTTGTATTGACTGTATGCATTGGATTTGGAAAAATTGTCCTACTGCATGGAAAGGTCAATATTGTCGAGGTGATCATGGTAAGCCCACCATCATTCTTGAAGCTGTAGCATCACAAGATTTGTGGATTTGGCATGCATTTTTCGGTGTTGCAGGTTCAAATAACGACATCAACGTCCTCAACCAATCTGATGTCTTTAACGAGGTTTTGCAAGGGAAAGCTCTTGAGGTACAATTTACATTAAATGGAACAACATATAACATGGGATACTATTTAGCAGATGGAATTTATCCAAAATGGGCAACATTGTTAAAACCAAGGTTATCAGAACCGGACCGGTGATGAAAACGGTGAGGGTACCGGTTCAAGGTTCAATGGTTCAACCGTAGTTCAACCGTGGTCCAACCGGTTTTACCGCTATAAATTAAACAATATTATTTTTAAATAAATAGATAATATATAAGGTAACATTGAATAAAAAAATATCCAAACAAATCCCACCAACACCTAGCACCAAAGCCACTACCATTGAAGCCTAATTTATTATGTGACTTCTGAAAATTGAAATAGTACTATATGATTTTAAAAAGGTATATAATGTAACTTATCATGCTATCTCTTGCTCGCTTTGTTTCTATTTAGACCAATGAATCCATCAATTTCATGTTTTATCATAATATATGCAAATAATGCAATACAAATATTTTATAGACTGTACTTAAAATTATAATATGGTTTTTTTTTTGGGTAAGCTAGCCAAATACTTGTATTAATCTACAAGGGGTGCCCCCCAATCGATATTACAAGAGAAAGAATAAAAAAAAGGAGATACATAAAATAAATTGGAGAGAAAACAAGGCATAAAACCAAGCCTCAAAATAATGAAAAAAGGGGGAAGAGGGGGCAAAGCACAAGCACAGAGATGAACAAAAGTGTATAGTGATGAGGTCCCTCGTGAGAAGCAAGTCGTCCATCTCCATAATACTTGTATTATGGGCTACTAAAGTGTAGTGCATACTGTATAATTACTGGTAATTTCACACCCTAGTTCTGTGTAATTCTCAGGAACAACACCAGTGGCGGTAAAAAACAAAAAAAAAACTCACTAGTGGTGGCGGCTGGCGAAGCACGGTGGAAGGAGGAGCACGGTGGAGGGCGGAGCACGGCGGCGGGCGGAGGGTGGCGGAGATGGGTGACTAGGGTTGTGGAAACGTGAGAATGTGAGATACGTAAACGTTTCTATTTTGAACCTTCTGTTTTCCTTTTTTTTGAATCCAAATTTGGGCATGGGCCGAGCCCATTATTCCAAAAAACGAAAAAAAACAATAAAAACATAAAACCGGCAAAAACCGCCAACCGGCCGGTTTTCACCGGTTCGCACGGTTCAACGCCGGTTTGGGCGGTTCATCAACGATTTTCAACCTAGGCGGTTATGTGGGTGCTTTGGACCGGCCAAGGGTCCGGTACCCGGTTTAACCGGTCGAACCGGCCGGTCCGGTCCGGTTTTTACAACCATGGTTATAACTATCTCAATGCCCCAAGGAGAAAAAAGAAAATTGTTTGCCCAACATCAAGAAGGAGCAAGAAAAGATGTGGAGCGGGCATTTGGAGTGCTTCAATCACGATTCACAAATATACGTGGCCCAGCCCGAGCTTGGCACCTGCACATACTAAAAGATATAATATATGCATGCATAATATTGCATAATATGATTGTTGAAGATGAACGAGAAATGTATGATGGCAATATTGACTTTTCATATGATCAACTAGAAAATGACGCTTCAACGCCTGAAGTATTTAGCGGCCACCTCATCCTGATTTTGCAACGTACCTTCAAAGGAGAGCTCAAGTTCGTGAAAAAGCAGTACATCGTCATCTTCAAACAGATTTAGTGGAGCATGTTTGGGAACATTTTAGACGTGAAGATAATCACAATTAGATTATATTTTGGTTATCTTGTTATTGTATTTTAATTTCAAATATTTCATATATATTATTTAGGGAAATGCTAACTTACTCCCTCTTGATTTTGTGAAGGAGTAAGTTAGCAACCAACACCTTTTCCTTTTGGACAAAATTAACCCCACCTTTATGTTTAAAAGTAATAAAGATATGGGTTTTTTGTCATTTAATTTACTCAAACTTCAAAAGTACTGATTTTTTCCCCTCTCCTCATTTACCAACAACTTTTCTTTCTCTTTCCCCATTCTTCTTCTGTAATTTTCTTTCCCTCTTCTCCCTGCATAAGATCTGATTTGCTCTACTCCATGTTTAAGCAACAAATTTTTTATTGAAACTAGGAGGTAGTTCCTAATAATGAATCAACTTACCACTACAAAAAAACGTTATTTAGTGGGGGTTTTTTTTGCACTTAGCGGGGGTTTTCAACCCCCGCGAGTTACTTAGCGGGGGTTTTGAAAAATCCCGAAGTTACACTCCCTACAAATTATTAGCGGCGTTTTTTAGCAAACCCTGGTACCTGCACAAGATTTAGCGGCGGTTTTTAGCGGGGGTTTTAAACCTCCCTTATCCGCAAGCTTTTTTTAACGGGAGTTTTCAACCTCCCTTAATTGCAAGAGATTATTCACTGTTTTAAACCTCCCTTGGCTACTAGAGTTTATTCTAGGGACATTTTTAACCTCATTTAATTGTTGAATTTACTTATTAACCATTTAAAGAGGTTTTCTAAACATCCTAACTAGTCTTCATTTTTTCAGAAGTAAAGAATGAGTAAACAAAAAAGTCTGGTATATTGGTGAAACAATAGTGAAACAGGACCATACAGACAAATACAAGCAGAATAAATTGCAAAGGAAATTCAGTAGAGGCAGACCTCTGGAACGTAAAGCATCAAAAAGTTGTTGGCGCATACTGATAATACGATCAGCCATTCCCTTCAACTCAATAGTCCACTCATTGTACAAATCCCTGACAGAAGCAAAACAGTTGAGAAACTTTAACAAAGGCTCAAAGAGGATAATATCACCTAGCAAAAGAATATATAGTGGCATCTCCTGGCAGTTAAATATATACACTTAAGAAATATATGAACTCAACCAGTAAAATCATCTCAGTCAAGGACAATGTTCACTTAGAGGTACAAGGACCTTAATCAACTTGAAAAATATCAAATACAAAAGCCCCTGAAAGCTGAAGTGTGCTTATATCATGTGCAAGCTTATAACTAACTGCATAACTTAGCTAGTTTTTAGCATATTGCAGTACCAAAATCAACTCCCTTTGGCTTATTATGAAAGGTTCAATGGCCTGTATAGGGGCCTCTTGCGGTCTCTGGTGATTTCACTTTGCACATATGCTTAAGTCTCACTTCGACAATGATCGTACACTAACCATACTTCAAGCCAAAGTTTTATTTCACTTACAATCCTGGGGACTAGGAGTCTTGGATATAACATACCTTGACAAGTTATTTTCAAGTCTTTTCTCCACTATGACCAACACATGTTGGTGAAAATCATTCCTCTGTAATCTACATGCCATGTAAATCAGTCATTATAATATCAAAATTTAGTAAAAGCTTCAAGACAAATATATTTGACAATTAAGTAACAAAAAGAATAAGATAACTGAGCCCAACATTTCAATATATCGTTCCAATGTTATGCAGGTTAAGGTCAATAGGTCATCCAGAAAATATATCATATAATTCTAAAGTTTATTTCTGCTAAAGAAAAACACTGAATCATCACGGAAACTAATTATCCTGATTACAACTTTCCTATCTCCACAGATATCTCATGTTATTTATTTTACAAACAAAACAATTGAAGTTCAAAGACAATCATTACCGGGCGCAAAGGAAGGCCTGCAGGACTAAGAATGGCATTCACTTTCGGCGCAGCATTCATGTCTGCTTGATGTTGATACCTATATGAGTGACCAGATGCCTACATGAGTGGAACTAGATGCTTAGCACATAACTTAGATGAAGAAAATAGCTCCTAAATAAATAAATAAAAAAGAGAGAGAAGTGCGTACTTTTGTCCATCACCATCACTATGTGTATCAAACCCAAATAAACCATCTTCCTCACAGCTGCAAGCCTGCAGTGTAGTATAACACCAAAGCAGTGTTGAAGAAAAAAGCATTAATGATTGTTACGCTTGAGATATAACAGCAGTTTAAATATATGGATCAAAAAGTAATCAATTCACAATAGAATAGGGACAACAGAAACAGAAATCATTTCACATCTATCTTAGTATCTTTACAATTTGAAACTGTTTAAAGACCAACACAACAAATTGCTTTCAACTTATATCTCAAACAAGTTTAAAACAATTCCTACACAATCATAAGTGACTTCACCTAACAACCTCAATTTTTTATAATCAGTACTTGGTATGTTATTTTTTAATTTTTATCCTAGAGTTCAAGCCTTGTTACATTTTCTTATAAACAAGAACTGAACTTCAACTCAGGGTATGTGAAATCAAACTTGAAAGACTTCTGAATGAAGGTATTTATGGAGATGTAATAAAAGAAATACATGTGCATTGAACTAAGTTACTAACATTTCAAACTTTTAAGGAAATTGACACTTGACAATCATAAATAGAGAGGGCAATATAAGTACCACCAATGAGTTAATGGTAATAGCCAAGAGACAAGTTTCAAATTTCTGACAATTCTGGATTTGCTATTAAGGTTAACCACTGTCAGGATGGTATGCAAGGGTGAAGGTACTGGTACAGGTAAAGAAGAAAGTGAAACACATAAAGCACCTGGCACACAGGCTGGCCTGCTCGTTCTGGATAATCCCCTGCAGTTCTGGCAGCTCCAATAACCTAACCAACATACACACACACACAGAAATCCCCAAATTACAAAACAACACTGAATCAGAGTTTACGATGGAAAATTCAAAAAGCCTTTCTGATTTAGCAAGGTCATGAGTAAGATCAAACCAAATTGCTTCATAGATGCACATGATGATGATCACATCAAGCACTAAACAAACAAACAAGGAATTCACCGTGCCACGGTCACGGGGATGATTGAACCGGCACCGGGAACCAAAGCCGCAGAAACCGGTTCTCAAATAGTAGGTGCAATCAGCCTCATCGGGGTGTTGAGGATACGATTCGTCGGAAGCAGCACCACCCAGCCCCAATTGCCACATAGGCTCTGCATTTTCCAGAATCACACGTACATGGAAAAGTTTTATATCGAATACTCAAAAAGGATTTCCATTAGGTCCTAAATACAGGCATAAATGTAACACCCCGATTCCGGTGGCGTCACTTTAGTAACCAAAAGTAAACTTAATGCGGAAATACGTGAATACTTTTTTTTTCGATATAATAACTAAGACAAGACTGAATTAAATAAAACCCAAATGCGAAAAGCAATAAAACTATTATACAATATATATTTACAACCCCCGCTGTAAGTACCCAACCTCGTCACGAGTGACCTCCAGTGACGGAAAGTAGTAGCAAAGAACGCCCGTAGGCAAAAGGTATAATCCAAAAGAAAAGGTTAAGTGTCCGCAACACTATCCCTCAAAATAAGAATAAGTCAGCCCAGATGGCCTAAAACAAGACCTCTTAAGTCCAACCAACTCTCTGTGATTCCCGTAAAGGAACCACACAAAAAGCTATAGGTGGGAAACTACCCTGTCCCCAAAGAAAACAAATGATGTTCAGAGCTAAGACTCTACTCCTACACTAATCCCATCTCGAGGAGCTCACACCAGCACTAAAACCTACATGCTAGCATGATCGTCGTCCGAATTCGAAAACCAGAACGACCTAGTCTATGTACACCATCCGTCCTCCGCTCGCTATCGCGATGCGCTCCTGTTCCAGCATCCCAACTCTAGTTTCCCCCGAAGGGTGAACCGTCGTGAACCAGTCCGCCAAAGACATCTGACAAAGGGCGTTTGTCCGCCAAAGCACATACAGAAGACGCGAGGGTCAACTCCAAAGAATTACATAAATAATAGCACCAATAGATATAGATAAGAGAATAGCCACTTAGGCTTATAGCTAGGGATAACATCCTAGGGTTGCATATTCCATAATGAACTTAACAGCAATAATAACAATTAACATGTTCCAAATAGGATTAACAAATAACAATCACACTCGACAACTAAATCAGTATGCATGAATGCAGGATGATTAGTCAAACAACGTCTCCGACTCTCACTCGACACGTCGCCACGTGTTCTAGGTAAATTAAAGTCTCTAAAAGCTTACCCTAAGGTAAAGTCGATTCTGCGACAAAAGACACTTCTTCACATCAACATAGTAACTCATGATGATCTCCGGATCATCCGACTCATCTCAATCCGACGGTCACAACTGCTCAACAAGCAAAGAGTATCACATACTCGGAAACTACCGGCTTCCCGGACTTATCCCCAGGATAGCCCAACAATTAGGCATGTCAAGTCGATCCAACCCCTTGGGTTGAACATACGGACTCGCACACGCAACTCCCACAATTAGGCATGTCGAGTCGATCCAACCCATCGGGATGGACATACGGACTCGTACACGCAACAAATGACAACGCCAAGTCGGTTCACTCAAAGGAGTCGAACATACGGACGTTGCGCGTGTCCAATGACTATCGCCGAATCGATCCAATCCATCGGATTGAACATACGGATCCGCGCGAGTCGAAAGGTTATCGCTGAATCGATCCAATCCCTCGGATTGAACATACAGATTCACGCGAGGTAAAATGGCAATCGCTGAATCGATCCAATCCCTCTGATTGAACATACGGACTCACGCGTGCCTGAGTGACTACCGCCGAATCGATCCAATCCATCGGATTGAAAATACGGATTCGCGCGTGTCGAAAAGTTGTCGCTGAATCGATCCAATCCCTCGGATTGAACATACGGATTCACGCGAGGTAAAATGGAAATCACTGAATCGATCCAATCCCTCTGATTGAACATACGGACTCACGCGTGCCTGAGTGACTACCGCCGAATCGATCCAATCCATCGGATTGAATATACGGATTCGCGCGTGTCGAAAAGTTGTCGCTGAATCGATCCAATCCCTCGGATTGAACATACGGATTCACGCGAGGTAAAATGGCAATCGCTGAATCGATCCAATCCCTCTGATTGAACATACGGACTCACGCGTGCCTGAGTGACTACCGCCGAATCGATCCAATCCATCGGTGTGAATATACGGATTCGCGCGTGTCAACAATTATTGCCGAATCGGCCCAACCCGTCGGGTTTGGACATACGGATTCGCGCCGCAAAGTCGAAGATACACCCAACAACATAGCTGCTCCAACAGCACAACCACAATAGCTGCTCCAACAGCACAACAACAAACGCTGCTCCAACAGCACCACAACATCTACATACTCGAAGCCCCTCATCTTTCTCAATACTGGGATCCGACGACACTTCTCGTTTTCCAAAACTATGATTTGCATCCAAAGCTTCCTTCCGAGATTATTACCATTACTTAAAGATTTAGAGGTTGTTTAATGTCTTATGAGTTTTCTTTACAAAATAATTATCCTTTTAGTCTTATCGTGAATCCTATAAGTTCTCGGGATCTCCTAATCCCCAAATGACTCCAGAGAATGTCTCGATCCATACAACACCACAACAAGGCCCGAATCTCATTCGTCCTTTCAAGCTTTCTCAAAACTCTCAAAATAAAATCGGCATGACCTGCCCGCTTTTCTCACCGTTCAGAAACTCAGATTATAGTGCAAAAGCAGAATTAACTCATCATAATCAATCAACATGTCATATGTCAATATCTTAAGCAATAACCACATAGCACCTAGCATATAAGGCATGCACCACACATCCTAAATTACCCAATTAGCACTTAGCATGTCATTCACTCATCAAAAACATTCAGTAGATGCATCATCTACATTGTCAGCCGAAGCCTCAGAAAACATTTTCCAATCACACACAATTCCAGTGCATAAACAGTAAACAATGTCGAAACATCGACCCTAAGCATTAACTAGAGATTCAGTGAGAAGCCCTCACCTGAAAGTTCTCCAGTATGAGCGTCAAACGCTTCCTCACACTCAAAGTGTTGCTCCTCAGGAAATTCCTCAAAAGTTCCTTTAAAACAAAATCACAGAAATACTATCAGAATCTATCGAAAACTAAGTTATCGATACTTACTAAGGTTACTCGAAGTAATCTATACTCTAAGGTACGATAATCTAGCGCGAAAAGACAAGTTTTCGGAAAAGGAAATTTTCCCCTTCCTCCCCTATAGGGCTCGGCCACTTTTCACAATTGTGGGGCTCGATTTTTCTTCGATCAAACTTGGTTCCTATGCTTTCATTAGCCGTAACTAAGGGTATTCTGAACTCGGAAAAATTATCGGATCAAAAACTGTCGCAGGGGTATTTTGGTCATGATTTTTAACTTAGAAATTTCAAAACTGAAATCCCAAAAATAAAATTTTGCAGGGACGTCACCAACGACGTTTATGACAACTAATCCTACTAGCCCTAAGCTAAGGCGATAGTTTTCAGCCTAAAGGTTGAAGCTTTACACCAAAAACTCCAAAAATGGGTATTTTAGGTTCAAATTGATTCCGGCGGAATTCCGGCGACATAACGGAAAATCTAACCCGGCAGAAGTGATCTTGGGCACATATAGAAGAGGTTTAGAATCAGAAATGAAAGATTCAGGATAGTTTTGCAAAAACCCATAAACTATCCACTCAGAAAACTCTACAGAAAAGCTATGGGAAAAGCGATCAGAGGTAAGGATTAGCGACTATACCTCGAAACCTTGAAGCAGCAACTGATTAATCAACGATCAAGCAAGGATTGAACAAAATCTTCTTCTCCTCCTCTCCTCTCAAACTCGCGGCCTCCTTGGATGAAATGGGTAAGATATTTGTTTTTTTCTCATTTCTTGGCTATATATAGAGGTTGGCAAAACGCGGGAAAATGAAAGTTTCGCGAATCTGATTTTTCCGGCGTCATTCTCCGTGAATTAATAGATATGTTTTGGCAAAAGAATTCCAAAACTATAAAGAGGTCTCCTTGTATTTTTGGCAACTAATGCATAGTCGGTATAAAACTATTTTACCCGATAAGTTGCTTTTTGCATCGAATGTCGGAATAGAAAACTTCCTTCTGAAGAAAGATTGAAATCATCAAGAGAAATGGGTGTACGCGTGTAGAATATTCATTTGAAGCTCTGAATAGAAAAAGTCTTCATTGTCGAGAAATTCTAGGGTTTTGAAAAACCAGGGATTCGGTTTCGGCAAACTTCCGATGATTGGAATCGGACGTTCGTAGATCCTAGAGTTTCGCCTCGAAACGATTTTGATATATGGAAAAAGAGAAGTTCTAACATTTCTCTGAAGATTTTTGGACTAAAATCCTACAGTGTTCCAAGGGTGGAACATAGTGTTATTTCCTAAGATTCTTGTCCTAGGTTTTTAAAGCGAATATTAGTCGTGCTATAACTTAAATCGACTTCGATACAATCCTCAGACTTTTCCTGAACTTTCTCCTTCATATATTATATTTCATTTAATAAACTTTCGTTCAGGTTTCCCTTCACATTACATCAACCCTAATCGTAAATGGAAATCTCTTCCACTTATTCTAAGCTTAAAAACTTGGGTCTTACAATAAACTTCAAAACAAAATAGCAGAAGCCAAGTGAAGGATCAGGATCAATGTGCTCAATGAAATAAAACCTAAAGAATAACCGATCAACCAGACTTCACACCAGAGAATGAAAACCTAATTTAGAAATCTGAATAGGTTAATTAAGAAAAAATCGGTACCAGAGAATGCAGCATGAGACAGAGTAAAGGTTGTTGAGTCTCTGAGCGATGCATCCATGAGAAAATCGCAAAGAGAACTGCGAATGAAGAAGAAGAAGTGGCAAGTCAGTTAGCACAATTAAATAGCAACGAAAAGCAAAGGTGCAAAACGAGATCAAATCAGTGGAAAACGAGGTCATACCGACGGCGGAGGAGGCTGTTGCTACGGCGGCGTGCGGTGGTTGAAATCTATGGAGCATGAAATCGGTGGAAATCAGGTTGCAATCGGTGGAAACCGCTTGAAATCGTGAGCTTCCATGGTTGAACGAGAACGAGAGACTAAGATCGAGTTTTGAGAGTGAGAGTGAGAGTGAGAGTGAGAGTGAGAGTGTGAGAGTGAGAGTGAGAGGGAGTTCAGAGTAAATTAATAAAACATTTGCGGGGGTTATTAAAACCCCCCTTAACTATTAACAATTACCCACACTTGCGGGGGTTATCAAAACCCCCGCTAAATAACCCCCACTAAATAACGTTTTTTTTGTAGTACCAATTCTAAGATCGGCAAAAAGAATTAATTTATGAACAGTGTGGGCAAATTGAAGAAAATTTCAATCGTTTCCGGTCCAGAAATGAAGCCATATGAGATAGAGAGAGATGGAGGGAGGAGGAGAAGAAGAGACGCAACAGAGAAGAAAGAGAAGAGAAAAGGTAATTTAAATTTTGAAATTAATGAGAAAGAAAAGTGGGAAGTGAGAGGAGAGAAAAAGTTGATTTTTTAGAATTAAAAACGAAAATTACACAAATACCCCCGAATTAAAACTGGATTGAAAGAAAAGGAATTGGGTTATTTTGTCCAAAAGGAAAAGGTGTTGGTTGCTAACTTACTCCTTCACACAATCAAGTGGGAGTAAGTTAGCATTCCCCTATTATTTATTATAATAACTAACTTTTTTAGATAAACATAATAACTAATAAATGACGTGACATTACCAAAATTTAAATTAGAAACTCTAATGATAGTCTTAGTTACTTTTATTCATGACTACCCTAGGAAAGCTTAGGCCCATAGCCTCAAAACAAAAGACCAGGTATATTCAAGTTGTTTCATGCTAGTGTGGAGAAAGCGGTAAAGAGTTGAAGTGTGTTGCACTAACATGAATAGGAGTTATTTTAAATCCAAAATTAATTAATTCTTTAATTTGTTAACTTATAAAAATATGAAATTTGAGAAAACAATTACGGAAAAAAAAATGAGTCGAGGCCTTAAGCGTCCGTTTGGGCTATCCTTTATTTATACAATAAAAAAAATGCCTACTTCCCCAAATCATGGCATATGAAGTTAAAATCTCGCTAGCAAGCTGCAAGGATCAATAAATTGAGAAAATAAAACAAGCAGAGGAGAAAAGAAAAAACGATCTGAAGGAGCCACCAGAGAGATCTTTGTTCCATGTAAGCTTTCTCATCCTTAATTGGATCATTCTATTTCTCTCTGTTTAACTAGTGTTCTTTACCCGTGCGTTGCACGGCGATTAAATTTATTGTAAAGATGAATCAGTAGTAATGTGTTTTAACTTAGTTTAGACTCTTTTCAGTAAGTATAAAAGATATGGAACCGAACATATGTTACAAACATGTAGATGAATGGACCACAATAAATATATTAATTTGATGAGGTTGTAAATACCTCACAGTGTCAACACTTGAATAGTAATAAAAACCAAGTTTTTAAGTAATGCATTACATGGAAATTGAAATAAGATAAACATAACAATGACAGCAACATGAACCCTTATTCGAAATTGTAGTCCATGATTAATGATAAAGTCTTCATAACCGAGCTTGTTGTCAATAAAGCATATTTGAGCTATAGAACCTAGAAAGGAAAAAAAATTATTAGTGTAATAATCAGTAACCAATACAAATATAAACTGTGTATAATTTGAAAGTATTAAACAAACCTTATAGAAACGTCAATACACCTTCAAATTAGATGATCAATAAATTGCTTGATATCTTTTTATGCTGTAAAATAATAAAGAGAATAACCATATCAGTTTTCCTATTTCTAAAATTTAAATTGAAATTAATTGTAAGATAAATAAACACTTACATGTCAAATATTATCGAAGACTTCTTGATACACTACGTTGCGTGTAGTGTTAGATACAACTCTTTCGTCATCTATGATGAGCATCTTCAACCCTTTTCTAGATTTAACTCTAGAAAGTGCAACATATAGCTGCTCGTGAGTAAAGACAGGCCTTGGCAAATATAGTCCAACATGAGATAAATATTGCCTCTGACTTTTTTTTATAGTCATTGCAAAACATAAAGTAACAGGGAATTGTCAGCGCTGGAATTTGAATGGAATGTCAAAATTAGATGAAGTTAAGCTCATCCTGGGAATAAATGTTGTTTCTCCCATCTTGTTTCTATTTAAAACAGTAGCAACAATTATATATTTAGTCAAAGCATTGACTATCATTCGAGTGCCATTACACAACCCTGCAGCTTGGTCTATGTTTCGAATGAGCATGATAGGGACATCAACTTTCAGCTTAATTGCATGGTTTGGAATTCCAGAGCATTTGAAATCATTTAAGAATTCAGATGTGAACCATTCTGCATTGACACATGAATCTTCGTCTGACTTGCACGGAGTATCACAACTCAAAGATTCTGTTTCATCACCAGGAATCATTGCTAACATAAAGTTGTTGATTTCCTCTACACTTTCAAGTGTTTGTGCAAGGATCACTCTTTCTTGAAGTTAAACCTGAAGGTAATCTCCTTAAACGGCAAGACATTATTAAGATCGCAGAAGCTTCAGCTTCTCCACCCACTGCCTATCTTCGCATACTTCTTACTTCGAGGAATGATTACATTACACTTTACCTCTGAACCGGAACTCCCAATGAAAATCCAACTTTGAACACCCGCTTGAATAAGGTATTGCTTAACCCTTTTAGGAGCATGCTACATGTAACAGAAAAAGAATGCAAGTTAATACATTAACAAAAAAGAATTCGTGCAAACTGTCAAAGTTAGATAAATAGATTTGAATGTAACTTTAAACACACCAGCATGTAGCCCTTAGCTTGACAGATGCTAAGGGTGTGAGTCCATATTAATTCATATTGTCCATTGAATTCTGGAATGAGCACGGGCTCAGGATTTAGCCCTTCATTCTGATGATCTGGTAACCCAACGTCTGCAATAGGTCCCTCTTGAGAAACGTCGTCAACCGAAACATCATTCATGCCAGGATTGTCAATGTGCAAAGGGCTTTTCGGTTGTTCAGTGTTGGGATAGAGAACTTCTTTATCCAGATAATCTTTTACATGGAAATGGAAGACAAAGTCACCAACATACCGGAGAGAGAAAAGACAATCTTCTCCAATCTTGTAGAAGTCACGCAACGCAAAAAATCCTTCTGTCAGTTTAGGATCCGAAGGATTCATGTTGTATACAACAACATGAGTATTCCCAACAGGGTCGATCAACGTCCATTGGTCTCTGAGCTCATCCTTGAAATTACGCACAAATTTTTTCGAAATAACTCAGTGAAGCTGCATAAGTAAAATAAAAGAGAAGGTTAATTATTTAGATACGATAAGGGGAGGGAAATTCATAGGAGTTGTGATTATAAACATACCCGCCACTTGTTACTTAGGATAGGAACCCAACGCTTGTAGTTCAGCCATGGATAGTCTTCAATATTTTTCATGGTGCGTG
Source organism: Lotus japonicus (assembly GCF_012489685.1). NCBI lineage: Eukaryota > Viridiplantae > Streptophyta > Magnoliopsida > Fabales > Fabaceae > Lotus > Lotus japonicus. The sequence goes on from NC_080043.1 coordinate 73,374,113, forward strand.
AATTTTTTAGCAGACCAAAGAAGGTTAGAAATATGTCAGGGGAAAAGCAATTTAGACCGTATATAAGGGGAAAAGTGATAAATAAATTAGGTAATGATGGAAAGAAAGCAATTTATTATCTTCCATATTATTTTCTTAATTACATCATAGTACAAAAATTGAGTATATTTTATTTAAAAATTAATTGCATCATTTGTTTGCATTCAAACGTTTATTAGGAGCAAAAAATTCCATGATCGTAAAGATTTTCATTTAAAATTAAACGTGGGCCTATCATTCCCATAAATTTAGTATTGTTTAATTATTAAATGATAAATTAAGTAAAAAAAAACGTGGATCACAACCCAAAATAAGGATTAAAAAAATCAAATTACTTGACTTCCGTTGAAACCAATAAAAACTGATTACTTTTCCTAATATGTCCCACATGAAATTGAAGGCATATTGTGTAAATGCATTGACCAAAAATGTATCAGTTGTTGCATATTTTCCATTTAAATATGGGACAACTATTAATTTAATGTGCATTTATGGTTGATTGAGGTAGGTTTAAAAGTATAAGGAACATTTTAAATAATTATACGTAGATATTTATTTTTTTGCCAACTTATTAAATATTCCTTATCAAAATTCATTATAATTTTTTCCATAAGTAAGAATCACCCATTAAAATATGAGACAAAACGTAATTAAATCTTAAGATTTTATTCAGTTTTTCTTGCAATTTTTGTTGATACTATTAATTATTTGACATTTATGAAAATATGTTTTAGCAAATATTGCCATCATTCCTTTTTTTAAAACTTGATGGAAATAACGATGTGCATTTTGGTTTTAATCATTCCTTATTTAAAATCTCCGTCAATTTAGCGGTTATGGGTTTTGGGAAAAAATGGAGGAATTAATTCAGTTTGCTCTATTTCCTTCAATTTTTCTGTTTTTTTTTTAATTAGAAATAAATCAAGCAGAGATTAGTTTTAAAAAAAAAACCTTAATCCAGTTATTTTATAAAATATAACTAATACGAAATTGGTGTTTAATTAAGGAAATACTGGTTAATTAGATAAAATCTCACATTTAATAACCAAATTATTTTATTATGGGTTGGAATCAATCAACAATAATAAGAAGTTATTTCGTGCCGGAAAGGTCTTTGATGTTTTTGTGCCCGACGGGTCCGGGTGCCCTAGGGGTCTTTAATAATTTTGTGCCCGGTGGGTCTTGGTGCCCTGAGGGTCTTAAATAATTTCGTGCCCGGCGGGTCTTTGATAATTTCGTGCCCGGTGGGTCTTAGTGCCCTATGGGTCTTGGTGCCCTGAGGGTCTTAAATAATTTCGTTCCCGGCGGGTCTTGGTGCCCTATGGGTCTTTAATAGTTTGTTGATGCGGTCGTATATATTGTCAGTTCAATTAATTCAAATTCAACATAAGAAACTGCTTCATTTCTGCGCTTGGAGCTCGTGGCTCTAGTCGTCTACAAACTTGGACGAGGTGGGTGTGTACCCTTGATTACAAAAGACTAAATTAAAAAAAATGCTTGAACAGATAGCGGGTTCCTGGTCGGTCGTGGCTTAGCTATAGTATCTTCTCAGGTTGGCTGCGTTCCATGTACGAGGGACTTCCTTTCCTGCTAGAGTTTCCAGTTTGTATGCTCCCGTGCCGGTTGCTTCGACTACCCTGTAAGGGCCTTCCCAGTTGGCCGCTAGCTTTCCCCGTTCGGTTGATCGTGCTCCGACGCTGGCCTTCCGGAGAACCAAGTCCCCTGCGGTAAAGGAGCGGAGAACTGCTTTCTTGTTGTAGCGAATGGCTGCCTGCTGCTTTGCGATTAGCTCTCTGCAGTTGGCTACCGCTCTCCTTTCTGCCAGGAGGTCGAGGTCTTCCCCTATGAGTTGATCGTTCTGGTTGGGGTCGAAACCCGCTGTTCGAGCGCTCGGTTCTCCTATTTCCGTCGGAATCACAGCTTCTGTGCCAAAGGTGAGGCGGTAAGGGCTCTCCCCCATAGTCGAGTGCGGAGTGGTGCGGTATGCCCACAGGACGTGATCGAGCTATTCGGCCCAGTCGCCCTTGGCGCTCCCCAATCTTTTCCGGAGGCCCCTGAGAATGACCCGGTTGGCTGACTCTGCCTGTCCGTTCGTCTGGGGGTGCTCGACGGAGGTGAAACGCTGTTTGATGTGCAGCCCATCCAAGAGGTCTCTGAACCCCTTAGAGGTAAACTGGGTCCCATTGTCTGTGACTAGGACTCCGGGGACTCCGAACCTGCTGATGACGTTCTTGTAGAAGAAGCGTTGTACTCGAGCTGAGGTAATCGTTGCTAGCGGCTCGGCCTCAATCCACTTGGTGTAGTAATCCACCGCTACCACCATGTACTTGAGTTGGCCGGGTGCGGTGTCGAACGGGCCCAATAGATCCATGCCCCACTGATGGAAAGGCCAAGGACTGACCAGTGATGAAAGACGGGCAGGGGGAGCGTTGTGCAAATCAGCATGCCTCTGGCAGGGGTCGCATTGCTTAACATGATCTGCCGCGTCTTTCTCTAGGGTTGGCCAGTAATAGCCGGCTCGGAGCACTTTCCGGGCCAGGGAACGTCCACCCGGATGGTGGCCGCAGCTGCCTTCGTGGACTTCCGCTAAGACATAGGTTGCTCTGTCTTTAGCCAGACACTTCAGAAGGGGGGTGGAGAATCCCCGCTTGAAGAGATCATCGTTAACGATAGTGTACCAGGAGGCGCGCCTTACCAACTTTTTGGCTTCAGCCTTCTCTTCGGGTAGCCATCCGGATCTGAGATACTTGATGATCGGGGTCCTCCAGTCTTCTTCGGTACCGATCGGCATCATAACTTGTCCCACCGGACGTTCGGGGTCTGCCACATAAGGGAGGGCTAAGGTCCCCTGAATGACGGTTCCATTTAGGCCAGGCTTTCCAATGCTGGCCAGTTTGGCCAGGGTATCTGCACGATCATTCTGGGTTCTGGGGACGTGGCGGAACTCAACTTTGGAGAAGGTTGAAGCCAGTCGCTTCAAATGGGCTAAGTACTGCTCCAGGATGGGGTCTTTTGCTTGAGCTTCTCCGTTCGCTTGCGAGACGACTAGAAGAGAATCGCAGCAGACCAGTATCTCCTTAGCCCCCAGGTCTCGAGCTATGACCAGTCCCGCAATGCAGGCCTCATACTCGGCCTGGTTGTTCGTAGTTGGGAAGTTAAAGCAGAGGGATTGCTCGACCACCATCCCGGTGCTACTCTGTAATACGATCCCAGCCCCGCCAGGTGACGTTGACCACCCAGGTGATCTCAGCAGGGGGCTCTTCCTCATCGGTGAGTTCGACCAAGAAGTCTGCTAGGACTTGTGCTTTAATGGCTCTTCTGGGTTCGTAGCGGATGTCATGCTCGGAGAGTTCGATGGACCAGCTAACCATCCGACCGGCTAGGTCGGGCTTATGAAGGACATGTCGGACCGGCTGATCGGTTCGCACCACGATGCGATGAGCTTGAAAGTACCTCCTTAGTCGCCGCGCCGTGGTCAGTAGGGTCAGCGCCACCTTCTCCAGCATCTTATATCTGAGCTCCGCACCCTTCAATGAACGGCTAACAAAATAGACCGGTAGTTGGATTCCCTCTTCTTCTCTGATCAGGACAGAGCTCACTGCTTTTTCTCGCACGGCTAGGTATAGGTATAGAGTCTCCCCTGGCTTAGGGCTAGCCAGAATAGGGGGGAAGAGAGGATCTCTTTCAGCTGAGTGAATGCTGCGTCGGCCTCTGCCGACCACTCAAAAGTTGCTCCTTTTTTCAGGAGGGTGTAAAGAGGTAGGGCCCGGAGAGCAGCCTTTGGCAAAAATCGGCCGATCGCAGCCATTCGACCAGCCAGTTGTTGGACTTCTTTGACCGTGCGCGGGCTCTTCATATTCATGATCGCCTGACATTTATCAGGGTTCAACTCAATGCCGCGATTGGTGAGCATATACCCCAGAAACTTCCCGCTTCGAACGCCAAAAGTACACTTGTCAGGGTTCAGGCGCATGTTGTGCTTCTTTAACTGCTCGAAAACGACAGCGAGGTCAGCTGCGTGGTCTCCTCCCTTCGGGGTCTTGACAATGATATCATCGATGTAGACTTCGACCGATTTTCCCATTAGGTCCCCGAAGATTCGGGTCATCATCCTTTGGTAGGTTGCCACTGCGTTCTTGAGGCCGAAGGGCAGCATAGTGTAACAGTAGGTGCCCCGGTCGGTGATGAAGGCAGTTTTCTCTTCATCGTCCCTATGCATGGGAATCTGGTTGTAGCCTGAATAGGCATCCATAAGAGAGAGGTATTCGTATCCCGAGGAGTTGTCGACCAGTGCATCAATGCTCGGTAGGGGAAACGGGTCCTTGGGGCAAGCCTTGTTGAGGTCAGTGTAGTCGACGCACATGTGCCACTTCCCGTTTGCCTTCTTGACCAAGACCACATTGGAGAGCCAGGTTGTGTACTTGACCTCCCGAATGATCCCGGCCTGAAGCAATTCTGTGGTCTGTTGCCGAATAACCTGCTGCTTCTCGGCGCTCATTTGCCTTTTCTTCTGAGCGACTGGTTTGTACTTCCGGTCGACTGAAAGTCTGTGGCTGCAGAACGGGGGGTCGATGCCAGGCATATCTGCTGACGACCAGGCAAACAGCTTCCCATTGGAAAGTAGTAATTTTTCCATCCGTTTGGAGAGGTCTCTGGGAAGACCCCGAGCTAGGTTGGTGGTGTTCTCTGGAAGGGGACCGACCTGGATGGGGTGGGACTCCCCGTCGGGTTTGAGGCGCTGATCGTCTCTGGACGGGTCCACGCGGGGGTCGAGGTCGGTCAGGATACTGGTGTGGTGAACGTGACAGTTGTCGTGCTGGTCGTGCGCTTTGGACTTCTTTCTCTTTCTTTCCTCCCTGGCCAGTCTGCAGCTGGAGTTGTAGCAGCTCCTCGCCATTTCCAGGTTGCCGCGTACGGGTACCGCCCTTCCTGCCCAGGGGTACTTAAGCATTAGGTGGTGGGTGGATATGATAGCCCTGAAGGTGTTGAGGCTTGGACGGCCAAGAATGGCGTTGTACGCTGTTGGACACTCCACCACCAGAAAGCGGGCCTTTATATTCCTGCAAATTCTGTGATCTCCCAAGGAAAGGCAAGTATCAAAATATCCTAAGGGTAGGACTCTGTCCCCTGTGAACCCGACCAAATCATGGTCGTAGGGGAGCAGATCCTTCACAGATAGTCCTAAGCTCTTGTAAGCATCATAAAACATAATGTCAGCAGAACTACCTGTATCGATGAGTGTCCTTCGGATCTTACCGTTGCCGATCAGGGCTTCAATGACAATAGGGTCGTCTTCTTCGCCGGTGTCCTCGCCGTAATCGTCCTCCGTGAAGGTTATGGCCACCTTCTGCCTTGGGGGGTGGAGGGACCCTGGTCGGGGCCGTCCAGCCGCGGACATGATGACGCGGGTACTCCTCTTCCGGCTGTTGTTGGTGGGCCCGCCTGCGGCCCATCCTCCTGCTATTGAACCGACGTCGACTATATTGCTTCCATGTTGTCTTCTGACTTCATCCCGGCCGTGGCGGTCGGGGCTTCTTCTCCGTTCTCGGCTTCGTCCGCGACGCTCGAGGCTCCGGCGACGCTCGGGGCTTTGGCGACGCGGTGGAGTTCTGTCTCGTCGTTCTGCCGATCGGCGCTTGGGAGGAGTCCGGCCTCGGTGCCTTGGGGGGGTCGGTGTCCGCCTCGGGGGTGGCGAGCGCGGGCGCGGGAGGGCCCCCGTCGACACAGCTACATACCTGGACAGTCTTCCTGCTCTGATCAGTTCCTCCACCTTGTCCTTGAGGTTCAGGCACTCGTCGGTGTTGTGGCCCGGGCTGTCGTGGAACTCGCAGAATCTCTTGGAATCTAGCTTGTCCCCCCTCGTCAGGAGTGGGGGTGGGCGGTCTCTGAGGTCGGCTGAGGCTTTCTCCCTCAGGATACGTGAGAGGGAGGAGTTCAGTGGGGTATAACTATCATATTTCTTCCGTTTCGGCTTCCGTTCGTCCTGACCCTTCCGTCGGGACTCCCGGGTTGAAGGTTGGTCCTTATGTTCCTTCATCTTCTGTGGTCCTTTGATCGCGAGTGTCTGACTCGCGGCTCTTAGGGTCGCGGCATCCTGCATATTTATGAATTTCTCTGCTCGAGCTAGAAATTCCTCTAGAGTGTTGGCTGGCTTGCCGTCCAGCGAGGTCAGGAACGGTCCTGGTGCAAGGGCTGCGGTAGCCAGGACCAATCTAGTGTCGGGGAGGAGACCGGTGATATCGTCGGCCTCTTTGTTGAACCGATTGAGAAATGCTTTCAGAGGTTCCTTCTCTTTTTGCTTAACCAAAGCTAGAGTCTGCGCGGTCTTCGGTATGCTGTGCACCGAGGAGTACTGGGCTAAAAAGCAGGTCACGACCCCGTTCCAGTCGTGCAGCGAGTTGCTCGGTAAATTCTGGAACCAGTTCATGGGTCTTTTTCCCAGGCTCATGGGGAAGCATCGGCAGTATAAAGGGTCGCTGGCCCCAGCATACTGCATCGCGCCCACGAAGAAGTTCACGTGTTCCTGCGGGTCGGAGTCTCCCTCGTAGAGTTTCACTTTGGGTCGTGCCCACCCCTGAGGGAAAGGAAACGCCATGATCTCCGGGGATAGAGGACCTCCGATCGGCGCTGGATAGGTGACAAGCGCGTTTTGGACCTGGGGCGGTTGTACGTCTTATACCGAGTCGGAGTTGGGCTCCGGCGCCTGGATGGGCTCCGGCGGGGGGAGTAGCGTCTCCGTGGTGTATGGCTGGCCACCCGCTCGGCCGCGGGCGCCCGGCGGCGTGCTTCCTGGTAGTAAGGGGGTGGGATCGGGCCCCCGTTCGTCTCCTCTTCCTGGGAAAACGCGGGCGCGGGGCGCGATTGAGTTTCCTGCTCTTCAAGTTGTCGCAGGCGTGCTCGGAGCATGTGAATCTCCTCTTGAGCGTCTCGAATCTTCATACTATGGGCCTGCTCTCGCCCCGCCCCATTGTCCTCTTCCATTGCCCGGATGCGAGCTTCCAAGCGGCAGAGTGCCTCATGGGCCGCATGTGGGGTAATGGCCGCGGGTTCCGGCGAGCGAGGGGGCTGTGGTTGAGGAGTCGGGGGAGGAGGGTGTTGTGGAGGAGGAGGGGTTCTGCGATCCGTAGTTTCGTTGACAGTCTCCACATGGCCTTCAGGAGTTGGAACAGGACGGCGTGAAGTCTGACGTGTCTCTACCATAGCTTGCTAGTTGATGACTTGAGGCGACGGCACGCGGTGCTGGGAAGAGTTTTACCAGTTCCCCACAGACGGCGCCAATTGGTCTGGGAGAGACCAAGCTACCCGTTGACAAGGGGCTCTGGGAGGAGGGATCTGGACGTGTTGAAGGGGCTCCAAGTAGGCAAGGTCCCGGGAGGGGCTCCTGCAAGACACTCCGATGCTAAAGTCAGTGAGGGAAGTTGTAAGAATGGTGAAGTTGGAGAGAATACGTTACCTTAGGAAGAAGAAGTGTCCCCTTTATATAGGAGAGGCAGGATTAGGGTTGGAGCCATGCAACGTCATGCATGGCTCGTACCTGGGGGCACGGATCACCGTTGGATCCCCTGCAGAGGAACAGTGATCCAACGGTTTGGGGGCCCCTACGGGTCTACACCAGCCAACCTACCCCTAGGGAAGTTGGCCTAGGTCAACCCCTATGTAGTGGGCCCCAGGTTCCTTGTCCTCACCCTTGGTGGTGGGGCTTAGGAGTAGGAGGCTCTTGGCTTCCCCCGAACTGCCCCTCGTTCGGGACTTTCTGTGGGGCCAACCCTGTCCTAGGTCTCCTGTCCGTCCTCGGTCAGGGTTCCCGGAACAGAGAGATATGAAAAAAAGAAAAAGAAAGCAATTTATTATCTTCCATATTATTTTCTTAATTACATCATAGTACAAAAATTGAGTATATTTTATTTAAAAATTAATTGCATCATTTGTTTGCATTCAAACGTTTATTAGGAGCAAAAAATTCCATGATCGTAAAGATTTTCATTTAAAATTAAACGTGGGCCTATCATTCCCATAAATTTAGTATTGTTTAATTATTAAATGATAAATTTAGTAAAAAAAACGTGGATCACAACCCAAAATAAGGATTAAAAAAATCAAATTACTTGACTTCCGTTGAAACCAATAAAAACTGATTACTTTTCCTAATATGTCCCACATGAAATTGAAGGCATATTGTGTAAATGCATTGACCAAAAATGTATCAGTTGTTGCATATTTTCCATTTAAATAAGGGACAACTATTAATTTAATGTGCATTTATGGTTGATTGAGGTAGGGTTAAAAGTATAAGGAACATTTTAAATAATTATACGTAGATATTTAATTTTTTGCCAACTTATTAAATATTCCTTATCAAAATTCATTATAATTTTTTCCATAAGTAAGAATCACCCATTAAAATATGCGACAAAACGTAATTAAATCTTAAGATTTTATTCAGTTTTTCTTGCAATTTTTGTTGATACTATTAATTATTTGACATTTATGAAAATATGTTTTAGCAAATATTGCCATCATTCCTTTTTTTAAAACTTGATGGAAATAACGATGTGCATTTTGGTTTTAATCATTCCTTATTTAAAATCTCCGTCAATTTAGCGGTTATGGGTTTTGGGAAAAAATGGAGGAATTAATTCAGTTTGCTCTATTTCCTTCAATTTTTCTGTTTTTTTTTAATTAGAAATAAATCAAGCAGAGATTAGTTTTAAAAAAAAAACCTTAATCCAGTTATTTTATAAAATATAACTAATACGAAATTGGTGTTTAATTAAGGAAATACTGGTTAATTAGATAAAATCTCACATTTAATAACCAAATTATTTTATTATGGCTTGGAATCAATCAACAATAATGCCCAAAGTATTTTCCCTGAATTAAAGCTGGTTTAGGCAAGGAATAGCAAAGTTTGATAAGTTAAGCCAATGTACACATTCGGTACTTAATATTCTTTAGGTGCCAATTTTTTTAAAAAATACTCCAACTTCTAAATTGGTCCTTTTTAACTTATGCCAATATGCACATTAGGTCCGTTTTAAAATTATGATAGGTTCTTTAAGGAGTTTGGTGGAGTTTAGCCATATAAAAATTAAAAACCAAAAACCAAAGAAATTTAAGCAAAGAAATTATGATAGGTTCTTTGATTAGGGAATGATGACGGGAATGTTTTAATTAAATAAGGAATGTTTCAAAAAAAATGGAATCCGTTCTAAAAACCATAAAGAAAATTCAGTGAACTTCATTTAAAAATATCCGTTCTAAAAACCAAAATGAAAATTCAGTTTAAAAAACATTTCAAATTTCTTATGCCTAATCTTTAAATGTCAATATCATCATTCAAATAGCTTTAAATAATGGGCCTCCATAAAGATTACATAATTCAAAATGGGTTTAAACTATATTGGTCCAAAACAATAATACGATGACACTTGTCAAGAAAAGAGGGGGCTAGGTGAGAGTCATTCCTAGAGTGCTAAATCATGGAGGTGGGGCTCACAACCTTCCTCTTTTCTAAAGTATATAGATAATGTGCTACTTCATTTCATAATGTTGGTTTGCATTCAGTGAGTACAGTATGCCTTGCAATGTAGTGAGTTTTTTTTTTTGGTCAATTAGTGAGTTTAATAATGTGCTACTTCATTCCAGGTTCTTGTCTTTGGGCTTTGGAGGAGAGCTGGGCCAGGCCCAATTTAGTATTTTATGATTTAGTTTTTGATTAGTAACTAAATAAATAATTGAAGATCTATATATATTGGGATAGGATAGACCCAGAAGCCCAATGTTTGGAGGTTCAGATAGCTACATTACCATTTTAGGCATTTAGTTTAGTATTGTTTCATTTTAGTTCAATGAAATTAGTTAAGTACCCGAATGAAAGGGAACATTAAATTGAAAGAAATTGCACAATAATTTCATTTTTCTAGACTTTTTGAGCTCTGTAAATATTAATTTTTATAGTTATCCGGTAAAGATGTGTTTAGTCTTTGATTATAAAGAATCTAAAAATTTGCTTTCATTATCATAAACATTCCAAAAATATAATTTAAAGGTGTAGTTCTACACGATCGCACCCAGGTTCATCTCGCTTTCTATTCTGTTTATGGTGAACATTCCTCCCCGCAGACTTCTCCATATGATGGCTCTAGTTATGAATACGTGATGCATGAATTGACTTTTGCAAGTCTTTGATTCGTAACTCGATTGTTTTAAAAAATCATCAAGATTTGGGATATGATTCCCAATATGTTCTTGAGGATTTAAATTCTCATCATGCTCGGATGATGGCATTCCTAATGGTTGGTTCTTTGGAGGAGAAAACTTCATTGGAATGTTGTCTTCTTCGTGTTCCAACCATGTATTGCGATGAGATTAGAAATATAGCTTAGAGCACCTCTAATCTTCGTGTGGTAGATGAAGGTTGAGTGCACAGTGGAGTAAGGAGTATCCACGGTAAAGTGTGGCGGGAGATATACTTGCAAAAGACACTCTAATGCTCAAGTCACATTCCAAATTAGATACATATACTCATAGACTTAAAAGAATATTCGATGAGTAAAGTGATGTAAGGGCTTAACCTTTTAAAGTGTGATATGAGGTGCAGTGAAGAACTTAACCTTAATGAAGCTATCACGAATGATTTCTCAATTAATGGTCGTGTCTGGTAGCCATGGTGTTATTGGTTGTGTTGGTTATGTTTTTCTCAACTGACTATTTGGACGAGTTAATCTCACTTTGGTTGTCTTGGTCAAGCACGACATTCAATCGATCGTGATTTTGGGCCATCCAGAAATATATTTGGGCCTTATAGCCATTTGGACCAGCCATAACAGTTGTCACCTTGGGTCTTTCATGAGCATACCCAATATATGGGTGTTATGATGTTTCAGGATGTCTTAGTATAGTGGGAGTATATATTGTGTTTAACATAAGATACTTTTGTATTATGGTATTTTCTGATAAAAAATTATGTTATTCAGTATTAAATTATTGTGTTTGACTAGTATGGCCCTCTAATGTTTCATGTTGTTTGACCAAAAAAAAAATATTGTGTTTGACTCTATTACATTGTGATAAAGCGTTGATCTCACTAAAGTTAAGGGTGACTTGTTGAAAAATTTTCCATAAGTTGAACAATTTTTTTGTTATGAAGTTACATATGTGACCAAATTGGAGTTTGTTGTAATAAAATCCAGAATTAATAAAGTGAATACCATGAAAACAATATATAAAAGGTACAATTCCAAGAACGAGACTTAAAGAAGTAAATACCATATCCTGAATTTGGGTAACTTTTAATTAACTTTGCACACACTCATATCAATTACTTGGCTTTTGCTGTAGCGCAGAGTTGAAGAAGCGATTGCAGGTATAGACAGAGCAGAAGGATTGCATGGCTGTCAAAAGCAAGAGGAAGATAGCAGCTATAAATGTCAAAAACTGCCAAGAACTAAACACATAAACCTTCATGAATCTCCAAATCTTAACCTTCAATCTGCTGTTATGATACTTGTTCACATCCTCAATCACCTTATCTAAGAATGGAACCTTAGACAATCTCAACGACTTGCTCATCCCATTCCACAAGTTAGCCACCTCTTTATCACTCTTCAAGTGGCTCAGAATAATCCCTTTCTCTCTCAGAATCTTCGCATCCTCCTCTGAGTCTACGATCCCGTTCATCATTTCGGTGTAACGGGTAATTACCAATGGCCCAGACCGAACCGCAGCTTCATATGCAACCATGTTTCTCAGGAAAGGTTCTGTGTTCACGTCCAAACAGACCATGGGAAGGTAAAACGAGCATGTTTTCACATCGAAGCTGATTTGTGATATGCTTCCCTTGACGGGCAAGAAACGAACCCCGGAATTCAAGAGCTCTGTGACAGATGGAATCGTGATTTCCTCCATCGAGGGCGGCTTGTTCATTAGACTTTTCGAGCCTGAATTCTCATCTTCTGGTTTGCCATCATCACCTTTTTCTTGAGAGAAAAATAAATTCTCAACAGGTTCTTTCATAAGTTTAAGTCCTGGAATGTTTGATACAATTTTCCAAGGCAACTTAACTATGAGTTTTAGAGGTCTAGATACAAGTACCTTTTTCACCAAACTCACTGGCCCTTTGTTCAATTTTGAAAGCAGATTCCACAATTCACTTAAGAATTGCTTGACTTGGCCTATTTCAGCATTTGATTTTTCATTTCCTTGATGCTCCTCTTCTTGTTCAAACACAACTTCAATCATGTCAGGTATTTTCTGATCCAATTGTGGAACAATCACATCATACAAGAAATCAAGCAAGTGTGCACTTTCTGAGACATTAATGTTTGGAAACTCCTCAATCATCTTGAAAGGAGAAATCTCTTTAAACAGCCCTATGAGCATCAAGAGAAGAGTCTCATCTGCAGTTTCCAGTGATGAGAATTTCAACTCCAGCATCTTTCTCAGAACAAACAAAGGGATTTGATTCTCAAGCATCACAAAATCTCTCAATATTGCATTGTGAGCTGATTTCTTGCCAGCATAGTCCACCAAATGAGACATGCTAGAGGAAACCAAAGGGACCTTTGCACCTTCTTGTATGGCGAAGACTTGAAGGAACTCAAGTAAGAACAAGGCGTCAACCGCCATCATCCACACCAATGTTTCGCAGTTGAAATCCAAGAACTTGTGGTAGCATCCTCGGATCCTCTGCTCCAAGTTTTCCAATTGGCAAACAAGGTTGTCTAACTTGTGGCCTTGTAGCTGTTTCTGGAACCTTTTAGCTGCTGCAAGCTTGTACCTTTGCATCTCATACAACTCCGGACGCCAATAGTGGTACGGACCGATTGCAATTTGTTGCGGGACATAAGAATCTGGATCACTTGCCATAAGAAGCTTCGGCACGTTGAAGATGGACACAGTATATTGTCCATCGTCCTCGAGTTCTTCTTCGAGGGTTTTCCGGATATGAATCACCCATAGTTGCTCATCAAAGCTTGATTTAGAATTATATGACATGGTGGCTCTTAGAGAAGAAGACATGTTTGAGGGAAACAAAACTTACTGCAGAATTAATTGATGGAAGTTTTGAATCTTTGATGTTATTTAGTGAAATTAAGGGGAGACCCTGGACTTAGTTATATATGAAGATGAAGCTTAATTTCAACACCACACCACTTCACCAATATTAGACTTTAGTGTCACTTTACCTTAAACAAATTGGAATGTTTTACTCGTGTTTAATTTACTATAGCAACTTGTCCTCTTGGTTGTCTCTTTCACTGTTTTATCAACTGAAAAAATGATTACCCACTAGTCAATTTATTGAATTTTTTTTTCTGGAAAGGTAAGCATGCTATTCAACATAATGATGAACCATAAGAAACTACCCTTCTCAGGTGAGAAATTATATCTGTTTGTAAAAAAAGTAACTTCTTATCAGGTTCTGTCCAATATACAAACAAATTAATCTGAGATGGAATTTCTGGCTACCAAAATATTAAATCCGTTTAAAATCTTAACACCCATATCAGAACACTCAATAAGACAATAACAACACATTCCAATTAACAACCAGCACACTGAACTCATCCTAACAATAAAAAATAACAAGCCAAACTGATCTTACTCGCATCACTTGGCATTAGAGATCCAATTATACGTTGAGCAAAGCATGTGCTAGCTGAGGGAAGAATGAAATCTTAAGTTTATACCATAAGAAGACAAAATCTAACATGAGGGAAGATAACAAGTATTATTTGAATTGCCCTTTTCCATGAAGGTGATAAGACATTCTGCATCTAGAAAAGATGTTGGAACCAAGATCATGGAAAGGAGTTTTGTATAACATAATAAGATTCCTTGCAACCAACGCCAACTATTAACACAACTTGGTGAAAAAAAGTTGCCCACACGATTGAATAATACTCCCAAGGCTGGGCCTAAGCGAGTCCACCAAACAGTAGCAAAAAGAACACTAAATTATCGATTGCTTACAACTCCTAAATATAAAATTCACCCAAAGTTTGAACACTACCACACTCAAAGGCTGTGTCACCTAAACAATTTGCAATAAAAATCTATGCTTGATGGAAAAAAAAAACACAAGAAGCAAAACCCACCTTGATGAGAAGCCTTCCATTCTCCACTCTCGCAGGTTGTTTGTTTCCTAATAAACTATTGACACTTTGAATTTTGAAATATGGGAGACAAAGAATTTAATTAAAAACATTATAAGTTTGTTGACATGTATATGCTTAGGTTAGAAAATAGTATAAAATTAACTAATTAACTAGCTAAACAAACAAAGGGTGATTTTTTTTAAGTACAAAGTTGAACAAATTAAAATGAAATTTATGAAGAGTTCATATTTTCATGTACACTGAGCTCTTCATAGTTTTTCTTTTTCTTTTAGTTCTTGTCTGTAGATATTCTTCATTGAAGGTATAATATTTCTCGAGTTAGGCGAGACATGAAAATTTAATTTTGAGTATAATTTGATATTGTAATTAAAAATACATCTCGCATCAAAGACTTGAAGGAGGGCTTTATAGTCCATATATAATAGCTAGCTCTATTCAACTTAAGCAGCATTAATTACCTCTTATATGCAAACGTGACTATAATATATGGAAGAAAAAAAAACTCATGTCCATATTATCATTTCTAGTTCCATGTGTTAGTCGGGTAGTTCCTTCAAATCCGCCAACTGCTATCTAGGGATTGGGAGATTCACCTCAAGCATATTGCTAGGAGTGCAAATGAGTCATGCAGACTATCTTGAAGCTTCAGGTGCAGAGCTCTAGTGCACCATCACAGTCTTGGATGATCCTCCTCCAAGGATAGAGGCCCTTCTAGCTAGGGATATATGTTTGGTTTGTAAAAAAAAGTTGTGTTCTTTTTCCAAACACAAACAAAAATTATCGTTTGATAGCTTTCAATTAAATAATGAAGAATGGGTTTTTCATGCTTCCACAATGACGATATTTTGCGTGATTAATGATGGTAATTGAGTCATCTCGCTTCCATTTGACTTAACTCGAAAAAAAAAATCTTAAAAAATTTGTGAGCTCTTGGCCCTCTCAAAAAATAATTTTTTTATCAAGTAGGCAAGATACAACAATAATGCCATTTAAAAAGATCCGGATAATTATTAGGATGCACAGCTTATTTAATAGAAAAGCTAACCAAATAATATATATGTCACTATACTATACCCCACCACAACTTTGCTTTGCTAATACATAACATAAGCAATATAATTCTTACCTCATTAATTCATTATGCATCATTTTGATCATGACATAAGTCGTAAATGGGTTCTGCATGTTTTAATTTATTTCTATTACTCTGTAAAAAATTAAAAACCACAAGTGTAATGGATATGTAAACGTAAAAAAATAATGGTCATGGTGGGTAGCTGGGTGTATAAAACTAAAACATAACCAACCATGCATGCCTATTTGAAAATTTACACATGGGAACGTAATAACAATGGATCTAAGGTACCCTTTCTCGTTGAATTAAATAAAATAGCGTGTGAGGATAAGCCGGCTTTCCCACTGTCCGGGTGGGTTAGGCACTAGGTTTTTCTTTTTAATGAATAAAAGTTTAGAGGAGGGCCAAAGCATGAAATATTGTGGGTGGTTTTTATGAGAATTTGTAATAGACTTATATTTATATTACCATAAAAATAAGTCTATAATCTGCAATATATTAGATATGAAAAACTCTTTATATATACTTCACTCAACCAACCCTTTAGAGCATCTCCAATAGTAGTATCTAATGTTAAATACATACTCATATGGGTATTTATTACCATTGGAGTACATATTCAATTCCAACATGACAAAGATGAGTATGTAGGAATAGATACTCCAAACTAGACTTGAAAAGTGAGTTTGTATTTATTACAAGCACTTACAATTAATATAATTAAAAATAAAGAATAAAATATACAAATGTGATGTTGATGGTGGGATCCACTATAGAAACTTTTAAGAGTTGTTGGGTTGGAGTAAAAAGTTAGTAAAGTGGTGTAGATGATGTGGCACTATGAGGAATTATAAAAAATGAAGTGTAGATATTTTAGTGAGTATGATGGATGTAGATGCTCTTAGGGTGGGATAGCCAAATACTATAGGTGGTGCTACCTATTAGATGTTTTTAATAATTCCTATAAAATAAGGATCCTTTGATTTTGGCTACATGTCTATTTTATTATCTAGTCTTATAAATTATGAGTTTAATGAATATGCACTGACAGTGTAAAATAGTTTTACACAGACATCCAACTGAATTCCGCCAAATTAGAAAATATCTTATTCTTTTAATTAAAATTAAAATCAAATGTAATTATTTCTCCTATGTGGCATGCTTTGATTGGATGACTGTGTAAAACTATTTTACACTGTCAGTGCATATCCATTAAACTCATAAGTTATACCCAAATAAATAAGTGGTTTTCATTAAAAAAAAGTTGACATACTTTATTGACACATTATCTATTTTATGTACGAGGGATCTATGGGGATCTCTTACTCCGTCTACCACAATGTGAAGAGCTTAAACTAGCACACTTCGGCTATGTTTGGCATGCCATTTCAGCAGGGCCGGCCCTGGGCCTGTGCAAGCAGGCCCACAGCCCAGGGCCTCCAAAAAGAAGGGGCCCCAAAAAAAATCCATTAAACTTTCCCCTGAAATAAAATCTAGTTATAATAATTAATGTTCAAGATGTTAATAATGACTTGAGCTGGTCTAGTGGCTAGTAACTATCTATGTTACTTTTATGTACCAGGTTCGAATCTCACCTTTTGGCTTTTGACATGTTATTTGTTAATTAATTTGAATTGAAAGAATTCAAAAATTAAAGCAAAAGGTCACGTTGCTTGAATTCGAACACGCGACCCCTGGGCGGGTTGCAAGAGGCCAGTTGCCAAACGAACCAACATAATGGTTCTGATGAAACTTCGAACATTAAAATTATTAGGGGTCCATTTTTATTATTTTCCCAGGGCCTCCAAAATGTCGGGACCGGCCCTGCATTTCAGCTAGCTTATAGCTTATTTGACTAGCTTAAAAGCTCTTCAAAAGTGTTTGGTGAATGAGCTTATTTCAGTAGCTTAAAGCTTTAAGCTATAAGCTATCTCAGGTAGCTTATAGCTTAAAGCTTATAGCTTATTAAATTTATTCTCATTTTTATCCTTATTATTTTATTAAAATTCCACCATTACCCTTATATATTTATAAAAACACTAAACATATTTTCCCCTCACACTTACGTATGCACTTCCCGCCACACCCCTGCGCACCATAAGTATTAAAAATATTATATTAATAAAAATAAGTAAAAATTAATATTATATTTTTAAGATGATAAATAACTTGAGTTAATAAAAATATTTAAAGTGATAATAATTTTAATATTAACATCATATAGGTATTAATGTGAAAATAAAGTAATGTTAAATATAAAAATAATTATACAAGTATGTCTTTTTATGTCCTTTTACAATTTCAGCTTGTTTAACAGCTAGTTTTACCAAACACTTTTGTTTCAATCACGTAACTTTTCAGCTTTCAGCTAGCTTATCAGCTAAACATGCCAAACATAGCCTTCGTCTTATCCACACCTACTTTTATCATCCTTTCTTTTTCTTAATTTTCTCAAATGACCCTTTAGTACTTATTAAGTTAAAAGAGTAAGACGTTATTAAAATATGTAAATTTTTGAATGCGTAGTGTCACCTTATATGAAATTGACTTTTTCTTTTTTCTTTTATAAATGGTTTATGTTATGCAGCGAAAAATCATTTCAGAGAGATTTTTAATTGCAAACATAAATCACCCATCAGAGTTGGGCACACACACACAAGTCAAGAGAAGCATAACAGTCACCTGCATACAACACATGTACCATAGATATAGGCATAAGGATTCCATGTCCATCAAATTTCAGAAAAGGTATTCTAATCAAAAGACACCAAGCTGGTAACATAATCCAAGAGAAATGATCAGGACTACAGCTAGCAACAACCACAACAACATAATAGATAGTCAGATAGAACAACTGCTTCACTGCTTGCTCTTTGTCCTCTCACCCTCCTCCCCATCACACCATTAGACGATCCCTCTATATGGACGAGAAACCTAGCAGTACCTAAGGCTCTCCCTTGATAAACATATCTCTATAAACTCTTTCATCCCTCATCCTTCTCAAAGATCATACCCTCTTTCTAGTGACAGCAATAATGAACCTAGGGGCCAGTGGCCACTACTCTGTTGAAGTATATGCAAGTTTGAATGAAGGAAACAGTCTCACATTGAATATGTGTAAGCAAGAGTTAAAGAGTTTATAAGTGGAAGGACTCACTCACCAATTACCTTAAGGTTTTATGGTGAATGTACGTGGATGATATCCAAGACCGCTTATGCTCTTAAACTCTTAATTCAATTTGTGGATAGTAAACTCCAACAGCAGTGTTCCGCGGCGTCACTCCAACAGTGGTATCAGAGCCCACTTGCCCAATGGCCCAATGACCCAGATTAAAAGAAGAGTCTGGAAAAAAAATCCAACCGAAAAAAAAATGGGCTCAAAAAACAAAAGAAAAAATATGGGCCTCTAAGACTCAAGTACACACAGAAGGAGCACAAGCCCACAACAATGGCTTTTGAGGTTCCGCTTGAGTACAAGCCCAGGTAGAGCAAGTCTAACTCGAGTACTCCAAGAATATAAGTTGTAGAGTTGCAATCCCAATTGCCTTAAGGTTTTTTTTGTAAAATTTCTACACCAGCGTCACAAGTCTACTCTCCTTGATCCAGACCCAACACACTCTATCTAAGTGGGTACATACAGAAATGGGATGGATCTGTGCAAGATGCTACGATAGAAAATGATATAGGGGCAGGTACAGTTGCTGGTGGCAACACGACAAGTGGGGGTGCTTGAGGTA
This sequence comes from Lotus japonicus, assembly GCF_012489685.1. Classification (NCBI taxonomy): domain Eukaryota; kingdom Viridiplantae; phylum Streptophyta; class Magnoliopsida; order Fabales; family Fabaceae; genus Lotus; species Lotus japonicus. The sequence goes on from NC_080043.1 coordinate 73,393,084, forward strand.
CAAGTCGTGTCGGTGGTACAAGGTGGGTTTTTTTACATTAATAGTATAGATTGGAAACTTATTTACCAATTTAGTGTAACTTTTATTTTATTTACCAAACTAGTATAAATCGCCACCAACATTGGCGATAATGTTTTTTTCATTTCCCTTGTCTCCATCAGTATTGAAGATTTTGGTTTTTTTATTTATTTATTTTCAACAAAAACGCCACCAGTGGTGCCGATATCTACCATGTTCTAATTTATTTATTTTCAACAAAAACGCCACCAGTGGTGCCGATATCTACCATGTTCTAAGGTAAAAAAAAATTAATAATTGACCTATGTATATCTTTAGCAAGTTGGATTCCATAAATATCCATATCTTACATGTGAGACATCTATTTAATTTTAAGATGGTATAATACATAGATCCCATGTTATATGATGAACTTTACTGGTAATAAAAATCGCCAATGTTGGTGGCGTTTTTATTATAAAAAAGGAAAAATCGTCAATGATGTCAGCGACACCTAAAATGAAATAAAAAGTATGCATGTATCGTCGGTGGTAGTGACGATTTAGAAAAAAAAAATCAGATAGATATCACCAACTACAATTGCGATTTACACTAGTTTAGTAAATAAAATTAAAGTTACGCTAGTTTGGTAAATAAGTTTTCAATCTACACTATCAATGTAAAAAAACCTACAAGGGGTGATCACAATAAGTGAGAGTAGGGCGTGTAATGGAAGATAAAAAGAGAATGATTGAGGTTGGGTAACCATGTGATATTGTATTAGGCTGACGGTACCTAAAACAAACATGCCTACATATGTATAAAGTCATGTAGTAGGATCTATATCCCATCCAAACGATGAGACAAAGTCAACAAGGGTGGTGTCGGCCAGAGGCAAAGTCACCGGTATACCTGTCACATTCTAAAATAACCATTTAAGGATGAGATACAAACAATATGTACATAAACAACACTATCAAAACATTCTACTAGAAATCATGTTATTTAATCACACAACAATACAATAACACAATCAAAAGAATCACAATACAACATAATGTATGCATTCTGCATTCTGCCTCTTCCAATGTCAGTTATCCTACCTATCATTCTTCATTTGGCTACTATCACCAACCAGACAAGCAAGGAGGATATCTCTACTCGTATCAATTTTCCATTTATAATGGGTCCTAAGCTTTGACTCGATCGGCCTTAGTCCCTTCGATTGTCGCACGAGAAACATAATGCACTATAAATATACCGAGCTATAGAATACCATATTAGTTTTCATGTTAGGACAACACACTCACCAAGATCCATGGTACACATCACTAGCCAGACACGCGGAGCCCTCCAAGTCTGGTGATGATACATACCATTGAATTTTCCCCACAGACTCCATCTCTAGAATCTCCACATTGGGTATCACGGTATCCCACACCGAGTGCACATCAGTCTAATTGTGATGAGCTGCCGCACAATCATACTCCTTATCCCTCCATCTCAATGATATGATGCACGTGTTGAACATAATTCACAATACAACTCCCCTTTTATTTCTCCAATTATTCCATTATTCCTTCCAATAGGCTTGACTTATACTCAGTCAACCTGTCTAGCATCATTTATTTTAATCTTCGTCTATTACCAAACGAGTACCTACACTAAGGTCATAAACACAAGGTGATTCCTTAGTACTATCATCAGAAATACTCTCAAATTCAGTGATTGACCCTAAAAGGTTAATGTAGAAAATATGCTAAAACATTTGTCATACAATATTTAGTTAGATCTTTAGCTAAGGGCCACCTAAGTTCATTCAATTATTTATGCAAGATTAACTTTTGATTAAAAAGAAGCTAGTCAATCACTAATTAGACATCTCGTCTCAAGTCTCCTTCTGACGCCATTTACTTCCATCAGTATCATTCATTTTCACGTTCATCATCTTATTCCTGAAGGATCCTCCTCTCCATTTATCAAATGCATTATTCAACAATCAATCACTATAGTTACATAGATGATTATCATTCAATATATAGCATATCAACATTAAAAAAAAGGCCGAGATGATGGTGGTTGACTGTGGAGACAAGACGACGATAGGAAACCAACATTGGAGATCGTTGCTTCTCGACGTCAGGAACACAATTGTGGTGGTTTCAAGTCTAGAAGAGGTCAAGTTAAAGAGAAAATGATAGTTACAAGCGATTAGCATTCGCCAAAAATTTGGTTTCATGGTGAAGCACCGCCTTGCTTTGATTTTCTCATGTTTCTTCGCCCAAAAAGGCAATGGATACAAGATAAAGTGATTTGGTGGTGTTTTATTGTGGATTTGAAGGAAGAAAAATGAAGAACATGGTGGTGGTTATTGTTAAGTTCAAACGTGTTACAACGTGTTTCAATCTTATTTTGATCCTAACAATTTTTATAAATACCTTTCTATACTAAAATCTAATTCCAGATGTTAATGACATTTTTCAGGAAATATATATTATAAGGTCGCATGCTTCAACGAATATGTCTAAGCCTTATAAGGAAAAAGAAGTTTACGCAAGATATGACCGCATCGTCCAGTAAACAAGGAAGACACTTATTCTGTATCGTTCTATGCCACGTCATACCTCAGAATTTCAGAAGAAGTCTTTGAGCGGGAAAGTCAAAATTGTATCTCAACTATTTGCCCCATGCTCTAGTCAGAAGGAAACTAATCTGGTCACGTGCAAACTGATTTATCTTTGAAGAGAGAAGTCTCGATGACCAATGAAGAGGAAAAAGGACAACACGTCAACATCACTTTTCCAAAATGTCTCTCTTCTGCAAAGTAGCCCAAAGCTATCACCACCTACTAGCTGACAAAGTACACCTTTTTGGCTAAAGGATAGCTTTGAACAGCAGCATGCATTTAATGAAGCTACCAACCGGAGATTTGAATCAATGGTTAGATGACACTCACAACGGCTACAAACAACGGCCAGATTTTGTGTCTCAACGGCTACACAACTAGCAAGATCATATATAAAGGACATATCTGAAGATTGAAGCAGAATAGAAGAGAAAATTATTGCAAGAAAAGAAAGAACTCAGAGCAGTTAATCAAAACATTCTTCAAAGCATTAAAAGCTCACAGCAGATTTCCTAAGAGTCAAATCCGATCTCATACCTCTGCTAAATCAAGAGAGAATACCAAACCTTAAAAGAGTCAAACCTCTTCTTTTACTTCTCTCTTAGATTCTGAACTCTTGTGTGGTCCAACGTCCCTTCAGAACCCAAAACACTTGAGAGTTCCAGTGCCATAAATTGTCTACACCAACTCTTTTAAGAAGAGATTTCTTGTAGAACCAAACAATCTTGTTGATTGTAGGAGGAGTCCTGTACAATACTTGAAGAAGTCCGTGATAATACTAGGAGGAGTCCTGTACAATACTTGGAGAAGTCCGTGATAATACTTGGAGAAGTCCTGTCTAATACTTGTATTGGTGAAGTCATTGATACTTGCTAGTGAAAATCTTGGTGGTGGCCAAGTACTGGACGTAGCCCAATTGTTTAGGGTGAACCAGTATAAATTCCTGTGTGCTGATCGTTCTGCTTTATTTACTTACTTCCGCTGCACTAAACAGTTTTTGAAAAGTCACCAGAACAATTTTCTTAAGAACTTATCTTCTTTTCATAAACCAAATTTTTAACAAGTAATTTTTAAAGAACACAATTCAAACCCCCCCCCCCCCTTTCTTGTGTTACTTATTTACATATCAGTTATGTCACAACCTTGTAGAGAGATGCGAGAGCTTTTCTCTCTACTCCAAGGCTTTACATGTAAAAATGAAAGGATTGTGAAGAATTTCTGAGTTTGAGTGAACACCAGACATTTGAGCTTGCCCCACTTACCTTGTGCGTAGGGTGATCGTGGAGCATGGCTTGTCCCTCTATTGAACATGCATGGTGAAGTATGAATTATAGGTCAAAGACTGAAGAAATGATGAGAAGTAATTATTGGAAGGTTGAGTGTGTGAAGGAGAGAAGAATGTTTTGGTAATAGAGGAATAGTGAAGAGAAAGGGATGAAATAGTTCAATGAAGATCAAGGCCATGTGATAAGAATTGAATTAGAATTTCATTTCAATTGAATTTGAGATATAGATCAATGAGAGTATTGTTGCTCTTGGAGATTAACTTGAATTACATGATATAATTGATTTCACATAATTATAAATAATAATAATAATAATAATAATAATAATAATAATAATAATAATATCACACGTAAAATAAAGCACATTAGTATATTTTTAATATAAATATATTATATTTTGAAAATTATTTATCATAACTATCTTTTTTTTGGGGCTGTCTATATTGCTTGGTGATTTGCTTTTTGGTGCGCAAATCTCCACTTTACTCCTACTCTTGATTGTTAGGCTTTGAAATATATATATATATAACATTACCCTTTTACTGTCAAAAAACAAAGAAACACACGTATATATAAATACGTATCGTGCGATTTTTATACGATTTTTGGGTAACGAAGGTACGAGATATTACAAGATCCTACATGGCGTTTTTAATCTAGTTAATCCTAAGAAGATACTTTTTTTTGTGCACCGGAAAATTAACAAACAAGTAAAAAACTAAGGGATCGCGAGAAAGTCTTTCAACAATAAGACCTCAAACTCAGGGGAAGGGAAATGAACCCTCTGTACTCCTAGGGAGGGCAGAGACGAAGCTCTATGCGCAAGCCAATCCGCTGAAGCATTTTCATCTCTATTGATCCAAGTCAGTTTTACACACCAATCTCTAGCAAGCAACCCACGAATCTCACCCAGCAATGTTGCACTACTGTGGTGCCTCCAATTAACAACACTCTTGAGTACTGTGATAAAGTTGAAGCAATCAAGCTCACATATCCTCGCAGTGTCCCTGGTTCCAAGCGAATAACAGTCCCTCGCGGAGCACTGAAGCCTCAACAATAAATGAGTTCCCTCCCACCTCATGCCACAAGAAGCCACCGAGCCAGCTATTTGTGTTATCTCGAAGTAAACCGCCTCCTCCCATATTGTCTTCTACCTCTCACAAACTCTCATCCGTATTGAGTTTCACAAAACCCACCGGAGGGGCCTTCCACCGATTGCACAACATGTCCATGCCATCCACTATAGTTGTCGGTGAGCAAAACTGCACAAACTCATCATGTTCATGGCGAACCTTCTGCCATGTAACTTGTAATATGTCCACAAATTCTGATCAAGGACTATGTTATTGCGCCACTTCCATGCTCCCCAAATCCCAGCTAAGAATTGCATTGCATTGAGACCCCTCGAATGGTATTTAATCTAGTCATGGAGTTCCAAACTCTAGAAATTCCACCAGTTCCAAGCTCCTAATCTGCCCCACAACTCGCTAGAGTGAGGGCAATCTCTCAACGCGTGTATACCATCTTCCATATCCGCTGAACATCGAGTGCAGGCCCCTGAAACAGCAAGGTGGCACCTATGGCGATTCGTATTTACAAAGAGAGCATCGTGGAGGGCAAGCCAAAGGTACTCACAAGATTAGGGTTAATGTCATGCCCACAATCACATTCTCTATTCTCCCTGCTTATCAAAAAACATTCTCTTAATGAAGTTACTTCCAATGCTCTTTCTCTTCTTACGGTGGATAGTGAACTTCACATGTCATCCATACAAGAGTGAAGTTCATTACTTCTTTTAAAATTCAAATACTTTTAAAAAGTTTTAATTTAAATTTTTAAAATTCAATCCTTTTACTATACTGAAGTTTATTAAAAATAAATTAAATACATAAAATATTAAAATATTAAATAAAAAATTATTCTGTATAAATAAATAAGTTAGTTCAATACATATAAAGTGTGCTGCTAGCTTGCTAAAGAATTTTTTTAAATTACAACAAAACAAATTCTTTAGAAACACACTTTATATTATTAATGATAATAATATTATTATTATTTAATTCAAAATATTAATGTTTATATATCAAAGTACATTAATTATTAAAAAAATTGGTAAGAACATTAATTATTAAATTGAAATTTACTTATGTAAAACTAAAATAGTAATTAATTTTTCCATATTTATATCATTTAAACAATTATTTATGATACTTTTCAAAATTATTTATGATATTAAAAATAAATATTATTTATATTATTGAAAATAATTTAAATAGATAAAAGTTAAATATATTAAATAAAAAGTATAATGTATATAAATGTCAATAGTTCACCGCATAGTTATACACTTTAGCAGCACACTTTATATATTTGTTTTTTACATCAGAAAGATAAATTGATCACTAGACCTCCCCTTCCCAACTCATATCTCCCTCAGCTCCCTCACTAGACTTTATATTATTAACAATACTATTATTATTTATTATTTAATTCAAAATATTAATAATTATATTTCGAAGTACATTAATTATTACAATAATTTGGTCCAAGCATTAATTATTAAATTGAAAATTACTCATGTATAATAAAAAAACAACAATGTCTTGGTTTAATGGTAGGCAGGCTAGATCCACGTAAGGGTGAGATTGATCGAACCCTGGGAACCGCACTTGTTAGGTGGGGCAGCTACCGTATCCCAAACAGGTCCACACTTGTCATGGATAATAAAATATTAATTAAAAATTATATATATTTATAATATTCATTTGGAAAATTATTAATGTGGGTTTTATTTAATTAATATTTCATTAAAAAATGTAAATATAATTAATAATTCTTTTTATTATGTATATTAGTTATTAATCCAAAACTACTAATATATAAAAAAATATTCATTTTATATATATATTTAACATTATATAGGCTTTCAAAAAAAATTAGATAGTATAATTCAATATGAAAAGTATTAATGTCAATATTAATTCATTATTATTTATGTTTATTTTTTATGTATATTTATATAATTACTATTTATTTTACTAAACATAATTTTAAATATGAAAAAATAAATTTTTAAAAAAATATTTTTATAAATATAAATAAGTCAGTTCAATGCAAAAAATTCTTAGAATAACACTTTATATCATTAATTATAACAATATTTATTATTATTTCATTCAAAAAAGTAATATTTATATTTCAAACTACTTTTACTGTTACAAAGGAAAATAATTTCAAAGTACATTAATTATTAAAACCTTTTTGGTCAAAATATTAATGATTTAATTGAAAATTACTTATGTATAGTCAAAATATTAACTACTTTTATAAAATATATCCATATATATAATATTCATGGGAAAAGTATTAATATGATAGTATTATTTAAATAACATTTCATTTCAATTTTTTAATTACAATTATGAATGCTTTCCTTATTATGTATATTAGCTATTAATCCATTAGCTTATATATAACCAAACATAAAATATTCATTATATATATATATTTAACATTATTTAGTAGAATTCATTTTGAAAAGTATTAATGTCAATATTAGTTATTATTATTTCTGTAAACGTTACATATGTATATAATTATTCTTTATATTATTAAATCAATTAATTAATTCATAAAAATTTAAAATATTAAAAAAATATTCTTCATATACAATATAAATAAGTCAGTTCAATGTACAGTTATATTCTTTATCAGAAAGTATTAATATAGTAAAACGTCCTTCCGTATTTATAAAGGTCAAGTTTGATACTTTATAGAAGATATTGTTTTATTAGAATCAACTTTATATATTCTTAAACTTTAAAACGAGCTGACTTCTGATAGTGTAAAAAACTAAAAATCATTATTATACTCGTGCGTAAAGCACTCATAGGTAGCAGTTTGTTGTACTTGTAACCTCCAGTTTCATACTGTGGACTCGAAAAGGTGCACGGTGGCGCCAATTACATGTAGAATAAACTAATGATGCGTAATAGCAACACTCACTATAACACTCTTTCTTCAAAACTCTTTTATTAATTACTCCCTCCGTTCCAAAATCGTAGCTTAAGGGTTATGCACAAAGATTAAGAATTCATTAATTAATGTTATAATTTGACTGAAACACCCTTATTTAATATGAGTTATATGAAAGAGAGAAAATGAAAATCATTGGTCAATTAATTGGTGAGAATTGTGATTGGTGGAATTAAGAGGTGATACTTGGGTGATGTAATATTAAATGAGGGCATGAATGGAAGAGAATGAGATAAAGTGTTTTGGATATGTAAAACAACAATGATTTTGGAACAAAATAAAAAAGTTAAAACTACAATAATTTTGGAACGGAGGGAGTAATTAAAATTCATATGAATTTCATTAAATTAAAAATACGCCTCATATTTGTAATATACCTCACATAAATTTTAATAAATTTATGACGAGTGTTAAAGTGAGTTTTACTATCATTTCTCACGTTAAAAAAAAAATATCATTTCTCATAAATTAAATTTAATTATGAAAAATAAAATCATTAATAACCCATATTTTTTTTTGAACTACTGATTATTAATGATTAATTACACAACAATCTGAGTCATTGGTATAATCCACATCGATAATAATCTTGGACCGTTACCTTAGGTTGGTTTTGGTGCTGACGCAACAACAACGCTAGACTTCACTCTGGAGAGTGCAAGCAAACACACACACACACACACACAAACTCTTCTGATTCTCAAATAACAAGAGCGTTGGAATGCAAATTGCAATGCACAATCGATTCAATTTTGATTTCTGAATTCCGAGAATTCCGCTGCTGAATCCTCAATCTCACTCTGCTTCCGTCGCGGAGGCGCGCGCCACCGGACGCCGAGTCCTCTCTCCGCCTTCGTCGACAACGACGGTAACCTTTTTACGTTTCCGCCATTTTTGTTCTTCTCTTTTTTTTTTGCTGCTGTGTTTGTTTGTTTGTTTGTTTGTTTGAATCGATGAATGATTGAATGAAATGTTTGTTTCATTTTCACGAGTTTTGATTGAATGCCTCGATCTTTGGGAAGATCGGTGTCTGAATTTCTAGTGGTTTGATCGGAAATTTCAATGTCGATGATAATGGTGATAATGGCGATGATGTTAATGGAATTGTCAAATGCTGGTTTTGTTTTTACGGAAATTTAGCAGATACCATCCATGCAAATCAAATTTAGTGTGTGATCGATTAAGAGGAGGAAATTTAGTGAGGAAGCTAAGATTTTGGGGAATTGGTGAAGGGGAAACAGGTGGGATCATACTATAGATAGGTACAGTCTAGGCATTTGTTCATGATTTTACAATTGGAAATGTTATATGGCACGAGACGAAATTCGTTTCATTCGGTGCCTTGCATGTTTATATTAACATGGTCTGAATGTGATTTTATTTTAAGTCTATCAGTTTTATGCGTTTTAAATAAAACTGATTGGATGTAGCTTGAATTCGTTGAATTCGTGGCCTGATCTTTTGGGCCATATAGAACTAGTCAATCAGCTACATTTTGTTTGGACTGTGATTATTAGTGAAATCAAAACAAATGACATGCTACAGCTAACTAAGAAAGCTGTGAGTATGTATTCTGTGTGGTTCTAATTCAGAACTTGCCATGAGCTTATTTTTACATCACAGTGATGCTAGTTTTGTTTCTCTGGAATACATTGTTTGGAGGTTTCAATGAATATTCATGTCATTTGAGCCCGTGGTAGTTCTTATTGATTAACTTTAGATGTTTTAGAAATTGGAGGGAGCAAAGGTGGCAAAACTTTATGCTTTTGATTCTATGGTGCACTCATAGTTGATAATAGCATGATATAACAGCGCTACAGACATATCATGTATGCGTACATATGCCGCCTTTATATGCTTCCTTTTAGAATGATATTGTTTAGAATGTTCTTTTTCTGGTGGTTCAGTTAATTTTAATTTGATGGATTCCAATAACTGGAGACCTAATCAGGGTACTGAACCCGCTATCGCCGCGGGTGATTGGAGAGCTGAACTCCCACCTGATTCACGACTAAGAGTTGTCAACAAAATGTAAGCTTCAGTTTCAGTACTGTATCACTGAGGTTTTATGAATAGGTTTTTTACTGGGTGTTGCATATCTAAAGGTCGTTACTAAATATATAATTAGTCGATTACTTGGCTACCTTTCTTAATGGTTTCTTTTGTTTGTCATATAAAAGCAATTCTATCCAAGAAAATAGAAATATATATATATGTTGGAATGAAGGTTTCTCTGATGATTTAATTGAATTTTCACCGCTAATCGTGTTCTGTACCATAATTATGAAACTATTGTTTTTCATGTGCAGAATGGAAACATTACAAAAACATCTTCCGCCTAATAATTCTACGAGACCAGATGAACTTCGAGATGTTGCTCAAAGGTTTGAAGAGAAGATTTTTACTGGTGCAACAAGCCAGGTACATCATTATAAGGATTGAGAAGTGTCCATTTTCATTTATGGTTACTTATGTAAATATATACACTATGGGAGACTAATGTTTAACTTGGTACTGGCATTCCATCTTTTCAGAATGATTATCTACGGAAAATTTCTATGAAGATGCTTACAATGGAGACTAGATCCCAAAATGCCATGGCCAATAATATGCCATCTAATCAAGTTGGCTCTAGCAGTAACCCTCCTGATCAAGGTTAGTATTTAATAGCCTAGGTTTGGTTATTGTATTCTAATTTGATATCGAAGAGGAAAGTCCTGCTTAATTTTTTTCTATTTAAATATTGAGAAAAGAATATTTAAATCCCCTCAACTTTGGGGCATTACTAGAAACTTCATAGTAGCATCAATCATTCCCTAAACTTCAATCATCACTCTAACAGGGATTTAATGGATCTCGAAGAAAAAACTTGCTAAATCCATTTTCAATCATGAGAAAGTGAAAATTGATTCTGATTTAATGATTTTGATCCATAGGGAAGCAAAATGTTCTTATTATGATGATTTATTAGGTTATTTTCAAATTTGGTGTTTTTTGTTTTTTGATTTTGGAAAGCATTAAAATTAGGTAAAATTTGAATTTAACTGATAGGTTTAGGACTCAGATTGCACAGAGATGGAAGGTTGAGGAATTTCCATGTTGCAATTTGGTTAAACAGAATAATCTATTGGAGTAATAGTTAAAGTCTAAGTACTAATGTTGATGAAGTTCATGGTGTCACTTACAAATGCCCCAAAATTTAGGGGAGCCAAATGCACTTTTTTTTTTAAATATTGTAATCCTGTATCTTTATACAGAACTCTGAAATGTTCATGTTTGTCAGCATATGTTGCTGGGACAATATAGTAAATATGGCTTGAAATATAATAGATAAGTGAACTTTTTACTCCATTAGCCATTCATACTATCCTTGTCCTTTGTCTTCTTTTATTTCTTTCTTTTGAATTTTTACCTTGACCTTTTCCATGTGTCGTCAGGGTGCAAATGGATAGTCATGTTTTATTGTGATGCATACTATACTATTCTCCTCTCACTAAGGTAAACCAAAATTTTCACAGGACTCATTTTGCAGCATCAAGTTCATAATCCAGGGCAGCAACATTCTATTCCTTTGCCTAGTCAGGCCCATCAACATCAGGAGCTTTTATCTCAAAACATTCAGAATACCGTTGCACCTCAACCTAACCTTCCACCAATATCTAGCCTAGCCCAAACTTCCAGCCAAAATATTGGTCAGAATTCCAACGTACAGAATATACCTGTTCAAAATTCAGTTGGTAGCAGCGCTATTATAGGCCAGAATTCCAACATACAAAATATGTTTTCTGGTTCTCAGAGGCAAATTGCAGGCGGGCAGCAGGTTGTTCCCCAACAGAAAGCGCAGAATCCACAACAGTATATCTACCAACAGCATCAGATTTTTAACCATAAGCTCCAGCTGCAGTCTCAGCCACACCCCCAACAACAGCAGAACCTTCTGCAATCAAATAAGCAATCTATTATGCAGCCTTCCATGATGCAAACATCTCTCCCCAGCCTTCCACAGAATCAACAATCTAATAATGTTCAACAGTCAACACAGTCCATGCTTCAGCAACAAGTTTTCAGGCATCAGCAACAACAGGCTTCTACTGTTCATCAGCAACAAACATCAATGACTCCACAACCGATCTTGCCTGTGCAGCAGCAGCAGCAACAGCTTATGGGGCCTCAGTCAATTGCAACAAACTTGCAACAACAAGCTCAGATGTTTGGACCACAGAGCAATGTTGGGGACATACAGCAACCACAGAGGTTACTTTCACAGCAGAATAATGTTACAAATTTGCAACAACGCCAGCAACATAAACAGTTAATAAATCAGCAAAACAATCTGACAAGTATACATCAGCAGCAGCTAGGAAATAATGTCCCTGGGTTACGGCAGCAACAGCTGCTTGGACCTGAATCTGGAAACCCAGGCATGCAAACAAGCCATCACTCTGTACACACAGTACAGCAACCAAAGGTCCCAATGCAGCAACAATCACAACAAAATGCATTGCCATCTCATGGGCAGCAATCACAGCCACAGGCTTCAGCGCAGCAATTAATGCCACAGATGCAACAGCAATTGGGTCTGCAGCCGCAGCCAAATCACTTACGAGAGATACAGCAAAGACTTCAAGCATCAGGGTCTTTACTTCAGCAAAATGCTTCTGATCAAAATAAAAAATTATATGAATCTCAAAGAGCTCTTCCAGAATCATCAACAAGTATGTCTGTGCATCTATTTACTTCTCTCTGACATTATATTTTTGTAGTTTATGGTTTCAATTGGCAAAAGCCAAGCACTCTGATAGAACTGGATTAGTGACGGAGTGAAAATAGGGAGAAGAGCCAGAATATGTTGTGTTATTTAGCAGTAACCCCTCTGGTCAAGATGATCCAAAGGTAGAAGATGATACACAAACTGACTATTCCTCAGGATATTCTAGAGACCCTGACCCTTTCTCAACTAACTAATGAACACCAATATTTTTCTCCCCCCCCCCCCCAACTAAGTATCCTCTACTTCTAAATAACTATAGATAGTGGTGTGGTATCCTCTGCTGTTTGTGCATAATGTTGGTTCTTTTTATTACTGGCCTGCTATCATGCTCATGCATTCTTATGTTCGTTTCATATCATATATATTGTAGCTTCTTTGGATTCGACAGCACAGATTGCACAGCCAAGTGGGGCTGATTGGCAAGAAGAAGTGTACCAAAAGGTACTGTGCTATTTTTCTTATCACTTTTACTTCCTCACTATAATTTTTCTATGACAACAGAAATTGATGAAGCAAACCGTGAAGTAAATTAAAGAAGAGTTATATGATGACTTTTATGGTGAAAATATTAATTAACAAGAATGTGAAATCTTAATTAGTCTTTGAGGAAAAATCATGATATAACTTTTTTTTCTAAATATACTCATTGGTCTGGCATCTTTTATTCATCCTTCTGAGCATAGCATTACTCAACTGTTGATACTGCTTATTTATTATGATGAAATAAATTGAGTTCTATATCTGAAGGAACTTCTTTCATTACTACTTTTTCATCCTCTTTTATTTAGTGCTATTCTGCAGTTTAAAGACTATAATTATTAATCCAATGCTATAGTGATATAAATGGCATTTCTTCAATGCAAGTTGGTACTATTGTTTACACATCTAAATTTGAGAATGAAAGTGAAACTTGCAATTTATGGTACCCAACAAAAGGTTAAAAAAATAAAAAGAATCTCTTTTATTTCCTCCAAAAGTGTTAAAAGTGTTGACGCAACAGTGATACAAAATGCCTTGCGTGAGGGGTCTCAAGGGTGACTATTGTTTTGATTATTTGATAATTGATTCTACCAATTTCAACCTACAGATTAAATCATGAGAAGTCTCGAGGTTACTAATGTTTTGATTATTTGATTCTGCTTATTTCAACCTACAGATCCAAACCATGAAAGAAAATTACTTCACAGATGTGAGCGAATTGTACCAGAAAGTTGCTTTGAGACTTCAGCAGGTATGTGAGCAATTCTTTTTTGACTTACAAATTTTAATAGCTACTATTGATAAAAACAGCCTTTCCATTGCAATTATCATGATAAATACTAGAATTTGTAGCCTGTGCTAAGCAGTAATTATATCAAGCCATAGAGTGGTTTATTCCTATGTGTTTGCTTATAGTTTGAGTTGAGTGATACAGGACTCAAATAAAAATTATTAAATGACAACTTGTAAAAATTATTCCTATGTGTTTGCTTATAGTTTGAGTTGAGTGATACAGGACTCAAAAAAAATTATTAAATGACAACTTGTAAGCATTTAATATCATTAGAACACGAAAAGCTTTTAATTCTTTATTTTTTCAGTACTCTGGAGTATTTATTCGTAAAACAATATAAATGAATGGTATTAAAGATTAACTAGTTCCTTGAGTGCACATGTTGTCAAATGCCATATTCTATCTATTTATGTGTCTGCATTTACTGTGTTCAATCCAATATCCGCTTCTCTTCCTTGAGTGCACATGTTGTCAAATGACATATTCTATCTATTGATGTGTCTGCATTTGCTCTGTTCAATCCAATATCTGTTTTTCTCCATCAGCATGACTCTCTTCTCCAACAACCGAGCTCAGATCAGAATCAGATTGAAAGACTGAGGAGATATAAAATGATGTTGGAGCATTTTATGACAATCCTACAGATTTCCAAGAACAGTATTTCACCTAGTATGAGGGGTAAAACAGATTCATATGAGAAGCAGATTGTAAGTATCCTCAGTCAACTTAGGCCTAGGAAAGGCATGCCTTTGCTGCAGTCCGGACAGCTTCCCTCAACTCATATGCCTTCCATGCCACAGCCACAGTCCCAAGTTACACAAGCACAGCCTCATGATAATCAAATAAACTCTCAGTTGCAGCCATCAAATAGACAAGGCTCTGTAGCAACAACACAGCAGAATAATATTTCTGATTTGCAGCACAACTCAATATCTGGTGCATCAACCGCACAGCAGAGTATGATGAATTCGATGCGACCTGGTACTAATTTAGATTCTGTGCAAGGAAATTATGTTAACTCCCTGCAGCAGGTTCCAGTGAGCTCCCTTCAACAGAACCCTGTTAGTACTCCTCAACAAAATAACTTCAATTCCTTACCATCACAAGGTGGGGTAAATGTTATCCAACCGAATTCAAATACCCTTCAGTCAGGTTCCAGTATGCTTCAATACCAACTGAAACAACAACAGGAACAGCAAATGACGATTCCACAGCTCAAACAACAATATCAGCAGCAACAGTTGATGCAGAGGCAGCAGATCCTACAGCAGCAGCAGCAACTACACCAGCAGCCTGCAAAGCAACAGATGTCTGCACAATTGCAGTCACATCAAATGACTCAGCTTCACCAAATGAATGATATGAAAATGCGACAAGGAATGGGTTTCAAGCAAGGGGTCTTTCAACAACATCTTACCTCTGGTCAACAACACTCAGCTTATTCCCATCAAAAGTTGAAACAAGGGAGTTCGTTTTCTGCTTCTTCACCCCAACACCTTCAGGCTGCATCTCCTCAGATTTCACAACATTCATCTCCACAGGTTGACCAACAAAATAATCTTCCGTCTCTAACAAAAGTTGCAACTCCTCTACAATCTTCTAATTCACCTTTTGTGGCCCCTACTCCTTCACCCCCTATGGCTCCATCACCTATGCCAGCTGAACCTGAGAAGCCCATTTCTGGTCTTTCGTCAGTATCAAATGCTGCAAATGTTGGATATCAACAAACAGGCAGTGCAGCAGCACAAGCACATTCCCTTGCCATTGGGACGCCGGGGATATCCGCCTCTCCTTTGTTGGCAGAATTCAGTGGTCCAGATGGTGCTCCTGTTAATGCTTTAGCAGCTACTCCTGAGAAGTCAACTACAGAGCAGCCTCTTGAGCGCCTAATTAGAGCGGTGAGTCTAGCAAGCTGGTATGCTAGCTTGATAAGTTGTTGTTCCTAAAGAAGTTATTTTATTAGTGATGTCGAATCACAGGGAGAAATTGTTATTTAGTTATCTGTGTCTTATGTATGGAATTTATGTCTAAATCATGATTCCAGGTGAAATCAATGTCAACTGCAACATTGACTGCTGCTGTCAATGATATTGGTTCAGTTGTCAGTATGAATGATAGGATAGCAGTATCATCTCCAGGTAATGGATCCAGAGCAGCTGTTGGTGAGGATTTGGCTTCCTTGATTAACTGTTGTGTTCGGGCTGGAAATTTTATTACTCAAGATGATAACAATGGAATTAAGAGGATGAAGCGCTGCACCGAGGCTGTACCCTTGAATGTTGTATCATCTTCTTGTAGCATGAATGATAGTGTCAAGCAGTTAAGTGCTTCAGAGGCTTCTGATCAAGAGTCAACTGCAACATCAAGTATCAAGAAGTTGAAGGTTGAGGTACTAAATTCTGTTTTCTTTTCATTTTATAATTCATATATGTTTCTGTCCACAGTCCACACTTTGTTTGCTGGCTAGACGTTGTGATTTTTATGTATTGGTATAGGTGGAATCCAGAAGAGCAAGTTGTTTTCATCCACGAGTTACTTAAATATACAAGAAATTGGGGAGAAAAATGTGTTCTTTAGTATATGCAACACTTCTGTGTTGCTAGGAAATGATTATTGAATTGGAGTTATTCTTGGTTGTAATTGGCCTATTTCATTCAAAGTTAAACAGGCTGTTAAAAATTCAACAACTCATTGGCAGGATCTTCTACGTGAATAAAATGATGTTGATGTCATTGGATTCTATCAAAAACCAAATCTTTCAAATTTCAATAAACCCATTTCAAGTAAAGTATTTTATTTTATACTGGTTTGTTGTGGCGCCTGAGTTTTTTCATTTTCCTCTAGCCCTTTAATCATATTACTTTCATTTGATCCATTTTTTATTAGAGCCATTGTTGGATTTTACCTCACCTCAATTGGTGCTATTCCAACTTTCTACCAAAAAATATACTAGGATTTTGCTCCTCTAAAAGTCTAAATTGAGTGGGTCACTTTAGAGGGAAAACAAGAAACTAAAGTCATTGATTGAGAAATCAACGGTTGACATTGTAATTACATACTTGCATGTGTATACAAACCATGAATTTATTTAAATATCAATAGTTGATTTATCAATAAATGGGTTTAAGTCTACTTTACCCTCTAAAGTGACCCCCCCCCCCTCCCTTTCTATACTCATAACCTTATAAATGTAATTGAACAATATAGTATTTACTAATTAGTAAGATGATAATGATAACAGCCATTCAAGAATGAAGATGAACAATTAGAGTAGTAATTGTATAAAACTTATTTAGCGGTTAGGCTTATGCATGGTCGGTATTTAATTATTTTGATTTAACAATTTGTGTAATGTTTCCTGACTGTCTTTATCATCCCCATTTGGTGAACTAGGTTTCAAACTTATGATAAAGCCCTTACTAAGTTTTTAGGTAGATGAGAGATATTTTTAAAAATTTGAAGTAGACAAGTTTACTTTAGCTTTCTGGAAGTTATTGTCTAAAGACTCATTGTAATCACAATTCACAAGATCATTTCAACTTTTCTTTACTTGCAAGTGCTTGTCGAAAAGTTTATCTAAACTGGCTCTTAATGTGACTAATGTGGCAGGTGAATCATGCACTTCTGGAAGAGCTAAGGAAAATTAATAACCGACTCATTGACACTGTAGTAGACATAAGTGATGAAGATGCTGATCAAACTGCAGTTGCTGAAGGGGCAGAAGGAACTGTCATCAAGTGTTCTTTTACTCCTGTGGCTTTTAGTCCGACCTTGAAATCCCAATATGCTTCAGGGCAGATGGTGGGCTCCTAGATCTAGCAATTTCAACAACTTTTATTTTATTTTATTTTGTTAGCCTTACCTGTGCTTTATCACCATACAGTCAACTATTCAGCCCCTGCGTTTGCTGATTCCGCCAAATTATCCAAATTGTTCTCCCATACTTCTTGATCAGTTTTCATTTGAATCCAGGTGAGATAATGCGCATTTTGGCATCTTTACTGTTTAATTGTTTTGAACAAATAATTGTAGCACATAGGTGTATAAGTGTATTGCTTGCTTTTATCAACAGAAAGGAGAAATGTCACATTCTGTAAAGCTTTTATGCATGAAATATTTATATGATTGCATTAGACTAAGTATTTAAGGATGATCGTAGCTTTGTTAAGGGGTTGAAAATATAGGTGAAATTTCATGGACTTTTTAATGGTAAATTTATATTGAAAACTCATCCATGATTTCCCCCCCTCTGATTTCTCCCCATAAATAAGCTGAGCCTGAAAGGTAATATTGTTCAGTATTGATATGCTTTTATTGATGTACCGGATCACTTCTCTATTTGGCTGTTAAGTCACTCACTGACTCTTATGCATTAGTATTTATTACAATAGGATTTTCTGCATATACAAAGATATGGAAATTATGCATGCAATTAAGAAATTATTTTACTAGATTTCATTCCAAATATTTAAACCTGCTGTTTTAGATGTCATTATTCAATTTTATTTGATGCTAGTTTCCGTTTTTTTTTTTTTCTCCTCACTGAATTGATTCTTCTTTTATTGATTGAATTTATTCAATGGTGTCTCACTTTTCACCCTCTCCGTAGTTTATATTATATTTGCTGAGAAATCTGCTTTTTCTAATGTGAATTGGGGTTGCATCTGTTATTCTATTCTAACAGTGGGGAGAATGGAGATCTTTCAGTGAAGGCAAAGCTAAGGTTTAGCATATCCTTACGTAGTTTATCGGAACCGATGTCCCTTGGGGAGATAGTGAGGACTTGGGATGCTTGCGCTCGCAGTGTTATCTCTGAGTATGCACAACAGAGAGGTGGGGGAAGCTTCAGCTCTAGGTATGGAAGCTGGGATGCTGTTTCATGCTGACCTAGTTTTGGCCTAGAAGTCCTTGAACATTCTGTTTTTATTTATATGAACAGTTAGATAAAAACCTTTTTATGAAGTAACATGCCATGGAGTTTTTCCAATTTATACTCCGTGGCATATCTTTATATTTATCAAAGGTAATACTGGATTTAATGGTTACCTTTTTTTGCCGGGAATTATATAATGCATAATGGCGTATTATGCTAAGTAGTTTTGGCTTTCTTATCTCGTTTGCTTGATTAGAAATATTTATTGTTATTTAACTGCTGCATAGGATGATGGAAGTAGATGCCTGACTATTTGACTAAGAAATAATTACAAGAACAAAAATGGGGTCCCTCCTCACTGTTCTATCAATGGTGTTTCTAAACTATAAGAGCATGGCTGTACAACACAAGTCAAACTCAATGGTCACCACTTTGAGTAAACAAAGGCCTAAATAGATTAATCACACCTTCACATGTGTAGCCTGTGTAGAGCGTGGGGCACTTCCATCTCACCCCTTCTGCATGTTGAAAGGTTCAAACAACACAACAATAATGATATTACCCACATATCTTCAATAGTTGAAAGAAACAAATTATCATTGCAGGTAGGGAAAAAGGCTTTGCTCTAGAATTCAAAGGCAAGGTAGTATATTAGCTATTACATATACTTTGGTAAAGTATATATTGTCAAACATAAGAGAGTACAATTCACAAACTCAAGTCAATCATAACTGTTTGGACTTCAAATTTGCTATAGAACTGAACATCTATTTTAATCAATCTCTTCCCATAAACACGCTAATCTGGTGCAAATTTTCCCCTATTAAAGCTAAAGACCATGAACATGTAAAAGTAAAGTAGACAATCTCATTACTTAAACAGAAAGGTTCTGCTAAAGTTACCCATCCGCGTGACCCACACCACTAAAGAAAAGAAGAAGAAAAAAAGCAACACAAACAAACACTTTCAAATCTCTCTTGGTGGAAGAACCCAAAAAACCCTTCTCTCACCAACTAACTAAAAATAAGGGATCAAATCATAGCATGTTTCAATCCCACTTATCTTTCATCAGAATGAATCAGAATCAATTCTGAAAAAGAAACTAGAAACTACTCACAGCATGTTTAGATTCACGTTCAGATCTTCTAGAATCAATTCTAGCTCCACGAAAGCTACTCCTAGTAGGTTCTCCGTGATTCTCCTTCGACCGTGAAAATTTAACGTGTATCCAAGCATTCAAGCATTCATTTAGACCCCAAAACTGAAGGGTTTCCGATCCAAACATGTAATTCACCCCCTATAAAAGTTATTAAAAAAAAAACTGAGGAAATTTTCAATTTGGCTTTAGATCCTGAAACATAGTATCCCACCTGATCTCTTCAACAGCAGAAGACCAGTAACCATCATCATCATCACCTTTCAATTTTTCCTCCTCCTTCTGAAAATGGCACACCATAGGACTAGAAAAACTCTCAAGAGCAGGCAACACTGCAGGACTTCCATTTGTCAGCAAGAGCCTCTCTTGGCTGTTACTAGCCACCACCAACCTCCTGCTATTCCTCTTCACTACAGCGTTCTTCCGCCACAATCTCGTCCCATAAGGCCTCGACGTTATGGACGGCACCACCACAAGCGCCGACGACTCCTCGCAGCGGGTGAACATGCGGATATAATTGCTCAAACACCTCTTGGTCTTCTTGATCGCCACCATGAGCCTCGCTACCGGGAGTGGTCTCTTCCCGGCCTTGTCTTTCCTAGCGAGCTTGAGAATTTCTAGCCTGTGTTTGGCTATGGAGATTCCCATGCTCTGAAGAAACTCGTGGTTGAAGTAGATCATGTCTTCTTCTTCGAGCTCGTTGTGGGCGAAGGTGAGGCCGTACTCGTATACTAGGGAGGGTTCAAGGGATGTTTTGGAGAGCCAGGAGAACCAGTCCATGGTTGGTGAGTTGAAGGAATGATAGTAATGTGTTATGTGTGAGTGAGTCACTGTGTGTTGTGGGTTTGTGGGTTTCTTTTTCAAGAGTGAAGAGTGTGTATATATAAAGAGAAAGGGTGAATGGTATAGTCGTATTGAGTATAGTATAGAATAAAGAGAAACTGAAAAGAAAGTGGTTATGTGTGAGGAGTGACTTAGACTTTTATGGGGTGGGTATGTGCTTTTTGAAATTGGTTATTAGCTGAATCTTGAGAGTGACACTAAAGAAAAAGTAAGCAGAGGTGTGTGGACAATTTTTATTAGTGCATGTATATTGCACATTTGGAATCCATTAGACTTTTTAATCACATTAATCAATAAGCTACATCATGGAGCTTCATAACTAATATGTTTGGAAGTGTGTGCTAATACACATTCCTTATGTATTCAGATCCTCTCATGTTGCACAGCCTCTACAACAAGAAAATAATAAATTACGAACAAGTTTTTATAATTGAATTTTTCATTGATCAATTTCTACCGTTTAATATAATAATTAATGGATAAGATTTTGCAGGAGAGGTTGGCTAGAGAGGATCCATTTTGATCCAAATATATATGTACATATTTAATTATTTACCCTCATTTTTTCTTTCATCTCATTCTCACCAACTTTTTCTATTCTTTTTTCATTCTGTGTATTTACATTAACCTATTAGGTGTCCACCAACATTTTCATTTTCTTCACATCTCACTTTTTTTTCTTATTAACATATCTCCAATTTCTCACTTTTTTTATTCTTATCTAGATGGAGGTTGAATAAGTGCATGTTAATATATATATATATATATATATATATATATATATATTATATATCTTTCTCCATGTGTGGGGAATATTGTAACCCATGTTCATGTTCCCTCCAAAAATAGTCCCGGTATGATCAAACTTTGCGGAGTGAGTGAGACCTAAGAATACCTTGTGGAAATTTAATCGCAACAATCACGGGATAAGGAAAAGTGTCGCCTTATAGGGCCACCACTACTTGTTTGGTGTAGGTAGTTGAAAGTAAAAGGCGAATATATATGTATGCGTTAAACTTAAAACTTTGTTTAAGGTACCACATCCAGGTGTTCTTTAACCCAGGGATTCTTGGGTAAGAGCTTTGATTAAATTAACCAAAGCCAGGCCTTCAATTCTTTTGCTATCAATTTAATGAATTATCACATATTATTGATCTCCCACAACTTCTGGATCCCTAAGTAAGACAATTTTCTTTTCTGGAGCTTCGCTTTCTTGATGCACTTTCATTGTGGAAAAACCATTTTGATAAATTAAGGAAGCACTAATTGTAGTGAATTCGTTACTTTTTTTCTGGACAATAAACAATCGTTTTCTTTTAAGCTTTATTTAAGATATTGGAGTCTACTTTTTCTTGAGACACTTACATAATTAAATAGGGAGAAGACTAAGAATAGTCTGGGAAATACTTAATAAAATCAATAATAACTTTTTGACTTGTAATTAATATAAGATTGACTTTGGTTTTGGGTCGGATCACCGTCCAATTAGCCTCTAATTAATTTATACGTATTTTCTACTTAATTAGTTGAGCAATCTATAATAAAGCCTGATTAGTTCGCACGATTGAAACTCTTGCAACTGTGTCAAAGATCTAAATTTGCAATGATAATGATACTTTTCTCATCACTATATCATAAATCATACTGCCATATATATAACAATAACACGATGAATTATTTTTTGGTCAAGCAATTAAACGATGATAATTAAGAAAGATCTATATCCAATACTTTAGTATATGCATAGCAGATTTAATTTCAGAGGAATAACCTAAGAAAATGACAATGGGGGCCGCCCAAGTGTATTTTACTTTCAGACACTAGTGTCGGTTGCTATGTGAGGCTTTTATTTTTCTTCAGAAATCATATATAGTTAATTAATTTCATCAACTAGCAAAGGTAAATGCTACTTTCTGAAGAAAAAAAAAATGAAATTGAAAACAAGACAAAAGGTAATCCATAACTTGTTTTGACTACATGACAAGCCACTTTTCCCTGAACTAGAAAACTTGTCACAACCCTTGTAAGCTTCTCAAATACTATCCATGCATTATTGTCTCTCAAGGGCCAAGGCACTAAAAAATAGATTCATTCGTGTCCCATTTCCTTTGCCTTCACATGCTCCTGTCAATTGGAATTTAATTGGAATTTAACTCTAAAAAGGTTCACCTGCACAAATTGAAATATCAGATAGAGTATACTTTTCCAATGTGAATTAACATTCGGAGTGATGATACTCACACATTAAGAGCATGATTGCCATTTTGTTAAAAAAAAGGATTTTTAAACACAGAAAATAATATATATATATAAAATGTTCTTAAAAATAGTTTTATTTCATCTTTTCGAATAAAAATCCCAAAACATCTCATAAAATTAAAATTCCAAAACTTTATTTTTTCAAAACATCATATGTTCAAGCTGCATTATTTTTTCCTGCAAAACAAATTCACATTATTTCAAATTGTTTTTTTAGTTATTTTGTCTTTGACATGTGTCTCCACCCGTTAGGAAAACTGTAGCCGTCACTTTTAATAAATAATTTTCTCAGTGATAAAACTTATATTTCCACTCTTATGGAAATCTAATTAGTTTTTCACTAAACCAACATATATATTTCGATTTTTCTATGAAATATATAATTTAGAATCTATTTGAGTTTTTTTAACACGGCCCAATTTACTTCACCTCTCACACTAGATCTGATACAAGTAATATACTTCTAGTTATACGAATGTCAATTTTTTCGATGAATCATAGATGTTATTGGAGCTGGATTTGAAGTTTTTATCATGCCAACATGAGTGAGAAAGTGCATGATGATTTAACGGTAACCAGTTTAAAAATTAAGGTAAATTAAGGTTTCGATTTCACAACACTCCATCTTATGTGCGTGGCTCTTGCTGCTCATGAAAGCAATCGGGTTTTTGGCTTTTTATCTGTCTGCTTCCTATGACCAATTAAGCGTCCTATTTTTCACTATCAACATATAATAAAGTGAAGGTTTTCGTTTTGTGAAATTAAGTGAATTATTGAAGGAAAAAATAATTATGAAGTATACAAAAATGTCATGTTCTTGTAATAATGAAAAACTACGCAACTGTGTATCCACGGCATCATTTATTCACCATGCACAATGCGTAAGTATATAAAAAAGTTTCGGTGTTACACAACTACACTGTCAGCGCACTAGTTCCTCTCTAAAATGAAATTAATTTGTGGTTCTTGAGACAAACAATAACTATAAATTTTCCTTCAAAAAAAACTATAAATTAACTATTGCAAACACATGAGCATTATTAGCACTAAGTCTTCAGTTATGTCTGAGTTAATTGCATTTGGTTGGTAAAGGTGTGTTCGTTTGTGGAGTGTGGACATCATAATTAAGTTGATGTGTATCGGCAAGTGTAATCATCAACTTCGCCAACTTATTTCACTTTCTATTAATTAACACAAAATAAAAAAGGGACACTTAAAGATGATTTGAGTACTTCACATTATGGATGAGCATTTAAATTCTAAAAGGAATGTTATTGCTTCCAATTAATTAATCTTCATTTTTTGCAGGAGAAGGGAACTAGAAAATGTTGTAAAAATATAAGAGTTCAAGGACCAGTTCTGAGTAGAAACGAAGCATAGGGACTTGATTGTAAATGTTAGCAGTTAGTGCTTAATAGCTGAGCTGGCAAGTGGTTAGAGAGTATAACAGAATTAGAGAGTTAGTTACAAGTTTTTTATGTTAAGCTTTGTTATAAATAGCTTTACCTTCTCATTCCAGTGTAAGATAAATCATTCAATTCAATATACAGAAAATTTTCATCTTCTTCTTCAAGCTTCTTCAAGCTTTTCTCTGATTTCTTTGATGGTATCAGAGCCCTAGCAAAGGGTTCTGCCATCACAGCTTCCGCAACAATGGTGAATCGCAACAATCACAACAACAATCAAGTTCCTCAGGTGGTTCTCGATCCTTCACAGAACCCAGGATCTCCGTATTTCATTCATTCGAGTGATAATCCTTCTGCTACCATGGTGAATCCACCGTTGAATGGCAAGAATTACAACGCTTGGGCGAGGTCGATGAAGCGTGCGCTCGTGGCGAAGAACAAGTTTCGTTTCGTCAATGGCGAAATTCCGGTGCCGACTGCAACTGATGCGAACTTTGAGGCATGGGATCGATGCAACAGTTTGATACACTCTTGGATCCTCAATTCGGTAACAACTTCAATTGCAAATAGTATAGTATTTCTTGAAAATGCTTGTGATGCATGGAGAGATCTGAGAGATCGGTTTACTCAAGGTGATTTAGTGAGAATTTCAGAATTGCATAGTGAGATTAGTAATCTGAAACAAAATTCATTGTCAGTGAATGAATATTACACAGAATTGAAAATTCTTTTGGAAGAATTGGAGAATTATCGGCCAATACCACAGTGTAGATGTGCTGTTCCTTGTAGATGTGATGCAATTGAGAATGTAAAATTGTTCAGAGAGCAAGATAATGCAATCAGATTTCTCTTAGGGCTGAACGATAGTTTTGGAGTAGTGAAGTCTCAAATTTTGATGAGTTATCCTCTTCCATCTATTGCTAAGGTAGTATCCTTGGCAATACAACATGAGAGACAAACTGTTACAGAGGAAACAGGAGATTCATTAGCTATAGTGAATGCAGCAGAAGGGAAGAAGCCATATGGTAGAGGAACATCTGCTAATTCCAATTACAAGAATACTGGAAAATTTTGCACTCATTGCAAAAAGCCAGGGCACACTATTGAAATATGTTACAGGTTACATGGTTATCCAACCACTTTTAACACCAGATATGGTGCACAGAGTTCTAGTCATGTCAACAATACTGGTAGAAGTTATGATTCTTCTGATGATCAAGAGGATGATGCTTATTCACAGAGAGCTACTGAGGAGCCTTTCACTGCTGACCAGTACAAGAGGATAATTGCCATGATACAGCAAGTTACTACAACTCCAAAGAAAGCACCAGATAGTAACAATGCTTCTGTGAATCATGTGATAAAATCCACTGCCTATGAAGGAGAAACTACAAGACATGGTAAACACTTTGCCTTATCTTGTTTTCAGCACTATGATAGTAGAGATTGGATTATAGATTCTGGGGCAAGTGATCATGTTTGTTTTGATAAAAATAATTTTGATGCACTATCTGAAATCAAACCTATTAGTGTTAAACTTCCAAATGGAGCTACTATCAGAACATGTTATGCAGGCAGTGTTAGAATCACAAAATCAATTTTGTTAACACATGTCTTGTTTGTGCCTGAATTCACTTATAATTTAGTTTCAGTGCATAAATTAGCTAAAGGGCATAAATTTGATGTCATTTTTGGTGAATTTCACTGTTTTGTCCAGGATGTTCAAACCAAGAGGAAGATTGGTTTGGGTAGTTTACAAGCAGATGAACTTTACCATCTAGTAGTTAGTAGTCCATCTAGTACTTGTTTTTCCATTCAACATAGTCTTCCTGAAATAAGTGGCTTCAGTCACATCATACCACCTGGTGCTCTATGGCACTTCAGGTTAGGACACCTATCTCATGATAGATTACTTGCTCTACATAATATAGATAGTTCTATAGATGTCAGTAAGTCTCTTGTCTGTGATATCTGCCACTTAGCCAAACAGAAAAGAAAGATGTTTTCAGTCAGCTATAGTCATGCACAGAGGTGTTTTGATCTTGTTCATATGGACATTTGGGGTCCTTTGGCTCAAGCTTCAGTCCACAACCACAAATACTTCCTCACTGTGCTAGATGATTATAGTCGGTTTGTTTGGGTTGTGTTACTCCACAACAAGGGAGAGGTTCAGCAGCAGGTGAAGAACTTTGTAGCTTTGATCAAAACTCAGTTTGGTCATTCTATAAAGACAATCAGAAGTGATAATGGACCAGAATTTCTCCTTCCAGCTTACTATTCTGCTCAGGGTATTATTCACCAAAGATCTTGTGTCTACACACCTCAGCAGAATGGGAGGGTTGAGAGGAAGCATCAGCATATTCTGAACATAGCCAGAGCACTATTGTTTCAGTCAAAGCTACCTAAAAGAATGTGGTCCTATGCAGTTCTACATGCAGTTTTTCTTATGAACAGGATACCAAGTAGGCTACTGAAAAATAAATCACCTTATGAGCTACTGTATCAGGAGAAAGCAGATCAGGGAATGATGAGAGTTTTTGAATCTCTTTGTTTTGCTAATACACTAGCAGCTAACAGGTCTAAGTTGGATCCTAGAGCCAGAAGGTGTGTTTTTCTGGGACATAAGCAGGGCACAAAGGGATTTGTGTTAATGGATCTTACATCACAAGAAATTTTTATTTCTAGAGATGTCATATTTCATGAACATGTTTTGCCATATAAGAGTTCAAGCATGTCATCTTGGTCTTGTCTTGACCTTCAATCACAAGGTGAAACTGTCAATGAAAAAGGTGAAGGTATAGACACACAAGATGTTTCTACACCAGCAGAAAACACACAAAGTGAAGTCACAGCTACACCAACAGTTTTTGATACTAATCAGGGTGATGAAGTGGAAGTCACAACTACACCAGCAGTTTTTGATACTAACCAGGGTGATGAAGTGGTTATTGATCTACCTAATTCTGTGACTGATCAAACTCCTACATCAGTGAGAAAATCCACTAGACCACTAAAGAGACCTGCTTATCTTGAAAGTTTTCAATATAATGCTTTGCCTACTCGCAGTAGCACAGCACATAGCATCACTCATTACTATTCACATGATAAATTGTCCACTGCACACAAAGCCTATGCTCTGAACATATCCCTGGATCAAGAGCCCACTTCCTTTTCAGAGGCATCTAAGCATTTGCACTGGCAACAAGCAATGCAAGCAGAAATCAAGGCTCTTGAGAAGAATGAAACTTGGCAGATTGTGGACTTGCCTAAAGGAATAAAACCTATAGGTAACAAGTGGGTATATAGAATAAAGAGGAATGCAGATGGAAGTCTAGCTAGATATAAAGCTAGACTAGTTGCAAAAGGGTACAATCAGATTGAAGGTCTGGATTATTTTGACACATTTTCTCCAGTAGCAAAGATGACAACAATAAGAGTGGTTTTGGCTTTGGCTGCAGCACAAAACTGGAATCTACATCAACTGGATGTAGATAATGCTTTCTTGCATGGCACACTAGATGAGGATGTTTACATGAGTATACCTGCAGGGGTCACTTCAGAGAAACCAAATCAGGCCTGCAAGTTATTAAAATCACTTTATGGGCTCAAGCAAGCCAGTAGAATGTGGTATGAGAAGCTGTCATCACATTTGAAGGCTCTTGGGTTCACTCAAACAGCTTCTGACCATTCTCTCTTTGTTAAATTTCAAGACACAAATTTCACTGGTTTACTTGTCTATGTAGATAATGTGATTCTCTTTGGCAATACCATGACTGAGTTTCAATCAGTTAAGAATTCACTTCATCAGGCATTTGGAATCAAAGATCTGGGAGTATTGAAATATTTTCTTGGTCTTGAAGTTGCACATTCAACCTCAGGAATTTCTCTTTGTCAGAGAAAATATTGTCTAGATTTACTTCAGGAGACAGGAACTTTGGGAAGTAAACCAGTTTCCACTCCTCTTGATCCTTCTATTAAGTTGAGTCTTACTCAAGGCAAGCCATTTGATGATCCAGCAGCCTATAGAAGACTAGTAGGTAGATTGTTGTACCTTACTACTACTAGACCTGATATCTCATATGCTACACAGCAACTCAGTCAGTTCATGAGTAATCCCATGGATGTGCACTACAAAGCAGCACAAAGAGTCCTGAGTTACTTAAAAGGTTCACCAGGTTTAGGTCTCTTATTTCCGAGGAATTCTCCCTTGAGTATTCAAGGATATTCAGATGCTGATTGGGCAGGGTGCTCAGATACAAGGAGATCAATTTCAGGGTACTGTTTTTATCTTGGCAGATCCTTAATATCTTGGAAAGCAAAGAAACAAACCACTGTGTCTCGTTCCTCAAGTGAAGCAGAATACAGGGCACTTGCTTATGCCACTTGTGAGCTTCAATGGCTGTTATATCTACTTCAAGATCTAAGAATCAAGTGCACCAAGTCACCTGCTTTGTTTTGTGACAACCAGAGTGCACTTTACATAGCTGCCAACCCGGTTTTTCATGAGAGGACGAAGCATTTGGAGATTGATTGCCATGTAGTTAGAGAGAAACTGCAAGCTGGAGTTCTCAAGCTTTTACCTATTCCTACAACACTTCAAGTTGCAGATATTTTCACAAAAGCACTTCAGCCTCGGGTTTTTCAAGGGTTCATCACCAAGCTGGCCATGATAAACATTTTTCAACCTCCAGCTTGTGGGAGGGTGTAAAAATATAAGAGTTCAAGGACCAGTTCTGAGTAGAAACGAAGCACAGGGACTTGATTGTAAATGTTAGCAGTTAGTGCTTAATAGCTGAGCTGGCAAGTGGTTAGAGAGTTATAACAGAATTAGAGAGTTAGTTACAAGTTTGTTATGTTAAGCTTTGTTATAAATAGCTTTACCTTCTCATTCCAGTGTAAGATAAATCATTCAATTCAATATACAGAAAATTTTCATCTTCTTCTTCAAGCTTCTTCAAGCTTTTCTCTGATTTCTTTGAAATGTTGCACAAATGAAACAAAAGTTAAAAACTATAGCACATCAAGGTTAGAAACGTGCACGGTGTATGAGAATTTCAGATTCGTTTTCAATAAGAAATTCTAAATCACACGGTCAAAATAATATCAGTTATGGGGTTGTATATGAAGTATAGGTTTGATCAAATTCTTCAGATTAATTGAATGAATTTAGACTTGCATTAAGAGGGATTCGGGTTCGATTTCATTGCAAGATTAATTGAATCCCATATCTAAGGTTAGAATTTAATTACCTATTTTTATAAACCAAAGTTTATTGAAGTGAAGTAAAGAGAGAAAGATAATAAAACAGAGGAAAAATTACAAGAGAGCTTAGAAGAGGCTCGATCATGACATCTGATCACTTGGGGTTATATACTTACACCCTCCGGTCATTATTATAAGCAAAAGTTAGTTTTGTAGGTTCATTAAATAAATGATGTATGTGACCATTTTAATGGCTACATACATCATTTATTGAATGAACCTAAAAAGCTAACTTTTACTTATAATAGTGACCGAGGGTGTGTATATATATAAGGGGTTTCAACTTTCAAGAGTTGCATAAATAACATAAGACATAAATGCACCAACCCTTGTTATTTCATTTATTTCTTCCCACGTGCATCATATAATTTATACAATGAATGATGTAATTCAGAGAATACTAGATCTGTTCTCGATGTTCGAATACCCTGCAGCTGCTAGAAGAAGTTAACAATACCTTGTTGCTATTATCAACTAATTATAATATATAGCATGTTTGGAAACTAATCAAGTACTATTATATTACATCTTGAACTTTAATTACAAAGTTAATTCTCAAATACAGGCTTAAATGAGAAGCTACTTTGTGTTGCTTCTAGCAGCCAGAATCGATTTTGACCCACCAGCCAAGTGAATATCCAAACATGCAAATATGCTTTTCGAGCCAAGTTATATGCTTTTTATTCAGAGATAAAGCCAACCATACTCAAATTTAGTTTCTATTTTTTTTGACAAATAATAGCATAGTACTCCCTCCGTTCCTATATATAAGTCAATTTTACCTAATTCTTTTAGATTAAGAAAAGTAGTTACAAGTAATAAATTTGTAAAAGAATTTATTCACTTTCCTATATTACCCTTATTTAATTTCTTATAAATTTTTCTCTCCAAGTTATTATTTCAAAATCTCATTGTCTCTTTCATATTAAATATGAGGATTAAATATGAGGATAGTTATGGAAAAAAATAATTAATGTTCCATTGATATTGTAAATGGACTTATATTTAGGAACAAGAAAAGCACTAAAAAATGTCATTATAATAAGAAACGGAGGGAGTAATTATTAGACAAAGCATGTTTTGACCGCAAATAGACTGCATTATCCTCTGTTCCAGGGGTCTCTCAAGTGTATTTGAGTTGTAATTTCCTCTGTTCTTGCTACTCTTCTCTTTATCTTGGGTTGAAGTACCTCTTATACTTCTATTCAATATATTGCTTTGTTTATAAAAAAAAATTGTAGTGCATTGGCAATCTCGCTATACACATGAACAAAAGAAATGGACCTTAAAGCTAGAAGATAAACACCAAATTTCTCCCAAAATAATGCCCAAATAATAACTGTGTTGATTCTTGCTACTAATTCCTTGCACCAAGTTATGTGCAAATAAGAGCATTCTTAATAGTGCCTTATAGTGATGTTTTGCAAGAGACGGTTATTTGTGATATTAAATGTATTTAATTAAGCTCAAGTGCAGTTGGTGAAATATTGTTTTCTTTTTTTAGTAGATTTTTTTTTATAAGCTGAAAAGTGCCAATTTTACCTAGTTTTCCATTGTTATTAAGGCACTTATCTATGTGATTTAAGGAAAATTTGTATCAAAGTTACTCTCATTTGCTAAGAATTTATAGATTAGTGAATTCTAGCTAGAAAGTGTTTAAAATTTAATTCTAATCTCAACTTTTGTTGTAGGAATGATGATTTAAGGAACAAATGCAAGAAATCAAGGATTTTGAAGATTTTGTGTCAAAAGAGCTAAGCTTATTCCAAAAGGTGCTTAGCTGATTTATGGTGGAATGATTATGTCTTAAAAGAGCTGAGCTGATTTTGAGGGTACTCAGCTGGTCTGAGGCGGTTTGGAGATAAAACTCATCAGTGAAGGTAAACAAATTCAGCTCAGCGCACAGGAAAAAGAGTTGAGCGCCCTGCGTCATTAATTTCATATAAAAAGGCATGTCTCATCAGTTTTTAGGGATGGAACGTTGGAGATTACAAAGAACTCAAAGGGAAGGAAGAAAAAAGAAAACTTTGAGGTCGTTGACCTTTCATTACGCTGGAGCTTCGCCGACGGCGACACAGAATCATCATATCCTCTTAGTTTCTTCTTTGTAAGCTTGAAAGCATCTATATCTATGGATTGCTAAACCTTTCTTTGTTGGGATTTGGTGTAGTACTTTAACTTGAACGTATCTATATTAGTTTCTATGCATATGACTCCATTTATCTCTCGATTTCAATGCTATAGTCTTGTTCTTAACGTTAGTTTTGGCTTGATCAACTAGAACTTGATTTAAAATTTGATATGTGAGTGAAAGCTACATGTTTGAATTGGATATAGATCATATCATCTAATAATCCTAATTGCTAGACATAGAGTTAGGTTGTTAGTCATTGGACACCCGAATCAATCACGCTTTGCTTTGTTAGTTATGCGAGACATCGATAATTAAGGAAGTGATTCATTGATCGGCTCATGTAAGAAATTAATGAGAGATAAGAACTGGTGTGATGGAATCAAGAATAAAATAGATCATATGTGTTGAGCTAAAAATTGCATGAGAGTTGAAGTGCGAAACCTAATCCCAACAGTTTTTTCAATCTGATTTAAACTCGTTTTAATTTCGCTTGTTGACTTATATGAGCGTGTGGTTACCGAAACAAACTTCAAATAAACTTGTTGATTTTATTGCTCAAGTAATTTAGCTAAAGAACGGCGTTGTATTTTCAATTCCCTGAGGACGATAAAAACCTTTTACTATACTACGATTGAATCTTAAAAGGGATTTGAAAATAGTTGTGGTAAAAATTTTTCAACATAAGCTTTTTTTTAGTAGATAGGTGGAATATTGTTGGACTATGGACTAACAACTTAATATTATTTAACATTAAATATTATAGCTCAAATATGCAAGAAATATCTATAAAGTCACGCACATAAAACACACTATAAAATATTATATTGTCTTTTTGGGCCAAGTTCATTGAGCCCAAGCAATTATAGTGCGAATTTCATTGGTCGCATTGAGAGTGTTACACTAGAGTGTGCATGTTAATAAATAAAACATTAAATGTTCAAACCATAGTTACGCATTTCACATATACTTTCGTGTCTTCACTAGCATATACAAAGGTTTCTAGTGGGAGACTTCATTAGACTTCTGTAGAGACGAAGTTATTGTTTCATGCGCTCACTGTGTTATAAAGGTATTCTTCAATTCATCAATAGTTTATTTTATGGACTTTGAAACATGAATCTCACAATAAGTCTAAAAATCAATATTTAATTTGTGTTTTTGGTACCTAAAATTCCGATAGAACTCTTATTAGGCTTCCCACTCCAACTCATAATATGCCCAAATAGATTAGTTTCAAACCCAAAAGATTGATGACATTTATCTCGTTTTATCATATTTTGTTTAATTTTGATATTGTTAATCTTCTATTTCTAGAAAGTTCCCTTAATTAAATAGTGTCTGTTTTAGTGAGATTTCACTCTCTTGGTAGCCTTTTATATATGGTATCTTTTATATTTTAGAATGACTAACTAGATAATTATATTCATCAAATTTAATTTCTTTTTTCTTTCATTTAGTTTAGTCTTTTAGGTTAGATTTTAGGATTCTTCCTTAATAGAGAATTACACTCTATCAGATTCTCAACAAAATCAAGGACTTCTAGGTCAAGTTTGGAATAGGACCTCTCACTACTTAGAAACTGGATTTGGTAGAACTGTAGATGTCTGTCACTTGTCAGAATCAAGATAACATGAAGTTCCAATTAGCCTCACACCAACGTTCCCTTGATTAATACATATATTATACTAGAATTATCAAGGAACCAGATCAAAAGGTTTCCCCTAGAGACATGAAAAAGATGGATTCTATCAGCTTCCCCATCCTTTTAGAGACCCACCCAATTGGTGGTGATGCAAGAAGAGTGATAAACAAACTAGCTCAAGAGAATGGCAACGAGTTGTTACCAAAATATTTAATTTGCAAAGATGAAAAATCCCTTTGAAACTTTCTGCATCCAATGTTGTTTCTCGAGGCTCTTGGAAGAACACATCAGAAGTCTATTGCAACCAATCACTGATGCAGAAATCAGGAATGTTGTTTTCAACGTAGGTAGTTACAAAGCCCCTAACAATAACATCTAGCTCTGCATAAACGAATTGTATTCCTCAAAGTGCTCTGCGTATTTTTTGTTCCATAAAATGCTAATTATGCAACAGCTAGCTCTGCATATATAATAAACATTAACATCATCTGTTTTTATTTTTCTAGTGTCAATTTTAAAGAATCTGTCATATATGAGTTTTCCCTAACAATCTTCTTTGATATTGTATAATTCTTTCTCATTCTTGTTCTATCGGATATAGTTGGATGATTGTTATGAAAAAAGAATGAGAAAGAATTCTATCGGAGAATACTATTGGGAAAGCTCTTGTTCAATCGGAGAATACTATTGGGAATTTATCATCCAAGAGA
Organism: Lotus japonicus; assembly: GCF_012489685.1. Classification (NCBI taxonomy): domain Eukaryota; kingdom Viridiplantae; phylum Streptophyta; class Magnoliopsida; order Fabales; family Fabaceae; genus Lotus; species Lotus japonicus. Next base: position 73,427,357 of record NC_080043.1, read on the forward strand.
CACAAACAAGTATCCAAACATATCGGTATAGATAGTTGTTACAGTGGTTGGCCGACCCGCATGACCTTTGTATCTATATGGATTTGTTAACACGCACACTTAGAGTTCTGATTAAACTACCTTCCACCACTACCAGAGTAGAACTTCTCATATGTCGAGCATAGACGTAACCCTCGACCACTTAACGACCAAGTTCCTCGATCGACTCCCAAAGAGCCTACAAGCCTAAATGTCCAACCGCGCTCTCGAGGTCCGATCACACACCCGGGGTCGAGGGCCCCCTCGCTTGATTGCAGACTCAAAAGACCAACGTCATTTTGACGTCCCCTGCCCTAAAACAAGATACTTGAGCTTAAAATATTTACCTTCATTGCGCCGCATCAAGTGACTGCGACCCATCTAATAAAAATGCGATCGTAGAGTGCAAGACTGCAACGACAGTACGCAAAGCAATCCCCTGCCATGCGATCAAACTATGAATCAGAGGATGCAACGCTCCCCAATGCGGACATACCAGGTACTCATTACAACCTAGGAATTCTCATATCCCCTCTTATATAAGGCAAGTCTTACGACCGAAAAAAGCTGCACACTTCATTCCATTCTACTCCTTTTCATCTCTATCAACTCATTCTCTCTAACTTGATTGTTGGGGTCTCGTTGCAACATGCGTTACTCATGATGGAATCGAACCCAACCACCAAAGAAGACACTCTCACTTGCCCTATAGCTCTTTGTTCTCCTCTAAATCGACACTCTGTGAGTGATTTGACCCAATCACTTGAAATCAAGGTACCTTTTGTGCTAGGAAAAGTGTTCCAAAATATATACTTATGAGTTTTATAATACTTGTTTTTCATATATACTTGTATTATGAAAAGAAAATGATTTAGTTGTACTTTTAGTCTCTCATCAATCGTGATTGTGTGATTTGACTCTTTGATGTTCAAAACAAGCAATTTTGTTTCCTAAGTTTTAAATTAGTGAAAATTGAATCCTTCTATTAGGTTGACATCTAATTGATAATGAGAATTGCTAACGTGATCCTCAATAATTGGCGTGGGCGCCGCCAACTTGAGTGTGACATAGATGTTATGGATACTCTATATACATTTATATGTATGATTAAGTCATATAATAGTAATATCTGCACTCGTACACTTGTTGTAAAACTCCTCATCACCACTCCTCTTCAATATGGATATCAATACCGATCTCAATCCCCCCTTTGAGTATTGCATACGTAAGAATAAGGGCTCCCGAGCGAAATCTCCCCCACATCTCCTCTATTATCCTTCCTTTCCTACTAATTTTTTTTTCAGTATGCACTATCTTTTACAATAAAGCTTTTGAACATTGGATTGGTGCTCATCATACCCTAGCTATTACATATCATTTTTACAGGTATAATTAAATAACATTAGCTAAAATTTCCAAGTATGAAACAATTTATTGTTTTTGTAATATCTTGCTAAGAAATTTCTCCAACATATTACAATATTTAGCGTCTTTGGTGGCCTGCATTAATGGACGGCAAGTATGAAAAACAAAAGCTGCAATTTTGAGGATGAACAATGAAAAGTAATTTTTCACGGCTAAAATTAGAATTGGAATATTTTACAGGGATGAAAATTTTATTTAAACGTCAATTTTACTTAAGCTAATTTTTTTCATATCAATTATAGCAACATTGAGCTTACCAAAAAAAAATTATAGCAACATTGAACTAAAAATATATTTAAACAACTAGTAAATAATTGAGCTTCTTAAACATGTAGTCCATAATTGGATTCATAAATTGTGTATGGAAAAGAATTCGTTAGAAAAAATCTACCTGCTTAGCATGATTATCAATTTTTTTTTAATACATCAGAAAATTATGATCATCAAATTTTGAAAAGATTAATCTTATAACCAACTATTGTGTGTTGGAAAAAAAATATTCCATGCAACAATGTTGGTACATTTCTTTATCTGGCATGCCAGCTGACATCGCATTCTATATACACCACACAAAAGCAGAACGTGGAGTCGGCCACGATATTTACACAAAATGGTACTTTGACGTGAGGTTTTATTTATAACCACTGGTTTCCTATTTATCGCGCTATTTTGCAACCAAGCCATCAGCCCGTGAGTTTGTTTTCTTATTTTCTGATAGCACTCATTTCCAGACAAAGTGACAAACAAAACAAAAGACTGTTTTTATACTAGATTTCACATTAGATAATAGAATATAGATAATAAATTGGTGTACACCGATAGCTGGAATAATGCTTCATTGCTTCATAGTGAGATATGAAGAAATTAGAAAGAAATTAGTGATACAATAAGTGATGTAATAAAAGATATTGAGAAACATAAAAAGAAAAAAGAGCGAAAATAAGACCAAAAAACAATCAAAAGATAAAAATAGACAGAAATTAGAGGTGTTCCATTGTGTATACACAGTTGATGAATAATTATTTATTCACACCTCAAAATGAGGTGAAAAGAGATGGAGGACGAGAAAGATATGAAGAAAAGAAAAAGTAAGAGAGAGAAAGTATAAGATATGATAGATGATAAGAGGAGAGAGATAGAAATAAAAATATATGAAAAATGAAGTGTATAAAAAAAGAGGTGTGTATATATCATTGTTGAAAAATATTATATTATATATATTTTATGTAACAATAATAATTGTTGATTGATAAGTTAACATTTTTGTTTACTAATTTCATATTCTTAAGTTTAAAATGAGTCCCGTAAAAAGAGTATAAATCGAGACCTGATCACTTCCTTAAACACTTGTGACATAGTTAGCTTTGCACTTAGACACATGGATGCATAATATCATAAATAATATATTAATTTCTACAGAAAAAGTGTTATTCATAATTTCATATAGTGAATTGAAATAATGTGAAATAGTAAAATGTTTTATATTTCCGATTAAATACTTATTTATTGCATCAATTTCTTCATTTGTAGTATTTGTTTACAAATGACTGCATAGAACTAACGTGAATCTTTAACACATTGTTTTATGCAAGTGAGTTGGAGGTGAGATTGAGCACATAGATATATATGGAAGAAAAAAAGATTAATATTTCAAGAGGATTGTTATATCTCCCACTCCATCCTTCTACAGATCCTTCTAAATACCAAATGAAGAAAGAATAAAATGTTTTTTACATTTCCAAAATACCAAAAACAACAACTTCTTACTTTATTTAATAAGAATATATAAAAAGATTAATAGAAGGATAAATCATTTTCCACATTTTAATTATGATTATTAGTTCAGTTGAGACTTGAGAGATGATAATTCATTCTCTCTTCTCTATGTTATCTCCTACCACAAGCAAAACATAAAATTATGAGATAATATTTATTCCACACTTCTCTTAGAGGCGGAAAGAGGTGAAATGAAGAGAGAGATATGAAAAAAATGAAAAGTAAGAGAGAAAAAATATGAGATGTGATAGATGATAAGAGTAGAGAAATAGAAATAAAAATGGGTGAAAATGAAGTGTTTTGAAAATGAGGTGTGTATATATCATTGTTGTAATTGTAACACTATGTATTGAAAAAATCTACACGATATTTTATGCATAAAAGTTAAAACAAAATTATAACAGGCGAAAAAAAAATGTCAGATCTATCTTAAATGCAATCAATTAAGAGCGTGGGATTCACGCACGACAAGATGACAGTGGTGGTGAGTCTAAATGTCTACTCATCATGCGTCGCTTTCAGTTTATTAGTAGCAATTAGAAAAAATATATATTCACACCACTAACTAACTCACACCTAAAAATGAGTAATGATTTATACACTCCTACTTCTCTTATATTTTATTTTCACACATTTTTTCTTTTTGTCTTTCTCTATATTTTTTGTCACATCACATATCATATCACTTATTTTTTTCTCATTTTTTCACTACCTTTCAAGGTGGAGGTGAAATTGATTGGTGAACAAAACATTATTGCCTAAAAATCAACAATGATATATACACACTTCTTTTCAAAACATTTCATTTCTACCTATTTTTATTTCTATCTCTCTCATTTTATCATCTATCATATCTCATACTTTCTCTCTCTTACTTTTTTTTTTTTTTTTTCTATATTTCTCTTCATTCCACCTCATTCCACGTTCAAAAAGGTGTGAATGGAATACTATTCATTTATTAATAACAAATCTACGTAGACAGCCACATGTACTTGTTAAATTTATTATGATCTTAAAAAAGTTAAATTAAATTTAGTCATTCTTCTTTTAATTTTTTTTACATCGAAAAGATAAATTGAACATTTCAGTTATTGATCCTTGAACATCTTCATCCAACCTACACGTCATCTAACTCTTACCACTTGAGATATTTCTTCTCTTAATTTAAAATTATTAACTAAAATACAAATAAAAAAACTATTAATCCTAATTAATTAACTAAACTAAATTAAATTATCTTCAACTTTTATTTTTTTTCTTTTCCAAATACCTCATATTGTTCATCTTCATCTTGCTACCCTGCAATTTGGTAAACAAGTGATGAAGATGAATATAATGTTTGGATATATCTCTCTGTATTTATTATCACATCACATATCATATCACTCGTTTCTCTCTTTTCTCTTCATATTAATCAAAGGTGGAGGTGGAAAAGAATTGTTAACCCACCAATATTATTCAAAGTAAACATATCAAAGTTGGTTCGCAATAGTTTTAATAAAAAAATTAATTTTTTGTTGGGTTTTACACAATACCACATTTAATTTTTATCATTACAACCACTCTTTTTTTCTATCATATCTCATATTACATCACTTATTTTATTTAATTATTTATATATCTTTCATTTTTTATTTTTTTATAAGCATTTATATATCTTTCATAAGTGTGGGAGAAATATGTGTGAACAAATATAGGAGTCAATCCACTCAATCCTTTTGTTCGGTCACCACATGACACCACCGACCGTTCATCAGATCCGATATTTATTGCATACCTCGATAAATCACGATATATTTAACCACGAGAGAGCAATATCTCATCTCATGAATAAATAAAGTGAGGTCCATATTTTGCTTTCCCTTTTGCTCTTACCCCTGAATCGTAGACTGCAAACTAGTACTAGTATTGGCATGTTTTGAACTTATTTGAGTAATGATTTACATACATCTCGTTTTCTATTGCATCTCATTTTTATTTTTATTTTTCTTTATATTTATATCACATTATATATCATATCACCCATTTTATTATTTTATATTTTTATCTATTTAAGTGAAGGTGTAAAATATGTGTAAACAAAACATTATCTAGTTGCTAGAGATACAATTAACGTGCAAAATGCACATGTTTTAAACTTAAATTTGCACTAATTATAATATGACATTTTTTCTATTTTGTTATAGTATTCTCATGTCTGAGAGGGATCAAATGAGTTGACGTAATAATCTATTATCTTATTTTTAAATAAGTGATTTAGAATTTATATTCAATTTTTATGAATGGAAAAAACCTCTCTACACATCTTTTTCATATTCATTTTTTATTTATTTCTCTATTTTCTATCAATAAAATTATCTACTATATCTTTACCTTCTTTCTATTTTTTTCCTATCTCTTTTTTTTTTTTGATGAGAAATGCAACTTCATTAGATGATAACTGAAAATACATCTGCTAAAAGCGCAGCTTGAAGTATCCTAGCCATTGTTGGTGGGATAATTTCCCTTCCTATCTCTCTTTTTAAATGCTTCTTCACACCTCAAAACAAAAGATTATCCCCTAAAAATATATACATTGCCGGTGGAGGTGAATTTGAGACGTATAAACATAACCTTTTTCCCAAAGTTGTTGACTCACGCGCGCAAGGAAGAGTCTAGTTTTCCTCATCAAGCAACTGGTTCTTTCATTTTTTTTGTTTTTTACTGTATACGTTGTCCTTTTTTATTTATATAATTCGTTTTCTGAAAAGGTACCCCACACAACACAATGTGACAGCAGAGGCAGCTGCAGCTACGGAACTTCAAAGTTTGAGAAAGAAAAAATGGACCAAAAATGGACGATGTCTTCCGTGGGACACTAGGTTTAGTGACACACCGTGTACCTGTGAAAAAATATATGTGAAAGTTCAAAATACCCTGTAATAATATTGATTTTCCATATCTATCATTTTGATTCCCTAACCTCTTCTCTTATCTCCTGGACGTTCTTGGACTAGATCCGATGACACTTTGATTCTTGTTGACTCTCTCTGCATCCTCCTCACCGGATCCAAAATCCCAACAACGATGCTCGCCGGCCAGTCACTGACAGTCACCACCTTCTCTCCGACCGCGCTACCTCCTTCAACAACGTCAGGGTCATAGGGACGCCGTGCAAGCTGTGAAACGACCTGGTGAACATCGGGGATGGGTCAGAGCTGCCGACGTTCTTAGAGGGATTCTCGATCAACATCACCAGATCCGGTGGCATTCACTCTCTCTGACTTTGATGATGATCAGAATTTGTTTGACCATGGCGAATTTTGAAGCTGGGCTTTCTAGTGCTAGTGTCTCTTTCTGTAAATTTTATAGTTACTGATGATGAATGTCTTTCAACTTGTGAATTCAGAGTGTTTGGTCTTGTAGATTGAAGTTTCATTTTTTTTCATATATGTGACATGAACTATTTCTTTGATTGTTCAGAATTAGTCACTAAAATAATGCAGCAAGGTGGAA